>NC_000073.6:115406374-116152624 GCF_000001635.26 Mus musculus | reverse complement strand
CTTACAGATGTTCAAAGTCTGCTAAGTGTAAATGTGCCATTCCAGTTTCCTGTGTCGGGGTCGCAGTCCAGGAGGTTAGGCACATCTCTACTCTGCCTCCCGTGATGTGCTGATGTCACCTTTGAACTCAGGTTCCCCTCTTCCCCCATGTGTTTTCTGTGGCTCTGAAGAGGATTAAGCCAAGCAGATGGCAGCTATAGGCAGACGGACGGTTCAGTTGGTAGAAATGGTCTTCTGAAAGGGCTTTCTCTGTGGTGGTGAATGTCCTCTCACAGGGCCACACAGATTGGAACCTATGGATCCTATAACATGCTCGGCAGGATGTCCTTGAAATGAGGGGGGATATGGATGCAGGTACTGTAGGTAGAGACAGCACGAGAAGAGGTTCACACACCCAGGAAAGTGGATGCACTTGAATGAGCCCAGAGGACCACCCTGGGCATGAGAGACAAGCTGTGCCCCTCTAGGACCATCCTCTATGGGATTGAACCTCCAGCCTCATGCAAGCAAGCACCCTACCTCTGAGGCATATTCAACTATGTCACCAAATCTCTTTTTACTTTATGATTATTAATAAATTCTCAGGCTAGCATTGAATTCACTTTGTAGCCCAGGTTGGCTTTGACCTTGCACCAGCCCCTCAGGTAGTTGGACTGTGGTCGCCGCCAAGGTGTGGTGAGTGTGTGAGCGTGTGCGCGCGCACGTGCATATACACAAATGGTTTGCTAGGGGTACAACGTAGGGCCTGTGCTTGCTGGGCAGGTGCTGTGACACTGCTTTCTCCCCATCCCTAAGATGAATTTCTCTAGAGAATACTTCCCTTGCCCACATCTGATCTATGGATTCCCTCACTCTGATATGTCAACCTAGGTTCTTCTATGTTATTGTTCTAAGAGCTAAAGATTCAGGGCCCATCACCCCTCTGGGTGTCCTGAGTTCACTGGTGGTGACTTCTCCCTAGCACCTTCCACAGGCTCCTCTCCCTCGGGTGAATATCCCTGCTGTGGGGCCAGGCGATCAAATGCAGGCACCGCGCAGAAGACGCAGCTCTTAGCTAGTGTGTTTTGGAGAGTGCTTGCTCTCTTGGTGATGCCAGGGTAGAAAGGACTGAGCAGTGGTGAAGCTTCTATTCTGCCTGGCAGTGTCTGTCTGGTTGATTTGTGTTTTAATTTTAATTCTCACAGTAACTGAATGGTAGGAGTTACTCTCTCTATCCTGTTAACCAAGAACCCTTGTCTCAGAGCGGGTAAGGGAGTTCTGCAAAGTTCCATGGCTGGAACTGACCGCAGCCCTGAGTTAGTCATCTGGGGGCTGTGTTTCCATCATGGAAATTCTGGATCCCAGAACCTGAACTCCATTAACTGGCTTTAAAGAGTGGGCTGTGGTCGAGTCGCTGTCGTCCATAGCATTTAAAATAAAATTATCCTTTTAGATAGCGTCTCAGAGTGTTACCCAGGCTGCTCTCAACTATCTGGGCTCAAGTGATGCTTCTGGGCTGTGGATGTGTGCCTGTACTCCCAACTTTGAGTTATTTTTATATCGCCCTGACATGCATCCAGGTGAGGCTGAGCAGGGTATCTTTGGCTGCTCAAGTGAATACCTTTGTAAATGCAGAAGGTTGCCTTCAACCCCAGGGAGTACCGTTGTTGGCTCCACATCTGTAGCACCGTGAGTTCTCTCTGACAGTTTGAGCCTAAGATCAGGGCTTGTCCGTTTCCAAAGTCAGCTTCTGGGGCAGAGTTTTTAGGTTGCTATCTGGGGCATCAGCTATTTCTAGAGCATCTAGGAACGTGATTTTTAAAATATAGATCTGAGTCAATTATGACGATACACACCTGGGGTCCCAGCTTCTTGACTCAGACAGGAGGATCATTTGAGCCCATAAATTAGAGGCCAGCCCACAGAACATAATGACTTTTTCCCTTTAAAAAATTATTTTTAAAGCCGGGCATGATGGCTTGTGCCTTGGGTCCCAGCACTGAGAGGCAGAGGAGGGTGAATCTTTGTGAGCTTGAGGCCAGCCTCGTCTCCATGGTGAGTTTCACAGCAACCAGCAAAGCTTCCCGTAGAGACTTCTCTGTCACAAAGAACAAACACACTTTAGAGCCTGGCGTGATGCATGCCTTTTGACCAGCACTCAATAAGGCAGAGACAAAAGGATTGCCTCAAGTTCAAAGCCAACTAGGCTACATAGTTCCAGGCCAGCCAAGGACACAGAAACCTGGACTCAAAAATAAATAAATAAATAAATAAATAGATAGATAGATAGATAGATAGATAGATAGATAGATAGATAAATAAATAAATAAAAATAAACTTAAAAGCAGAGGTTAGAGGTAAAGCAGGTATAGGTACTTGCTACCAAGCCTCATGGCCTGAAACCAGGACCCATATGGTGGAAGGGAAGAACAAGTCCACAGTTGCCCTCTGACCAACACAGGCACTATAGGATGTACACACAGATGAATACATAAATACGTTTCCTTCTGATCTCTACTGAGTTAGCACTCTTGTGTCCAGGATCCTCTGCTCAAGCCACGCTCAGGTGTGATTCTTGTACACACTAAAACTTGAGGTCAGCCATCCAGGAACAGAGATTACTAAGCCCAGCCATGAACTAAACCACTAGGGAATTTGGAAAATGCATGTCTTTGTTAGGGTTTCTATTGCTGTGAAAAGACACCATGACCATGGCGACTCTTATAAGGGAAAACAGCTCACTGATACTGGATTACAGTTCAGAGGTTTAGTCCATTATCGTCACAGTGAGAAGCAGGCAGGCCTGGTGCTGGAGAAGGAGCTGAGAGTTTTACATCTTGAGCTGCAGGCAGCAGGAAGTGGTTGCCACACTGGATGTAGCTTGGACGTCTGGGTTCTCAAAGCCTGCCCCAGTGACCACTTCCTCCAAGAAGGCCACACCTCCTAATAGGCATTGGGAGCCAATTTAATTGAAACCACTACAATGCTTAGAGATTCTGACTTGACTTAAACAATTCCTTAGATGTTTTTAAAATACAGTTATGGTCGAGAAAGAAAAGATTACCTCAGAGTGGTTGTTTTTGTGTTTTTTGTTTGTTTGTTTGTTTGTTTGTCTGTTTTTGAAACAAGGGCTCATCTATCCCAGGTTGTCCTTGGATGCCCAATGACCTTGGACTTGTATCTTTTTGCCTCTTTCTCCTGAGTACTAGGGTTTTGTAGGTACATCCATGTCCATTTGATATGGTAGGAGATGGAGCCCAGGGCTTTGTGAATGCCAGACAAGCACAGAACCAACTGAGCTACATCTTGGAAGTGGTGGCTCTCAAGTACGGTTCCTGACCAGTCACAGCAGCAGTACCTGGGAATCTGTTAGGAATGCCAAATCTTGAGTCCTAGCCCAGACCTGCTCAACAAGGACCTCCAGGGTGGAGCCCGAGCCTTCCAGGTGATTCGGCACACCAAAGTTGGAGGGCTTGAGTAGGAATTCTGATGCCAACCTGGGGGCGTAACTTGGGGTAAAGTACTTGTCTAGTACACATGAGGCCCTGGGTTCCACTTCCAACACTGTAATAAAAATAAAACTTGGTTGGCTTGGGATCTACACACCTGGTGGGGGAGACCGTGTTTTCTTTCTTCACATTTCTTTAACGTGTCTGTGTGCATGTGTGTGTGGAGGTGTGTGTGCATATGTTAAGGCCTGCATTTGGAGGTCTGCAGGGCTGGTTCTCTCCTTCCACCCTACGGCTCCCAGGGACTTAAGCTCAGGTCGTCAGGCTCAGTGACAGCACTGCACACTGAGCCATCTCAAGGCCTGACAGGCTGTAGACAGCACTGCTTGTGAGCATCTGGATCCTCTGGGTAAGCGGAGACATTTACCTACCTGCACCCAAGTATGGAGCTGAAGTCTGAGGAAATTCTGTTGGAAATAATGGTTAGAACTGAGAGGAATGCATAAACCGAGCTTACAGGTGTTACAGAACGTGGTGATGGAGGCAGGAAGAAGCAGATCTCTTCCGTCAGGCTTCCCCTCCCCTTCCTCTACAGAACCGGGAAGGAAGGGAACCAGGAAGTAGCCCTTGGGCATGGTCAGCCCACACAGGGGCCCCCAAGCAAGCAAAACTGGTCAGTTCTTCCTTTAGAGGCGTCCCTAGCTGGGAGCTCACTCTACCAAGGCTCGAGGCACGTCTTAATTGTCTGCACACCTCATCTCTGAGGTTCCCCTTCTCCAGCCCCCCAGACTGTGGCTGCTTCCAGTGTCGTCTGATGTCTCACCTGTTACGTTTTGTTGTATTTGCCTTTCTGTTTGGAACAGATTAAAAATAATGAACCTTTGATCAACGTGCTTTACAAAGTGCTGAAGAAGTCAGCACGGGGCTGTCGGCCCGGGAGAAGCGTAAGATGATCGGATCCGTGTCTCCAGGCGGGGCCATTCCATTGCTTCTGGCTCAGGGCCGGCACCATCACTTGCTTAAGCAGTTGCTCTCCTGACCGCCCCACGCTTCCTGCAAGTCATTTCGGTTGATTTTCTTTAACCCAAAGCTCTCTTCAGCATTGTGGCTGAGCCCGCTCATCTGTGGTGTCCTGTGGCTCCATCTTTTGTGTTGCACAGGGGTGGGGAGCTTGCCACCAGCTTGCATTGTGTCTCCATCTTCACTTGTCTGCCTCCACATTGGTATGGCCGAGCATGAGTTTATGGGAGTTGAGAGAAGCCTTAGATTCCACTGTCTCTGCCTTTTCTAGGGGCAGGATACTGACATGCAGGACCCAGTTTGGAACTGGATGGCCACACCATCTCCTTTGCAATGTAACTAGCTCTTGGAGCTTTCTGAGGGAGGCTACAGACTGAGGGGCAGGTGTCCTGTTCTGATGTGGTAGAGGGGAGGTAGGGTGGCCGAGGGGCTGAGTCTCTTCCCATGTAGAGATTCTTTAAGATGAATGGGGACCTGAGACCTTTGATATTTCTGGGGACGGATACTGGGGACATTTGTTGATGTTTTAGGTGGATAGAAATACTGTTACCACTGAGCACCATTTAAAAAGGGAAACTTAACTGCCATGTACTACCCGTGGCTGGAACTGTTCATCAGAGCATCCTTTCTCTGGATCAGAGCTAAGCTGAAGGACCTCTGAGGAGTATAAGCCTTTCAAGGAGCCGGTGCCCTGTCACTTGTAACCTTTACTCCATCGGAAGCCAAACTAGCCAGTCTGATTTTGTTATGTTCATAAACTCACTCAGCTAACATCCTCCAGATCTCCTCCATATGCCAGGTCCTGCTTGGGCTTCAAGGATAGAGAGAAAATGCATTCTAGTCTCCACAGTGCCCCCTAATGTGCTTAATAGGTCTGGAGAGGAGAAATGAGCAGACATTATGGTGATTTGATACTCTAAGCCCCACAGCAGTGACAGGCACCCTGTGTGAGAGGGACATGCTGAAGGACACCAGACCCACTCAAAAGGAAGAAAGAAAGGCAAGGACTTTGAATTCCTAGCTCCCAACATCCTATAAACAGCACATCAGAGAGAACAAGAGACGCCTATTTCTTAGAAAAAAGGGAATGTGGGTATCCCTGGAGGGAGAGAGAAACAGAAGGTTGGCTCCAGAGTCACAGAGGACAGCAGTAAAGGGCACACTTCCAGAGGGGACGCCTCCAGAAGGCCTAATTCGGATTTCTCCTTCTCAGAATGCCTTTGTGTATAGATACTTCATTTCTTTCCTGATGGTGCTGGATAAATGAGGCGTTGCTCAGTTAGATCCTCTGCCTTATTTAAGCATCAGAGACATCCTCAATAAAAAGCTTCAGGGGAAAGGGGGGAAGAGTTTGCTGGGGGAAATCCCCAGAGTGCACCTCAATTTGAAAGTGATTTCTAGCTGGTTAACGAGCCAAGGCCAGCTTTGAAGAAGAGACCAACTCATAGCCCTCCCCTCAGGCCTCTATATTCTAACTATGTATATGCATGTTTGTAACATACTCTGCATAGACCCCACAGAACTTGATGATGCTTGCTGGACTCTTCCTCATATGCCAGGCCTGATACTCAGTCTCTACCACAAAAAAAACAAGGCCAGGGTCCCTGTCGTCTGCTGTGTGACCAAATGGAAGCAGTCCTCAGCTCAAAGCGAGGAGTCATTTGACTTCTTCTGTAGTGAGCTGACTCAGTGGTTAAGAGCACTGGCTTCTCTTCCAGAAGACTCAGGTTCCATTCCCAGCACCCCATAGCAACTCACATGTCTGTAACCCCAATTACAGTAGATCCAGCATCGTCTTCTGTCTGTATAAACCCACGCGTATGATATGATACGCAGACGGACATGCAGGCAAAACATCGTACACAGAAAATACATATTCTTTTAAAGAAGTCATTTGATAGTGGCTTGGACTTGCTGAGGGAGGGTGTATGGCAGTTGGGCACATGACTGTGGTTAGTCTGAAGAGAATGATGGACAGCCCTTTTTGACTCCTGGCTCACACTGGCAAACTTCTTGGGCCTTCCAGGTGGAGCGGGGAGAAAACAAAGGCTATCACTCCAGCAACTGTCTCTCCATCCTAGGGTCCTCTGCCTAGCACACACTACCTGCCTCTGCCATGGTTACCCTGCTCTCCATGTCTGCTGGGCAGGGCTGCAAAACAGAACAGAGAAAGGCTGTCTGGCTCGAGGTGCTTTAACTGACCTTGTCATCGTGCCCACAGAAGCCCACATCTTCATAGCCTATGAAAGGAAGGTGCCCGGGGAAAGCGGCGCATGGGATAGAGTCGGGAGTTAGTAAGAACAGGACAGCAGCAAGCTGCCTGCTTACAGTTGACGGGGGCTGTAAAATGGGCTGTTCTACTGGCCTGGAAGTGTGAGAGACTTGTTCGTTGCTTTGTTGAGGTGGTAAGATAGGTTGTAACTCACTTGAGTACAGCCAAGCCTTGTTGTCTGGGTGTGAATCTTAAACCACTGGCTGGATCTGCCCTGGGTACCTTCCCACTCTGGCTGGATCTTTTAGTAGTGTAGGATAAGGAAGGCTGGCCCTTGTCTATGGGGAAGTGGCTTCTCAGAGACCTGGACAAACTGTGTTTGTCTCTAGGTGTATCAGCACGCCTCTCTTACCAATGGCAAACCTCCAAAGACTCATAGGAACGTGTCATGCTTGTTTGGGGCAAACTGATGACCCCTGTAACTTGAGCACCTGCATTTTCATTAATTTGATAAACTTAATACTCCTATTAGCATCACCAACAGTTTTTCCATAAAATGAAGCAGGCATTAATACAGTGCAGATAGTGCTCAAGTTCTTGCCCATTTTGTGCCATGAGCCTCCCGCCTCTGCTGAGACTTCCACATCCATCTACCATAGGACTAACCTTCCTTCCTGCTACTTGGCTCCACACACCTTGTTAATCATTAAATTGTTCACCTCCCAGATGACAGGCCGAGACCTTCTTAAAGATCGAAGTCTGAAGCCCATGAAGATCGCCGAGAGTGACATTGATGTGAGTTGCCAGTGACAGGCCGGCTCCTTGGCCACCTCCTGACCTGGACCTGGGCAGCTTCCAGAAGGGTTTCCATATTCACTGTCTGGAGGTTTTCTGCTCTTATTCCCAATGCCATTGGCCATGTTCTCACCCCCTCCCCCCAGCCCTCTCCAACTCGTTCTTACTCACAGGTCAAGCTGAGCATCTTCTGTGAGCAAGACAGGATACTCCAGGACTTGGAAGACAAGATCCGAGCTCTCAAGGAGAATAAAGTATGCATCATTTCTTCATAGTAGTGGGATGGAATGGGGGGACTGTACCCATCTTGGCTTTGCTGACATAGTATTTGCACTCCTGTGTTAGCATTAATCAACAGGAGGCGCTAGAGTTGTAACAGGCTATAGAGTGTTTGCCTAATGTGTGAAGCCCTGGCTTATATCCTCAGGTTACATAAAACAGGTACAGTTATCATATACCTATAACCCTAGCACTTGGAAGGTAGGCTCTAAATCAGAATTTTCATCCTCAGCTATACAATGCTTAGTCCTGTTTCAAAAAACCACACAAAACATAAACAAGGGTTACTTTATTCAGTCTTTCTTGTCTAAAAGTGCTCCTCAAAGGCTCCTATCTGAGCCTCCCTGTGTGGTTAAAATTAATTGGGGGTTTCTACCCCACTATTGACATTCAGTTCCCAAATAGAACCTTTATGTTTATAATAAGCCTTAAAGCACTAGAGCTGGGCAGATATCAGCCCTCTGAGCTATTCTGTCTACTTCTCTGTCAATAACTGTAATATAACTTGCCACGTTCTGCCTGGGCCCCTCTTACTTCAACTGGCCAGCCCTCATGGCCATGTTCTCACAATTCACTTACCCCGTGGCGACTTCTTCTCTCTTCACCTCTCTGCTCTCCTCACGGTCTCTGCTTCAGACCCCAAGCCTAGCAATCGCAGCCCCACCTACCTCTCTTTTGCCTAGCTACAGGCTGGAGGCATCTTTAGTTAACCATCAGTTTTAAATTAAGAGACAAGGTTACATAGCATCACTCTGTGTAGATATAGATATCCTTATCCCGGAGGCAGCTAGATCTTGGGGTCCAGTATTTGGCATTACAATAGACAGCAACAGACCAAGCCTCAACACTCCCCTCCTTTTAGGAAGAACAGCCTGCTGGTTCATACTCCCTTTTCTGTGCTGGCCCAGGTCTAAGCCTGGGAAAGGTCTTTATTGGTAGCTCTGATGGCCTCACACAAGAAACCCAGAGGTCTGCCTTGGAGAAAGTGGCCCTCATCACACTGGGCAAAGCCTTTTGCTTCCTCAGGTTGCTTACCCCAGGGATCTGAGCTGGAAAGGCAGTAAGTCAAGATGGGAAGACAGGAGAGAACTGGGGCCACAGTTATGGCCTCAGGTTGACTTTTCTCTTTTTATATTTTAATAAGATATATTCATTGTGTTGAAGATCTGTGACATGCTTTTTTTTTTTTTTTCTTCACAAGATCTTGGGAAGGTTCTCTGTCAATTTGTCCATTTGTTTCCTGATAACCTATAAGCAATCAGAAGGTTCTGCACCTATCTTGTAGATAAGAAAGCTGTGGCAGAGCTTTATCGAGACTGCCTCAAGGGCCAATGAGCTGCTCTCCGGAGCCCTGTATCTGTTCCAGCTCAGCTCACCACTTTGGCCTCAGTTGGTTGGTTCCTTGGGGGACAGCTCGCCCATCCTCTTGCTCTTGGCCCTTTCCGGCACAGGATCAGCTAGAATCCGTGCTGGAGGTGCTGCACAGGCAGACAGAACAGTACCGAGACCAGCCACAGCACCTGGAGAAGATCACTTGCCAGCAGAGGCTCCTGCAGGAGGACCTCGTCCACATCCGTGCGGAGCTCTGCAGAGAGTCCACGGTATGTAGAGGGGAAAGAGGTAACGGGCACTTCCCCTGGGGCTGCCGCTGAGATGAGGCCAGGGGTGAGAGCGTGTCGCTGCCTCCTGGAGGTTACTTATCCAGGGCATCATGTCTGACTCTATCTGCACCCTAGTGCACCTTAGGTTGCTTTCCTTCAGGATAGTTGAGGGAGCCTCAGTTTCTTGGAGAAGTCTTCAGGCTGTATTCTAGTCTGTATAGTGCATTCTGAGATGTCAGAATTTCTACTGTTGTGGCTGTCAGTCTAGTGTGGTATTGACCTTCCCACCAGGGTAGGGAGGGAAACCATCTTGGGGGGAGGAATGGACAGTGCAGGTGGCCAGGAACACCTGTTCCCATCTCCTTTCCACCTAAGCCTTCCCCTTCCTTCTTTGCCTAGGGGGTAGTAGGTTAGGGGTGGGTATCCTTGAGCCTGGGAGGGAACAAGGTGAGGGCCCATCGAGGGACCAGAAGTGTTTTCTTGCCAATAGGAGATGGAAAATGCATGGAACGAGTACCTGAAGCTGGAGAAGGATGTGGAGCAGCTAAAGCAGACCCTGCAGGAGCAACACAGGAGAGCCTTTTTTTTCCAGGTGACCAAGAAAGAGGGTTGTCACCTCCCTCGTCCTCATCACTAGCTTGTTAGGGCTGTGAGCTCTACCAAACAGCTGTCTCAAGCTCTACCTTAGCAGGGAACTCTTTGCTCTCAATGCCTAACTCTCAGTGTTTGGGGAAAGAGCTGATCCTTTAAGAGAGTAGAGCTGGGGGCTGGAGAGATGGCTCAGTGGTTAAGAGCACTTACTGCTCTTCCAGAGGTCCTGAGTTCAATTCCCAGCAACCACATGGTGGCCCGCAACCATCTCTAATGGAATCTGATGCCCTCTTCTGGTGTGTGTGAAGATAGCTACACTGTACTCATATAAATAAGTAATAAATAAAACTTTTAAAAAAAAGAGGTCCAGGATGAGTTTCTCCTGGATTCCCTAGACAACAGCAGGAAGTCCAGCCTCTGTCTTGTTTCTGGTAGTCACTCGATGGCCTGAGGAAAAAGTCCCTGGAGCCTCCTCTTCTCTCATTTATGCTTATTTGTTTGTTTCTGGAGCCAGGCTGGCTGATCCCCACCTCTGTGGCCCCTGGCCAAATTGGAAGAAGTAGCTTTAACTTAAAGTCAGAATATTCAGAAAGCCTAGCGGTTGAACACTTTTAATCCCAAGAGTTGGGAAGCAGAGGAGATCAGATCTCTGAGTTCAAGGTCAGCCTGGTCCACAGACCAGCCAGGACTACACAGAGAAACAAAAAGTCAGGACATTCTAGCTGGCCTGTGCTCTCTCCTATTGTAGTAAGCCTCGGGCTTCTACTCCACCCTCAAAATTTTAAAATAGAACATGGCCTGTTTTCCAACTCTATTTCAGATCTGTTTCTTCTTGGGGCTCTGACTACATAGATTCAGCGTATTTGAGTTCAGCAAATGTTCCTGGAGGCTTCTTGTGCTCAGGGCCCCACGCTATGCCTCTTTGAGAGCCGGACTTGCTAACCGATGATGGGATTCTGAGCTAGGTTCCTCTTTCAGGTTTCTTCATGAATATGTGAACTCTGGATGTTCCCCTAACCCTAGGAAACCAAGGAACTTCTCTGGGGAATTTTGTTTTTTCTTTTCCCATGGACCTACTGTCCCCCACTCACTCATAGGTGGTTCTGGGAGATGCTGAGGACAATGTGGAGACTCTTACCTCTGGTTCAGGGATGGCCTCAGAGAATCCCTAGAAGATGCCTCTCTCCCACTGTTACCCCTCCCATCCCCCCATAACTCCCTTCATTAGAAACAACATCCCATAATACTTACTGTAATGGCTTGAACATATTGAGTAACTGCTGTTGGTAAAATATTCCCAAAAGTTGTTTCTAGTTGTTGCTGAGGTATATCTGTAGCCCATGGCTTTTTGAGAAAGGTCGCACTGCATAACCAAGGCTGACCTTGAACTTGAAATGCTAATCTTAAATCTTTTTTTTTTCTTCTTAAGCTAGAGTTTCATTATGTAGCCCTGGCTGGCCTCCAACTATTTAGACCAGAACTGCCTCTTCCTCTGCCTCCTGAGTGCTGCAGTAAGGGTGTGTGCCGCCACACCAGACATCCCAACTGTGTTTAAGAGTACAGCTGAGCAGTCTAAGTCCATCCACATGTTGTGCAGCCGTAGTCCAGAATTTTCCGTCTTGTGAAACTGAAAACCCGTTCTCTTCCCCCCTCCTCTCCTCTGGTCCAGTTCTTTCCCATCTCTGTGAGACGGACTAGGTGTTGCATGCATCATTTAAGTTCATCCTATGCAGTTCGAGACCATCTATTTTTAAGTTAGGTAAAGTAGGCCAGTTGAGCTGGTGAACACTGCTCACTCCAGCATTCCTCACTGGTCTGTTTCTCAAGCAGACTTAGATTGGGCCCTGGCAGGTCCCAAAGGTTGTGCCACCCCTATGGTAAAGGGCTCTAACTAAAGACGTATAGCAAATCCTCAGAAGAAACATTTAGTGAGGAGCCAAGAAGATCCTGAACGGGGCCCCCTGTGTTCCCCAGGAGAAGTCTCAGATACAGAAGGATCTGTGGAGGATCGAAGATGTCATGGCAGGCCTGAGTGCGAATAAAGAGAACTACAGAGTCCTGGTGGGATCTGTCAAAAATCCAGGTAAGACAGCTAGCCATCTTCCTGGCGTAGAACACAGAGGGGCAGGCAGAATGGCCCGTGCACTGAGACAGTCTCGGTTCCACCCTTGTGTCGTTTCTGCCCGTACCCTCAGAAAGAAAAACGGTGCCTTTGTTCCCTCACCCATCTGTGCCTTCACTCTCTCCAACTGAGAGCAAGCCGGCCCTGCAGCCCAGCCCTCCCACCAGCCCCGTGCGGACGCCTCTGGAGGTCCGACTCTTTCCGCAGCTGCAGACCTATGTGCCATACCGACCTCACCCGCCCCAGCTGAGGAAAGTGATGTCTCCTCTGCAGTCACCAACCAAGGCAAAGCCTCAGGCGGTAAGCTGTGGCAGCTAGGAGCTGAGGGCATGCTGGGTGACTCCCTGAAGAGATATGAACACAAGTCAGGTTCACCTCCCATTAGGCACTGATACCATACCAAAGAAATGACTCCACCCCAGTGCAGCTTGATCACCAGTGAGTTTATTGGGCTTCCTTACAGCAGGGTGAAGTGTGACTTACAGCTACATGAGTGACCCCTAACTCCTGCATCGTTGCAGCGTCTGCCTCACCACGGGCAATAACTCATAAAAGCTGCACTGGCTGAATCGCTGGTTTTGTTCCATTTTGAGATCTCCTGCCCAAAGCTCGATGCGAGGTGCAGACCAGAGCCTTGATGGAGAGGAGGCTGCTGATGTGCAGCAAGGTGCCTAGCAACCAGGGCTGGCACAGAGGGAGACGTGACAGCCTGGGAGCCAGGGCACTGAGATGCCAGTCCTCAGGTTTTCGCCGGGTCCTTGGCAAGTCTCTCATTTTTCTGAGCTATCTCAGTTTTCTCTGGAGCAGATGATGGAATCTGGGAGCTCTGGAAAAGCAGTTAGTGTTGACGGCCTCAGGTTTATTCTTTTGTATGGTTGTTTGCTTGTTTTAGACATTCACATGTGTGTAACAGAAATAACTCCCCTGGGGCTAGAGAGATGGCTTTGCAGTGGAGAACACTGACTGCTCTGGCAGAGGGCCTAGGTTCAGTCCCCAGCACCCAGATAGCAGCCAGCACTGACTATAACTCCAATTCCAGGGGATCTGATGCCTTCTTCTGTTCACAGACATACATGCAGGCAAAATGCCCAAGGTAAAGATAAATATCAAATTTGTTTTTGTTTTTCAAGACAGGATTTCTCTGTATAGCTTTGGCTACACTGGTATTTATTTTGTGGACCAGGCTGGCCTTGAACTTACAGAGATTTGCCTGCCTCTGTCTTCTGAGTGCTGGGATTAAAGGTGTGTGCCACTACCACCACCTACCTTCAATTTTTTTTGTTTTGTTTATTTATTTTATTTGTATAAGTACAGTGTAGCTGTCTTCAGACACACCAGAAGAGGGTATCAGATCCCATTACAAATGGTTGTGAGCTACCATGTGGTTGCTGGGAATTGAACTCATGACCTCTAGAAGAGTAGTCAGTGCTCTTAACCGCTGAGCCATCTCTCTAGCCCCATTCATTTTTATTTTTATTTTTTTAAATGAAATGTCTGGGGCTTGAGAGATAGATAGCTCAGTGATTGAGAACCGTTGCTGCGTTTTGAGAGGATGGAGGTTTGGTTCCCAGCACCAACAGCAGGTGGCTTGCAATCACCTATAACTCCAGCTCCAGGAGATCCGAGGCCTCTGGCTTGCAGGATGTTTGTCCTTATATTCACATACCCACATGCGGATACATGCACCTACATGTAATGCAAGGGTTTTATTAAAATATCTATTCTGAAAAATGACATTTAAATGTCAGTGAATCACAATCAGGCCACCATCCTTTATAGGCCAACCTTCAGACTGAAAAGCAGAGTGTGGCCATCACAAGAAGGCCCCACATCTCCTCCCTTGTTCCCAGTGGTCTTGGCGTCTGTTGACTCTCCATGTTTGCACCCCTAAGCACTTGAATTATGCATGGACAGAACACAGCTAATCTGTGTCTTCTACACCGTGACTTCACCAGTCCCGTTGAGTGCAGGGACCCCGCATTGTAGCTTGACTTGTTTCTTTAATTTACCATTTTAAAAACTGGGAAAGGTCTCAGGGTGGTGGTACACGCCTTTAATCCTGGCAGAGGCAAGTAGATCTCTTCTTGAGTTCCAGGCCAGCCAGGACTTAAGAGAGAAACTCTGTCTCAACAAAACCTAAATAAATACATAAAACTAAAAACCAGACATAGGTAATTTCAAAGAACATAGGAACAAGAGCCACAGGGAAAGTGTCTAAGAAAATGTCCCTCAGCCACCCTGTCTCGCCATTTTCTTCAGTCAAAGACAATGAGTATTTTGGGTTTCTCTTTGTGGAGAGCTTTCTGGACGCTGGTGATTCTGTTGGCTTGTCAGGACTGGAAACTGTTGATTCTAGGGAGCCTGTGCCTGTCTTAGGCAGATGGTTTATCTTTTGCCACAGATATACACGTGCAAACACACTAAAATGTGAAACTTCTCCCCACCCCCACCCCCAAATATACTGGGGTTTGTTTGTAGAATCAGCTTGGACTTTCCTAAATTCTGTGAAATCCTGAAATAGAAGGTCAGATTAGGGGAAGGAGGGAAGAGTTAATGACGAGGGGTACAGCTGTCATCAGTGAGTGAATTTTCAGGCTTGGTCTCCTGGCATGGAAGATCCACAGCCCCCAAGAAGCCAGCAAGCACACTGAGTACCCAGGAGACTGGCCTTGTCCCCTTCCTCCCTGGAAGTGAGCCAGTGCCTCTCCTGCCTGCCTGTCAGCCCACTAGAGAGCCTTTGTAAGAAGGTTCATTTCCAAGAGAAAGAACAGGATGCCAACTGATGAGCGGCTCCTCACACAGAAGGACTCAGCTCTGGAGTCTGTTCAGGCTGAACACCACAGGGCCGGTAGATGTCTGTCCCTGGGCTGTGTGCTGTCACTATCTCAGAAGTAGTGGTCAGCATCTCACCTCCCCTAACAAACGGGCTGAGGAGGCCGGTGTCATTTGACACTGCCAAGAATGTAGATCCAGGACACCAAGTGCTGGAGCTGGGTCACTGTCACCGGTAGGTAGCACTTTGAAACTAGAAAGTATGTCAATCAAAGAGAAGAGTTGGAATGGAGGTAGCTCCTCGAAGCTTCCTGGGGGTGGGGGGCGATGAGCATCTGAAGTGGCTGACCCTGTGGCAGTGCCTCGTAAGAGCACCCCTTCAATTCCATCCCTCTGCACACTGGATCTGGTTCTCTCTCTGCACAGGAAGACGAGGCACCTCCCAGGCCACCACTTCCTGAACTCTACAGCCCAGAGGACCAGCCCCCAGCTGTGCCACCACTGCCGAGAGAAGCCACCATCATTCGGCACACATCTGTGCGTGGACTCAAACGACAGTCGGATGAGAGGAAGAGGGACCGGGAGCAGGGCCAGTGTGTGAATGGGGACTTGAAGGTGAGCTGTAAAGACCGGGTGTGTCCACCGAGTGGAAGGGGCAGTGTGACGATAGTGACCTAACAGTCTAAGACTCTATCCACAGGTGGAGCTCCGGTCCTACGTGAGTGAGCCAGAGCTGGCCAGCCTCAGTGGGGACGTGCCTCAGCCCTCCTTGAGCCTCGTGGGCTCTGAGAGCAGGTACCAGACGCTGCCAGGCAGAGGTAAGGCAAGACTGTGAATCCTTCAGGCACCTCACTCTTCTTTAGCACTCGCAGCCTCTACTCAGACCTCAGATCCTGGCCTGCAGCTTGAGTCTAACTGTGATTGTTGCTAAGAGGGAGGACAGGTCTGACCTCAGGAGTCGTTTGGTTTTTCTCCCTTTCTGCCTCCAAGAGCAGCAACAGTGATTGCCCTAAAGTCTGACAGTGTTGACCTGTTCTTTATGAGCCTCATACGCAACTGTGTTGGGAGGCGGGGCTATTATGATTCCCATTTTAAAGATCAGGAAACGGAGGCAGGTACTGGAAAGATTGCTTAGTGGCTAAGAGGCTGACTGCTCTCCAGGAGGACCCAGGTTCAATTGCCAGCACCCACATGATGGTTCACATCTGTCCACATAACTCTTGCATGATACACACACACACACACACACACACACACACACATACATGTACTCAATATCCATAAATAAAATTAAGAAAAAGAAACAGAGTGGGTACCAGTCTCAGAGCTCTGGCTCCAGATCATGGCAGCCTGCAGGCTGGGGTGCTGGAAACCGCCAGCACTAAGGCCACATCAGACCTGTGTCAGCCTGCGACTCAGGGACTTCTTCAGCCCATGGTCTCTTCTCTAGGCTCCCCGTTTATCCCTAGCTGGATTCTCCATGAAGCAGAGGGGCGAAGGTTCTTGTATCACGCTTTCCCACCTGCGGTAGCCCAGCACTTCTTGTATGGAAGCATAGTTAGGGTTGTGCACAGCTCTGTAGGGACAGAGGCCACCCAGGCCAACCCTCTTCTCTCTGTGTGTCCTGCCTCACCTAGGCCCAAGGAGAAAAGACCAGGGCAAGTGTGGTGTTTGCAGGGCTCCTTGGTCCCTCAGGAGAGGGGAGTGTGTGAGAAGGGTGATTAGGGAGGGCTGGGGGTGTCTCCAACCACAGCACACATACACCTGAGTCTTCCTTGCTTAGGGCTCTCAGGCTCCACGTCCAGGCTCCAGCAGTCGTCCACCATTGCTCCCTATGTCACACTCCGGAGGGGGCTGAATGCCGAAAACAGCAGTGCGACCTTCTCTGTAAGTGGCCATGGGATGTGGAGGGACTCACACTCCATAGAAGGAAGGGCCCCTGGGATGGCAGTGACCTCGAGCGAGTCATGGGGAACTTAGGATCTCCTCTCTCCCTCTCCTTCTCCCTCTCCCCCCTCCCCTCTCAACACACACACACACACACACACACCACACCACACCAAAAAGGCCATTACACTGCCATCTCTGTTTTCTGATGACTGCCAAGCCTGTCAGGGCGGTGAGAAGCCCAGGAGACCTGTACCCTAGGTTCACCCTGGGTTGCCAGCCTCGGGGTCAGCCTCTGCCCAGAAACCTCATTAGGACGAGGGGCATTGGATAATTAGAGGAAGTGATTTTCTGTGGCTAGGATGAGCCCAAAGAGTGTATGAGAAAGAGACCAAGCAGGAAGAGGACAGGGGTGTGTGTGGCTTAATTGGTAGAGTATTTGCCTAGCATGTACAAGCCCCTGGGTTTGATCAGTCCCCAACACTGCATACATTAGGCTTGATTGTCAACACCTGTAATCCCAGCATTTGGGAGGAATAGCTGGGAGGGCCAGGAGTTTAAGGGTTATCCTTGGCTAAGTAGTGAACTTAAGGCCAGCCTAGGCTGCGACCCTGCACTAGAAGCAGGAAGAAGCAGGGCCTCTCGCTCCATCTCCTCTGTGTCTCGCCTCCTCCTCAGAGACCCAAGAGTGCCTTGGAGCGTCTGTACTCGGGGGACCACCAGCGGGGCAAGATGAGTGCGGAGGAACAGCTGGAGCGGATGAAGCGGCACCAGAAGGCTCTGGTCCGAGAGCGCAAGAGGACCCTGAGCCAAGGAGAAAAGACGGGTCTGCTCTCAGCCCGATACCTCAGCCAGCCACTGCCAGGAGATCTCGGCTCAGTATGTTAGGCGGGGCTGGGACAGAGGCCAGAACTTCCCCGAGTCCCCCAAGCAGACGCAAGTCCCCTGCCAGGGTGACTTACTTGGTTGACCGTCCCAAGGGGCTGCTTGTCCACAACTCCAGCCGCACGTGTGAGCTGGCCAGAGGATGACCGGGAAACAAAGCAGTAGGGAGGTCTAGCAGCAGAGGCCTCATCCTTTCTCCACGCTGAGTGGGAGGAGGCTCTGGGCTCAACGAAGGACTTGAGAATGTAGGATTCCAGTAGAGCAGATGGGAAGGAACGGTATGATATGCAACTCAACCACACAGCCTCCCAAGCAGATCCCGCAGCCAGGGGAGGCAACTCAATAAGGTGCTGGTGGTCTCCCACAGCCCGCGGGGCTGAGGCCTCAGGTACTCAGGAGGGCTGGGGAAATTGGTGCTGCCCCTGGTGGCTGGCGCTGCACCTGCCCACGGTTGCCTTAGGCTCATTGTGGGGACATTGCATTTGGCTTTGGGGTTTGGAGCCCCCAGTTCCCCAGCCCTCTAGCCTGACTGCTCCCTCCCTAATTCATTGCACAAGCTCCTACGCTTCTAGTGTCTGCGCTCATTGCCTCTAATCCTGCCTGATTGTCTCTACAGACGCTCTGAATTGGTACTGGCCCCTCTCTAACCAGCCAGTGCTGTCTCTGACCAGGCTTGTACTAGCAGCTCTTGGCTCCCTAGACTAGCAGGCATCCCTAGGTGTTGCTTACCTTCCCACTGCCCTGCTTTGTGTAGGCCAGCTGACTGATAATTCACCCATCCAAAAAGCTGCTCTGTGAGGACCACGGTCATTAGCAGTGGTCTGGGCATTGGGGATTTACCGATTCCATCCATGCCTTACCCTGGACAGTAAATATCAGCTTTAGAGAGTGCGTAGTCTGAAGCCATTTGGTGGTAACTCCTCCTATCCCATCATGCAATTCCTTATTGCTTTTGTAATTCTTATCTAGTAACTTGAATAGATAGCAAAATAAACTGTATTCAGAGGGCCTCTCTGCAGCTGTTAGTCACCAAATGACTAGAATAGTGTCTTTAAAAGCTATAAACCCATTAACTTTTAAGTATTATAAGTAAACATCAGAACCCTGACTTTCTACAACCTGCTGTCTGGGATACAGAGAGTATTTCCGATCCACAACTCCAATCCTTTGTGCTTTTTCTTTGGGGGAAAAAAAGGCTTGTGTAAGTCTCGTCAGCGCCAATAAACATATTGCTTCCCATTACGGATTGGCGTGGTTCTTCCGCAGGGTAGTTTGCAGAGTGCGGTGAACTTTTGCTGTTTGTGGAAGCAATCAGGCTGGGTTTAAATGAGGACTTGTCTCTTTTTGAGCACTTGTGAGCGTGTAAGGAATTGTGTGTTTTCTTTGTGAACCATTAAATTTATCCCTGGACTTCAGTTGCCTAAGTCATCCAAACTGTAATTGGAAAACCATCAGCACACACAATTCTGTTGGTTTGCTACGGAGGACCCGAGCTTGTGCATGAATGTGTGGAGCGTGCTGACATGGCGACAGGATCGGGTCGGGGTGGTTGTGAGGTATCTTTGGCTGCTGGGGTACTGTGAGATGAATGGAGTGAGAGAGAGGAGGTGACCTGAGGCATTAAGTATCGTCTCATCCTCACAAGAGAGTCCTTTGTTCTTTTAAGGTCAGAGGTCTGAAGTGAACAGGAAGCCATCTTGGAACTGCGCACACGTGCCTGGGTAGATTTTTCCCTCCTGGGAAGAGACATTGATACAAAGTTGCCACTGTGAAACAGCCTTGGAGCAATTCCCTCTGATCTCACTTTTAGTTTGTTTTCTATTTTAAGGAAACTGTCTTATCTCAAATGGTTATCATTTTCCACGGCAGTTTGCAACACTGGTGGTCAACCAACTCCTTGGTACTGATTGGAACTCTCTACCAATTGCTGGGTCCCTGTGGACCACTGTAGGCTTAAAGTCATGGGTCTTCCTCCAGGACCCTACGGATGCACATTTGAATACTCAGAGGTCCTAGATCAGAGCACAGCCAGCAGTGTGGAAGAGGCCACAGGACGAAGGCAGAGGCCAGTTTTCAGTTACACACACACACACACACGCACACACACACACACACACACACACACACACACACAACACAGCTATGACACTTGCCTAATGTCTCAAAAGTCCGTCTTCCCAGGTCCTTAGGCCTCAGGGCCCTGTGTGGTTCTTGAATGGGTCGGAAAGTGAGGTTAACCCTCTCCTCTGTTGCCAGTGGAAGCGAGAACAAGAGTTTGACCTGCAGCTGCTGGAACGGGCTGCTCAGGGGGACAGAAAAGACAAAGAGGAGGGCTGGCTGAAAGTGCAAGCCACACCTGTCATGGAGTTGGACCTGGAGCCACAAGACTATGACTTGGACATCAGCAGAGAGGTGAGGATAGGGGCTTCCTTCATGCTTTCTAGAAGTCACCAGGCAGGGTTCAGCTTCACTGTTGCCCAGGAAGGTCCGGACGCTTGAGATCGTAAAGGCGTCCATGTTCTAAATCACACTTAAGCCTATTTCTGATGATGTGGGGAGAATTAAGTGACTCAGCATGTTCCCAAGAGGATTAGAAAATGTTCCCTGGATCATTAGTGGTGGCCCTCGAAAATGACCTCTTAGGCAGACTATCATACGTGGTGGGAAAATACAGGGCAGGTCTGAAAAGTCACAGGAGACATTTCCAGCCGGGACTGGAGCCAATTTCGATCTGAACTCTTCTGCTGCCCTCTAGTGGCCCACTTGCCTCATGACAGGTCAGGCCTAGGAAAACAAGGCAGGAGAAAGGAAGGGAGGGAGGGAGTGCCAGGCAGTCTTCTAGACATCTCTGGTCACCTGTGGTCTGTGGGCAGTGTCTGCAGCTGTTTCAGTCCTTTGTGTCCCTAGCACTAGGATGGCACGCAGTAGGCATGCTATAAATGTCTGCTGGTGGAAGACATTGTTATATGAATTTCCAGTGCCCCAAAACATTTGTGTAGGAACTTGGCCTGCTGCATTTTTCCCAGGTGTAGGCTGAGTTTGGGTGAGATTCTAAGTCTTCCACAGGTGCCCTACTTAGGTAGAGGGGGAACTTTGCCACTGTGGTTGTGTGTGTGTGTGTGTTAAAATCTGGGTCTCACACATGCCAAGTACATAGAACTACATACCTAGCCCTCCCATTTCAAGAGACAGGGCAGATCCATTTGCAGGTTTTTGTTTTGTTTTGTTTTTCCCTTTGAATGGTTAGGGATTCATGGGGGAAAGGAGCTCTGAGAACAAAGAGAACACTGTAGGTAACTCGGTACTTGAGTTTCTAGGTTCTTGGTTCTTGCAGTCAGTAAATTCAGCCTCCTGCCCCAGGTCTTTTTCTCTGACAGCCTAAACAGTAGCTGCCAACAGTCTGGCGGCTTTCTTATTCACAAAGAGCCTCCATGTGCTCTTGGCAATGCGAGGCTGCCCTCTGCTGTCCTTCCTTATCTCTAACCTAAATCCTCCTGCTACAATGCAGTCTACTTCCTACTCTAGATCTGTCCTGGTCGGATGACAGATTTTTTTCTTGCCACCTTTCAACAAACTGAAGGGCCACATGGGTTCAGTTCTGCTACTGAGACCAAAATCCACCTAGTCAAGGGGGAAGAAAACTATCTTGAGGCAAATTAAGATGACATTTTGAAAATCGCAAGCTTAAATATTCCTAAAAGCGTGGACAGAGGTTTTCAGAACTTTAGCTAGCAGGTTAAAAACAGGGATTCCCACTGGTGCTGGGGGAAAACAAAATTAACTTTTTTTTTTTTAATTTAAAATGTACTGAGACAACCAGTAGAGTTGGTTCTTTCCTACCATGTGGGTCCCCAAGATCAAACTTGAGTCATTAGCCTTGGCAGCAAGCAGCTTACCTACTGAGCCATCTCTCAAATGCACAAATTTAACATTCTTGCAGGAATGGGGTGCTATGAAGACTGAATCTGTATATAGCATGGGGGAGGGGCCTTGTCACCAGAGCACTGTCCCAGAGGAAAGAATGAGAGAGCTTTTAGGAAAGGTAACTTAGATAAACCTGCAGAGTCAGGCTGGGGGCAGGTGGAGAACTGAAGAGAGGACCATCAGTCTTCATCCGTTAGGTGAAGGTAAAAATCTACGCTCTGCCCAGAAGTACGAAAAGCACCTTGGTTATTAACCGGTTGCATGCTGTCACTGCTGGTTCAAGCTTTTCAGTCAGTCAGGTCTGACCTGTACGCCCCCCAAAGTCAGAAGTGTGTTTGAGATGGGAGAGGTTTTACTACGGTTATGTCAGCTCACCCATCCGTTTTGGGTGGTCTCTAAGCTGCCTGGCTCTGGTTCGACCTTTTTTTGTTTGTTTATTTGGTTGGTTAGTTGGTTGGTTGGTTGGGCTTTGTTATTTTCTGTTTTGAGACAGGACCTTTCTAGGTAGCCCTGGCTGGCCTGGAACTCACTGTGTAGACTAGAGATCCACTTGTCTCTGCCTCTCCAGTGCTGGGATTAAATACACGTACTATCTCACAGCCCTGAAATAAGACTTCACTTACTGAAGTCCTATTTCAGTGCCAGATCCCTAAATTAGAGCAGAAGAAAGCTCCTTAGGTGGGAAGGACACCAGAGCTCCCACTGAGCCCGTGTGGCTGGAGGGTCGGCTCACTGGGGCTTTGAGTGTAGCACTAAGGATCAAGTGCTTCCTGTGAGAGTCTCAGCGTGTTGCCTGCCTTCTGTTTCCCTTTCCCCTGGCCTCTAGAAAGCCGTCTAGTGTAGCAGGAAGAGCATGTGCTTCGGTATGAGACTCAGGTTCGAGTCCTTAGTTCCACAACTGATTCTTTTGATGATCTTAGCAAGTTTCTTCTGGGTGAGCCGTGGGGGACAGGCCTGGAGCAAGAGTGGGGTTGAGGCATGTCCAATCCCTAGAAATCTTGTCCTGATATTGGCAGGATCATGCTCCCTCCACACCCCCAAGACAGACAGACAGACAGAGAGACAGACAGACACACACACACACACACACACACACGTACACTGACTGGGCCTGCATATCCCAGTGCACGTAGACATTTGCCACACCAGAGGAGGTCACATAGCCCAGCAGCCAGGTTAAACCTCTTTTCCTTTCATAAGATCCTGGCCAGCAGCACCTGGAATTCTTCCTTATGCAAATGAGGCATCCCCGGCACCTTTGGCCCAGCCAGTGATGCACACTCAACCGCAAAGCCTTTACCCACTCCTCAGAGGGTTAAATAGCCTCTGTTTCTCCCCAATTAAACAAGCACTCAGTGAAGCCTGTCTCCCTTCCCCTGAGGTCTCCATCACCCCGTCACCATCATGCTCTCAGGCCACCAGTCTGATGGTGGGCGACTATGCTGTTAAGGGAGGGGGAACAGGGTGGGAATGACATCTGTAGACTTTGATGCTTCCTCACAGGGTAGGAAGGGTGGGAAAACATGTCTCAGACCAGAGCATCTGCGCTTACCCTCCACCCTGCCACCTGATCCTCTCCCCAGCTGTCTAAACCAGAGAAGGTCTCCATCCCCGAGCGATATGTGGAACTAGACCCCGAGGAACCACCCAGCCTGGAGGAGCTGCAGGCACGGTACCAAAAGGCGGAGAAGATACGGAATATCCTTGCCCGGTCAAGGTCAGCCCCTACTTGCTCAAATCTAGAAGTCTCACAGACTCCATCTCAGGTGATAGCTCAGCCATGAGAAGACCCAGGCCAGGCTGACTGGTAATAATTTGCTAGGCTTTGTTTCAAATGAATTCTTCTGAAGGGGTCAGCCGGTGCTCCAACAGGAAAGCTTGCCTCAGTTACCAAAAAGGTGCTGAAGAACTTATGAAGGGTTCCCATCCCAGGTCCATGTCCCCAGATCTGTCCCCAATGACTGGCAAGTGTGGGCCATTTCGCTAGACAGTACTGAGGCGGACTTAGTGGATGTCACTTCACTGATGGTCCTCTTAACACCTGTGCCCACACTCCATTATGGATTCATAGATGGGCCCGGCCTTTACCCACTTCCTGAACCTGAGCTTGGACAACAGGAAGTGGTTTTTCTGACCTCTGAGCTCTCCTTTCAGAGTTACATTAACCATTTCATATCTGGATTTATCAGGAATCCCCAGCCGGAACCCTTAGCTTGAGGCCTACAGGAGGAACTGAGTTGTGTTCTTTGTGGGTTTAGGGAGAAGTAGGCGTTCTTGTCTTGGAAGAAAAGGGGCAATGCATATCTGATGCCCCTTAAAGTGTTGAAGAGTCACCTCCCTGCAGCCAGGGAGATACATGTGGGGCTGATGGTGGGGGGTGTCGAGACTCACAGCCTTCTCTCTGATCCCCAACAGCATGTGCAACCTGCAGCCACTGGGCCAGGACCGCAACAGCCTGGCCGACCTGGACTCGCAGCTGCAGGAGCAGGAACGGATAATCAACATTTCCTATGCCCTGGCCTCTGAGGCCTCGAAGCGCAGCAAACAGGTAGCAGGTAAGGCTGTGGGTGCCACCCTCCAGGGCCCAGTCCCCTGCCTGCTGCTCTCAGTGACATGTCCTAGAACCAGGAAGTTAGCAGATGTTGGCAGGCCTGCCTGACCCAAGTGACAGAAGAGCTGTCCATATCTGCCAGCTCTGAGACAAGGTGACAGGGACATTTCTTTCCTTAGGAAGAAGGGGCAGACGTGACACTGGAGCAGGGCTTTCGTGGTGGGGCAAAGCAAAGAGCTCCTCTGACCTCTGCCTAGAAACCCTTCCTTGGTCCCCAAGCCAAAGCCACTCACTCACCTTGTCAGTGACCTATGGCAGAAAGTAGGAGAATAAGAATTGAGGCTTGGCCAGCCTAGCCAAAAGAATGTCACCACAGAAGCAGCACACGGCTGCTGTGTTACATATGAAGGATGCTTTAAGCATGTGTCTGTAAACCCGGTGGTCAGGAAGCTGAGGCAGGAGGATTGCTGGAATGAGACCCTGTCATAAAGAAAACGGTCAGAAAAGGGGCTGTGGACTCCTCCCTCTGTTCACATCTCCCTTTCTGTGGTAGCCTTACAGTTTCCCTGGTATAGTTTGCCCCTTATATGGAGGCCATTGTGTCTTTATGTGGTGTCCCTGGCCAGCTATACGTCTGAGACGGACAGTCAGAGGACTCAGAGTGGTACCATTCTATCTCCCGGTCCTCTAACACACCTGGCCAAGTGTGAGGCCAGCGGGCCCTGTGGCTGCCAACCCTGGGGAGTCTGGAGCAGCCTGGGCATCGCTTTTGGAGGCCTGTGAGTGACAAATGATGACACAGATGCCAGACTCTCGGGAGCAGCCTGTTCCCTGTCCTGATGCAGCGCAGCTGCTAGAATACAGCCTTGTGTGGTGCCTGATTCCCACCTAGGGAGGTGTAGACAGGGTGATTGGGATTTCAAAGTCATTCTTGATTCTATAGCAAGTTTAGGCCCAGCATAGACCACACCATGGCCCTGTCTCAAAACCAAACTAGACTAAAGCAGAGTCTCTGGCCCCGTTCTGTCCAAGGCATATAGAGGGCTTGTGTTGCTCTGTGGCTGGGACTTAGGCAATCCTATCTCAACGGCCTTTGCGCCCCTCCCTGGGAGGCTGCCCCTGCCCTCCAAGCACCACCTCGTGCTGTGCTTGTGCCCACTCTGCCTCCACATCTTAGGTGGTACCCAGGGCCTCTGGTATGCTGGGCTGACCCACCAGTCACTGAGCTACAGTCCCAGCTTGCTCTCACTCTGACCAATCCCTTCTGCTTCCTCCCTCACAGCTGATGACCCCAGCCCTGACCTCTTGTTCCACACCTTTCTTTGCTCTTGCTCTCTTCCCTGAATCAGAAACTACAGGCAAGCTAGGCCTCATGGATCTGCCCCCAGGACCAGGCTATTAGTTGTGGGGCAGTCGGACCAGGCCACACAGTCTTGCCAGGCAGGGCAAATGGTGGTGTGGGTGGGCAGATCACTCTAACACACTGCTTGATTCCTGTGTGCTCTGTCTAGTGCAGCAGCTGGCCCTCCTCCCGCCTAAAGCCCCCCTGTCCTCCAGGACGGTGCCACCTTACCCCCCCTTAAGCAACGGACTGCACTACACCTTTGTCTAACACCTTCCAAGTAAGAGCCCCCGCCTAGCTGGCCTGCTGCTGTGCGCCCTGTAGTCTCAGCATGCCCCTCCTGCCTTCCCACTGCCACTGAGTTGACTGCAATGCCGCCTGCTGTTGCTTCCTTCCATTGGCACTGCGGCCGCTGGAGGGTGGGGTGGAGAACCTGCCAGAGATGGTAGACAGAAGTTCACCTTTAAGGAACTCAGGTCTCAGGGCTCAAAAGAGGTCGACATCAAAGGTGCTACTGTGCTGAAATACCTTGGGGGAGTTTCCAGCCCTTTATCTCTATTAGATGATGTCGGCTTTTGGAGGGTTCATGCTGCAGAACTGTACAGTTGAGGTACAAGAAAAGAACTGAAGAAAAAAAAAAACCCACAACTTCTCATATTTTAAGCCCATTTAGGATTTTGTGCTGGGCTGCCCTCACAGCTAGCTGCCCTGGGCCGTGGGCATATCTTCTAGGGTACTAGCTGCACTTACCGAAGGCAGCTTGATGCCCCCCAAAACAGCACAGGCCACGTTGTCAGTGTCCAGGGAAAGAAGAGTTAGATCTCATTCTTTCAGGGTTTTATCATAGAGACCGGCTTACAGCCCAGAGTTACAGAGACAGGCAGACCCTGAGGGACTGGGCTCAGCCCTCCACACAGCAAGGCTGCCTTAGGGAAGAGACAGAGGCAGGTCCAGGAGCACAACCCATCAGGATGCTTGGTACGACCCCATGAAGTGAATGGCTGACAAGGACAGGCAAGTATGGCGGATTTCTGAGTTTGAGACCAGCCTGGTCTACAGAGTGAGTTCCAAGACAGCCAGGGCTATATAGAGAAACCCTGTCTTGAAAAACAAAACCAAAAACAAACACAAAAACAAAAAAACCAAACCAAACCAAACAAAAACCAAGCAAACAAAAAACCAAAAAAGGACAGGCAGTAGGTATAGGAAGATGCTCCACCCTCCCTACCCAAACCCCCACCCCCCATCCCAACCCCCTCCAGGAGCCAGCAGGCCCAGCTCCTGACCAGTTGTGCGTGAATTCATAGCTTCCATCCGCTGGCCCGTCTGTATCCTCACCTGGACCACAGCCATCACGCCAGAGCTCCCTGCAGCCAGTCTCTCCCTAACAGTCTGCCTTGCCGTCAGTTTGCACAGTTCCCTTCTCCTTCCTTTCCTGGATTATGGTTAACTGTGCTGAGGGACTGCTGTGTGTTAGGCATCGTGCTGAGTGTCTCCTGATCCTCACAACCACCCTATAAAGCTGTTCGCTCCAGTTTGTATCCAAGGAGATGCAGCTCAGACACCTGAGGGACTTGCACAAGGAGATGAAGCTTGTGTCAGGGTGCTAAGCCCTTTGGCATGAACTTTTTTGCTGGCTTGTAGGCTTATCTGGGCCACCCCCAGAAGCTCCAAGGGTCTGCAGAACAGGCTGATGGGGGGTATCATTTTACACGGGGGCCCTCCAACTTAGGCACACTCTAGCCAGCCTGAGGGCAGGAGGAGGTAAGCTAGCTTGGGCCTAGTCTGGCCATCAGGAGGGGTTAGAGTAGACCTCCATGGAAAGCTGCAGCCATGGCCTTTGTAAAGGCCTCTGGGACTTACCAGGACCATAGATAGACAGACAGACAGATAGATAATAGAAATCTAAGCAGACAGAGGTGCCAGTGAGAGGCTCTGTTCACTCTAGCTTTTTAAGCCCCACACTCTGTCTTGTGCTAGGCCTTAAATGCTCTCTCCAGAGCTCAGCTATGCTTCTTCCTGTAATGGCACCACAGGCAGGTTAGAGCCACTCTGTCCTTAGATTAGAAAGCAAGGTCAGAGAAGCAGGCTCTCTGGTCCTCCAGAGAATACAGGGCAGAGCTATGCACCCCACAAGGCTTGCCCAGGCCTCTGCTTACTGCAGGGGTAAGTTTATGAGCTAGTGTGGGTGCAGCATGTTTCCTAAGAAGGAAAATGAAGCCCAATGCTTTGGGTCATAGAAGAAAAGGTCCCTTGACAGCGGCCGCCTTGCCCACACACCCTGCTCTCTTGCTCCATCTACCAGTCCCTTTCATGCGTGTGCACAAACATGCTCACTCTTAGGACAAGAACAAAGATCCGCCAGCCTCTCATTGTCTCCTGTACTTTTTGCCAGCCCAGGCAATAACAGACCCATGATCCAGTGTGCAGAGGAGAAGCCTGGAGCCGGGGACCCAGCGAAACCAGCGTCTTCTTGGAGTATGGTTCTCTCTGCCCCAGTGGAAACCCTTCCAGCTGAGCGGGGGCTCTGGCTGGAGGAGAGCAACCCACCCACCATGGTGGGTGCAGCCTGGAACCAGGGCTCCATCCTAACACACGCCCATGCTTTTCAGTCCAGATACCTTTTGACAGATGACAGAAGCACTTTTGATACATGATGTGAAATATACTGTATTTTAGAATCAGAATATATTTTATAATGCTCACCTGGAGGACTGAATGGCTGGTAAGGTGAGCCTGCAGGGGTTTGTAGCCACACATAGGGATTCAGGTACTATGGGGGTGGGGTGGCAGAGTGAGTGGGGAGAGGGGCAAGGCAAGCAGGGCCATTTCTACCCTCCCGTGAACCCAGACAGTGCAGGGTTCAAGGCTATGCTTCCTGTGGATTCCAGTATGGAGCTCATTACGCTGTCCAGGAAATTAACTGCAGAGGTCCGCATCCCTGAACCGATGCCCAACCCTGGAAACTGCACCTGGATGGCCGCACGGAGCCCGTCTGTGCCTCGGCCCTTGATTCTGACTGAGGAGCAGCCGTGTGCTCGAAAGCCTTGGCTTCTTCAGCTGTCGGTGAAGTGAAGTTCTCTCAGCAGACACTTCTCAGAAGAAAGAAAAAAGCCACTGTGAGGTGGAAAGCGAGATGTGTTAAAGCAATAACTGGGCATTGGGTGGCATCTGCTTACAAATGCCTAGCCTTGAGCCATCCCTCCAGCCAGGCTGTACTAAAGGACCTCTGCTGCCTGCTGTGGGGAAACCCAGGACAGTTTCCTCTGACTAGGTCTGGTGAGGTGGGCAGGCAGGGCCAGGACACAGGATTGTGACTTGACTCCAGCCCAGCTGAGGAAGAGGTGGCCATGCCAGACTCAGTGTTTTGTCCCTTTATTTAACTTGTCTCAAGATATTCTACATGCAGGAAGCAGTGAAAACCATAAACACCTTCACTGGGTGGAGCCGCATTTTAAACGAAAATTTGTCTTTGACTATGCTTACAAGAAGAAAAAGAATCCTTGAATATATTTAGAAGTTACTGTCTATTTTTAACTAACTCCATATGCTGCCAGTATCAACTTCATGACATTTGCCAAAATAAGATTTTATTTTTTGCCTTTATAAGATTTTGTTGGAAAAATGAAATGAATATTTTGCAAGAAAAAGTTAATTTAAATAAAAGTGTAATGGTTTGCAAAAAAAAAAAAAAGTGATGTATAGATTAAAATATTAACCTCATCCGTGTCCTGGCTCTTGCTGGCTGTATTCATTCACCGTGGGCTGTGTGCCCTTACCCTGTGTCAGCCCTCTGCCTCCCCCTTTCCGTGTTCACGAATGAAAGAGCCTCCTCACTGACAGCCCCTTGACATTTGAGCGAGTTTGGAGGCCTGAGGGGTGAGGTTTCCTTTCCCACCCCCAGGCAAGGATCCCTACTCGGGGCCGGTTTGGGCTGGTCGGGCCCAATCTCATCCAAGACAGCAGAAGTGGTACAACGGGCCCCCATCCAACCCACACACTGCGCCCATTCAAATGAGGCCTGTTAGTGATGGACCGTTGCAAACTGGATTTGCATTTAATTCATCTTGACTTGGGATGCATGCTCAAAGCAGGAGGCAAGGGGCCAGTTTGGTTTAGAGATGTGTGCGTTTCCAAGTTCCCGCATGGCCAAGGAGTGTGTTGGAGGTTTGGAGAAGCCTTCCAAGTATTTAAACTGGGAAGAATGGATTCCCAGGCATTCTGGATGGGTAGAAGGGAGAGCTGCTATTGTGGCTACTGTTTGTTTGGAATTTAAGAAATGCTCTTCTTGTTTTAAACATTAGCTGGAATGTCACGCAACAGATAAAAGTAAGGCGGGGAAGATCTGCAACTGAGTGCAGTCGTCTGAAAAATCAACAAAACCCCACGGCCAGGCCAGCCAATTGTGGCCTTTGAGGACCCCAGTTTTCTTCCCAGAACGGAACCTGAATGTGGCTCACAGACATCTATAACCCCAATTTCAGGGTGTCTGGGTCCCTCTTCTCAGCACCATGGGCCCTACACAGAAGCAGTACACACATGCACATGTAGGCAAGATACTCAGATGCATAAGTAAATCTAACAAAAAGGAGATGGAAGAGCAATTGAGGGAGAAACTGACATGGGCCTCTCCCTTCCATACATGTGTGTGCCTAGACACATGCTTATGCCAACACTTCCACGTGTGTGTGTGTGTGTGTGTGTGTGTGTGTGTGTGTGTGCATGCATGTGCACACGTGTCCATTCAAACACTGCTTCCACAACGTTAAAAGACAAAAGCCAAGATGAGGCCATTTGCAGACTGGCTGACTAGGTGTGCATAGTCTGGGATTAAGGACTCTGGTCCAGTATTTTCAGCTGTGTGTCCTTACAGAGCCCAGGGTCTGAGCAGAGAGTCGGGGGTGTGGGGGTGTTCCTGTCTAGTCTCTAATCTCTTTTTGCATTCATTTATTCTATGTGTGTGGATGTAAGTGCACACGTCCTGTGACTCAAATGTGGTGGTCAGAGGACAGTTTATGAGATTTGTCCCTCCTACTATGTGGATTCCAGGGAATCAAATTCAGGGAATCAGGTTTAACAGCAAACACCCTTACCCATTAAGCCTTGTTTACCTCTTAATTCTGACTGCAACCTAGGCCCCAGGTGAGGCCCAGGCTGTCCTTTCAAATCTTGGCCAGAACCAGCAAGGAAATTTTAAGATCGGCTGTCAAACAGGAATTAGGAATGAAATCTGCTAGTTCCCACTTGAACTTCCAGAACTGCCTGCATTTTTACCACATCCATGATTCTAGCTAAATGAAAACAGTTTGCATACAGGGGGGTGCTAAAAGCAAGCGTCCTGTTCATCTCTTCAGCCTGCCTTGGGCCCAGCTCTGGGCCCGTAAGCCTGCAGCGGGTCCCTTCTCCTCCCTCAAAGGCCTCAGTTTCCTCCACATGGAAGGGTTCTTGCAGAGTTCTCCTGGCTACTCTCAGTGGTACCTTTCACCTGTTTCCCTGGGGGCCTGCAGGTTCCCAGCAGTGTGAAGGGGGATGATAGTAACACATACAGACTCTGGCCCTGGCAGCCAGGAGTCTCTTATGGGCTCTGGAGGCGCCCCCCCAGGAGCAGCACACAGTGCTCTAAGTCCTTTTGTGTTCTCACCAAGGGTGGGAACAAAGCAGCAAATTATTTGTCTAATCCACAAAATCACATTTCTGAGACCTAGCGGGCCAGTGCTGGGAGCCCTCTGCTTCAGGATCCGGCATCACACGGGGGCTTTGCAAGGGACTTCTCCGGTTGTTCTGAAAAGAACAAAGGGACTAGGCTGGGGGAGACATGAAAAAAATGGCAGCCCCTCCCAGCACGGTAAACATGCCATCGCTTTGCAGCCTGCACTCAAAAGGCGACCACTTTCATTGCTCCCCCAGCAAAAGAAACCTTTCTTCAGAGCAAGTGGCGAGGTACAAAGGTAGAGCACAAAACGTACGCACATCAGAGTCCCCGCAATTCTGTTTGAACAAGCATATTGATTGGGCCTGACCCTGTTACATTTTTTCCCTATTATTTGAGAAGGAGCATCTAAGTGTAGTGAATTGAATCAACGGGCCTGAACTTTCCACGAGAACTTCTCAAGGTATTTCTTTAGTTCAAAGCTTTTGAATTTTAAAGGGCATTTTTAATATGAATCTGTTGAGTATTCTTTGCCACAGCCCAACAAGGCATGTTAAATGCAGATGAGGCTAGAGTAGGCTGGGAGGGTGGGTAGAGCCAGAGGCTGCAGAGTATGAACCAACCCCGCCTTGTGGGAGAGCCAGGCGCTGCAGAGATGGTAAACCCCAGGTTGGGGAACAGGGCAGACACTAAATGGGACTTTCTAAATGCATGAGAGCAGTCTTGAAGCTCTTCCATGGAGGAGGAAATGTGCCACCAAGCTGCCCACTGTGTACATTCTTATGGAGCTGAGAAAGAACTAGGCAGACAAAGTCCCTTAGCTGGGGTCCCAGTTAGAGTCTACACACCTTGCGGATATCCCCCAGTGCTAGGTAGGCTTCTTGAGTCTGTGACAGGAGCTCTGCCTCTGTACTTGGAGTTGCATCTTAATCCTTCATGGATCAGGGTGTCAGCATTTTGCTATTTGTGTGAGTCCCCTGTACCATCCCAGTTCTGGTTGCTGGAAGCATCTAGAGCTCTCAGTCTACCCCCAAACACGGTTAAGAGCCTTGACCCACTCAAGACTCATGCTTCCTTTTTTAAATTAAAATGTTTGTTGTTGTTTTATGTGTGTTGTTGTTTTGCACCACCCTGTATGTGTGCACCACCTGTGTGCAGTGCTGGAAGAGGCCAGAAGAGGGCACCAGATCAGATTGTAACCAGAGTTACAATCAGCTATGATTGCCCTGTGGCTGCTTGCAGGTCCTCTGGCAGGGCAGCCAGAGCTCTTAGTGACTTGCACCGTCTCTCCAGCCCCTTTAGGGCTTCTTTTTGTCAAGTTCTCTGTTCCTTGTTGGTCTAAGTTCTGTTTGTCTGCAGGCTTTTGACTCTCAGAAACATTTTTTTCCTAAACCCAGGGTTTAGGCTCAGAAGCAGAATTGTCCCAGAGGAGCTGATAAAGCCACCCATCCAGCCCTGCCTTGAACCCAAAGAGTCTGTGGTATGGACATCTCTGCAAAGTCCTTCCAGCAAAGGACAATTGCTGGGGAGTCCCTGGAAGGTCAGAATTGCTGCAAAAATCAGTTCTTTGCGTTTGTCTCTGCCCACAAAGGCAGGAGCCATACCCATTGAATCCCCCCTCTCCCTGTTCCCTCCCCCAAATGCTATCCCATTAGATTGAAATTCATGCCCCCTCCCACCTCCCAATGCTTGTTTTCTTGGCTTTCACTTTCAGGCCTCCTGCTGTGGTCAGTGTGTCTAGGGCCACAACAGCCAGTGAGCACAAAAAAACAGTCACCAACCACTGTGTCTCCAGTGGTCTTGCCCCCCCCCCCACTGAGGGGAGGGGCTTGCCAGCATTCCTCTCACTGGCTTCATTTCTGTTCTCTCTAGTTTGAGTCCCCCAACTGGCAACTTCTAGATGTCTGCTGGCTGGGAAACTGCTCCAAGCTGGCCTCTCACCCCTGCCCTCCAGGACAGCTGTCCCTGCCTGGCTTCTTGTCATCTCTTCAAACTACAACACCTCTCCAGGAGTGTCCAGAAGATTCTCTTCATAAATCCATTCTCCCCATCCCAGCCAAGCCCCACCCACCCCTCGCCCCCATCCATGCTTATGGGAGGAGTTTTGGCACTCTGGTTTCTATCTCTTGTCCACAAAGCAAGGCTGGGAGTGGCTGCAGAGGACCTCCTCAGCACCTGCCCAGGTCCTCTGTCTTTAAGCTTGGCAACTGCCTCTGTATCTCTCCCTGTTCAGGGATTGCATCCCATTTCAAGTAACTACGGTGGGGTCAAATATCTTTTTTTTTTTTTTTTTTTTTTTTTGGTTTTTCGAGACAGGGTTTCTCTTTATAGCCCTGGCTGTCCTGGAACTCACTTTGTAGACCAGGCTGGCCTCGAACTCAGAAATCCACCTGCCTCTGCCTCCCGAGTGCTGGGATTAAAGGTGTGCGCCACCACACCCGGCCAGGGGTCAAATATCTTAAATTTAGCAGCTTAACACTGTAATTAATGATTTGTCATGATCATGCAGTTATCCAGGCTCATCAGCTGGGCAGATCTTCAGCTCTTACAGTCGAGGCAGGGAATGGACTGGGGCGGCCTCTTCCCCTTGGTGGTATTGCAATGGGGCTGCCTGGATGGGATGTGGACACTAAGCTGGGATGGCTGAGTATCCTCATCTCTAACTCAAGCAGTCACATGAGAAGGCTCAGGATAGACTCCTCATCGGAACTGCTGCCCCAGGCAATCAAGACTGCCAAGCCTTTTCAAATTAAGGCCTGAGCCAGGCATGGTAGCATGTACCTGAAATCCCAGCACTAGAGAGGCAGAGGCGGGAGGATTGTGAGTTTGAGACTAAACTGGCTATTTATTTTTATTTATTTATTTTTAGATTTATTTATTATTATATCTAAGTACACTGTAGCTGTCTTCAGACACACCAGAAGAGGGCGTCAGATCTTATTAAGGATGGTTGTGAGCCACCATGTGGTTGCTGGGATTTGAACTCATGACCTTTGGAAGAGCAGTCAGTACTCTTACCTGCCGAGCTATCTCTTCAGCCCTAAACTGGCTATTTAGTGAAATTGCCTCAACCCGTATAGGAGGTGGTCTGGAAATGGTCTGTTTCCATGAGCCCTGCTCTTATGATTTGGACAGGAAGTGTTTCCTGCAGGCTCTTGTGTCGAGTGCCTGTTTATAACAGGTGGTGCTCTCTGGAGCTGGGAGTTGGCCACTGGTGGTATGTGTGCCTTTAGATGAGAACCGGTTCCCAGTCTCTTCCTCTCTCTGCTTCCTGTCTGCCTGGAGCTGAGTAGCCTCTGCCACAGGCTTTCACGACCAACTATTCTGCTTCCGTGTCCACAGTCTACGAATCTGTGGCGCCCAAAGCTATAGGACTGAAACCTTTGAAACCGTGAGCCAGGAGAAATCCTTCCTCTCTTAAGTTGTCTCTCTCAGGTATTTGGTCCCAGTGTCACAAATGGCACTCAGGAACACGCCCGCCAACCAGAGAAACTGTGCTGTGGCTGCTTCCATCTCCTCCCACCCCGGCTGTCTCGTCCGTGGGGGTCTGGAGCACTGCTCTGTGCTTGGTATCCAGCGTCTCCATCTCCTGCCTCCCCACTTCTCACTGTTCAGGAGGGTTTGTCCTGGGACACCTTTCAGAGACTGAGAAGGATCAAGACGAGCCCCTGGAGAGCTGGGGTGAGAGAGACCCAGGGGTATAAAGGACTTTCACTTTGGAGGAGGGCGTGTCGTGGGGGTGGGGGGAACTAAGGGTACTGAGGATGGCCGTCATGGTTACCCTCCACCTCTCCCCCTCCCAGAAACTTGCCTGCCGCTGACGCTTCTGCGCATGGCATCCCACTAGCATCCGATTGGACACATTGGCCTCATCTTCATTATGCAGGACACTTTCTACCGTTTTTAAAAACTTATATTCGTTTATTTATTTTGGGCGTGTGGGAGGCACTCATGGCTTGTGTGTAGATGCCAGAGGACACCTTTCAGGCATTATTCTCTCCTTCCATTCTGTGGGTCCCAGGGATCAAACTCAGGTGGTTGTGCTTGGTGGGAAGCGACTTTAGCTGCTGAGCCGTCTCCTTGGCTCTACCTGTTACTATTTATTCTCATCTGCGTATAAAGTAAGGTTTGCCCACAGTCGAGTTACTATAAGGATTAAATTAGAGTGCATTGGAAATGCTTCTTTTTTGTTAGTTTGGTCTTTTGTTTTTCAAGCAAAACCTGGCTGTCTGGAACTCTGTAGACCTAGCTGACCTCAAACTCAGAGATTTGCCTTGTCTCTGCCTCCTGAGTGCTGGGATTGAAGGCGTGGGGCACCACTGCCTGGCTGAAATAGTTCTTGGTTGGTTTGAGATGGTCTTTCATATGTGTAGCCTTAGCTAGCCTGGAGCTTTTTATATAGACCAGGCTAGCCTCTGCCTCCAAAGATCTGGAATTAAAGGTATATTTAGCCCTACACTCACTCAGAAGAAAATGGTTCTTGATGCTATAGGAAACATTAAGAAGAAATAAATATTCAGTGGTTCAGATCTCTGGCTGCTCTTGCAGAGGACCAGAGTTCAGTTTCTGGCACCCACATGGTGGCTAACTGTCTATAACTCAAGGTCCAGAGGATCTGGTGTCATCTTATGGCCATCTCATACATATGCATATTGAATCTCATATATATACATGAGGCAAAACCATCCTTACACATAGATAAAAGTAAATAGAATCTAAAAAGACCTTAATAAATCTATGTGTATATACTTATTTACAATTGTCTAGCTACACGTAAGTTATAGTAATTTACCATGTTTCATACATCTAGCCTTTTCCTTTGTGAGAAGATAAGCCACTGAGATGGCTCAGCAGGTAAAGGCCCTTGGCGACACAAGCCCAGAGATGTGAGTTCAGTCCCTGAGATGGATAGAGGTGGAAGGAGAGAACCAACATCACAAAGATTCACACATCCACAAAGATGTACTCTGCCCTCCACATCTGCACGCTGGTGCACGGGCACCTTGCATGTACGTGCACACACGAAGAATAGTAAATTTTATAAAAACATATAAACATGTAGAGAGTAGGGATACTGACTTATTTCCTACAGTAGCCACAAGAATTGCTAAAAATCGTAGTCCTGTGAATAAATGTCATTGCCAGGGACACTTGCAATGCTTTGGAAGCGTTTACCCATCTCAGTTGTGTGTCTTAGCTCCCAGAACCATCTCTAGTTCCCTGAGCAGCAAGTATGGAACTCAGCACATCAGCCCTCACTCCCTAAGCTTCAGTTTTTATTTGAAAAAATGGAGCTAGCCAAGTCTGCTCCTCTTGGGTCATCAGGAAGCCCACGTGAGTCACCGTTATTCAGAGGCCCTGGCTGGAGAGCTTTTGGTACATCACCAGCTCTTTTGTCCTTGTGCCTGATCCTTCCTATGAGCAGCAGGCTTGAGGTGGCTCACCCATGTTTAAGCCCTGCCCCTTTTAAGAGCTGGCCAAGGAGCATAATAGGTTTGGGATCCTCCATTAGCCCTCTGCCCTGGTCTTCTGCTCTCACCCTCTGCCATCTCAGGCAGTCACCTGCAGCAGCCCTAGGCTTTTGAAGCTAGGATTCAAGGAACCTGGCCGCGATGGAGCTGCCTCCATTCAGGTGCTGAGGACAGACAGGTCCTTGGAGGCCTGCTCCTGCAGCCCTGCGGCTGTCCACCTGACATCCCATCAACCTGTGTAGTCCCTTTGATGTCAGTCCCCAAACTGGAGCCTGGCGCCCTGCTCTGAGGACCCAGGCTTTGAAGTTGGCCTATAAATTGAGCTTTCAGGAAGAAAGTTGTCTGTTGTGGCTCAGAGCAACCAGCCGGGCCCTGTAAAGGCACACAGAGTACGGTGAGCCCCTGATAAATAATTCTTTCTGGGCCCAAGAAAGAGTCGTTCCATTTAAAGGGAAGGAAAATTCCCTTGACCTTTTCATTGAAGTTGGGGGCTGGGGCGGGAGCGTTGGAGAGGGTTTTCGTGTCTTCTTATGAAAGCCGTATGGGAAGGAAGGCAGGTAGTTTCTGAGAGTGAGGCCCAGTAACTATCCTGCAAACAAGCACTCTTGACACCACGTACTCTTAGCCATCCCTGCCCCTCCCCTCCCTGCTTTGCCACAGTGTGACCAGTGAGGGGTTGAGCCTCTTACAGGAAGAGAGGCCTGAGCCCCTCAAGGCAAATCCTGTTAGAAATGGTAGGGTTCGTCACCAGGCTTTGCCATCTTTTCCATCCAGTGTTTGACCCTGTTCAGGGCTGAGGCCTCCAAGAAGAGAGCTATCGTACCCCAAGGAAGCCCAGACAGGCACTGGTGGGAACACACTGCCTTTGCTTCTGTGTGCCCTCAGCCAGGTCGCTGTGGTCCACAGCTGGGTAACTGGATATATAGACAAAGCATAGTGCACACATAGAAAGTACCCAGAATACAACACTTAGGCCAGAACCAGATGTGTGCCATGACACTGGCTGTCCCTAGCTGACCTGCTCAGGAGGCCATTGCCCCTGCAGTCACCCTTCCCATTTATGTGCTAGGCACACATGCAGGCTTTCCTTTATGGTTTTACCACCTAGTGAAGCACTTACAAGGACCGTCTCTTTTGTTGTTGTTTGTTTTGGGGTTTTTGTTTGTTTTGAGACAGGGTCTCACTATGTAGCTCTGGCTGGCCTCAAACCCACAGAGGTCTGCCTGCTAAGTGCTGGGACTAAAGGTGTGTGCCACCATGTCCAGTTCAAAGTTCATACATACCTTACCTGGACTTGGTTTGTTTTTTTTTGTTTTTTGAAGTTACTTTCCTCATTGCTATGATACATACTTCATGAAAGCAGCCTAATGTGAGAAGGGTTTGTTTTAGCTTATGACTTAGGAAAGGACACTGTCTATGGTGACAGCAGAGGTGGGAGGTGGCACCCATGGCCCAACCTCAGATTTGTCCCTGAATGCTGGAAGTTTCCATGTACCATCATGCCTGGCTCAGGAACTTTAATAAATCTGATTTTCCACTCACTTAGACAATCCTGGAAGAGTATTGCTCCCAAAAGTTCTAAAGCCAGGGTGGAGCATAAGCCTGGGGAGTTCTGGGCTCAGTTCTCAGCAGAGAGTGTGTGTGGTGGGTATGGTGGCACACGTCGATCTTAGGACTAAGGCAGAAGGATTACCTGGAGTTAAAAGCCAGCATGGGCTATTTAGTGAGTTTCAGAACACTGCATCATGAGATTTATAATGAGACTGTCTTAAAAATATATACATATACATAATTATATAGTATGTACACTATACACACAAACACACACACATATATATATACACACACATATATATATACATATATAATTCTTTGAATTTGAACAACTGTTTCTTCCTTGATTAAAAAAAAAAAGACGGGGGCTGGTGAGATGGCTCAGTGGGTAAGAGCACCCGACTGCTCTTCCGAAGGTCAGGAGTTCAAATCCCAGCAACCACATGGTGGCTCACAACCATCTGTAACGAGATCTGACTCCCTCTTCTGGAGTGTCTGAGGACAGCTACAGTGTACTTACATATAATAAATAAATAAATCTTAAAAAAAAAAAAAAAAAAAGACAAGATTACAGGAATAAAGGAAATTTCAGTTGCAGTGATATACATTATTATGCAATGTGTCTTTTTGTTTGTTTGCTTGTTTTTATTTAAACAAAAACTTTTTTTTACTAATTTTTTAAAGATTTATTTATTATTATATCTAACTACACTGTAGCTGTCTTCAGATACACCAGAAGAGGGCGCTAGATCTCATCATGGATGGTTGTGAGCCACCAGGTGGTTGCTGGGATTTGAACTCAGGATCTCCAAAAGAGCAGTCAGTGCTCTTAACTGCTGAGCCATCTCTCCAGCCCCAAACAAACCTTTTTATGTGTACATGTGTGTGCCTGCTTGTCTGTATATGCACCACACATGCGTAGGTGAGCACAGAGACCGGAGCAGAGAAGGAAAAGCGGAATATCGGTGACCAGCGCACTTTCTCTTTTCTATTCAGTCCAGGACCCAGGCTCATGAGCACCCACATTTGGGATAAGTATTCGCTTCTCAGTTAAAGCTCTCTGGAAGTGTTCTCCCGATATCCCAAAAGTGTCTCCTAGATAACCCCAAGCCACTGGACAGAGCAGTCTGACCATAAGATGCATTTGTTATTTCTCTGCCACTGAAGATCTTGCTTCCGACAGCCACCTTACATGTTAATACCCTAATTAGATGTTAATTACATGTTAATGCTCTAATATCTTACAGTGATGTATGAACACCTGTCCCTTCTCTGCTCCACTGTTGAAGGACACCAGAGCTGCCTCAGATAATAGTGTGCAGCCACCCAGATCATAGGCACATCTTCAGTTTAGAAAGGTACCAAACTGAAGCTGGGCCCCGTGGCACATGCCTACAATACCAGCACTCAGGAGGCTGAGGCAGGAGGATTGCAAATATAAGTTTATCCTGAGTTTCAGAGATCTCTTAAAAAACAAAAAACAAAAACAAAATAAAACAAAAAAAAACCAAGCAAGCAAGAAAAAATACCTAAGTGTTGCCTACAGTAGTTTTATTTTGTGTTTCTGCTATGGACTCTCATTCCTACCCAGGTTCTCTAAGGATGGCAGTCTCTGAGACCACCCCTGACTCTTCCCTCTTGGTGTCCACACCCTGTAGCCCCATCTCCTTAAATGTGGGCTGGAGCTAGTAATTCACATCTGGTAAAGGATGTGACAGCATAATAGGATGCCTCTACTGAGGGGTCGGCTCCTGAGTGCTGGGATCAAAGACATAGCTATCAGACTTGGTCTCATTGGGACTTTCTTTGTCTTTATTCTAACTGGGATTTTTGTGGCATTCTCAACCTGTGGGTGGATGTCTTCGGGCCATTTGAGAAGACCCTATCCTCTCTCTTTAAAAAAGACTTATTTTTTAAAATTACTTGTATGTGTGTACACAGTGGAGGTATGTGTGTATGCATGCAGGTGCCTGAGGGGACCAGAAGAGCAAATCAGATGACCTGGAGCTGGGGTTACAGGAAGTTGTAAGCCACCTAATGTGGGTGTTGGGAGTTGAACTAATGTCCTCTTGAAGACCAGCAAGTGCTCTTAACCGATGAGCCATCTCTGTAGCCTTGGTATTATCTCTTCAGAAGTTGTTTTCTGGCTGGGTGTGGTGGTGTACACCTTTAATCCCAGCACTCAGGAGGCAGAGGCAGATGGATCTCTAAGGCCAGCCTGGCCTACAAAGTGAGTCTCATTGAACTGAGAAACTGTGTCTCAAACAAACAAACAAACAAACAAACAAAACCAACAGCAAAAATGTCGTTCTCTGGCCTCTCCCAGCCGTCCCTTTCTGGCCCTCCTCTGTATGAATGCTAGCCATTCACAGTGTTGTGCAGGAATCCATGGCCCATCTGGGTGAGATGGGCCACACAGAACTGAAGGCTTTTTTGCCACACTCTCCTAACACGCGGTGGCACATCCTACAGCCTATCATGACACTTGTTCATATTGGCTATTTCAAGAACATAGAGCAAGAGACGTGAGACCTTCCTGGTTACCACAGCACATGGTCAAGCTGGCTGGCTGCACAGTCCCAGGCACTGGTGCCAGAAGGATGTGACACCTGAGTGACAGAGGCACCTACGCGCTGTGATAAACATGCATTTGTAATGGACAGCTCCTGGGACAGACAGGCTCGCACCTTCCTTAGGCTTAGGGCTGGCTTCTCAGGCTGCACAGGACCGACTCCTAGGACCAGGGCACTCTGTTGAGTGTCTTGGGTGTAGGATGGTATTCAGCAGTGGCCTCTGCCTCCTCCCACTATATTCCAACATCTCTCAACCGTGACCAACCACAAATGTCTCCAGACATTGCCAAATGTGCCCAGGGGAAGAAGCCAAAGCCAATCCTTATTGAGGAGCAGTGGTCCAAGGACAACATTCCAAACAAGAAAGCCTCACAGGGTTAGTGATACTAAGAGTCTGTATAATAAAAGAGGACCAATCACCGGTGTAACCGAAGCTGTGGGTTGTGAGCTGTCTGTCTTTGGTTTTTGGCTGTGTGGAAGCTAGTGGCTATGGTCTATGTGTTCCACTTTAGCTACGTGAACTCAATTTTCAGGCCTGATCTTTTCTTTATAATATTGCAATTCTCTTGGAAATGGCTTCTTGTAGTTTGAAGACTGGTGGGCAAATTGACCCACTGTGGAATGTCAGTCTTGGAGGTAACGCCCCGGCAATGGCGGTAGTCCATTCTGAGTGTGAGTTAGGATCTATGAAGCTGCTTCCTGGGTGAGCTGCACTTGTGGGTACCAGGGAGAACAGGCAAGGCATTGTTTGGTGCTGGGGGACATGGTTTGTGGGAAACACGCAACAGGTATTCCTTGGTTTTTCCTGAGGCAGAGGTAATTGAAAGGTGCTTTGTGAGAGTCTGATGGGGTCTGATATTCAGATATCAAGCCAGTGGAAGGTCATGCTATAGCACTTGGTGTTCAAGTTAATGGGCACTTGCAGTCTGGAGACAGAAAAGTGAGGTCATTTCTCTCTCTCCCTTTGACCCAAAGCAGCAATGAGGAGAAATGAGTGCAGACCCTGGCTTCCAAGGGCCTTAGGCATTGAAACAAACTTGGAAATGCATGGAGCTGAACAAGGAGTGGATCACAAAAATGAGCACAGAAGGATGTCTGCTTGTGCAGGAATCAGATGGCCAGAGTCTCCCTGAGGAGAGGCCATTTGCCAGAGCCACCTGTCAGGCACAGCCTCCACCTCTCTATTTTATTGATAAACGTTGTGTGTGTGTGTAATGCGCATGTGCATATGGTGTAAGGGCCATTAGAGGGTGTTGAACCCCCTGGAGCTGTCAGTTATACGCTGCCTGGTGTGGGTGCTGGGAAACAAACTCAGGTGCTCTACAAGAGTGCTTGGCACACAACAGGTTCTTAGGAAATATTTGTAGCAGATCAAATAAGTAATAAAAGGAGAAGAGGAGGAAAAGAGAAGAAGAGAAGAAGGAGGGAGAGAAGGAAGAGGAGGAGAGAAGGAGGGGGAGGGGGAGGAGGAGGGGGAGGAGGCGCAGCAGCAGTAACAGCACCCAAGCTTGTGTGAGGCAACTGCAATGCAGAGAGCCGGAACACACTCTCCAGAGTGAGTCTTTTTTTTTTTTTAAGATTTATTTATTTGTTTTATGCATATGAGTACACACCACCATTGCTCTCTTCAGACACACCAGAAGAGGGCACCAGACCCCATTATAGATGGTTGTGAGCCACCATGTGGTTGCTGGGAACTGAACTCTGGACCTCTGGAAGAGCAGTTGGTGCTCTTAACTGCTGAGCCATCTCTCCAGCCCAAGTGATTCATTCTTATAGAAACAATGACAGATATAAGAAGCACAGATATAAGAAGATCTGACAAAACAATGAAGAATCAGTGTCAGCTGAAAGAACAGAGCATTTCCCACTAGGCCAGAAGAGGACATCGGATCCCTGGAACTAGAGTTACATATAGTGGCGAGCCACCATGTGGGTGCTGAAAATCGAACCTGCATCCTCTTTTTTTTTTTTTTTTTTTTCTTTTTTCCGAGACAGGGTTTCTCTGTGTAGTCCTGGCTGTCCTGGAACTCACTTTGTAGACCAGGCTGGCCTCAAACTCAGAAATCTACCTGCCTCTGCCTCCCAAGTGCTGGGATTAAAGGCGTGCACCACCACGCATGGCTCCTGCGTCCTCTTTCAGAGCAAACAGTGCTCTTAACCTCTGAGGCATCTCTCCAGCCTCTGATAATTATACAATGAAAACTGGAATGTTAGACACTGCTTGAGTGACAAGAGGAAGGGAGACAGGAGTGACAGAAATGGAAACAGCATGGAGACAGCAGAGGCAGAATGCTTGCAGTTGGCATTTCTAAGGGGAAGGCTTGTATTTATTGAGCAGTTGTAGGTTTAAGAAACCGCACTTAATCCGCTGAACTATTTGGAAGTTCACCAAGTTTGGTTTTTTTTCACCAAATTTATTTTGAATACACCAGTCAGCTGACATGACAGTTCTCTACCAATTTTTTTAACCTTTAAATTTACTCTTATTTTGCCTGCATATATGTATTTGCACCATGTATGTGCCTGATGCCTAGAGAGGTTCGAAGAGGGCATCAAATCCCCTAGAACTAGAGTTAGAAGTGGTTGTGAACCACTGTGTGTGTGGTAGGAATTGAACCCGGGTCCTCTGCAAGAACAGCCAGGGCTTTAACTGCTGAGCCATCTCTCCAGCTCCATGTTTTCTAGCAGTTTCACTGAGGACATGTAACTGGGGAGTCTCTGTTATCCTGTTTTATATCACCTTGACAGGATCCCAGACTGGTTAATTTATAAAGAAGATTGGAATGCAGCTTAGTGATAGAGTGCTTGCCTTCTCTCTCTCTCTCTCTCTCTCTCTCTCTCTCTCTCTCTCTCTCTCATACACACACACACACACACACACACACACACAGCTTTTAGCAGAGCATAGTGGGGCATGTTTACAGTTACTTTAGCCCAGGAGTTCAAGACCAGCCTGGGTAACACAGTAAGACTCCACCTTTAAAAAAAACAAATTAGTGGCTGGGTTATATATAACTCAGTGGTCGCATGCATACTTGGTGTATTGAGGTTCTACCAGCTGGAACTCAAAAGAAACTTTTTTCTCTTAGTTCTGAAGTTGGGACACTCAAGAACACGGTACCAACAGGCGTCGAGAGGGTTCTGTGTGGTGTCATCCATACTGGAAGAGCAGAGGGCAAGACAGGTTTGTGGACCAGCTCATGCTGCTCTTTTGGCTTTATAGCCATCTGCCATTACACTAACTAGCACGGCAGGCCAATGCTCTCAGGACCTGATTCATCTCAGCACATGGGGCCGTTGGTGTGGTTAAGGAATAGAGAGCTTGCTTAACATGGTAAGGGCCTAGACCACATCTCCATCACCACAGACCATTCTCACCATCTGTTCCAGAGGGGACGTTTCAAGTATACACCATCTGAATTGCAGAGAGTCAACACATTTTCCAATTTTACTTTTGTTAGGAGCCTTGGAAGAGTGTATTCCCCAGGAGTATTGTACAAGGGGTTACAGGATGGCTGGAGGGCACTGTCTTTCCCTCCAGTGAGATCTTCTAAGGTGGTGGAGCTAGGAAGAAGTCCCTCCAGGTACTGAGGAATGGGAGGTTTTCAGAACCTCTTCAACACTGGGGTGGACACATCTTAGCGTGATGTTCACTGAGTCACAGTGACAGACACTGCTAATAAGCCAAGGAAGAGACAAGACAGAGTTTAGGAAAAGAGGACCCTGGTGTAATCAAACGTTTGCATAGTAGTGTCAAGGGTCAGTAGGACTCATGTTCAGGTGGATTGTAGAAAGGAATGAAGTAGGTAAAAATAGAAATGGTTATTAAATTCATTATAGGAGGAGCTGCAGAGTTGGTTCAACAGTTAAGAGCACTTGTTCTTACAGAGGACCTCTGTTCAATTCTTAGCACCCACATGGAGGCTCAGCCATATCTAACAACACTCAGGTCTCAGGTGGTTGTGATCACCATGTGGGAGCTAAGAATAACACCTCCACCCTCTACAGGAGCAACTGGGTCATCTCCCCGGGCCTGCCCTCTTTCTTACAGTGCTGGCATTTCCTGGCCACTCACCTGCAGGCTTTACGGTAGTCTCACAGTGACTAACCATGATCGGTCTGTTGTCCTTTTACTAATGCAAGGGAAGGCCACTCAGCACACTGGGCTCAAGCCACTTAGCACACTGGGCTCAAGTCGCCTCATTTATCATCAATAATGGAGAGAGCCGGGTTGTGGGACACATGTCCATGCTGTGGTTTTAACCGGCACAACTTCATGGAATTAAAAATATATTCATTTAGGGGAGGAAGGATGTATACCACATGCATGCTATGTGGAGGTCATGGGTAACTTGTGGGAGTTCTCAACTTCTACCATGTCAGATCTGGGGACTAAACTCAGGTTGTCTGGCTCAGGGGGGAATCCTTTGTACGTGGGGAGCCAGCCAGCCAGCCCAGTTCAGAAAAGACAGAAGGAAAAGACATTACAGAGATAGGAAGATAAAAGAGGCTCATAACTTGTAGATTTTTTTAAAATGTAAGAATAAGAAGTCAGATGTAGCATCACCTACATGCCCTTAATCAACATTCAAAGGCAAGAGGCAGGAGAATCCTTGAATTCTAGGACCGCCAGAGATAACCTGTCTACAAAATACCCACAGATGAGCATCAGACACCATTACAGATGATTGTGAGCCACCATGTACTTGATGGAATTTGAACACAGAACCTCTGGAAGAGCAGTCAGTGCTCCTAACTACTGAGTCATCTTTCCAGCCCCCAACTTTTGTTTTCAAATAAGGTCATCACACTGGACATTTCTGCTTCTTCCATTCACCCAGGTGTTAAATATCTAGGCTTTTAGCTACTACAAATGACATAAATTCTAGTCATTAAGAGGCAGTCATTTGATGCATGGAAAGGCCCTGTTAGGAGTGAACCTCTGGGTGCAAACTTGGGACAAGGACAGTTCTGGATGAAGTCACCAGTATGGAAAATCAAAACCTTTCCACTGTGTCCAATTGCTCAAAAGCCATTTGTATTCTTTGAGTTTTCTATCTCATGCAGTGTGTGCTCAGCTGTCATTGCACACATGCAAGTTCAGAGGACAATTCAGAGCAGTTAGAGAGTGTGGTAGGCTTGACTCCTACCACGTGGGTGCTGGAGGGCAAACTCATGTCATCAGGGGCAGATTGACAGTCAGGGCTTCTACCCACTGGGCCAATTTCCTGAGTTTTTAAAAACTGGGTACAAGATGGCATATTAAATCTTTTGTTTCCCTTTCATGTTGTTCCTTGAAATTCGTTCATTCATGTAAGATAGGCAAGGTGGTTAATGTGATGTGGGGACTACAGGCTGCAGGGCCTCATGGACCAATACTCAAGAACCTATTCTACCTCTTGAGTTTTGTTAGTTTAGTGGTTAGACATGGATTAAAATTGAAAATCTTATAAATAGCCCTGAATGTTTAATAGTGAATTGGTGGAATTGCTTTATAATCTCACTGATCTTCCATTCCTTTGTGGCCCTGAGAATGGGGCCTTTACGTATGCTAGCGGAGCGCCCTCCCAGGCAACTGGTGTTTCTAGCTTCCATTATTATTTTTGAGACAGTCCTTCTATGCAGCTTCCTATGACCTCAGGGCAATCAGCTCAGTCTTCCTGGCACTAGGATGTCTGGCCAGCATCCTTATGGTTCTGCTCTTAAATGGTGTTTTGCCTCCTGGTATGTTTGTTTGTGTACCACTTGTGTGCCTGGTGCCTGTGGAGGTGAGAAGGGTACATTGGATTCCTTGGAACTGGAATTAGTTGTAAGCTGCCATGTAGGTGTGAACCCAGATCCTCTGGAAGGACAGCCAGTGCTCTGAATCACTGAGCCATCGCTCTAGCCTCTCATCTCTCTCTCTCTCTTTTTTTTTTAGTATAGAGTAAAATTTATTCAGGACATGGGGAGGGGAGTTGAGAAGTTGAGAGGGTAGTAAGTAGAGACAGACAGAGAGAGAGAGAGAGAGAGAGAGAGAGAGAGAGAGAGAGAGGCAGAAGAGGCCATGGAGAGGGGGAGGGAATGTGGAGGGAAGGGGGAAGGGACTAGAGGACAGAGAGGGAGCAGGAAGACAAAGAGAACAAGAGCCTTGCATCTATTCTTAGACATAAATTAGTTCTTAGTTTCAACGTAAATTAACTGTAATGTGCAGTCCCAGAGGCTGGATTTGAAAATCAGTGTTTACACTAAACCCAAACTTCTCTAAGGTACTTTACACACACTGTTGATCATCCAGAGAATACTTAACATGGGCAGTGTCTACTTGTAGAGTGTGAGGAATTAAAAAACAAAATGGAAAGGCCTTTTGGGTGAAAATGCAAAACGTAGCCTGTGAATCAGAACCCAACTGCTCTGTGCCCCCATTTCAACTTTGAAAGGAGTAGCTTTACAAAGTCCAGCTCAGCAGGCACACACTGCAGTCTGATACATAACAGATCAGTTCTAATACAGGCTGCATTCTCATCTTTAAGCCAATTAAAAATTGGACAATTATTCAAAGCTCCATCCACTACCCCACAATGCACCCTACAAACCAAGGAGAGAAGAGATGAGCCCCGCCCTACTCTGGCAGCCGCAGTCACCTGGTGATGGTTCCTGTCAGTCATGTAGACTCTAGAGAGATGGTGAGATGAACATACATAGTTTCCTACTTCTTACTTGGTAAGCCTGCTCCCCATTTATAGACAATGAGGATAAAGGCATCACAATCAAATATGGGAAACTGCTTTCTCTTTATTTAGACCTTAGGAGGAAAAAATGAACTTTGGTCACATAGTACCTTAAAAAAAAATCCAGTTTTACATATTTCTAAATACACAGGACTAAATGAGCAGAGAAATAATTTCTTCTGTAAAAACTGGCCAAATTTTATCAAAACTTTACCATACAGTAAAATCAACTTATATAAAGACATTTTGGGTTTGCAACCTTTGAATGATGTGACAGGGCACTTCCACACATAAGTGTCCTGTGCTTGCTCTGGTCCACGAGCAAAGACTAAACAAGCATGGACTGTCAGTGATGGTCTGCAGCAGGGCTGGTGGCAGCCAACTCCATGACGGACAGGTCTACTTTAACAAAGTATAACCAAGGGAACACGTCACAGTATCAGATGAATTATGTAAGAGCAAAATAGGAACAAACCAAAAGATGAAGATGAAGGAGCTGCCACAAACAAGGCAAGTATCCCCCATAATGCACCTGCAGAGGCAAACGGGGGAGAGGGCAGATGATGCTAACATGAAGGGAAGCTGAGTACAGCATTTATTTCTCATTTTATACAACTCGGACTCTTTACAAAAATGGTTATAGTCATGCCTGGAGAAATGTAACCCATGGCATTTGAAAGCAAACACTCTTTGTAGTTATTTAAAAGGGCCTTTTTAAAAATTATAATACAAAGGTCTGTGCTCTATAAGCAGTCCTCCACTGTGCATTATAACAATAAGGCTTACTTTTAATACAAAGACTAAGTGTTTGGTAGTTAGGAGCCACTGGACTTGACAAACATCATCTTATAATTGCTCTTCGCATCTTTTTTGCTCTTCGGGTCTTCTGTGTCGTCAGGATGCTCAGCAGCATGAAGCTCTTCTGCAGACTCCTCCTTCTCAGACTCAGAGTCACTGTCCGAGTCATCTGGACTCTCAGCATCAGGGGAGTCGTCCTCATCGTCATCTCCAGCCACATCACCTTCTCCATCATGATCTTCTACCTAAAACATCAACCAAAGGCCTATGAGGGAAGAGAGAGAAGCACCACTGGCCAGTACAGAAACTGGGAACTGGGATTGGTCCTAATTTTTGTCTATCTTAAAAACAGCCCACTTAACTCAGGAGGCAGAGGCAGGTGGATCTCTAGGAGTTCAAGTTCCAGCAGGGTTTACATAGTGAGATCCTATCTTAAACACCCCAAACCGTCCACTTCATAGTATTAGGTAGTATTAGTATTTCATAGGCAAATTAAGATTCCTGGCTGCTGAGGGAAAGACTGAGGACAGCCACTCCAGGCTTTAAGGAAAGCCTCCCAGGAGCACTTCGCTGTCTCCCTCCTCTCGACTGACGACATTTCCTGCTTTTCTCTTCCTGGAACAGCATCTGTCAGTCATTCACACTACACCAGTCATTATTACACATTGGTACTTATTAGAGACCAGTTTTAAACTTACATGAAAGACTTTTATCTTATGAGCATTTATTCGTATCTGTTAAAGGTCTGCCAAGGTTAAGTAAAATTTACCCTAAGCCAACATTAGAAAACTCATTTTAACTTCTTAAGAACATTTCCTGATTCTGTAGTGACAGAGATGTGCTGTAAGAGTATTTTAAGTAGCTGACAAGAAAGCACTCTCTCGCCAGGCAGTGGTGGCGCATGCCTTTAGTCCCAGCACTTAGGAGGCAGAGGCAGGCGGATTTCTGAGTTTGAGGCTAGCCTGGTCTACAGAGTGAGTTCTAGGACAGCCAGGGATACACAGTGAAACCCTGTCTTGAAGAAAAAAAAAAAAAGAAAGAAAGAAAACTAACTCTCTCTCTCAGGGTTCTCGGATGCTCTGGCAACCCAAATACCAAATGGAAAGCGCTCATGCCCCAGTCGTGAGCAGTCTCACCTCACTGAAGCCGAGGCCGCAGTGCCGCCGGTACCGTCCTGACAGTTTGCTGTCCATGCTCTGCTGGTACTGAGACTCCAGCTCTTCATTAATTTTCTTGTCTTCTTCCCCTGCGTGTCCATTGTACTTTGGTTATGATTCAGTCAAATCAACAAAAACATTTGATTACACAAAAAGACCCACAAAACAGAGGCTCTTCTATTCAGGGCTGAGGTCTCTAACTGACTGACTTCATATTGCATTGTGTGGACAGTTTCTGTAGCACAGTTGTCACCTACTAAACAACACAGTAGCCAACACACACATTAATGATAACTTAGGAGCCAAGCTTCTAAATTAAACGGCTAATGATCACTCTGAAGGTTTTCTCCAAGTGACCTAAAAACCTCCGATAAACAAGAGTATTTGTTTCTGAACAGAGAGAACAAAAATGAGCAATTCTGCTCAGAGCATGCAAGGTCATCTAAGGGTGGCCTGGTAATGCTTCTTGGTGCCTGTCTTTGCTTCTCAGTTAATAGACACAAACTAAAATCCCAAGTATTTACCATGCAACCTTTGTATGTTCGCATTTACTCTGCACCAGGCAGCAGAGCACTGACAGCCCTGTGACCCCCTTGAAATGAATAGGCTCGACAGCCTGCACCCAACCCCGGCAGAGCGCTAGTGTACAACGCAACGCTAGGCTCCAATCACACATTTCTGCGCTTCCTTCCGGTTCTTTTCTTCATAGAACTCTCAGTGTCTTTGGCATCATTATCTAGTGAGCACGGCAAGGACTATCCCGGCCTCTCATGCACTCATGCCATTTCACTTTAATACAATTCTCAATTTTAAAAGACAAATATTAAATGCCAAAACGCCTTTCCATTTTGAAAGGCCAATGTTCTGCCTTGTGGAACAATGCTAATCATTCTGAAGTAACTAATGTCAGAAAAATGAGAGATCAAATGATTTCTGAAAGATACTATATAAGTAAGATAGGTCACATAAAGTTAAATGATTCAGTTAAAATTTTTGTTACATTTAGTTTAGATTATGCTGTTAATTAATAACCAAAATTTCGTTTACTTTCCAGTAGACTGAATTAAAATCCAATTCATTTGCAGTTTTTATTAAAAAGTTTTTCCCATATATTTTTTTATTTTTTATTTTTTTGCCTTTTCTGGTGCTGCAAAGCCAGGGCTATAAGCATGCTAGGCAGCTGTTTTACCAATAGAATATATTTCCCTTGAAATGCTTTAGTTAACAGAACTATGCACAGAAAAGCTCAAAATCATATAGATCTAGCACCTCTACTTTAATTATGTTTTTCTTACCTGTTCGGAAGTGAGATGTTGATTTGTGATCTCCTATAACAAGACGACCAGTGTGTTCTTTCTGTAAGAAGATAGAAAATATATTAAAACTTGAAATTGCTCATTTAATATAATTCCTGGGTGTTCACTATAATGTAATGGAAACTACTGCAGGCTTCTGGAATATTCTGAAGACTAAGGCATAAATCAAGATCTTTGTCTTTATGGAATTATAAAGAGGAAAGACTAGAAAGAAATACACAAATGTAAGCAGTGAATTATACAATCCTAGGAGGTAGTGCCATCCAAACAAAACAGAGAATACAATCACAGAACACTCAAAGGGGTAGAGATCAGGTTCTAATATTTTGAAACAAGGTCTCACTATGTAGACCAGGCTGTCCTTGAACTCATAAGAGATCTATCTGAGCCGGGCGTGGTGGCGCACACCTTTAATCCCAGCACTCGGGAGACAGAGGCAGGCGGATTTCTGAGTTCGAGGTCAGCCTGGTCTACAAAGTGAGTTCCAGGACAGCCAGGGTTATACAGAGAAACCCTGTCTCAAAAAACAAAACAAAACAAAACAGAGATCTATCTGCATCTGTCTTCCAAGTGGTAGGATTAAAGGCAAGCACCACATGCCTGTCCCAGGCTGGAATTTTAAATGATACACAACGAGAAAATTAAGCCAGCCCAAGCATTTTCTTTCCTGCTGAGTATGTGCTATCATTTCGTCATGGCCCCTTGCTCCCATCTCAACACAGGTTTCTCTATGTAGTTCTGATTGTCCTGGAAATTATTCTGTAAACCAGGCTAGCCTGTAACTTTAGAGATCTGCCTGCCTCTGCCTCCTGAGTGCTGGGATTAAAGGCGTGTGCTATCATCGTGCCTAGACCTCCTGAATTTCTTAAAACCTTTTCGGCAATCTCTTCCTGATTCCTCAAGAATAACTTAGAAAGCAAGCAAGCAAGCAAACAAACAAAACAAAGTAAAAAAATCCCCCCCAAACTTATTTAGATTGAAAGCAAAATATTTATCACGTATCAAGTAGTAGAAAATGAAAATGAACATTATTATTTACAATATATCACAATTAACTAGCTAGTTCTTTATTAGATTACAACAAACCCTCAATTTCAACCTGCCAAAGACAGATCTTAAAACAATGTAATTCAAAACATAAAAATAATTTCATTCAAAGAAACTACATAATTAGTTTCATTATTCAGTCCACTCTTTATGGTTCCCATTTCATTTCCTAAAGTAAAGAAAGGATCCATGAAAAGATTAAATCTAATCCCAAAGCAACATTAAAAAGTGCCTGTGGAGACACATGTATATTTCTTCCATCTAAGGACACATCTAAGCTCCACCTCCAGCCCTTTAGGCAAAGATTTATATGATGGCAGAAAGCCCATGAACTGGTTACTAAAAGATTCTCTTAGACTAGTGTTTTCAGTACTGTCAGAATTTTCATCCTAGACTCGATCATGTCCCCTGAATTACTTTATATACCTTTAACAAATCTTTTCTTTGTAGATGCCAAGAGAAAGCTGCGTACTATAACCCTGCAAATCATCAGGAAGCAAGGATCACTGACTCACTACAGCAAGGATCACTGACTCACTACAGCAAGGATCACTGACTCACTACAGAACGCTTCCTGACAGCCTGTGAGGGCTCGCCTTCCTCGCCCTCTATACTCAGAACCCTCTAATGGGAGTTGAGCTTGCAGATCTGCCCACTACTATTTCTGGAAGCTCTCTTGGGCAGGAAAGCCGGAGATAACTGTCCACCTCTGTATGCTCCCTCACACTAATGACTGTGTTAGTTGCCGTTTCTTTCAATGCACAAGAGTCATCCCATCACCACTGGTGATACCCAGGACACAGAGCAGTGCTGGCATGTATTAAATAATCAGTAACTGCTGGTGAAATGCACCAGGGCTTCACATGTACAACAAAGGGTGCGGTTTTATCTTGGAGTGCTGAAAAGAAGAAAATGTTCTCCCAATGCTTTCAAATGTAGTCTGCAAACAAAACTGCTAGGAAATGAAAGGTTTTCAAAGAATGCTTTCTTAGCACCTATAACTACACATTTAATTAAACTCAGGTGTATTCCAAGATATATGCAACATTCCTAAAATTAGGCCTCTGATAAGGAATATTCCCTTGGCTGCTACTTTAAGGGCTATGAAATACAGACTTCTGACTTTTGGCAGCAGCTATAATTGCTTAGAAATGCCTTCTATGAAAACCATCAGGCAGCAAGCAATCAGCTTAGTTTATACAAATCCAATTTTCTTCATATAGTCTCTAACCACAATGCCAAAGGTGGTTCAGAAATAGTATAAACTGAAAGTGTTTGGTTAGGCTAGGTGTAGTTCCCAAAGCAAAAAAATAAATCAAGCAGAAGAAAATGGACCCCAAGATGCTCTATCCTCCTCTCTTAACCATATAGACACAGCCCTGTTTTAAAAAGATAAAAACATCCAATGCTTACCTTTCCTGCACCCATGAGTCTCAAGAACTTTTGTTTTCTTTCTTCATTGCCTAAGTCTGCTGCCTCCCAATTGCTAGATCCAAGCTGCAAGACATTAGTTATTTTGGTTTTTGTTTCTGCATTTACAAATATTAAAATACTTATATTCAATCTGTAACTCTAAGTTTTCTTCTGCCAGTTTTAATTAACTGGGACTCGTGGTTTGTAGAAGTCAATCAATGTATCACACCTGAGTCCTGCCAGCTCCCTTCCCTCACCTCATGGCAGAAGTCCTCATTCTGTTACAGCCACAGCTCTGTCTCTAAAGCCTGAAAATTAAGCGCTCATACATTACGACGTACACAGCCTGCGGGTCTCGAGCTCCAGGATGCAAATCTGTGACACCTACTGCCCTAATCAAGCTGTGAAGGGGACTAGAGCACTCAGTAACAGCAGGCTGCTAGGACTGTTAAAGAAAGCTTTACAAATTATTATAATATATCACAATTGGGTATATTGTAATATACAATATACAATAATATACAATATTCATTTCTGGGTTTGGGCCAGTCAGATGGCTCAATGGGAGAAGGTAGTTGTTGCTTAGCCTGACAACCTAAGTTTGAGCCCTGGGATTCCCAAGGTGAAAGGAAGGAACTGACTTCCACGTAGTGTGACATGAAATTATGCTGAGTGAACGTGTATACACATGTACATGTACACAGAAAATGTAATAAATCACTCCAATATATTCTTTGCTTATATTCTAACAAACAGCATGTCATCATAATCTTTCAGGTTTTTTTGTTTGTTTGAGAAATTCCAATTATTTATTAGACCCAAAATGTTATAAATTTTATTGTTTCTTAGAGATCCTCCAAAGAGCAGAAATAAAGTTTACCCCCGCCCCAAAAGTCTAAAATTCACTGTATCTTTCAAGCAGGATCGCTGAACTGTTTTGTCAATTTAAGTACTATAGAATTATAATAACTATATTTCCCTCTACATTTTGAAGCAAATGTAAGATTTCATTATAATCTGTCAATCACTTGCAGCCATATTAAGAGTGACTAAAAGTAAGAAAACAAACAAGAGAAACCCTTTTTGTACTATATTGTGTCAAATATCTTACTCAGTCATCTGTTGTGCAATCTTTAATTTTTACCCAAAAGAAGAAAACTGACAAAAGGCATTTTAGAACTAAGATTTTTAAAAAAGAAGAGGGCCAGAGAGTTGTCTCAGTGGGTAAGAGCAATAGATGCTCTTTTCGAGAACCTGGGTTTGATTCCCAGCAGTGACATGACAGTTTACCACTGTCTGTGACTCCCATTCTAGTAAATTCACGCCCTCTCTCGCCTCCATGGGTACGAGGCATACATTTGGTGCACAGACATATTTGTAAGCAACACGCTCATACACACAAAAAATTAATAATTAAAAAAAGCAAAATAGCAGATAGAATTATAGGCTAAAAATGAGGATAAAGTTATGTGCAAATAACTCAGGCTGATTCTTTGTATAATAAATGACTAGATGAGTTTTTCCAACCCACCAATCAAGTGAGACAAAACAGGAATAAAGAATATGGTACCCTCATGCAGAAAGCCACTCAACGGGAAGGGCTCCATTTTGCAGAAAGAGTTTCATTTTGCAAGAAGAGCTGGGACCATCTCATTTTTCTAAAAGGATGCTTGGCTTTTACTTCATCTTTTATTATATATGTACAACATTTACTTGATTTGTAATGGGCAAAGGCTGAAGACAGGTGTGCATACAAAGGTGACTAAAAGAAAAAGATGATAAAGAAATGAAGACATTCATTTGATTGATCATTCTAACTAAAATATAATAAAAAATAAAAATGTTTTACAATTATGGGGCAAAGGTGAAAAACCTCCAACACAAAATGGTAAGAGTCCAACTATTACATTTTCACTACGAAAATACAAGAAACAGAAGCGACGAGAAAGCTAAAACCTATTAGAAATAGATAAGCAATCTTTCTTTAACCATATGTTCTAGTTGATACATGACACCCATGAGCAATCAGCTACATCCACAGGATGCCAACCCTTTGGGTTTAAAGACTGTTAAAAATCAGAAACCAATAGAGTAGAAATTTAGACTTGTTATTGTTAAATTTAGATTAAAATTCTGAGTAGTCATTGATAGTCCCCTTTTATTTCTCTGAAAATTACGAATGAAATATACAGAATTTTTAAAACAAGGAGCACAACTTCTGGGCATATGAGAGTTAAAGCATTTGCACCACACCACTTGTTCTTCTAAACTACATCTGGTGAGGAGATTTTATGTTCTCATAATTTTGGCTGCCTAAGTTACAAATCTCTATTCCTTTCCATGACTGCGGATCTTCTTATAGATCAATTCCTAACTATTTCTAGCTCATTATAATAAAGTACCACTACTACCAATTTTTTTTTTTTTAAAGTTTTTTGAGACAGGGTTTCTCTGTGTAGCCTTGGCTGTCCTGAAACTCATTCTGTAGACCAGGCTGGCCTCAAACTCAGAAATCTGCCTGCCTCTGCCTCCTGAGTGCTGGGATTAAAGGCATGCGCCACCACTGCCTGGCACCAATTCTTATTCTCACTAAACCACTTGCTCTGTGAGCCAGGACTGACATTTCACTTAGCTTTGATTCCTTATTGACTTACGACTTTTCAGGAGCCTATTTTATGACTGGTGTGGTGGCTCCTGCCTATCTATAATCATGAGATAAAGGTAGCAGTGTCCTGAGTTTTGGGGCTACACAGAAAATTTAATACTAGTCTCAGATACAAGGAAGTTTTGAATTGAAATCCCAATGGCTGGGGACATAGCTCAGTGGTAGAGAACCTGCTTAGCATGTATGAGGTCGTGGGTTTGACTCCCCACACCCAAAACCAAACTAAACCACCACTACAACAAAAGAGTCCATCTCAACAGTGCATGAAGAGTTGCATACAGGTTAAAAATCTAATATGAAAACCTGAAAGGCTGTGACTCCAAAAATTCTCTTGAATACATGGCACAAATTAGTCACCTGACCTTACAAGGTAACGCAGTAGTGATAGGTGCACTCAAAATATTGTATGTAGTTACTTTCAGGCACATTTGTGAATGCATGAAATAGGTCAATCTTTTACCGATACTCAGACCTTATTCTCAAGATAGCTCATTATAAATATGCAAATAGGGCTGGAGAGATGGCTCAGGGATAAGAGCACTGACTGCTCTTCAGAAGGTCCTGAGTTCAAATCCCAGCAACCACATGGTGGCTCACAACCATCTGTAATGAGATCTGACTCCCTCTTCTGGAGTGTCTGAAGACAGCTACAGTATACTTACATATAATAAATAAATAAACCTTTAAAAAATACATGCAAATATTCCCAAATTCAACAAATTCTGAAACCTGAAACACTCTTGGTTCTCAGCCTAAGGGACACTCAACATGCAACCTTCTTTAACTTACGAATAACTTCCCACTCCCAGTGGTTCTCAAACTGTGAGACTCCTTTGGGGGTGGCATATTAGATGTTTACACTATGATTCATAACAGTAGCAAAATTACAGCTATGGAAGTAGCAACAAAAAATTTTATGGCTGGGGACCACCACAACACAAGGAACAGAATTAAAGGGCCGCAGCATTAGGAAGGCTGAGAACCGCTGCTCTAGAGCCACTCACAGTCCAACAAGCAAACCAGTGGGCAGGGAATAAAGGGCGCTAAGGCTCAGAAACTGCATGAGCTGCCCCATGCTCTGGCCACAACCTCTGCTTCTTCCACACATACTGCATGGGGCCAAATTACAAAGCACAGTTGCAGAACTGTAGAAGGCTAAAAACACAACTATCTAAAATCCAACTTTTCCAATTTCCCATTCTCTTTCAAGAATACACTCAGGCTGGGGTTGTAGCTTATACATAAGGCCCAGGTTTCAATGACCAGCACATACATACCCAACAAGAACACAGCAGCAAACATCTTGACAACGTTTTTACCTAAGTAACTCTATTTTTACAATCTCTAATTATATTCTTTTAATGCATCGTTGTTTATTCGTTCTTCCTTTCCAAGAACAGCAAGCACATTTCCAAAATACTACACTCTGAAACACAGTGCCTAATTGTACTTGTGATTCTCCCACTCTGATAGAACAGCTTTCATTATCCACTTCTAGCAAACCAATGAAACCTTAAGAAGCCCTTTTCATTCCTCCTCCCCACAGACTGCAGTCAGGGTGTTACTCCTCATACACATATCCCACTGTACTTGAGACTATTTCTATGTCACCCTTTCCTAGCAGCGCATTCTGAGATATGATATCTATTTCTAGTATCTTCTGGTTTTGTTGCCCTCAATTATGCATCAAATCACTGAATCAGAAAACCTTGCAGCAGATACTAACACATAAACTGATAGTTGATTTTCTAAAATTACCAGGTGTATCTTGAAAATACAGATGAGCTAAACAAACAAAAACATCAAGCAAGGTAATATCCAGTTAGCAGAAAAAATAATAACCATATATAATGGAAACTGAGTTAAGAAAACCACTGTTAAGGGACACATTACTGTATATAGCATAACAACAACAACACAGTCGTCTTTATGATAGTATAGGTAAAGTCACAGGTCCCAATCTTGAAAATGCAATTATAATCACCTATAAATCAACTATCAAGACAACAGTTATAGGATTTGAAATATATCAAAGTTCACCTGGCTAAAAAGTTGTTTTATTTCTGAGTCTATCAAAGCAAGAATGTGTGACATTCTCGGAATCAACTCACAGTTGATATTGGGAGGAAAACAATGTAACAGCTCTTTTACATCTACAATCTAGATCACTAAAAAAACCTAGACAAATTCCTAACAATGCAGAATGGCGGTATTAACAATGGAAGATCTAAATTCCAGTCGCAGGGAAGACAAGGGACATGAATTAATCTCACAGACAACCAGTCATCCCTCCACTCTTTTTTAATTGATTACTAATCTTCCTCACAAGGCTAAAATTTATTCTATTATTACAATTCTGGTCCACACCCCATCTTCCAACCAAAGGAGTGTGGTTCTTAGTATTCTCTCATTAACTACAAAATAATTCAGGGAACCTTTTATGGCTCACAAAGGACTTATGAAAGATGTCAAACTGCACTAAAAGTTACAATTCTGAAGCTGACAGTGTATGAATAAGCGAGACCAGCTTTCATCTGTCTCAAAGATGACTTCCTCATGTCCCCTTCCCACCAACTTCCCCATCAATGTTTCCAAGGGATTTCATTATAGAAGAACCTAATTTTACAAGTTACCTGCAGTTTCTAAACACTATGCTAGAGCTAAGACAAATATAAGCATCCTCTTTATTAATCTTCAATTCCAGTATCTGGCATTGTAGTCAGTACTGAACAGGTTAATAAGGGACAGTTTATTATTTAAACTGATGAGCTGAAGGCATGAGAGGGCAGGAAAAAGGTATCTGACATCAAAATGCGCTTCTGGGTCTCACTCCCTCTGACCTCGCCATTATTCCATCCCCAAACTGTCTACCACAATCTTCGGCTTAATATTGGTCTCTGTTTATTAAGAATGGTGTAGTTAGGGCAGCAATTACCAGTACACTGCAAAAAAGGATTCGGGCTGGAAAATTTGTCCAAATGTGACTGAACATTTCGCGATTGCCAGAGGAGCGTTTTAGACCAATGTCAGGACTATGACATATCTATCCTGAAATGACTAAGAAATGAGCTTCACCGGTTTCCCAAAACGCAAAGACATCTCGATTAAGCTCTTTTTCCTTTTCGACCCTTCTCAGGATTTCCTTCCTCAACCCCCGTTCCTACGCAGGTCTCTGTATCTCAGCTCAGGGCCTCTTCAATCCTTCAGATTCTAGTAGGAAAAGGAAGACATCCCTCGTTGCGCCCCCTTCCTTCGGGCGCTTCTTCCTCCATCCACCCTTCCCGGCCTACCCCAGCCTTCACTAGGCCTCAACCCTCATCCATTGTTATTTACATCGTCGTCGGGGGAGGCTGAACGTTTCACCCCGTGCGGGTGAGACTCCCGGGCAGCACTCATCGTAGCTGGGATCCTGACGGGGATATGCCAAACACACTCGCAGTTCTCCTCAAACGCGACACCAGCAGCCCTCACCCAGCCGCCGGACCAAGCAGCGCCACTCCAGAACGCAGAGCCCCCTCCGGCCCTTCACCGCTACAGTCGTCACTGCTGCGGCCGCTCGTCACCCTGGAGCACACCGGGAGTTGTAGTTTTTTTGGACTCACTCTTTACTGGCCTGACTAAGCCGTCTTCAGTGACTTAAACTACATTTCCCAGGAGGCCGAGCGAAGCATCTCGCGCGGCGTGGCGGGAGAGCCCTCGGAGGCTACGCTTTCTTCGGCGTGTAGAGGGAGCTTTCCCGTGGATGGGTATGGTGGTGATCGTTGGCGGAGAGCTTCGTTGCCACAGACAGACCTAGAGTGGGTTTTCGCCTTTTTGTGTGTGTGAGGTTCTGCCCTGTTAGTAAACACATTCATCATAGTTAAACACATAGACTTAAGTGTAATGTTTGAGGCTTTTTGAATACAAGTTCTCGGCCCAAGACAAAAACCTAAAACATGGCTTCTTCCCCCAGCCTAATGTGTGGTCTCTACTGCTCACACGGGATATTCTAACGTCTTCATTCTCTTCCTTTCCTTCCTTCCTTTCTTTTCTTACTGAATAGAGTTCAGTGTGAAGCTGAAGGCTTGTTAATTGGCTGTTTTGTTTTTCGTTTTTTTTCTAAACAGCTCCACCCCTCAGGAATTGTGGACCGTTTTCCACTGGGCTTAGTGTATTCTAGATAAGAGTGACCCAACTCTCTGATCCCTTTTTAAGGTAGATATTATTTGAAACTTCATCGACTGAAGTCTGTCTGCCAAAAAAAAATCCTGTATCTTTATTATTTTTCTTGGGGTGGGGGTGGGGGGTAAGTTTCCTATATAATAAACCCCTTTAAAGTTACAATACAGTAGCAGTCTCAACCTGTTTCAACTGTCTCCTCAGTCTAGTTGCAAGAGACCACCCCCACCCCGCCCCCTTAGGATGGATACATTCGCTGCCCTTCCCATTTGCAATCTTGTTTCTAGTTCCCTTTTCCTCATTTCCCTGCTCCCTTTCCAGCCCCAACTAAGCTTCCTGCAAGATCTTGTAGTCCAGTGTTCAGATACTGAAGATAAACTTCTGTATGTTATAGCTGAATTTGCATCCACAGGTGAACCTGACATACTGTCAGGATGACTTTCTTGCCCTTACTCATTCTGAAGACTTCCAGCCTTGATTTTTAAAAAGATTTTTTTTTCAAGTATAAACAAATAGTATGACAACAGTACATGGCTAGTCTTAAGTCCCCATACCGAGTGGTCTATGAGACACCTGTCAGTGTCTGTGCTCAGCAGTTACTCTAGTTGAACTACATTTCAGATGACGATGAACCACTGATAGAACTGTGCCCAAAGTGAAACCTGACTATGCCTGTGAACCTAGTGTCTGGGAGGTGGTGAAGGAAGATAAGAAATTCAAGATCATCCTCTTCTAAGTAATGTGTGGTTTGTCAGCCGAGTCTATAGTAAGACCTCCTCTCAAAATAAAAATAAAAAATAAAAATAAAATAAAAACAGTACCCCACCCCCCGCCCCTATCCCAAACATCAGGACTTAGAGCTATGCACACAGGGAAGACAGTTTCTTAATTTATGCAGTCATAGATCCAATTCCTTTATTTTTGAAGCAGAGACTAGCTTTTAAATAAATTATATAAAAATACGGTTAGAGCTATATTTAATAAGCCTAACCAAAACAAACTAATCTCTTATTTCTGTGTTAAACCACAATAAAGGAAAAAAAAAAACCCATGAAGAAAATATTTTTAGAAGTGGTTTTTTAGTCACTAAAATTAAAATATTTTACCTACTAACTTCATGACCCTACTTAGTTTTTATTTAACTTTTATAAATGCAATTACAATGGAATTCCATCGAGGTAACAAAGTAGGATGATTATAATTCACTTCAAATAGATTTGAAAAATTGTAATAAGCACAATTTAGAACTCTTAATGTTACTGGCAAAATAAGATGGCCCAGTAGCTACTTAAAGATAGCTAAGTGACTCTAAGATGAAGAGGATTATTATTAAGGTTAGTAAATATTAAATAATTTTAACTTTAGTAATAGATAAAAGTCCAGGAAATTTTAATGTGCTTTTTATTCACCAGATTTGTGGCACATCTGGATGGCTATGTGTTCAAGTTATCATAAAACATCATGGAGCAAATCAAACCTCAGAATAACATACTGTATTATTTGAACAGACTTGACTCAGTTCATGTTCACAAAGCTAGATGTGAAGATGAAACTGTATAGTAGTAGCAATATATGATGACACAGAGACTTAGTAATACTCTCCCTTGTTAACAAGAAGTCATCGATGGAGCTATGAAATACCTTCTCTAATACAAGACCATTCCAGTTTCACTTTTTGTTTGTTTTCTAACACAGTGCCACAGGATGGTTAGTGAATGTCTTAAGTTTGTACTACCTTAGATATTCTCTGCTAATCCTTAAATTTTACCAAACACTTTCAGTGGGTACATAAGGAACATATTTTCTGCATTCAAGCAATTTAAATTTTAATTGTAACAGTTTAAGTTCAGTTTACCGATTAAGATTAACCATATACATCAAAACAATTTGCCAAAGATAGAAATGAGCAAAAGTGATTACAGAATTACAGTCTGGGGAGTGCTGAATGTCAAGGGATGGAGTCTCTAAGGATTATTTTATTCTAGATGAGTGTGTGCTTCTGAAGAAATACCTAACTCTTCAGGTACTTTTTTTAAAAAAAGATTTATTTATTTTATTTTATGAGTACACTGTAGCTGTACAGATGGTTGTGAGCTTTCATGTGGTTGCTGGGAATTGAATTTTTGGGGGGAGACCTCTGCTGGCTCTGATCAACTCTGCTCGTTCTGTCCCTGTTCATTCCAGCCCAAAGATTTATTTATATACGTACGTACATTTAGCTCCAGAAGAGGGCATCAGATCTCATTTCAGGTGGCTGTGAGCCACTGTGTGGTTGCTGGGATTTGAACTCAGGACCTTCAGAAAAGTAGTCAGTGCTCTTACCTGCTGAGCCATCTCGCCAGCCCCAGGTACATTTTTTAATAGTGAAAACATTCAAACTTCTTTCTCCTATCTTTTATTTTTCCTGATGTTTGGAAATAAGGTCTCATTAACCCAGCTTGACCTGGAATTCTACATAGCACATTGTGTCATTGAACTCATGATTTTCCTATCTCAACCCCCCCACCCCCAGTGTTGTGATTACAGATGTGTGTAGTCTTACCTGGCTTTTACCTACAACAGAACTTCTTACCCGTATTTAACTTTAACTTAGTACCTATTCACCAACTTGCCCTCTATATTTTTCTCAGTTTTCTCCTTATCCTCTGGTAAACACTCTCCACTACCATGAGGTCCACTTTTAAATAATCCCTGTGTGAATGAATGAATCACTTAGGACTTGTCTTTCTGTTTCTCAGTTATTCCTGTTGGTGCTCTCCAGTTCCGTGCATAATGGCACACATGACAGGACTCCGTTCCTTTGTAAGGCTGAATGTTGTGTATATATACTATGTCATCTGTTCATCATTGATTGATGCTTAGCTTGCTTCCATTTCTTGGCTATTATATAAATAATGCTGCGTTAAAAATGGGAGCACAGATGTCTCTTCAACACAGTGCCTTCATTTCCTTTGTATACATACCAGTTGGATGATTGCTGTGTACCATATGATAGTTCTATTTTTAATTTTCTAAAAAACCTTCATGCTGTTTGCTATAGTGGCTGTGCCAATATTCATCCATTAGTAGTGTGTGAACTTCATCTTTCCTCTTCATCCTTGATAGTAATATATATATTCAATACTATTTTTTTTTCTGGATTGAGGCAAACTACTCTGATTATTTTTAGTTGTTGTTGTTCTTCTCTAATGGTTAGTGATGGTGAGCATTTTCTCATCTATCTGTTGGCTGTGTGTGTTCTTCTGAGAAATATTTATAAGCTCTGCTAGAGTTTGACACCCCGACACACCCTAAAGGCCAAGTTCAAATTTTAATTAATAATTTATATGTTTTGAGACATGGTCTAAAGCTTAGGCAGGCCTCAAATGCCTCATCCTCTTGTTTCAGGCTTATTAAGTTTGAGATTATAGGCGTGTACCACCATGCCTGATTCAAGTTCAATTTTAAGTTGAAACTCTCAGAAAAATATTCCAGCTATTCCACCATCCTCCACCATTCCTCTCCTCCCAGTTACAGATGTGCGTCTGGATTTTAAAAAGTATCATCACCATTATCATCATCGTCATCGTCATCATCATCTATGTGGGGGTAAGTGCATGTTAATGCAGTTGCTGGAAGAGGCTAAAGGTGTGGGGTTTCCCTTAGAACTGCACTTACAGCTGGTTATGAGGCAGGTGCTAGGAATTGAACGTGCATCCTTGCAATAGTAGTATGTACTCTTAGCATCTGAGCCACCTCCCAGCCTCATCTGACTTCTAGTACTGTACAGTTAGTAAGCTAGGGGTCATAATGTGCTTTATTTCTTTTTAGTTTTCCAAGATCAACACACATGCTGGCACACAGCTTTAATCCCAAAACCTGGAAGGCAGAGGCAGGTGAATTTCTGTGAGTTTGAGGCAAGCCTGGTCTACATAGTTCCAGGACAGTCCAAACTTCCGGAGCTATGTAGGGAGACCCTGTCTCAAAACAAAACAAAGCCAGCAGTAACACCCGCCAAGCCCCACATGCACTAATGAATCTCACTGTGGCACTTTTGCACACACTGTTTTCACTGCTATTCCCACACCCCCATTCTTGCTCTCTACCCACTCCAGCTGGTCCCCCTCCTTTCCCTAGTAGACATCTTCTGCCTTACTTGTTCATCATGTATTTCTGTGTCTGTCTGTCTGTCTGTCTGTCTGTCTGTCTGTCTGTCTGACAGACTGAGTTTATGTATGTGAGTTCAGGTCCCTGAGGCTACAGGTGGTTGAGCCATCTGAGGCTGGGGGTGGGGAGGATGACCAAACCTTGGGTCTTCTGCTAAGAAGTGTGTCCTCTTAATTGCTGAGCCAGTTCTTCGGTCCCTTCCTTCTCTTCAATCACAGATATTCTCTTGCCTTCCTTAGTAAAAGTTTTCCTACCTCTCAAGATCTCTTCTTTCATGATGTCTGAAAAAAATAATAAAACAGTAACATGTTTGTTCATGTGTATATGTGCATGAGCAAATACCTTAAAACTATTTTTTCCCTTATCACACATAAAACATGTGCTTTGGTATTTTTGTTTTTTGTTTGTTTTTTCATTTTTGTTTTTTTCTAGACAGGGTTTCTCAGTGTAGCCCTGGCTGTCCTGGAATTCACTATGAGGACCAGGTTGGCCTCAAACCAGGCTGGCCAGAAGGGAGGGACTGAAGAATTGCCTCTGCCTCCCAAGTGTCAGAATTAAAAACACATGCTTTGAAAATAAGTTAAAATATTTTAAAATATAAAAATTAAAAGCATGTGTGGTGGCACATACCTTTAGTCCCATCACTCAGGAGGCTGAGGCAGGAGGCTTATGAGTTGGAGACCAGTCTGGGCTCACTAGCAAAATAAATCAAGAAATCATGAAATACATTTATAATTTCAATCTTTCAGACTTTGTATTTTGCACACAAGTAATTCTCTTGTAAGCTAGGCTAACACAGAACATATTGATTGACATTCTTTCTGAAATTTAAGAGTATAGAGATGAACATGCTTTTGATGGTTTTTATTTCAGTATTTCTGAGGAGAAAAGACCACAAATGTTTTGCTGTAATAACTTTCCATTTCGAAATGAAGCATGCTAAACTGACATCCTAAATCCCCAAGCATAGAATTAGAGTATCTTAGTTTTATAGAAGACACACACTTCATACAGGCTCTTAGAAATTGCCCCTGAAAGTTTAATGAATTAATTCCTTTATTGTTGTTGCTGCTAAACTGTTGTTTTGGTTTTTTGTTTGTTTGTTTGTTTTAAAGACTGGCGAGGTTATTGGGGGCTGAGGGTAGGAAGAACTCAATACTACAAAGGAAGTAAAGCGGGAATGTCAGGGTGGGGGGGGGGGCAGACAGCCCTATCTGGGCTTTTAACATTTAAAAAGCTCTTTCAGGAACTATGGAAAGAAAGGCTACAAATGTCTGGAGCTTGAAATGGCTTTTATACTTTTGAACCTGTTATAAAACCTTTCCTTAGAACTCTGTTTCATCTCCCCACCCCCAAACAAAATAGTTGGAAGGAGGTAGGGGAAGAAAATTCAACTGAAAAAGACCAGACATAAAGGATGCTACTCAGGAGGAAAATAGAACAAAAGAGGGAGCATGGCCATATTTGAAAGTAAGGGAGAAGAGAAATGATTATGTCCTTGGCAGAACGCTGTCAGTAGCTAGTGGTGCCAACAGACACATGGATTTCCTGCAGGAACCACATCTCTTGCTGCTCCTAACTTGTTTGTAAACAAGCTGCAAAGCCAGGCTGAATATTGACACTCCTTCCTGATGCCCTATTTGACCAAACAATGCCCTGTGCCTTTCAACAGCAAGCTTTTAGAAGTTGATCAAGGGCATGAAATTGTGGTTCTTGTAAAGTTCTTTACAGACTACAGGACTTTCCTTCTTTGTTTTATGATTTATTTATTATTTTAAAAATTTGATTTATTATTTTAGGAGTACTGATATTTTGCCTGCATATATGCCTGAGTACCACATCTGTGAGTTAGACAGTTGCGAGACACCATGTATATGCTGAGAACTGAACCTGGGTCCTCCAGAAGGGATAGTCAGTACTCTGAGCACGTAAGTTATCACTCCAGCCCCTATTCATTTTTTTTTTTTTTAACGCTGAGAGAAGAACTGGTAATTGAGGCAGAGATAAACTTCAGTGATAGGTCCTTCCCCAGAGTGTTTAAATTCCTGGATTCAATTCCACTACATGAAAAACAAACAAGCAAAATGAAGACAACACAAGCCTGGTGGCAGCAAGCACATCTTTGATCCCAGCACTCGGGGAAGAGACAGGTGCACCTCTGAGTTCTAGTCTACTCTGATCTACAGAGTGAGTTTTGTTTGTTCTTTTCTTTCTTTTTTTCCCCTTCTCTTTTTTAGCATTGTAAACCATCAAGATTTCAGAGAATATCCAAGTCCACCTATAGACTCTAGCAGTACTTAAATTATAAGCTTTGGGGCTGGTGAGATGGCTCAGTGGGTAAGAGCACCCGACTGCTCTTCCAAAGGTCAAGAGTTCAAATCCCAGCAACCACATGGTGGCTCACAACCATCCGTAACGAGATCTGACTCCCTCTTCTGGAGTGTCTGAGGACAGCTACAGTGTACTTGCATATAATAAATAAATGAATCTTTAAAAAAAAAAAAAATTATAAGCTTTAAAAATCCTGCAGTGCAATGTAAGTGCTAAATTTGTAGTTTAGGTTTTTTGTTTGTTTTTTACTTAAGCAATTTTCCTGGTTGTTTACCTTCTGTGACAATCATAAATTAACTTTCTCGTTATTTGAGTTTCATTTAACTAGTACAGCATGTATGGTTTTCTACAAAGTGTCTTCTCTAACAGTGTTCTTTATGGACCATTCCTGCTCATATCCGGTAGCTTCTGCCTCATCCTGTTTCGGAGTCATCGTCTGCTATATGACTTCACTACAACCATACAGTATAAGATGAGTTGTTTTTAGTTTGTCACTGTCATGAACTCTCCAACTACAGAGACTTGTATATTTTACATATATATGCACTGGGGACTAATTATGCTTAGAAATAGAAAATGATCCTAATTGGTTTTCCAAAGCATCTGAATCTTTTTACCCTCTTTCTCTTTTGCTTAGCTTGTATAATTAGATCAGATTTTTTTATGTCTGTTATAGTAAAACATTTGAAGAAGAAATGAATATGTAGATATATTAGCTTGATAATGTCTGTTTTAATATATATGCATATGTATATATATTTGTTTTCTGAATTCCTTACAACTAATATGATAGGAGCTGATTTTTGTTCTCTCAGAGAACTGTGTAGTTAGAAAAAAAAAGTAAGACTTCAAAATCAAACTATTGTTTTGATATTATTTACTTTCTTAGCAGAATAATTTTGTTTTCTGAGATAGGGTTTTTTTTTGGTATAGCCCTGGCTGTCCTGGAAATCTCTCTGTATACCAGGCTGGCCTCGAACTCACAGAGATCAGCCTGCTTCTGCCTCCCGAGTGCTGGAACTTATGGTGTGTGTCATCACAACCTGGCTCAGAATAATATTTTATTTCCTTTCACTGTTAGAGCTTTTTTTTTTTTTTTTTTTTTAAATGTGTCGTGTTTTCTACTTTGAGCAGAGAGATATTGTGTATTCTTTTTTTTTTTTTTTTTTTTTTTTGGTTTTTCGAGACAGGGTTTCTCTGTGTAGCCCTGGCTGTCCTGGAACTCACTTTGTAGACCAGGCTGGACTCAAACTCAGAAATCCACCTGCCTCTGCCTCCCAAGTGCTGGGATTAAAGGCGTGTGCCACCATCTCCCGGCCTTGTGTATTCTTTTCAACTCCTAATTCTTACCGAAACTGTAAGTTTTACTATGAATTTTGCTTTGTTTAGACTATTCACAACCACATATTAATCATAAGCTGTTTCTTCAAGGAAAATAAGACACCACAAAGCTAATTTTTAAAATCCCATTTATTATGGAGATAGTGATATAATGTCACAAATATGAGTCATAATATAATTCAAATTTTTCTATAGCTATACTATGGAAAGTAAAAAGATGGGGCTGGAGAGATAGCTTGGTGGTTAAGAGCACATACTGGATAAGAGTTTCCGCCATTTTTGAAAACTGGGAAGCTCATTGCTGGAGTAGGAGCGGCCGTTGCGATGGCAGCGTTTGCGGTGGATCCCCAGGCGCCCACGTTGGGATCTGAACCAATGATGTTGGGTTCACCTACATCTCCAAAGACAGGCGCTAATGCCCAGTTCTTGCCTGGATTTTTAATGGGGGATCTACCAGCTCCAGTGACTCCGCAACCTCGATCAATTAGTGGCCCTTCAGTAGGAGTAATGGAAATGAGATCACCTTTACTAGCAGGGGGCTCCCCACCACAGCCAGTTGTCCCTGCTCATAAAGATAAGAGTGGAGCTCCACCTGTGAGAAGTATCTATGATGACATTTCCAGCCCAGGACTTGGATCAACGCCTTTGACTTCAAGAAGACAGGCAAACATTTCATTGTTGCAGAGTCCTCTTGTTTTTTTTTTTTTTTTTTTTTTTAAAGATTTATTTATTGATTATATGTAAGTACACTGTAGCTGTCTTCAGACACTCCAGAAAAGGGAGTCAGATCTCGTTACGGATGGTTGTGAGCCACCATGTGGTTGCTGGGATTTGAACTCTGGACCTTCGGAAGAGCAGTCGGGTGTTCTTACCCACTGAGCCATCTCACCAGCCCCAGAGTCCTCTTGTTGGAGCTACAACTCCTGTGCCTGGGCAAAGCATGTTTAGTCCAGCAAACATTGGTCAACCACGAAAGACAACACTATCTCCTGCCCAACTGGATCCTTTTTATACTCAAGGAGATTCTCTGACTTCAGAAGATCACCTAGATGACACTTGGGTGACTGTGTTTGGGTTTCCACAGGCATCTGCTTCTTATATATTATTACAGTTTGCACAATATGGGAATATCTTAAAGCATGTGATGTCTAACACAGGCAACTGGATGCATATTCGTTACCAATCTAAATTGCAAGCCCGGAAAGCCTTAAGCAAAGACGGGAGAATATTTGGAGAATCCATCATGATTGGTGTCAAGCCATGTATAGATAAAAATGTCATGGAAAACAGTGACAGAGGAGTCTTGTCATCTCCATCTCTAGCCTTTACAACACCCATCAGGACTTTAGGCACTCCAACACAGTCCGGAAGCACTCCTAGGGTTTCTACCATGAGGCCTCTTGCCACAGCATACAAGGCCTCCACTAGTGACTACCAGGTTATTTCTGACAGACAGACACCAAAGAAGGATGAGAGCCTTGTGTCAAGAGCGATGGAGTACATGTTCGGTTGGTAGTACAGCAGGAGCTGGACTGAGCCGCTATGCTACAGTAGCAGAGGGCTGCCATGCCATGGGTTAGTTGTATAACCATCCTGGCAGTGTGGGATACCCATCTCGGATACATCTTTTACAATCCTTTGGTTAAGGAAACAGCCCACCTGTAGCTTGCACTTTAAAAGATGGCCGTGATAGACCTGAAGAGAAGATGCCCACATGGCATTTGTGCTTCTGTGATGTAGTGCATGCTTAGTGCCGGGTACCCGGTGACTACTGCGGTCAATTAAATGATTGAGCTTCAAGTGAGTTTCACTGGCTTTCATGAGAAGGCGGATGAATCTCAGAGAGTGAGAGCTGCTTTACCAAGACACAGTGATTATAATTAGCAATTTGAATTATGGTCTTAATTTAGATAGTATTTAATATCTTTGTATATGTCTTGTGGATTGTCATCTCTTATATTCTTTTTTAAAACCATCTACAACTAATGTTTCCTAATAAACTTTGTCAATTTTTATGTGCTAAACATTTGTTTGGAAGGTTGATTTATTGTTGTAGTTTTAAGAGTTCACTGAAATAATAGAAAACATGTTAGTAACTTATACCTAGAATCCAGATTTCATTATCATTATTACATTTTGTCATATTTGATTTCCTTCTTTTGTTTGAGTACTTCTCAGATATGAGATATTTTTCATCCAAATATTTGGATAAATAAAAAACATTTCTATAGAGTCTTAAGTTTGTTAATATGCAAAAAAAAAAAAAAAAAAAAAGAGCACATACTGTCCTGGTTTTTCTAATACCCAGTAAGAAGTAAAAATTGATTGAGTCTTTTTAAAAAGTAAAAGAGATCAGGTAAATTAATGTTAATGTAAGTTTTAGAAGACCCAATATTCCTAAAATAGTAGAAGCATAATAATCATAATTAGATGTACTCATAATCAATACAACTAGTGAGATACCATCTTTTCTTCAGCAATCTGGTATTATTTTAATATGACAGCACATCTCAGTTAAAGTAGTCATATTTCCAGTACCCAAAAGTTACAGGTGGCCGTTGGGCACCGTATTAGCCAGCAGAGGTTTGGGCTTCTTATGATAGGATAGGAGTGCTCTGTGCTGTACAAGGTAGCTGTGACTTACTGCTGAGCATGCTTTCAGTAGCATTCCATCCAGATGGACACTAACAATGGGCAGTTGGTCAGGTTTACATAGGATTTTGAGTTTCTAAAATGAGCAGGAAAGTGCTCTGGACTCCAGTACTAAATGCCACTTTTTTGAAACTTTTCTAACAGGGCTTTCTCGACAGATTCTGAACAACAGTTTTCAACTTAGAGCTTTGAAGATGATAGAAGTCCAGAATATTCAAAGCTAATCTGTATATTAGAATGAGCAATAGGAAGATCTGTGTCTGGTGGGCAAAAAGGCCCAAAGAAAATTAAAGAATACACCATGCAGAGCTGCTGGTAGGTAACCACGGGGCATATAGAAAACCATCAGGTTTTTATGGAGCAAAACAATGAACTTGACAAAAGGAACTTGGAAAATTTAGTAATCATAGGATAAATGGGAAATCTGTCAAATAAAAAGGTTCATGGAAGCAATATTTTTTTTCTAGAGCAACTGTATACAATTAAGCTTATTGTTCAGCGGCGCATACCTTTAATCCCAGCACTTGGGAGGCAGAGGCAGGTGGATTTCTGAGTTCTAGGCCAGCCTGGTCTACAAAGTGAGTTCCAGGATAGCCAGGGCTATACAGAGAAACCCTGTCTCGAAAAACAAAACAAAAAAAGAAAACATACATAAACAGAACTATAGTATAGCTGAAATATTTACCATTTTTAGGAATGAATACTGTTACAATGCTAAAAGTAAAAAAATTTCACATTTTATTATTGCTTTTAAAATTTACTTTATTCTTGAAAAACCAAAAAAAAAATTCATTATTTTATGTGACTGAGTGTTTTACCTGCATGTCTGTATATGTGGTGTCATCTTCTGAGATCTGAAGAGGGTATCAGATCCTGGAATAGAATTATAGATAATTGTGAGCTGCCATGTAAGTAATGGGAATCAATCCTGACTCCTCTGCAAGAGCAACTCTCCTATTCCTGTTTTATCCGTTTTGCCTCCTTCCTTTCTTCCTCCCTCCATCCTTCCATCCCTCCATTACCTCTCTCTTTCCCCTCCTTTCTCTCTTTGTTTTTCCTTTACTTCCTCCCTCTGTGCTCTATATAGGATAGCCTGGCCTGAAACTCCAGGTGTTCCTTGTGCCTCAGCCTCTTGTGTGCTGAAATTACAAGCATCAGTTATCACACATGTTTATTGCTTACTTTAACAGTTGCTTACATTTTACATTTTGTTTCAATTTTAAAGAGTTAAGCTGTCTATAGGAAAATGTAAGTACATATTTTAAGGACAAAATCTTATTTCTCCAAGAAAGTTTATTTTAAAGGATATTGGGGATGATAGAAATGAAGCAAAGGCTGACTCCTGAGTTTCTGCTTTGAATAACAGATGACAGAGTAGACAATAGTCAAATTTGAGTTCATATTAGTTAACACAGGGAATAGATTATCAACAAACCAGGATTTCAATCAGATAACAGCACTGTATCTTATAGTATATCTATTTTTGTATTGTTTCCCCAAATGATGTTATTCTTAGGGACAAGGGAGTGATGTATTCTAATTAGGTGTGTATTAAAGCCAAGATAGTGGATGAAGTTATGCAGGAAACAAAAGAAGTCACAGCAGGCTCTGGCCTGCACCTCAGGAACATTAGAACCTGCAGAGAGAAGCGACAGACTCAGTGATGGAGCTAAGAGATAGGTGGCTCTAGGTGAGGGTAGAATGGACAAGAGAGTACAGTCCTTGGAGGCTACGAGAGGTGAGCAGACATGAAGCAAGTGGTTGTTGGTGGCACTGATTGCTGATAAGTAGTTATATTGCAGAGATGGATTTGGCAGCATCTGGTTTGAATTCTGGCTCTCTGATGATTACTAGTTGTATACAGGCAACACTTCATTTTAAGTCACCATGTTCTGGTGTTTTGTTTTGTTTTTTTCCTTCTTTTTCCATGTTCTGGTTTATCATCTTCAGAAAAAGGGATAACCCCTTCCCACACACGCTTGTGAGGATTAATGAGCTGTTTCCCAGAACTGTCTGACAAATGGAGGATGCACGGTTCATACTAGTTTCTTTTTGTTCTAGCTTTGTGATGCCTTTGAAACTGAACTGATTGTGCATAGCCACCAGAGATTTTCTGCAAATTCTGCTGTTTTGTGAAAAGCCAGAAGATAGATAGTGTTGAGGCTGAGGATTTAGCTCACTGGAATACTTGCTGAGCATGCTCAGGATCTTATGTTGAATCCCTAGAACCATAACAAAAAACCACAAAAACTCCAGAACAAAACTATATTTTAAAATTAATTTTAAAGTTAGCATAAAAATGATGGGTATACACACAACAGAGTATTCAAAGTATTTTTATAGTAATATATATCATATATATGTATTATATAATATATATTGGACATATATGTGTATTATATACTATATATAACATATGTATTATGTATAATATATAGGACATATATATTATATACGATATATATAATTATATATATGTATGTATACACACGTGTGTGTATTTATATACATACATACATACACACACACACACATATGTATATATGACTGAGTGTGGTTGTATTTGCCTATGATCCCGGCACTCAGGAGATAGCAGGATCATGAGTTAAAGGTCAGTTCAACTACATAGTGAGACCCTACCTCAAAAAAACAAAAGAAGACACATGAAAAAATTGGTGAACAAGCAAGATGGCTCACTTTATGATGCCACCATGTCTGACACCTTGAGTTTGATCCCTGGGACTTACAAGGTAGAAGGAGAGAACTGACTCTCAAAAACTGTTCTCTGACTTCCACACATGCACTGTAGCACATGTATACACACACTTGATGAATAATGACAACAAAGTTATATAAGTAAAATATCATTTGCAAGTGCATTAAATGTAGATTATAGGCGAACTGTGTATCAATCATGTATTTTTATTGTTCTTACGAGAGGAAGCAGAGAGCTGACAGCCAGAGATGGAAGTGGGGTGAGTATGATGTGTTTTGGCTTTAGAAGGTGCAGGAAGGCACAGTCTTCTTTCTGTACTATTTTCTTCCAACTCTTTTTTTCCATCTGGAGACCCATCATTGTCTTGCCTTAATTTGAACTTAAAGTCATAGCCAGAAAACTACTTTCAGAGTTGGTTACGGTGCTGCCTCTTCATTTCATATCAACAATGGAAAGCAAGGGGAGGGGCAGCGTATAACTTAAACATGAACTGTGACACATGTGTGTTTCAGATGAGTGGCTCTGGCTAGAAACTATGTTAAGTATAATGCTGTGTGCTTTGGCTGAAAGTAATGTCAAAGCATCAAGCCTTATATTTATTAATATTGTGTTATATGTTAGCAAAATAGTTATTATTCTGGGAGGGATGAGATCATCTGAATAGTGATAAAAACTTCTCCAGGGCCATTTTAAGTTACTAATTTTAAGTTATCTAATTAAAGGTCTAATTACTGATAATCTGCTCCATGCATAACTATCCTAGACTCTTATAAATTAAATTATAATTTAATGCATACTATCTAGCAGGCAATATTTTTAGAAAATTATTTTTACTCTATTATCTATCTATCTATCTATCTATCTATCTATCTATCTATTATCTATTTGTCATCTATCAGTTTATCTATTCTTGTCTTGTATAATAAAAAATGCCATTTATTAGTTTTCTTTCATTCAACTAAACAAAAGCACAACACATCTTTCTAGACAAGGAAAAATCCCATTAAAATGTAGTTTTTAAAAAAAAATTTACCCCGGGTGGTGGTGGCGCACGCCTTTAATCCCAGCACTTGGGAGGCAGAGGCAGGCGGATTTCTGAGTTCAAGGCCAGCCTGGTCTCCAAAGTGAGTTCCAGGACAGCTAGGGCTATACAGAGAAACCCTGTCTCAAAAAACCAAAAAAAAAAAAAAAATTTACTTTCAGTTTTTAACTGTGTATGTATCTGTCTCTGTGTGAGTATGCCCGTGCGAGTGTAGGTGACAGAGACTAGAAGAAGGTATCAAATTCCCTGTGGTTGGATTTAGAGGCATTTGTGAGTTGACCACCATGGGTGCTGGTAATCAACTTGGGTCCTAGAATCACAGTGTTACTGTGGCCTATAGGTAGGAGTATGGATGCAGCAGGAGCTACTGTTCATATAGGTTGTATATTTAAGGTATACATATTTCCTAGCAGAACTATGAATTTCTTACATAAAGGCTTGGCTTAGACAAGGAGACTGATGAGCTACTAAAGTCTCTCTGTCTTAGGTGTCCGTGTCTAACTTCTATTGGCATGGGACTTTAAAAGCAAATGTATCTGGAAAATTACTTATTCCCCCTTTCAAAACGAAGAAGTTTCTATCTGGCATGCGGTTGTCCTTACTAGTTGCTTATGGATAGACTTTGGTCCCAGAACAGCAGCCTGTGCATATTGGAAATCATCCCAGAAGATTTTCAGGTGACTATTACTAAGGTTTATTCCAATTCTGATCATTTTATTTTTTGCCTTAATATTAAATTCACTCCCCAGTTTAGCTGCCACCCAGTGATGGGATTGTAGGCATCTCCTAAACCTGAAAAGGTACATTAAGATGAACGCAGGGGCATTCTGTACTTTGCTGAAAGTAATTCTGTGTTTCTTACTTCAGTTTATTTACTTTTTTCTGCAGAATTACTGTAAAGGTTTTCTATTTCACTCATTACAGCACAGTGTTTTTCACATTTGAATAGACTGCATCAACATGAATTCTTTATAAGGACCTTAAAACAAACTTTGCCAAGTCCCAGAATACAGAAGTGAATCCGCATCCCAGTCCTCAGCTGCCTCATGAATAAAGGAGAGCTTGTGCCTGACACTTTGAAGCCCTAGCTGTTAAACCATACAGAATATTTACCTCAATAAATCATTATAAGAAAATAAGGTACAATTATACCCACAGAGAAAGAGAATTCAAAACACCGATTTATGTGTTTCGTGCCTACTCCCTCTCCCACTGTGTTTTGAATTTCAGGCATGTTTGTCATCTTTGGCTGCTCCTTGTATCTTTAAACTAATGGGTTCTCCTTGTTCTTTATTTTATTTTTTACATTCCTCATTAAGTTTGTTATTTTTCTTTGAGTTACAGACATGATTTGAATAGTATACCAAGTTTCATATTTAAAAGGACTTATATCTCTTTTCTTAGTTAAACAAAAATTAGAAAGAATTGCTAATTTATTTTAAATAAAATAAGGTATACTTGCTTAAATTTGTGACATATGAACTGAAATTCCATGTGATGAATTTTTTTTTGTCATCATTTTGAAGTATTCATGAGAAAGAGGAAGAACAATGGAAAAAAGACCACTACTTTAGCTCCAGCCTTGACTGGGTATGGTAGTTTGCCTATAATCACCTGGCCAGGATAATTGTGAGTTTGAGGCCAGTCTGGACCACACAATGGAGAGACTCATCTCAGTTGAACTAGTTTACTTATTTACAATGATAATAGTGTTATGGAAAGATACATTTGTTCACACATGCCTATTTCAGGCTTTTGAAGGTAAAATATCCCATATCCAGAAGTGAAGTGGTAATGTGAGGAAAGGAGTGACAGTGAGCTCAACAGAGTCCAGCAGGCAGGGTAGAGGCAGAGGCAAGCAGGCTCTGAGTGTGAGTCCAGCCTGCTCTACACAGTGAGCTCCAGGCCAGCTGTGGCTACATAGTGAGACCCTGTCTTTAAGTACGTAAGTAAACAAACAAACAAAAATAAATATCAGATCAGGAAATTTGTGCCTAGAATAAAACTTATCAGATGTTGTTGTAAAGAGGACATAAAGTGTTTTAAACAACTAATTTATCAAAAAGTATAAAAGTTTTACTGATTCAATGTAAGACAACTTAATTTTTTTTACTGTATTTAGAAAAATCAAAACAAATGCTATTCTTAAAGCTTATCAATATAAATCACAGGTTAAATTTAAATTGATTTAAATTATGATTACTTTTTAATCAAAGAATTATAATTTAAGTATAATTATCTAAAAATTATCAATCTTTGTAAAATTATGGAAGTTAGTCATATTATAATTAGATTTTTAAAATGGCTATTATAATGGATCTAATTCAGGGCTTTATACATGCTAGGAATTTACTATACCACTGAACCAGGACTTAGCCTTAGAGTTTCATAGACTTGTAAGGTATTTTTAATTTCCTAAGCATTTCACTAGTTACTTTTCTTGCTGCTGTGGAAGAACAGAGAAGAAAAGTGTACTTGTGCAATGATTTCGGCCCGTTGTTTTGGGGAAGGCACTGGCAGAAGCTGCTTGGTCAGTGGCTGTGAAACAGAGAGGGTAGTAGGAAGAAGCCAGGGTAATTTACTTACTCACAGGGGCCTATCTAAGTAATCTACTTCTTTCTGCTAGGCTCAGCCTGTGATAGCTTCTACAGCCTCCCAAAATAGTGTCACCAGCTGGGGAGCAGGGCTCAAAGCATGTGAGCCTGGGATAAAATCTTAACCAAGCTAAGGTTTGTTATGTGTAGGTCATGTGTGTGTGTGTGTGTGTGTGTGTGTGTGTGTGAAAGAGAGAGAGAGACACACAGACAGAGACACATACACACACACAGAGAAAAAGAGAGAGACACACACAGAGACAGACAGACAGACAGACAGACAGACACACACACACACACTCACACAGAGCCACAGAACTATAAAAATGACTATACTTAACAGTTCCTGGGATACTGGGATGGTCCATCTCCACTTTCTCTAGTATTACAACCTGTTTTATTCTTTCCATTCATATCTATAACTATTTTGTTTATTGTGCCTTGATTATTATGTGTCTTTACAATAAGAGCTCCAAGAGCAAGGACCTGACTTATTTTGTTTAATATTATTTTCTCATTGCCTATACAGGTATGTGATGCATAGTATATTCTTTTTTTGGATATTTTCTTCTTTAAATTTTTTTATTAGATATTTTCTTTATTTACATTTCAAATGCTATCCCGAAAGTTCCCTATACCCCCGCCCCCCCCCCCCCGCCCTGATCCCCTACCCACTCACCCCCACTTCTTGGCCCTGGCATTCCCCTGTACTGGGGCATATAAAGTTTGCAAGACCTAGGGGCCTCTCTTCCCAATGATGGCCGCCTAGGCCATCTTCTGCTACATATGCAGCTAGAGACACGAGCTCTGGGGGGTACTGGTTAGTTCATATTGTTGTTCCACCTATAGGGTTGCAAGTCCCTTCAGCTCCTTGGGTACTTTCTCTAGCTTCTCCATTGAGGGCCCTGTGTTCCATCCAATACTGACTGTTAGCATCCACTTCTGTATTTGCCAGGCACTGGCATAGCCTCATATGAGACTGCTTTCATTTCAAATGTTATATCCCTTTCCCAGTTTTCTCCCAGGAACCCCCTATTCCATACCCTGCTTCTATGAGGGTGTTCCCCCACCTACTCACCCACTTCCACCTCCCACCCTGGCATTTCCCTACACTGTGGCATCTATTGAGTCTTCACAGGACCAAGGGCCTTTCCTCCCACTGATGCCTGACAAGGCCATCCTCTGCTATATATGCAGCTGGAGCATGGGTCTCTCCATGTGTACACTTAGGTTGGTGTTTTTTGTCCCTGGGAGCTCTGGGTGTGTGTGTGTGTGTGTGTGTGTGTGTGTGTGTGTCTGGTTGGTTGATACTGTTTTTCTTTCTATGGGGTTGCAAACCCCTTGAGCTCCTTCAGTCCTTTCTCTAACTCCTCCACTGGGGACCCTGTGCTCAGTCCAATGGTTGACTGTGAGCATCCACCTCTGTATTTGTCAGGCTCTGGCAGAGCTTCTCAGGAGACAGTTATATCAGGCTCCTTTCAGCAAGTACTTCTTGTCATCCACAATAGTGTCTGGGTTTGGTGACTATATGGGATGGATCCCCAGGTAGGGCAGTCTCTGGATGGTCTTTCCTTCATTCTCTGCTCCACACTTTGTCTCTGTATTTCCTTCCATCAGTATTTTGTTCCCCCTTCCAAGAAGGACCGAAGCATCTACACTGTCATCTTCCTTCTTGAGCTTCATGTGGTCTGTGAATTGTATCTTGGTTATTCTAAGCTTTTGGGCTAATATCCACTTATCAGTGAGAGCATACTATGTGTGTTCGTTTGTGACTGGGTTACCTCATTCAGGATATTTTCTAGTTCCATCCATTTGCCCAAGAATTTCATGAAGTCATTGTTTTTAATAGCTGAGTAGTACTCCATTGTGTAAGTGTACCACACTTTCTGTATCCATTCCTCCATGTGGTGTTTTGAAATTCATGCCAACTGTAGGCTGAGTGACCTGCAGGTTAGAGAGACTGCCCAAGTCCAGAAGCTTCAGCATTTCCTTGGTGGCAGGATCCACCTCAATGATCTCCTGATCTAGGGCTGAGACCTCAGGGATGTAATCAGCTCTCCTCTCTTCTTCCTGCAGCTTGATTGAGATACCTCTCACGGGACCTCTCTGAATCTGCTTCGTCAGATGCGTGACATAGCCAGCTATCTTGCTCTGAAGTTTCTTGCTGGGGACAATGGTGATCTCCTCGCACACATGCTTGTCGGTGTAGAAGTCATTACCCAGGCGTGTGTGATACTTTTTTTTTTTTTTTTTTTCGAGACAGGGTTTTTCTGTGTAGCACTGGCTGTCCTGGAACTCACTTTGTAGACCAGACTGGCCTCGAACTCAGAAATCCGCCTGCTTCTGCCTCCTGAGTGCTGGGATTAAAGGCGTGCGCCACCACGCCCGGCTGGAGTCTAACTTCTTGAATTCTTTGTATATATTGGATATTAGCTTTCTATCCAATATAGGGCTGGTAAAGATCTTTTCCCAATCTGTTGGTTGCCATTTTGTCCTATTGACAGTGTCCTTTGCCTTACAGAAACTTTGCAATTTTATGAGGTCCCGTTTGTCTATTGTTGATCTTAGAGCATAAGCCATTGGTGTTCTGTTCATGAATTTTTTTTTCCTGTGCCCAGGTATTCGAGACTCTTCCTTTCTTTCTTTTCTATTAGTTTCACTGTATCTGGTTTTATATGGAGGTTCTTAATCCATCTAGACTTGAGTTTTGTACAAGCAGATAAGAATGGATCAATTTGCATTTCTTCTACATTCTGATTGCTCATTGAACCAGCACCATTTGTTGAAAATGCTGGGCTGGGCGTGGTGGCACACGCCTTTAATCCCAGCACTTGGAAGGCAGAGACAGGTGGATTTCTGAGTTTAAGGCCAGCCTGGTCAACAAAGTGAGTTCCAGGACAGCCAGGGCTATACAGAGAAACCCTGTCTTGAAAAACCAAAAACTAAAAACTAAAAACCAAAAACCAAAACAACCAAAAACAACCAAAGACAACCAAAAACAACCAAAAACAACCAAAAACCAAAAACCAAAAACCAAAAAACCAAAAAACCAAAAACCAAAAACCAAAAACCAAAAACCCAAAAACCAAAAACCAAAAACCCAAAACCCAAAAACCAAAAACCAAAACATTGATTTACCTGCTTGTCTCTGTACCAATACCATGCAGTTTTTATCACTATTTTTGCTCTGTAATACAGCTTGAGGTCAGGGATGGTGATTCCCCTAGAAGTTCTTTTATTGTTGAAAATAGTTTTTGTTCTCCTGGGTTTTTTTGTTATTTCAAATAAATTTGCAAATTTCTCTTTCTCACTATGAAGAATTGAGTTAGAATTTTGATGGGGATTTCATTGAATCTGTAGATTGCTTTTGGCAAGATGGCCATTTTTATTTTATTAATCCTGCCAATCCATGAGCATGGGAGATCTGAGATCTTTGATTTCTTTCTTCAGAGACTTGAAGTTCTTGTCGTACGATCTTTCACTTGCTTGGTTAAAGTCACATCAAGGTATTTTATATTACTTGTGACTATCATGAATGCTGTCATTTCCCTATTTCTTTCTCAGCCTGTTAGAGGAAGGCTACTGATTTGTTTGAGTTAATTTTATATCCAGCCACTTGGCTGAAGTTGTTTATCAGGTTTAGGAGTTCTCTGGTGGAATTTTTAGGGACACTTATATATACTATCATATCATCTGCAAATAGTGAAATTTTGACTTCTTCCTTTCCAATTTGTATCCCTTTGACCTCCTTTTGTTGTCTAATTGCTCTGGCTAGGACTTCAAGAACTATATTGAATAGGTAGGGAGAAAGTGGGCAGCCTTGTCTAGTCCCCGATTTTAGTGGGATTGTTTCAAATTTCTCTCCATTTAGTTTGATATTGGCTATTGGTTTGCTGTATATTGCCTTTACTGTGTTTAGGTATGGGCCTTGAATTCCTGATCTTTCCAAGACTTTTACCATGAAGGGGTGTTGAATTTTGTCAGATGCTTTCCCAGCATCTAATGAGATGATCATGTGGTTTTTGTCTTTGTGTTTGTTTACATAGTGGATTACATTGATTGCCGCAGATTGGACTCAGTTGGCCCCTCAATCCACGGGAGAATCAGGGTCCTGGTACAGGTGGGCAGGGAGTCTGCGAAAAAGTGACAAACAGATGCGAACACAAGGGAGTGTGGTATCTGAATGTAATTTCTCAAAGAGAGCATCAGGTTTATATTACGGAAGACAAGGAAGTTAAGTGATACATTAAGGTCATCCAAGGTACTTTGAAGTTATCTGATGCAAAATGACTTTTATAGCAAAACAGAAGAATGCGTACATAAAAGCTAACAGGAACCAACTGGGATAAAAATCAATGTTAACTACTGGGATCAAAAGCAGCCCCACCTAAGGTCAGTTTAATCTTAGAAGCCAGGGGCAAGGGCTTCATGCCCTTGCCTTAGTTCCAATTCTAGTCTATTGTATAGTCCACCTTCCCCCTAGGCCATTGTAAATTCATATGTCAAAATCAGTCCTTAGAGGCACTTATAATAAAACAATATTGAAGGAAAGCACACAGATCCGTTCACTGATTAAAGCAAGCACAGATTTGGAGCATTTGTTTTACAGGATGCCACGGTTCCAGGAGACTAAGTTTCTGTGAATTTTTCACCCTGGGACTGCATCCAAGCTTTTGGGCCTGTCACTCGAGTCGCTACTGGAGGGGGTGTGGCAGTTGGTGACTTTCCATATATTGACCATTCCTGCATCCCTGTGATGAAGCTTACTTGATCACGATGGATGATTGTTTTGATGTGTTCTTGGATTTGGTTTGTGAGAATTTTTTGAGTATTTTGGCATTAATATTCATAAGGGAAATTGGTCTGAAGCTCTCTTTTTTTGTTGGGTCTTTGTTTGGGTATAAGCATAATTGTGGCTTCATAGAACGAATTGGGTAATGTGCCTTCTGTTTCTATTATGTGGAATAGTTTAAAGAGTATTGGTTTTAGGTCTTCTTTGAAGGTCTGATAGAATTCTATACTAAACCCATCTGGTTTTGAGCTTTTTTTTGGGTGGGAGACTTTTAATGACTGCTTCTATTTCTTTAGGGGTTATGGGACTGTTTAGATGGTTTATATGATCCTGATTTAACTTTGATACCTGGTGTCTGTCTAGAAAATTGTCTATTTCATCCAGATTTTCCAGTTTTGTTGAGTATAGGCTTTTGTAGTAGTATGTGATGGTGTTTTGAATTTCCTCAGTTTCTGTTGTTATGTTTCCCTTTTCATTTCTGATTTTATTAATTTGAATACTGTCTCTGTGTCGTCTGATTAGTCTGGATAAGGGTTTATTTATCTTGTTGATTTTCTCAAAGAACCAGCTCCTGGTTTTGTTGATTTTTTTTGTATAGTTCTTATTGTTTCTACTTGGTTGATTTCAGTTCTGAGTTTGATTACTTCCTATTGTCTACTTCTCTTGGGTGTATTTGCTTCTTTTTGTTCTAGAAATTTCAGGTGTGTTGTCAAGCTGCTAGTATATGCTCTCTCTAGTTTCTTTTTGGAGGCACTTAGAGCTATGAGTTTTCCTCTTAGCACTGCTTTCATTGTGTCCCATAAGTTTTGATATATTGTGCCTTCATTTTCATTAAATTCTAAAAAGTCTTTAATTTATTTCTTTATTTCTTCCTTGACCAAGTTATCATTGAGTTGAATGTTGTTCTGCTTCCATATGTGTGTGGGCTTTCTGTTGTTTTTATTGTTATTGAAGACTAGCCTTAGTCTGTTGTGATCTGATAGGATGCATGGGATTATTTCAGTTTACTTGTATCTGTTAAGGACTGTTTTGTGCCCAATTATATGGTCAATTTTGGAGAAGGTACTATGAGATGCTGAGAAGAAGGTATATTCTTTTGTTTTAAGATGAAATGTTCTATAGATATCTGTTAAATCTATTTGGTTCATAACTTCTGTTAGTTTCACTGTATCCCTGTTTAGTTTCTGTTTCCACAATCTGTCCATTGCTGAGAGTGAGGTGTTGAAGTCTCCCACTATTATTGTATGAAGTGCAATGTGTGCTTTGAACCTTAGTAAAGTTTCTTTTATGAATTGGGTGCCCTTGCATTTGGAGCATAGATGTTCAGAATTGAGAGTTCATCTTGGTACATTTTTCCTTTGACGAGTGTGAAGTGTCCTTCCTTATCTTTTTTGATAACTTTTGGTTGAAAGTCGATTTTAATTGATATTAAAATGGCTACTCCAGCTTGTTTCTTGGGACCATTTTCTTGAAAAATTGTTTTCCATCTCTTTACTCTGAGGTAGTGTCTATCTTTGTCATTGAGGTGTGTTTCTTGTATGCAGCAAAATGCTGGGTCCTGCTTACGTATCCAGTCTGTTAGTCTATGTCTTTTTATTGGAGAATTGAGTCCATTGATGCTAAGAGATATTAAGGAAAAGTTACTGTTGCTTCTTATTATTTTTGTTATTAGAGGTGGAATTATGTTTGTATGGCTATCTTCTTTGGTGATTGCTGAAGATTACTTTCTTGCTTTTTCTAGGGTGTAGTTTCCCTCCTTGTGTTGGAGTTTTCCACCTATTATCCTTTGTAGGTTTAGATTTGTGGAAAGATATTGTGTAAATTTTTTTTTTTGTCATGGGATAGCTTGATTTCTCCATATATGTTAATTGAATTTTGCTAAGTATAGTAACCTGGGCTGGCATTTGTGTTCTCTTAGTGTCTTTATGACATCTACCCAGGATCTTCAGGCTTTTATAGTCTCTGGTGAGAAGTCTGGTGTAGTTCTGATAGGTCTGCCTTTATATGTTACTTGACCTTTTAACCTTACTGCTTTTAGCATTCTTTCTTTGTTTTGTGCATTTAGTGTTTTGATTATTATGTGACAGGATGAATTTTTTTTCTGGTCCAGTCTATTTGGAGTTCTTTAGGCTTCTTGTATGTTCATGGGCATCTCTTTCTTTAGGTTAAGGAAGTTTTCTTCTATAATTTTGTTGAAGATATTTATTGGTACTTTAAGTTGAGAAATTTCACTCTCTTCTATACCTATTATCTTTAGGTTTGGTCTTCTCATTGTGTCCTGAATTTCTTGGACATTTTGGGTTAGTAGCTTTTTTTTTTTTGCATTTTACATTTTCTTTTACTACTGTGTCAGTGTTTTCTATGGTATCTTCTGAACCTGAGATTCTCTCTTCTATCTCTTGTATTCTGTTGGTAATGATTGCTTCTATGATTCCTGATCTCTTTCCTAGGTTTTCTATCTCCAGGGTTGTCTCTCCTTGTGATTTCTTTATTGTTTCTATTTCCATTTTTAGATCCTGGATGGTCTTGTTCAATTCCTTCACCTGTTTGGTTGTATTTTCCTGTAATTCTTTAAGGGATTTTTGTGTTTCCTCTTTAAGGGCTTCTACCTATTTACCTGTGTTCTCCTGTATTTCTTTAAGGAAGTTATTTATGTCCTTCTTAAATACTCTATCATCGTTATGAGATGTGATTTTAAATCTGAATCTTGCTTTTCCAGTGAGATGGGGTATACCCAGGACTTGCCATAGTGGGAGAACTGGGTTTTGATGATGCCAAGTAACCTTGGTTTCTGTTGCTTATATTCTTGTGCTTGCCTCTCACCATCTGGTTATCTTAAGTGCTACCTGCCCTTGCTGTCTCTGACTGGAGCCTGTCTGTTCGGTGATCCTGGTTGTGCCAGAACTCCTCAGAGTCCAGCTGTCTCTGTAATCCTGTGATTCTGTCATCCTGTGATCCTGGGTATGTCAGAGCTCTTGGGAGTCAAACTTTCTCTGGGTGTTACAGGGGTGGGTGGGGAGCCAGAGCTCTGGGTTTGCTCCAAGATGGAAGGAACCCATGTCTCTGGCTAGCCAGGGGTTTGTGTTTCCCTGGTTCTTGGGGGGTGGGGTGGGGTCCCAGTTATGCTATGCGTTGCGAAAGATGTTGTGGCCTCAGCTGTGATCTTGAGCATGTCAGAGCTCCAGTGCTCCTGGGTGTGTCCGCTCTCCTGGGAGTAGAGCTTCCTCTACGATCCTGTGGTCCTGGGCTTTTCAGAGCACCTGAAAGTTTGGCTCCCTCTGGGTGTTTTAAGAGTGGGTGCAGAACCAACACCCCATGGCTGCTCCAGGTGTAGGTTCAGACTGGAAGGAACTCGTGCCGGGTGGGGGTTTCTGTGTCCCTGGATTCCAGTTACTCCCAGTGTTGGGGCAGATGTTGTGGCTTCCTTATCTGTGATCCTGGGCATGTTAGAACACCTGAGAGTCGAACTTCCTCTGGGTGTTGTGGGACTGGGTGCGGAGCCAGCACCCAAGGTCTTACATAGTATATTCTTAATAAATATTTATAGGGTGAAGGGATGAACATTATTATCATTTTAAATAAGTAAAGTAGTTTAATGTTTAAGAGTCCCTCCTTTTTGTCTATGCTAGCTATGAGAACAAGCTGAGAAAGGTAAGTAAAAGCAGGTCTAAAGGTGAATTAGTAAGCCAAAGAAGGAACCAACCTAAGCAAAGAGAATCCAATTAAATAAAAGAAGTCAACTAGATGGTTAAGGGCATTGGCCACCAGGCTCAATGACCTAAGTTCTACACTCTAGATTCACATAATAAAGGGAGAACCAACTCTTTCAAGTTGTCCTGTGACCTCCACATTCCCCCAGCCACATAACTGTTAAAACAACAACAACAACAGAAGGCCTAACTATTGAAGAGGAGCAGAGACATTCTCTGTCAGTCTTTCCCCTATTCCTTTGGTTTTTCGAGACAGTTTCTCTGTGTAGCTCTGTCTGTCCTGGAACTTGCTCTGTAGAACAGGCTTGTGCCTCTGCCTCCCAAGTGCTAGGATTAAAGGTATAGCCCAGCATTGCTCTGGAATTCTGTCAGTCTTTTATCTAAAATTTTGAAAATTACCCAAAAGTTTTACACATACACACACACACACACACACACACACACACACACAATCTCTCTCTAACACTATATTTAGTTACTTTCACCCCAGTTACTCTCATCCCTCCCACTTCTGTTAAACCTCCTTTCCCGAGCAACTTCCCTTTTATTTTCATGTGTTTAGATCTGTTTTTGTTTTGATGGTGTGACTCACTGAATTTAATCAAGTTTCTTGCATGAGCATAAGTGGCTGCTATTTGCTGTAGCATTGGCAACTTAACAGTGGCTTTACCACTGGAAAAAAATGGCCCTCCCTTCTCCAGCAATGACTACATACCAATAATTTCTAAAAAGTACGTACTCCTGAACCCTTCCAGCATCCATGGTGGAGTTCACAGACCCCATCTTGTACAGGAATCACGTCTTCTATGAGTTCATGAGTTTGGAACGGGCATGTCCAGAAGATGGAGTTTCACAACACTTTCCCCCCAGTCTCCTGCTCTTTAAATTCTTTCTTCTTCCTCATTCTTTTTTTTTTTTTTAAAGATTTATTTTATTAATATATGTAAAGTACCCTGTAGCTGTCTTCAGACACTCCAGAAGAGGGTGTCAGATCTCGTTACGGATGGTTGTGAGCCACCATGTGGTTGCTGGGATTTGAACTCTGGACCTTCGGAAGAGCAGTCGGGTGCTCTTACCCACTGAGCCATCTCACCAGCCCCTTCTTCCTCATTCTTGATGTTCCCTCAATTGTGGAGGGTTATTAACTTTATGTATAGAAAAATAAAATAGTTCATAGTAAAAAGTAACATGCCAATATTCGGGGAGTAAGATCAATGAGATTAAAAAATAAAAAAATAACTATAGTGAAAGAAATCTATTGACTCATTTTCAGTAGTGGTTTTTCAAGTACTTTATAAAAGGTATTGAAGGTGATCCTAAATACTCTCTTTCTTTCAGTGAGCATAAACCTAGAGGGCAAATAAGTTGTATACACTAGAAACAAATGAGAACCATAAGGTAAAATTTATGACATTGAAAGTAGTCACAAAAGGCTACATAGTATGTGATGCCACATAATGAAATGGACAGAATAAGTGAATCTACAGAATGAAAAGTAGATTGTTGCTGGTGAGGTGGGGATTGGGAAGTAGGGAGTTGCTTCTGATGAGCATGTGGGTTTATTGGAGGGAGTGACAAAACGTTCTAAAACTGGTGATGGGGCACAAGTCTACAGATGAACTAAGCTTTACTGAATGCTGTAAATGAGAGAAGAGTATGGTATATAAGTAGCATTAACATTAGACTAATATAATATAATAATAATATATGGTGTATGCAGGAGTGCTGGGGAAGGGATGCTAGTGATGCTCAAGATAAGTGAAGTGAGAAGAGACTGTTGTTAAGCGACAGATAACGGAATGGTTGGGTGTATTTATGGAGAAAAGGCCTCTTACTTTTGAGAACTGGAAATCTCTAGGAATAGGACAGAGGAGTAGCTAGGATCCTCAATAAGTATTTTTTGTTATTGTTCGCCTGTTTGAGACAGGGTTTCAATATGTATAGTCTAAACTGGCCTTAAACTCACAGAGATCCACCTACTTTTATTTCCTGAGCACTAGGATTTGTGTACCACAATTTCTTTTGACAAAGGATGTTTTAAAGAAAAGTTCATAAGTCTATAGCTGGGCATGGTGGCGTGAATCTGTAGTTCCAGGTACTCAGAGGCTAAGATAGGGTTGCTTTAGCACAGGAGTTTGAGGCCAATCTGAGCAACTCAGATCGTTTCTCTTAAAACAAGCCAGCGAGCCTCATGGCTTAATTGTCTTTAGATATATTCTACTGAGTGGGTGAAAGAAAGAAAGGCAGGAGGGTTGAAACTAAGAGTGAAAGGTTAGGGACAGACCTCAGGAATATAGGAATGTCTAGTATGTATCAGGCAGGCTCATCCCCAGCACATCAAGTAATAAAGCACGTTCTTCCTCAGGACATGCTCAAAACAGTCACGTGAGTGAGTATGCTTGTGTTAAATGTGTGTAGCCGAGTTAAAAAAGAAGTGAAATCTGAGTTAAAGGTAGAGAATAGGACCTAAATAACACTGAGGAAGAGGGCGATGATAATGACCTTGTTTGTTCTAGTTGCTTGGGCATTCCTGGTTACTTTTCTGGTTCCATTTCCCCTTTCTGTGACTTCACTGTGTCACAGAGCCAGTGCCTTTATTTGATGCAATCTTATTTAATTCCAGGTTAGGAATAGGTCGGGCAGACTATTTGTCACCCTCCATGATCTATCATTTTTTTTTAAAAAAAGATGAGTGTTTTGCTTGTATGTATGTCTGTGTACCACATAGAGGCACCTGCAGAGGCCAGAAGCGGGTGTCAAATTCCCTGTGACTGGAGTTACAGTTGGTTGTAAGCCACCATATGGACTGGGAACTGAACCTCAGCCCTCTGGAAGAGCTGCTTGTACTCTTAGCTGCTGAGCCAGCTCCCTGATCCTTTATTTTAATTAGAAAGAAGATTGTAAGGAGAAGGCAGTGCTTGGCACAGGGATGTAAATTATGAAATGTGGGTATCTGATTGGCAAGTTTATTGCTGTCTAAAAGGTGAAAGAGAAGAACCTTTTCGTGATTGGCAGGTTCTAAATCCAATGTGAGTAATGAGCAGGGGCTGAAATCCAGATGATCTCAGTCTCCGTTTGCTTCATGAAAAATAGATTTTTTTTCTGTTAAATAATGACTTTAAAACCTAACATCTGAATAACCTTAAGTTGTCATCATATTCCAAAATATTCCTATAATGTTGTATCTTAGATTTTTTTAGAAAAGTTGAACTGTGTTTTATCAAGTTTATCATTTAATTTGGGAAGAATTCTTTTGACGTTGTAGCCATTGGCAGTAAGTTATAGCGGATCATAGCAGAGCAGGATCCGCTCTTCAGATGCTTACAATAACTATGCATCTATTTGTATGTATAAGTAGACAAGAAGACCTTGCTTTTCCCTTATATGTTATATGAAACCCTTTACATTTCATGTATGGATAAAGACATTGAAATATATAGTTAAGGTTCTGAGAGAGGTAAAACTCAAAGACCAATGTGGGAGGCAAAGGAGAGCAATGTGCTAGACACGCTTTCCAGAGCATCTAAGCTAAGCCTTGGGCAATACTTAAATTCCATTTATATTAAAGACTCAGAATCTTAGCACAACATAAAAGGAACATTTTGATGACTTAGTGTATTTCTCGTTTCTGGTGTATATACAATTGCACACAACCATCGCCATAATCAGGACACAAAACAATGTATTCAAGTCCTAAGTTTCTTTCCCCAAGCCTTCTCCCTTCTCAATGCTTGAGTAAGATATGTTCCCTGACATTAATTCTTGCCTCTTGTTGACAGTCCTATAAGAGAAATGATTTTATTCGGCACAGGGCTTTGATCTCTACCCTTGTCCTTGAGTGTATGTGTGGCTTGGGTCCTATCTCTATTGAGTTGCATTCCATTGTACAGAGGTCCCATTTGCTGCTGAAAAGCATTCAGGTTGTTTCCAGCTTAAGTTATTTTTTTGAACTAACTTTTAGTTTAGCAAACAAAGAAGTGACTTTGTTTGTGTCATTGTTGTGCATATCATGCCTTGTTCTTATTTGCCACGTGTCCTCTGTCCCTGCTCCATCCTCGCTGGTCCCCTTCCCTTTCCCAAATACTCCCTCCTGCTTTCATGACACACTCCACTGCTTTTTCCTGCTTTCCTTCCACTCTCCCTAGAATTCTCCTTCTCCTCTCAATGACACTTTCTACCTTCATGTCATAGATATGCACACACACACCCATAATTTAGTCGAGGTTATATGTATAAGAGGAAATGTGATATTTGTTTTATGAGTTTGGCTTATTACTTCATGATTTTCAGTAATATCTATTTTTCTGAGGATGCTATGATTTCAATGTTCTTTGTAGTACAACAGAATTCCATAGTGCATAAAACTGTGTTTTTTAGTCTTTCTATCTGATGATGGGCATCTAGGCTGCTATGACTAGAAAAGCAGTTAATGTAGATGTCCTTGTGTTTCTGTGGGACACTGACTTAGAATCCCTAGAGTAGTAACCTAGGAAGGCTATAGCTGGTCATACTGTCTTTTTAGTTTTAAGTTTTTGAGGAACCTCCATACTAACTTTCATAATGGTTGCACTAATTTTATTCTAACTAGTGATATATAAAGTGACATCATATAAGGCTTCTTTGATTTCTTGAAGATGGACATTTTAACTAAGCTGAGATGGAACTTCAGTGTAGTTTTGATTTGCATTTGAGGACTATATTTCTAAGTGAAAGTGAAAAATGTCACTGATGTGTTGAAAGAATTACAGCAAATATAAAGTATGGCCATTTAAAGTATATTGGTTATTCTAATCCATGAGTGTGATATGTCTTTTCCATGTTTTTGTATGTTCTCTTTAATATCCCTCTTTCCTTTTGTCTCTCAGTTTTTGAGATTGAACCCAAGCCTCATATGCTCAGAATGAACTCTCCCACTGAGCTATACTGTGGTCCCTCTTCAGTGGTTCTCAGAAGTGTTTTTTAACGTTTTTCTTGTGGGTGTGCTCATGTGTGTGTGTACTCATGATTGTCTGTGCTTGTGCATGTGGAGACCAAAGGTCAACCTCAGATGTCATTCCTGAGGGGCCAATTACCTTTATGTTTTTAAAAATAGATTTTTGTTTACTTGTTTATGTTGATTTTCATTTATGTCTGTGTGTCTGAGTGTGTAGATGCCATGCCATGTGTGTGGATGCCCGTGTTGGCCAGAAACCCATCAGCTCACCTGTAACGGTAGTTTCAGAAAGTTGTAAGCTGCCTATCATTATTATTTAAGAACTCAGTTTAGATCCCCTAGAAGAGCAGCAAGCAATTTTAACCACTGATCCATTACTCCAACCCCCAAGATTGTGTTTTTATTTTTAACTTGTGTATGTGTGTGTGTGTGCATGTTTGTGCCTGCCACATATGTGCAGGTGCCTACAGAGTCCAGAAGATGTCACTAATACCCTGGAACTGGAATACAGGTAGTTGTGTGAGCTGCCTGACATGGTGCAGGGAACCAAACCAGAGTCCTCTGTAAAAGCTAGCAAGAGCTTTTAACTGCTGCATCACTTCTCCCGCTCCCAGATTTCTCTCTTCAAAAGATGTGGGTTCTAGGATCAAACTCAGGTCCTCATGCTTGCCAGGAATGTAGTTACAGACTGAGTTCCTTCCCAGCCTTTCATTGTGCTTGTTGTACAGAACTTTTACTTCCTTAGTAAAATTTATTCCTAGGTTATTTATTTACTAACTAGTTATTTTGAGTAAGATTGCTTTCTTAATTTCGAAAAATTATTAGTTTATAAAAACTAATTATTTTTGTTTATTGAGTTTTGTATCCTTCAACATTGTGACTTTTCTTAGTTTGGCAGGTGTTTGTTAGGCCCCTAAGGTTTTCCATATCATGTTTTCTGAACAGAGGCAGTTTGAGATCCTCTTCCTGATTTTGATGCCCTTTATTTACTTGTGTTGTTTGACAGTGTTGGTGAAGACTTCAGGAATAGCTGAAGTTGACTGAAAGTGGGGGAAAGCAATGGATTGTGCGCTGGTGACTCCCCAGTCATGTAACGTGTACAAGACTCTGGAGTTCTGTTTAGCAACACAGGAGAAAAAGGTGGTGGAAGTGTACATCCTTGTCTTGTCCAGAGTTTAGAGAGAAAGCATTCACCATTTCCACATTTAGTTCTGTGCTATACGTGGACTTCTAAATGACCCTTATTATGTTGAAGTACCTAAATTGTCTAGTTTTCTTTTCATGGATGAATGGATGGTGAGTTTTGAGGAGTATCTTTTCTGAATCTATGGAGATGGTCATATGGTGGTTAATCCTTGGTTCTGTTGGGTGATTAATTTTGCATGTGTTGAATCTTCCCTGTGTAGGCATGCAAGAATGCACCAACTCTTTAAAAGCACTCCCTCAGAGCCCCCTAAACAACATGTGCGCTTGATTTTTGGCAAATGTAGGCTTGGAGATCCCTCTAGTGCTGATATAGTAGCAGTACACTGATTGTAGCCACAGGAAACCTTGCTAGTGGATGTATCAAATACTGAGATAGTGGCAATGACTTACTGTGACAGGAAGCACCCTGCTTAGAATTTCTGGAAGGACAGGCACAAATCCAGACTACAAAGATTAGATAAATAATCAACTCTTCAAAGTAGAAACTTCTTCATATACCAACATGGTTTCAATAGCATCCTACCTAATGGATTATATAATAAAGCAGCAAAAACTGTTCATAAAGCTGTCAATATGTATAAATTTTGGACAAAAATGTTTCAAAGACTTGTTTTAACCTAGTGAGGGCTGGTGAGATGGCTCAGTGGGTAAGAGCACCCAACTGCTCTTCCGAAGGTTCGGAGTTCAAATCCCAGCAACCACATGGTGGCACACAACCATCCGTAACAAGATCTGACTCCCTCTTTTGGATTGTCTGAAGACAGCTACAGTGTACTTACATATAATAAATAAATGAATCTTTAAAAATATTAAAAAAAGAAAACCTAGTGAATTTAAGAAAATTCAAAGAAAGAACTAGTACTTTTATCAGAGAGACTTAACAGAAAGATTGAAGTAATTAAAAAACATCAAAGAGTAATCCTTGAACTAAAAAGTACACTCAATAAAATGATAAACACAATGGAAGGCACTCATAGCAGGATACATCAAACAGAAATAAACATTGAGAGCCAGGATGGGCTATTTAAAAACACAGCTGAAGGAGGAAAAAGAAGCTTCACAAATGAGAAGGGTTGAAGGACATACAGGAAGTCTGATATAGCATTAAAAGAGCAAGTGTTTTTTGAAGAGAATTTCATGTATGAATCATACTGGTAGTATTCAGGCTGTTAGGTTTCAAGTGAGCCTTGACCTTACCAAAGGGATAGTAAACATGTTAAAAAAAGATAACCTAGAGGAAGATGTAAATACCCAGGTACAAGAAGGTACGAGGACACCATCCAGATAGAACTCAACCAAGTCTACCTTATGACCTATCATAATAAAGTTTAAAGATAAAGGCAAGAACCTCAAAGTAGAAAAAAAAAAAAAAGGAAGGGGATATAAGGATGTTTCTACTTGACAGCTTACTTCTCTGTGGAAGTCAGTGTAGGAAGGATTATTCACAGTGCTTATGGGGAAAAAACTACTATATGCAATAAAGACACTCTTCAGAAATGGAGGAATGGTCTCTGAGATGGCTCAGCAGGTAAGATGCTTGCAACGAAGTTTGGGGACCTGAGATTTCTCCTTCAGAACCTCTTCAGAACCTCATGGTGGAAAGACAGGACAGACTTTCCACAAGTCCTCTGACATCCACAAGCATGCGTTATGATACATACACACACACACACACACACACACACACACACACACACACACACACGCACATGGGGGATAGAGGAGAGGAGAGGAGAGAGGAGAGGAGAGGAGAGGAGAGGAGAGGGGAGGGGAGGGGAGAGGAGAGGAGAGGAGAGGAGAGGGGAGAGGAGAGGAAAGAGGAGAGGAGAGGAGAGGAGAGGAGAGGAGAGGAAAGAGGAGAGGAGAGAGAAGAGGAGAGGAGAAGGGGAGGGGAGGGGAGGGGAGGAGAGGAGAGGAGAGGAGAGAGAGGAGGAGAGGGGAGGAGAGAGAGGAGTAGAGGAGAGGAGAGAGAAGAGGAGAGGAGAAGGGGAGGGGAGGGGAGGGGAGGGGAGGGGAGAGAGGGGAGAGAGGGGAGAGAGGAGAGAGGGGAGAGGGGAGGGGAGGGGAGAGGGGAGGAGAGGAGAGGAGAGAGAGGAGGAGAGAGGAGGGGAGGGGAGGGGAGGGGAGAGGGGAAAGAAAGATCCTCCAACAACCCCTAAAGAGTAAATAAAGGTCTCTCAGCACTGAAAAGCCCAGGGCCAGAGAGACTCATTGCTACATTTTTATTCAACTTTTTAGAATTGGAATTGGTGCCAGTTTTTAATCAAAGTATTCCAAAATGTCAAAGGGGAGGAATTCTTTCCTCCAAATATATTCTGTAAAGACAGAAGAATCATGACAAGACTCGGGCAACAAAATCAAATAACACGCCCCAAAATGAAAGCTGTGGGCAAATATTCTTGGATAAGAGTTGAAAAAAAAATCCTGAATAGAACCCTACTCAATAGGGCACAGGAGGATGAGATGCCAAGATTAAGCATATTAATCACTGGAGTACAAGGAAGGTTCAATACAGGCAAATTCATAAATGTGACACCTCACATTAGCAGAATGGTGGGTAAAAACCACGTGTCATCTCAATAGATGTAGAGAAGCATTCCGTGAAACCCAGCGGCCTTTAAGAGAAAGCCTCAGAACAGATTGAGTATAGGTTGATGGCAGAGAGAGGCCACGAAGAAGCCCACAGCTGACATCATCCTGGATGTGAACATCAACATTTTCTTCCTAAGACCTGAAAAAAAAGAGCAGGTTGCCCATTTTTACTTCATTCCTTCAACCTTGTCTTGGAAGTACCATCAGAATAACCGAAATCAACACACAGTAGTTCACTGGATCCGAGGAAAGAGTAAATGAACAAAAGAAGAAACAGCTCAGCTGGGGATGATGCAGATAGGTACAAAGTACAGACATAATACTGCTTATTGCATATTATCTGATGATGTCAGATATATGTGTGGGACTTATGGAGCTATTTATGAAACAAAGACAGGGTGAAAAATAGAGTATGTGAAAAATATTTCAGCTAAATAGAAAGAAAGACACTTTAACTACAGCATAGAAGTTGCAAACTACAGAAATAGTAGCCATTAGAGATGAAGTAATTGTATGATAATAAAAGAACAGACTACCATTTTTGAATATTTAAAAAGACTAGACTTTTTACCTCAAATACAAATAAATAAAAAATAATGTTTTTATTTAAAAATACTAAAATATATTGCTACAAAGTAAGAATGGAAATGATTATATTATAGTTAAAAGAACTATATATGATAGAAACAAGCAGTAGATGAGTAATTTATTTGTGAGATAGGATCTCACTGTATTGCTTCTGTTGGCCTCAAATTAGTGATCCTCTACCTTCAGCCCTTTGAATGCTGGGATTATAGGCATATAAAAATCATACATAATTCAAAATATTAAAATTACATTTAAAAATATTTAATTTTCATTTATATATACTTGTATATACATAAATCTCAGAGGCCAGAAGGTGTTAAATCCCTTGGAGCTGGATACAGGCAGTTGTGAGCCAACTAATATGGATGCTGAGAATTTTATTCAGTTTATTTGGAGGAGCAGCAAGCTGTCATAATCACTGAGCCATCTTTTTCAGTCCATAGTAAACTTTTTGTTTATTTGTTTGTTTGTTTGAGACAGGGTTTCACTGTGTAGCTCTGGCTGTCTTGGAACTATTTCTGTAGAGCAGGCTGGCCTTGAACTCACAGAGACTTGCCTGTCTCTGCCTCTTGAGTGCTGGGACTAAAGTGTGTGCTAAGTGTGTGCTATCACTACCCAGCTCCATATTAATCTTTTAAATGTGTACTCTTCTAACTGAATTTGACTTCAACATATAAACATTGTAAAGTCCCTAGAACTGAAAGGAGAAACTGGAATATAGTTCTAACACTTCTTCCTTGGTACTTATCATTATCAAGCAGATATAATATAGTAATGATACAAGAGATTTGAAAATAACACAAATAATAAATCTATTCAATGCATATTTACCTATCAATAGGTTACATTTATTCCTTTTATTTATGCGTGGAATATATTTAAAATTGAGCATATACTAGACAACAAAATAATCTTAACAGATTTTAAAGTCATACTGAGTTCTCAGTATAATTAACTCAGATCAATAAGATGAGTAGCTAAAACTAGAAAAAAGAATCATATGTTCAGAAATTGTAAAACATTAATTAATGGGTTGATATTGTAGAAAGTATTAAAATGTAGTGTTGAGAATTTAATGGTTATAAATATCAAAGTAGTGTTTATTATTTTAAAATGTTATTTTAAAATTTATTTTTATTTTATTTTATATTCATTTAAAAATACTTTTATTTTTATTTTACATGTATTGGTGTTTTGCTTGTGTGTATGTCTGTGTGAGGGTGTTGGATCCCTTGGAACTGGAGCCACAGGCAGTTGTGAACTCCCATGTGGGTGCTGAGAATTAAACCTGGATCTTCTGGAAGAGTAACCAGAGCTCCCAACTGCTGAGCCATCTCTCCAGCCCCTTAAAAATACTTTTAATTATTATATTTTTCATTATTGGACATTGAATCCATAGCCTTGTACATACAGGTAAACACTCTTGTACTGACTTATATCTTAGCCCAGACATTTTATAAGTTATTTTTATTAGGAAAGAGGAAGAACATCAAATAAGTACATTTGAAAAACTAAGTACTCAACAGCAGAAATTAGAGAAGACAATAGCAGAATTGCCAGGGTCTACTCAGGCTGCCGTAATAGACCACAGAGAAAGATACATGCATAGTACCAGTATTGCTCTTATTTCTGACAGCCAGAGGTCCCAGCCTAAGGCTGAAAGAGCTCTATTCCTGGTAGGGGCAGTCTTCCTGATTTGTAGATGGAAGTCTTGCTACTGTGTCTGCCATGGCAGGCAGAGAGAAAGTTTGGGATCTCTTTTGTCTCTCTAATATGAAAAGGAATCCTACAGGACCAGTCCCACCCTTGTGGCTTGCTAGAGTTTGGATGTCAAATGTCCCACAGATTTCAATGAATTCAAGGTTTGGTCTTTATAATCCTAATGTAAACGGTTTAGTTCAGGTACGTACTCCTGACACAGTGGTAACTTACCATAGGTCTACAGCAAAGGAAGCAGTAATAGTTGAATCAGAATCTTCAAAGTTCTGGGCCACAATAAAGCTCTCTGCCTGCCTGCCTGCCTGCCTGCCTGCCTGCCTGCCTGCCTGCCTGCCTGCCTGCCTGCCTGCCTGCCTGCCTTCCTTCCTTCCTTCCTTCCTTCCTTCCTTCCTTCCTTCCTTCCTTCCTTCCTTCCTTCCTTCCTTCCTCTCTCCCGTTCTCTCTCCCTCTCCCTCTCTCTTCCTCCCTCCCTCCCTCCCTCCCTTTCTTTTTTTTTTTTTAAAGATTTATTTTATGTATCTGAGTACACTGTTGCTGTCTTCAGACACACCAGAAGAAGGCATCTAGATCCCATTTCAGATGGTTGGGAGCCACCATGTGGTTGCTGGGAATTGAACTCAGGACCTCTGGAGGAACAGTCAATGTTCTTAACCACTGAGCCTTTTTTCCAGCCCTCTTTTTTCTTTCTTAATTATCTCAGATATTTTGTTACAGTGACAGAAGCTCACTAGCATACTTCAATTTAGGCCTCAATCTCAAATACAGTTAGTTACATTGGGAGTTAAGAGTTTTAGCACATGAATTGGAGAGCATACAATTAAGTACATAGGTAAGAATAAATTCAAATAAAGCAAAATGAAGCAAAATATCTGTTTCACTATGGATTAAACTAAGTTAGGTACAAATCACTAAGTCTAATTACAGGTGATCCTATGGGATCATTAGTATACAACTAGAAAGCTGTATTTTCCAATCATTTTACATGCTCTGTACTGATCAGGTTGATCAGACATTTCTGTGTTTTATTCTTCAAACTTGGATATAGGCCAATAGGCCAATTTGTATTTAAAACATTGCTAGTTGTCATTGTAGAAGAAAGAGTAAGTTCAGATCCTTTCCAGGCAGTTAAAACTTATGCTCAGAAATGCCACAGATACTTCCCCATGCTCATTAGTCAGCATGTGGCCACCAGTGTCCTAAATGATGTCCCACATACCAAGCCCTAGTAGCATACTGAATAGGCATATTTTAAGTCAAAATTAGATAAGAAAAATATTAATATTTTTGAAGAGAATAACTAATATCATAGAAGTAAATAGTCCATCAATAAGATATATTGATTTGTAAATATACATGCAGAGAACATGAGTTTACCAAGTTCCATAAAACAAACATTAATAGGCATACAGAAACAGAGGATTCTGATGATTTCAGAGATAGTAATAGTAGGTGACTTCAACTCCACTGTCATCAATCAATAATCTAGACTCCCCCCACCCCATCAATGGTCTTTAGAGTTACATTGTATCATAGAGAAAAATAGTCATCACAAATGTTTATAGAATGTTCCATATACAAAAGTTCAAAGTAATTTTAGATCATAATGGAGCTAGAAATCAATAGGAAACTTGAAATCAATAGAAAAATACAGAAACTCTACTAATGTGGGGACTGAACATACTTGAATTGTCAGTGGGTCACTGAAAAACTCAGGAGGGAATTTAAAATGTTCCTGGAATCAAATGAAAATGAAAACAACTAGCCCGAATCTTTGGTAGTTTTATCTTAAAAGAACAATGAAATTTAGAACAATGAATGTGTGCACATTAAAAAAGATTAGGAATAAATAGAATAATTAAATGATACACTAAAGGCCTCAGAAAAAATAAAAATAAGCTTATGCCCACATTAGTCAGTGGAGAAAAATAATAAATATCAGGTCATTAATATAATGAGTCTATAAACAATAAAAAGAACCAATGAAACAAGGTTTCTTTTGAAAAGATAAGGATAATCAACAAACCCATAGCCAAACTAACAACAACAACAACAAAAAGAGAGAGAGAGAGAAAGACTCAATAAAATTAGAGCTAAAAAAGATTTTACAACAAGTATTAAAAGAAGTCTAGTTGGTCATTAAGGAATATCTTGAAACTTTAGAAGAAATGTACAATTTAATAGAAATGTAACTTATCAAAATTAAATCAGGAGGATATAGATAACTTAAATAGATTTATAATAAGCAACAAGACTGAAGCAATAGTAGAATGACTTCCAATCAAGAATAGCATAGCACTAGATGAATTTGATGCTAGATTCTATCAGTATCTTAAAACAGAATTAACACAGATGCTCCTGAAACTATTCCATAAAACAGAAGGAATTCCATCCAACTCACTATATGAACATTATCCAGAAACTAAAAGTAAACAAGTAGAGAGCAGAGAAGAAAACTATAGGCCAATTTCCCTAGTGAACATAGATGCAAAAATTCTTAATAAATTGATTACAAGCCAAATTTCCTAGAAAGACTGAAACAGAATAGAGGACCTAGAAATAAGGCCACTCAGCTACAGAAGTCTACTGTTAAGCAAAGGGGCCCAAATCAACTACTTGAGAAACAGTGGCCACGTCAACAAATGGTGTGGGGAAATGGATACTTACATGTAGAGGGATGAAATGAGGCCCTCCCCCTCCCTGAGCAAAAGTTTCACAAGCACAATCAAATTGGTTCCAATTTCAAAGTACAAGGATAGTTCAACATAGGTGAATCCATAAATATAATCCAGCACATAAACTCAGAAATAGGAATCACATGGTCATGTCAATAGATGTAAAAAGACCTTTGGCAAATCCAGTACTATTTATGATGAAATCTCTAAGGAAACTAGGAATAGGAAGAACATTTCTCAGTAGGCAAACCTAGGGCAAATTTAGACTAACGAGGGACAACCTGAAAGTCACTTCTGAAACTGTCAGAATGAGACAGGGGTGTCCATTCTGCCCACCTGTATCTAATACAGTGCTTGAGTCCTTAAAGCAATGAGCCAAGATAAAGAAAGAAATGATATATAAGTAGGAAAATCAAATTATCCATATTTACAAATGCTAGGATCTGATACTTAAGGTCCCCAACCCCATCCAAAAGCTTTTTGATCTAATGAGCACTTTTAGCCAAGTTGTGGGATATAAAGCCAACATAAGATTAGTAATGAATTTGTCTAGAAAGACCAGTCAAGAAAAATAGTCCGTTCACAACAGTCATAAAACACATTGAGAAATAAGCTGAATATGTTGGTGAATGACTTCTGCAAAACAAACAAACAAACAAACAAACAAACAAACAAACAAACAAAAAAGCCCTGTGAAACTGAAGAAGGAAACTGAAGAATACACTAGAATGTGGGACGACATCCATGTTAATGCATGAGAACCAATATGGTGAAACTGGCTCTATTTCCAAAATAATCAACACAGAGTCCCTGCAGCCCTCACCAAAATGCTGACATTCTGCACAGAAACAGATAAAAGTCCTGAAATTCACATGGAAATACAAAGGACCCTCAAGAGTTAAAGCAATGTTAGTAGAAAGATCAATGCTGGGAGGGTCATAGTACCTGATGTCCAAGTATACCAATCACATGACCGCGATAAAACCCTGGCCACTGACACAAAAGCAGACACAATGATCCTGGAACAGAAGAGAGGACCCAGAAACAAACTAACTCAGCTACAGGCATTTGCTATTGGGTAAGGGGCCAAATTCAGCTCTTGGAGAAGTGATGGTTACCCCAACAAATGCTGTGAGGAAATGGACATAGATGAATGAAATGAGATTCCCCACCCCTTCCCTGAGCAAAAATCAAGTCAAAATCAATTAAGTATCTTAATGTAAGACTTGAAAGTTTCAGGTTACCATGGGAAAAATAGGGGAAGCACTTCAGCATGTCAACTTTCCAAGTAGGACTCTAATAGCCCAAGAGACACTAGCAAGTATTAATGAATGGGATTACACAAAGCTAGAAAGCTCTATGCAGCAGAGTGAAGTGCTGGTCTACAGAAGAAGTTCTTTGTCATCTATTAATCTGACAGGGGATTGATAACTTGACTATGTTATATGAAGAACTCAAATGCAGAGCCCCACGAGCATTTGATCTAGTCAGGGAATAGGCAAGCAGATTGAACAGCCTGACTCTTTCGTGTGATTCTGACAGCAAACGTAATTTCTCTGCAGTAAGCCCAGCAGTGAGATCCTAGTTTACTTAGTGTTAAAAGCCGAATTTGTTGCAAATCTTTTTGTCTTTTTCTCCTTATACTTCTGCGTATGCAGGTACATGTATGCATATACATTGTAATAAATGCAAAAACGTTGAAAACTTCATTGAGGCTATTCAGTTTTCTTGTCTGGGGTATTGTAGTCTTTAAAAAACTTTTTCCAATAACCTTAAAGTTATTCACTAGTTACAATGACTATTATGCTTATTCTTTTAGAAAGTTTAAAAAGGAATATAATGCAGGTTTCAGAATGCAGCATGCTGGCTGTTAAATTTTTGAGACTGTGTAAAGGGATTTAAGACAGAAAGAGAGACAGGAGTCTGATGTTTCAGCAGCCTGTACTATGCTTATTGGCACACACAGTGCGGGGCAGCCTCTCTCCCATCTGGGTGGTTGAAGAACTACCAGAAAAAAGATAGCTTCAATCCTATTTAGGGTCAGAAATGATCACAGCACAGAGCTTGTGTTTCCCTCTTGTAGTCCCTTCCTCCTGGAATGTGCCCATCCAAGAAGAGACAGATTGTGCCACCTGAGCAAGGTCAAGCAAGATTATCTGTAAGCTTGTAGGGGTTCTGTTTTTCAGGGGAGACACTCTATCATTGGTGGTGATCACTATGGAGCTTTTGTGGTTGTTGTGGTTTTTGTTTGTTTGAGGAAGGATCTTACTATGTACCAAGGCTGGCTTTGATTCTTGATTCTCTTTCCTTTGCCTGCCAGTCATTAGAGTAAAGGCGTGTACCACAGAGCCTGCCTCTATTTGTTAAGCAAACGAACAAAAACACCAAGTGTGATTAAGAATAAATAAAAGTTATTACATGACAAAGAATCACTGTCCACTCCTCTTGTGACATTTTGTGAGAACTTGTATCAATTCTTTTCAGTGAGTAGTGTATAACTTTAGCACCCACGGTTTTAAGGAGATGTAGAGAACCCAAAATACAGAGCTTCAAGTTCTATTAGAAAAGAATTATTGTCTTAATCTATTTTGTAGTATTATCACAAAATCCTGGGCACTGGGTAATATAGAAGAGAAATAGGTTTATTTAAGAAGGTCCAAACAGCATGGTTACTGGTTTTCTGGTCAGTCCCTGCTGGTTGTCTCACCAAATGATGGAAAAGTGGGATGGTAGCTGGCTAAGTGCTAGGAGGCAGATTTGTGTATTCAAGGAAGCAAGAAACCAGAAAAGAGGCTGCTACTGCTTTCCTTGGCTTCCTCTTCTTGCAACCTACTGTCATGGGTTCACTTCTACCATATTTTTTTTCCTAGCCTCTTAGGACAGGAGAAGCTCAGGCCCTAAATACTTTCCATTAGGTTCCACTTCTGCAAAGTTCCACCACCCCACACTTCAGCCATGCAAGCTTTCCATGCATGAAGCTTTGGGGTGGTGGGAAACCATAACTAAACCATACCACAAATAACATGCATAGAGATTGACACCCAGAATGAAGCTAAAATTAGTATTATCTGGATACTTTTGGTGAGTCCATAATAGTAAGAAGTCCTCTACAGTGTAGTAGTTATCATGATCACATCATATAACCACAAGGAAGTTTTTGGCTACAATGTCTGAAGTTTTGAAGTTCAGGCTAGCATAAGTGCAGTAATGCCCCTAAAGTCTTAGACTTTATCCTTCAACAGGACCACTATCATTATTCAGTTAAGTTTTTGTTTTACAAATATTTGTAGCATTCTTGTTCTGTGCTGGGAATAGTTTTATATGTTTTTGAAATTACCTTTTCATCCTTGTACTTAAATGGTTTTTTGTTTTTGCCTCTCAAGGCATGATGGCCACCTTCAGAAGGAGGAAGTGTAGAGATGTGGCAGTCAAGAGTCTTTAAGGACATGTGTCCTTCTGTAAGAGTAAGACAGCCTTCTCAGAAGCTCCTGGATTCAAAGGTGAAGTTAAGGACAGGGGAAACAAAGAGGCGGTTCACATTTCAGACAGTCATTTTAGAAGTTCCAACAGCTGATCTGTAGAATTTCAGCAAAGAGAATAGAGAACCAAATGGGGATTAAAAAATTGAAAGAGTGTCTGGAACTAAAGGCATCCAGAAAGAGAAAACAGTAGGTTGCATAGGATCAGAAATCAGTTGTCTCAGTGTCACACTGAAGTCTAGAATACAGTGGCTAACAATCACAGAATTCTAAGGGAAAGTGATTTTCAACCTATAATTCTATACACAAGCAATCAATAAAATGTCAGAATAGATACATTTTCTAATATGCAGCAAATACAATTTTCCTTCCATTTATTATTTTTGCTAAAGAAAGTCTTAGAGATTTGTCTCCAGGAAAATGAATTAAGGAAAGCAAGGAAAAGGAATATGTGGAACCCATTGCAGCAGAGTCTAAAGGCAGCCACTAGTGTCTGCAGTGAGGACTGAGGAATCTAATACAGCAGAGTCTAAAGGCAGCCAATAGTGACTGCAGGGAGGGCTGAGAGCAGTGTGAGCAGAGGTGGAACACAGGGCTAGTCCTTACAGTCAGGTCTCTACAGTGAGCCAGAACCAACAGCAAGAGTATGTACACACTAAGAGATTTGCTGTAAGGAATCTCGAAGATAGGCTATGATGGGAGCTATTTAGGTCACTGGGGCATGTTCTAGAAGAAGACCGTGGAGTCTTGGATCCTTCCTTTCGCTGTCATTGGCTTCTCAGAAGTGAGGAAAGTGGTTTGTTCTACTACAAACTTCTGCATGTGAGTGCAGATGCCCCCAGAGGTCAGAGGTGTTAGATTCCTGGAGCTGAAGTCACAGGAGTTGTGAGCTGTGTGATGAGGTACTAGGAACTGAACTCTGATCCTCAGCAAGAGCAGTATGTATTGTTAACTCCTGCATCATCTTTCCAGCCTCAGGTTATTACATACTGTATGGAGAAATGAGAAGACATGAGAGAACTAAATACTCACCTGTCAAAATGGTTGTGGGCATGAACAAAAGAAATCAGCACGTGTGCAAAAGCTGACTGTACATTTAAAAGCATGGTATTTTAAAATGTGGAGCTAAATATCAAAAGAAAGCCAGAGGATTTGACTGTGATTGCCTGGAGTCACACATGTGGGAAGGAAAAGGATGTGGCAGGGGCCTAGTATCGTGAGCTATTTAGTGTAATATTAGCTTTTATTATTCATATGCATTACTTTATGAAAATCAATTAAGAATAAAAAGTGAAGTTCTTTACAAGTTGGCCTGGAAAATGCCCTTCTCATTGATTTTTTTTTGCAACTAAAATGTGTATATTTTAAAGATAAAAGAAATCAGGACTTGGCAGAAAAATATCTATACCAGATACGTTTGGATTATGAACACAAGAAATGTCAAGGTCCCTGACTCTTTCTGATTGAATTTCATGGATTCTTGTACAGACATTTGTAGGATGCCTGCTATGCAGGGGTCATTTTTTTTTCTCAACAGTTAGTGAAGAAGTGGTGTTTAGTGGGCTGGAGAGATGGCTCAGAGGTTAAGAGTATTGAACTGCTCTTCTAGAGGGTCCAGGTTCAATTCCTAGCATCTACATGGTGGCTAGCTGCCACATGTGATCCAGTGTCCTGTTTTGGTTTACACAGGCACTGCATATATGTGTTATACAGATATACACGTGGAGGAAAATAACCATAAATGTAAAATAAAAATAGTTCTTAAAAAACAGAAGTGGTCCTTAGGAAGCAGGGATGAGGTGAATGGAGAGTTGTCAGTGCATGCACTCCCAGACATAGTGGGGAAATCCTGCAGTGGAGTGATCTTTGTAGGAGATTTTACAAGTTTGCTGATATATTGACATCTTGTCTAGTCTAGTGTCATCCACTCTAGCTCATCTTTATGGACACCCACACATGCTCAGCAAAGATGCTATAATACTCCCACTTCTGGGTAGACTCTGCCTCTTGTGACAGTTGGATGACCATTTCTTTCCACAGATCTGATGTAGCATCCAGTCATTGCAAACAGGATGGCGATCATTTTTGAGGGTTGTCTGCTCTATACCAGTGGGATCCAGGCACAATGGTTCTTTTTATTCTTCTTCTTGGATCTTAGCAACCATATTTTACAATCTAGATATGGCCTGATTTTCTTAGTCCTCCTGAGTACATCACAAAATAATTTTCAGTAGGTCTTGAGCACTTCTGTGGGAAATGCAGTAGAATATCAGCTACTGAGTTTGTAACTCTGCTTATGTAGTAAGGAAGATGTCTTCCATGAATTACATCCAGATAAACCCATGACAAGTTGAAAACATAACTAGTTATAGGCAGAAAGTATTAGTTAAAAATGCATGTAATACACTGGACCTACCAGCCATTTGGCTTAGTAATCCAGCTCTTGTTGGTCTCTTACTTATGTCCTTCATGTTCACGTGGCTGACTGGAAGTTCACTGTGGATGCCTAGCATCTCAGAAGAGGGTCTTAGCGATCTCTAGGAAAAGATGAATATTTCTGGAAGAATTTCTATTAACCATGTATTACTTTTGTGCCATTGCAAAGTTGAAGAATTGTAAGTTAGACCACCATAAGTTGGAGATCACCCATAATTACAGACCAAAAGAAGTCTGCTCATTGCAAGATCCTTCATCTGTATGTTCATAAATATTAGTCATCTTGGTAGAAAACATTTATATTTTGAAGGTTTTTCAGATGTAAGGATGAAAGTGAAAGCAGGATGCTAAAGTTCACATTTTATGTGCTTATATTCATCAGAGAATAAAAGAATAGTACTTCTAATAACTGTTGGAGAAGAATCCATGCAATACTAGGAAGCAGAGTGAAATTATGAGTGAGTTAATATGACACAACCCAAAGTTATCAAAGAGACTCTTAAGTGGGAACTATCCTATTGGCCTGCAGGCTTGTCTGTGAGGCATTTTCTTTTTTCTTCTCTATTTTATTTATTTACATTTCAAATGTTGTCCCCTTTCCCGGGCCCATCACCCCTCCCCTTTGCCAAGCCTGGTATAGCTGTCCCCTGAGATGCTCTGCCAGCACTTGACTAATACAGAGGCATTTTCCTGATTGCTGATTGATGTGGCAGGGCCACATTGTGGAAGGAGCCATAGTGTGACAGGTGGTCCTAAGCTGTATAAGAAAGGTACCTGAATGTAAAAGAGAGCAGAGAGTGAGAACACATGCCAGCCTTCACTGTTTGTGCAATGAGGGGGTGTGACTTGGAAATAGAAGGGAGATAAAACCTTTCCTCCCTAAACGGTGTTCATCACAGCAACAGGAAAGCAAACTACAGCATTCTGGTACACAAAATTAAAAGTGTTTTCGGTGCTGATGTAGAGAGTGGGTTTCACTTCCTGTCATTTTGGAAGTTCATCTGACTTTCTTTGTTTTGTTTTTTTGTTTTTAAGATTCATATATAATTCATCCTCACAAGAAAATGACAGTGATATTTGAGAGGCCGAGTCAGGATGACTGCAAGTTCAAGGCAAGCCTGGACTGGATTCCATACTGGATTCCATCCAGGCTACTCGAGATACAGTAGGGCCTTGGACAGAGAGAGGGGGGTGGGTGTCAGTGATAAAAGCGAATCTTTTATTAACTTTGCAGAATACTTCTTGAACATTAGCAGATAAAGTGTTATCCTAAATAGTTATTTGAAAATGAAAATGAGAATAAAAACTTTGAAATTCCATCAGTAAAGTTTAGACTATATGAAACTTTCATTTTTAAAACAAACTCAAGCAGTTTTACAAACTTCTTCCTGTTGTATATTAAATATTATATAAGGATTGGGTCATCGAGAAGACTGTTGGAGATTTCAGTGATCTTTTAGCTAACAAAATAATACCAAGGGTTAAAATATTATTGGCTCTAAAGAGTTTCCTTTTCCCTTGTGGTTAAATACACATTGCAGTGCTCATGTAATGTTCAACTTACATTTCAAAACACCCTTTTTAAATCGAATGAAGTATGTGAATGTGTTTTATATGTTATCATAATTTGAGAACTAATTGAAAGTTCATGTGGAAATATATTTAATTTCAACAATAATATTCACAAGAATAAATATCTACTAGCTTGTGAATATTTACTAAGTAGTAGGGACAAAATTATCTTTTACATTTTTCCATATAAATAAAACATTAATTGTAATAGTATGTATATGTTTTAGTGTATTAAAAGATTTTCTTAATTAGATATTTATGCTCAGTTTATGTTCATCAAGGAAATGTTACAAGTTGTGTTTCTTGCTTCCTTTTTTTCTTCACTGTGCTTCAAAAATATCTTTTCCATTTTGACAAATATGAAAAGCTTCCAAGGTCACTTTAGAGAATAACCATGTCGGCAACAACAATGCTGTGCCTGTGGGCTCCACGGAGTTCCATTCACTCCTCCAGAGGTACCTCATGGAAAGAGTCCCTCACAGACACAGACCTGATTAGACTTTATTTGCTGTTTGTAGTGGATAGCACACACACAGCCACTAAGCTGTAGGCAGGAGATAGATGCTGCAAGAAGAAGGCTCATTACAAATGCATATTTAAAGCTGTAAACATTAAAAATATTTAGCACATACTTGGTTCAATAGATAATAATACCAAAACTATCTAAACTCTGAGCATCAGCAAGTTTTGAAGTTTATTTCTGGTAATAAAGGCCCATGGTTATCACATATAACTTTAAAAAAATATTCACTTGTAGCTTTCTCAAGTCACACCTTGTTACTGTTTTCAAGGTCACATGGTTTTCAGCTTCCTTGTGTTTTCTTACAATGGTGCTGCAGTTGCTAACGTGGTCTCTCAGTTCTGTATGCAGCGGACACCTGGCTTACTAAGAAAAACACTGACAACAGTGAGTAAAGCTTGGTGAGACAGACTGTGTGAAGCACAGACCGTGTGCTGCAGCTAACGTGCTATGGAGCCCTTGCCATTGTCAATGTGCATTATGACTACATTGTACAAAGTTCTGGTATGCAAATGTGTGGCATTCAGAGAAGTGAAATAATCCTGTGTTATTATTATCTTTGTAAATTACATCTGAGGAGTTTTTGAGGACTTATGATGGCAGTTTCTATAGTCACAGTCACGCAGTGCGTGCAGCACAAAGTGTTTTTCTTTCTCTATTAACAATAAGTGAGCCAATGAAAATGCTTTTTAAATACATACCCGGCAAGCAGTTATCTGGCTTTTCATTCTTACTATCCACAAACCATCCTTTATCGTCTCTTAAGACAGCATAGGAAACAGCTTTGTAAACATCTGCTTTTCATTGTTAATTGTCAGAAAAACTGGCATTTAAAAGCGTTGGAATCCTCTTAATCCTATCAAGAAAGCTATGTTATATACGTTTCTATCTCCCTTTCAGGTTGTTTCTCAGACTGTAAAAACATGTGTCCCTTCATTCATGTCTCAGAAATCACTTGTACAAGTACAACATTCTCATTGGTGCTTTCATGAAATTTCTTTCTGCAATTAGTTGAAATATTACCAACAAAGGCTAAATTACATACAAAATAAGCAATATAAATACAGAGTTTAAGTATATAATATAGACTTTAAAATTTCATGGATATATTCCATATCGAAATGTTCAATGATAGAAAATATAAGGAAAAGATATTTGGTAGCCAAAAGACAGATTAATTTAGGACATGAAATCTTCTGTCTTTAGGAAATATGCTTTATTTTCATAGGCTTTTTCTGTTCCAATAATTGAGCCATTAATGTCAACAGAGACTCCCTGGCAGTGATATAGTATGAAGGCATTTGCAGTAATGCAGTGGCACTTCTTTCTAAATCAGAGACTCTGTTGAAGTAATCACTAAAAATATTAAAATTCTGTTCTAGTTGTTCTGAATTTATAATGTGAAAGTGACTGCACCCATCTTTCAAGAACATAAAGAGCATCCATAATTTAATAATTAAGTAACACATAATAACCAATAATTTTTGTTACCTATAAATAGGCCTGTGTAACAAGAGTAAGGAATACTAAAAGAAGTAGCTGATTGTTAATAAAAACTTTTTTTTCAGAATGTGCTCATTTAAAGCATTTTATAACCTTTATTAAATTGCCATCTTACTATGCAATTAGAATGCATTGTCATTTTTCTTTCTTTAAAACATTTGCACTTTATCCTTTTCTAAGCTGGTAGAAGTTGGACTCTCACTGCGTTTCTTTTGCTTTTTAAACTTGTATTGGAGTGATGTAGAACTAGGCCTTATCACTGCATAGAAAATTAATTTAAATGACATATTGTTGCAGTTTCTATGACAACCATATCATGATGCTCATGTTCTTAAAAATTTATAAACTATAATCTGAAGTATGCTAATTCTAGTGAGTGTAGGCAACAGTCATTTGCTTAATATTCATTTTGCTACTGCGCTCATCAGCTTTGAGAGTCAGATGGTTAACATTCTGCATTCAATCCGAAGAGGTTTATATGAACTCTTGGGTTTATGCATTTTCCTCAGAAGCTACAGTTACTGAACTTTTAAGCATGTATAAGAGAACCTTTCGCTGCCTGTTTTCTTGAAGCAATAGGAATGAATACGGGCGTGAACACATGCTGCTGACTTTCAACATGGCTGCTTTTCTCTCCACCCCTACTGGAAAGACAATATCCTCAAACTAATGTAAAAAAAAAACTAATAAAAACAAAAATTCAATAACATCCAATGATCTACTTAAGCAACAGTGACTATTCAAATCCTTGGGAACACTGGCTTATTCCTTCAACTTTAGTTGTTTGAGTTCAAGAAGCTCATATCGCTATTGTATGGTTATGATGTATGATAATGACATGTATCATCAGTTTAAGGATATTTGCCTAGCACTGATATTAAACATTTTGATTTGAAATACAGGTTGAATTTTTTTTAGGACTGATTCAAAAATAAAATATGCTATTTAGTCTATGGCTTATAACCATGGACTCTCTTGTTAAATAAAGATGCTTTTAGATATACCACTTGAAAAATTAGAAATGTATAATTAAAAAAATTTATTTTAGAAATGTATATAATTTGTTGGTTGATAAAAATTAGGTAATTTAATTTAAACAATATATAATGAATAAGATAATTTAACATCAGGTGGAATTATCAAACACCATTTTTGCTAATATATTTTATAAAAGTCATTTTTAATTCGTGTTCATTGAATTATAAAAATGCAAAACATAAATCCTTGGTTAACATGCTTTTAATTATTTTCTTTTCACATGTTAGGCTCTCGGTGAATGCAACAGAAATCCTATACTTAGACATTTTAAAAAGCAATCTGTAGTTTCAAAAGAGAGATTGTTAAGAAACACATTTTAAAATTATAGGACACCAAATTCAGTTTTAAAAACACAATGCATAAAACATAAAATTCTAAAGCAACTAATCAAACTTCTGAAGAAGGACAATGTCAGTAAGCTGCTTTGCTGGCAGCAACTGGTGAGCGGACCCTTGTCTGTCTTTTATGAGGCAATTACAACAGGTGTCATATTGATTTGCCTACTGTTTCCTGTGTAGCTCGAGTGTATCCTAAATGGAATGACAGTCATCGTAGCGAGTGGTAAACTTCTGGTCTGGAAGGAAGGTTTAGTCAGTCAGTCAGCACCTATGAGGCAGTGTGACAGTGGGCCACGGTGCAAAGGCAACTCAGTATCACACTCACTGAGAGGGGGTACTGGGGAGTTTTAGTGAGGGAGTTTACTGCTGTGTTTGAAACATAACTTTTCATTGTATCCCCCCACCCTGTGTGTTAAATTTGTAAATTGTCCAGATCACTTTTATTTTGGTTAAAAAAAACCCCAAATTCCATATAGGCTTTTCAAAGGAGCATTTGGATGTGTGATAAGCCTTTCTATTTCCTGTGACTGTTTGCCTGGCATTAGCTTCAGTGGCATCCAGTGGTAAAGCAGCTGTAATCCTGACTTGTTCTTTCATGGAGCAGTTCAAACAGGTTAGCTTGATGATTTTAAAGCACGGTTGGTTTATATGGGGCTTGGAGCGGTGGTAGGGGTTACAGTGGTTTCCAACCAGATCCTTGTATTTTTGATGGCGTAATTTCATTACATTTTCCTATTTATTTTCTATTTATAGTAATGTGAAGTATGCCCATTGAATAATGTCAGCTTAATATTGCAAGGATTTTTGTTTAAAAATTATGGAATTGGTCTCTACACATTCAATGTATTTTCCAGTTCTTTGATATTTCTACCTAAGCTTGGTTTCTGCCAGTTATGTTGGCTCTAGTGTTTGCCCGTCTCATTTAAGATAAAATGAATGGCCAGTATTATGTATAGTAAAGCCAAGCTTCCTTTGAGTTAAGGCTTTGGAGCATTGTGCAAGCCTAATGTTCTTCCATGAAGTTGGCCCACCCCACTGTGACTAAGAAATGAGATGATTTGAGGGCTATTACATACTTACGATTTTCATAGTGGATTAGAATAACATTACTTAGCACAGGTGTTTCTATGATTGGGATTCCCTGGGAAAATTCAGTACTGTATTCAATAGTACTCAGCTTTCCACATGAGCGAAGGCACTGTTGATTTGCTGGGCTGTGGCATAAATCAGGAGAGAGGTCTGGCTTCGAGGCTTGTTGCTTCTCCTTTCAGAGAAAACATTTCCTCTTGGCTATTAGCATCATATTGCTGTGGACCTATTTACAAATTTTCTTTCATTTATTTATTGCTGGCCAAATACTGGAGGCCACAGCTGGTGTCAGCCAGTCCTGGTTTAAGCTTTCATATAACTCAAAATAGTTCCCAAGTGTCCTTTTTCTTAAACAATTCTCCTTTTGTAAAACATCATATTTAAATAACATTTATGTACTCAAGCAGCAGTGAAAAATCTCAGAAGTGTTCTCAGGGCAGTTCTCTGAGGAGAACCTTTGGGATGGCTTTGTAAGATGCCTCCAAGTCTTGAAGGCAGTTGTCCAGGAATAACAAAGAACAACTGCAGTAGGTTGTTGCAAGATTCAACAAGAGGGCTCTTAAAAGCCTGATATACAAACTGCAAATATATCTGCAGAGCAGTGAGTGAAAATGAGCTTAAGACGATGGAAGCAGGTGATACAATTAATAGCACACTACTGTTTTGCCAAACCTATTCTTAAGGTGCCCAGAAGGCCTGAGTTTTTGGGAAGTGGGACACTTGAGACTCAGCTTTTGCAGCACATAGCTATGCTGTCTCAACGTTCCTCTCTTGTTTTCAGTTCTCATCTTAAGACCTCTGCTTATGACTGCTTGCATCTCTAAGTACCTTTGTCTCCCATCGAAGAGCAAGCAAAGGAACCCAAGGGAGGCCGAGGCCGCCCTGAGCCATGACCTCCGTCCTGTAGGAGCCGAGGCTGTGTCTTTCTCAAGGTATCTACCCGTTCCCTGCCTGGGTAGTTAGTGCTGAAAGTCCGGGTCTCGGATCTGTTCTCTAACCCCAGGTTTGTAGTCTAGTGAGAGAATGCACTGAGTACTGGCATTAGCTACTTTGCAGGTGTCGCTCTGCCATCTTCTGATCTGGGTTTCCCAGCAGTACGGCTTCCGGGACTCCTCTGCTCCAGGGGGACCTTCGTAGGCTTAAAACAAAAACAAAAACAAAAACAAAAACAAAAAACAAAAAACAAAACAAAACAAAAACTGTCCCGGAGGTCGTCCTGGCTGCCAGCTCTGCCTGCATGATGGGTCGTAGTGGCTTTGAGCCCAGCGCACTCTTGAGCTCCACCTCAAGGTGGCGACCGAGGCACGTAAACAAAGGCTGCACTGGCAGTTGGCACCCATGGGCTCCTCCACGAACTCCAGTTTCCCAGCGGCTCCTCCGAGAGCTGAATTGACTGTTAAAGGGGCCCTTGTAGATGGATCGTTGGGCCGGAATGTCAGCCGTGCGTTCGTGCGTGACTGAATGACTGAATGACTCTCTTTCTGTGTGTACACGCACGTGCGCGTAGCCTGCGCTTCTGTATCGCCGAAGCAGGCAGAAGCGCTTCTAGGATGGAAACTAGCCCCGTTTGGGACGCTGGAGCTTTCCTGGCGTCACCTGAGCCTGCAGTCCCCCCAACCCCCCTCCCGTCCCCTGTGATCTGGCTGGTCCGGGCTTCTGCCCACTGTGCGGCCTGAGTACCCTGGGTCAGTGAGCAACTGGCAGGACAGAGGGTTTGATTGCTGTGGCAAACAGCAGGTTTGCAGATCTCTGTTCAGTGACACCCACGATTTATGAGTGGCTCCGGTATATACAACTCTTTGCTGCGCTGGAGTCCTCTAGGGTGCGCGCAGGCCGACCCTAGGGGTAGGGGTAGTTGTGGGCGGAGAAGAGAGACACGGACAGTGAAAGAATAAGCATGCGGCAGTCATACAGTCTTACCTCAGGGACGAAGGACACGGTTCCTAGAACTGCGATCTGCACGGCCAGTGTGCAGCCCAGCTGTTTCTCCCGTAGGCGCTTCCCGCCTAACACCGCCTTCTGACTAACTTGGATAGGGCTTGAGCTGCCCCCTCCTTTTTTCCTCCCCTTCTTTTCCTTTCCAGACATCGCTTTAACTCAACCCAAGGCATATCCAGAAGTCAGTTCCGTATAGAGCTTCCATTCAGTCGTGGGGGGGGAAATCCGGTATACAGTTTCTTGTAGGCAGATGGAAGAACTAGATGGTTACAGGACTTTGGAGGGGTGCGTAGGAATGGCACGGGGTGTTGGTGGCAGCGAAAGACAGTTTCTTTGGGGTCTTCGCACTGCCGCAGGTAAGGCTCTCAGATTACAGCTGCCCTCCTGTAGAGTCACAGTTGTGGGCTAGCGGAGGGCGCTCTGCTGTTGAGAGGGGAGTGGAGGAGGGTGGAGTGGGAGAAATGGGCTCTGGACAGACTCCACCAGCACGCATTGTCTTGGTTGGTGTCTGTGCCGGGCGCTCAGCTGATGTCTTTGGGAGCTTTTGAACAAGGTAGACCCTCTAATACCCTCCCCCACTCTCTAGACAGTGTTTCAAAAGATGCGAATAGCTCTAAAATAAGTTTAATTTTTTGTCTGACTTCCCGTTCAAGATGTAAAAAGGATCAAATAAATGAAACTTTATTTGACTGTGGAGTTTATCCAGAGACTCAGCGACATCTCTGGTCTTTGGCCTTATTCTAATTCTATGGTAGTAATTACCCTTCGTTTCTTTAAGTGCGATAGATTTATTGCCTTAGAGACTATGCACAGTTTGATTGAATTATTCATTTTTTTCTTTGGTGTAGACTGCATCTGGGGACTCTGATGTGACGTGTAGATTTTTTTTTTCAGGAACAAAGGGAATGTGGAAATGAAAGAGAGAGGGAGAGAGAGGCTGGCAGATGTAATGAGACGCGGTGAAGGTGTACGCAGACGGGCACTCCCACGCCTCCTCCCTTCGGCTCTCACTGCAGCCCTGGGTAACTCGCAGGCTAACACAAACAGCTTTTCTCCCGCAGCCTGCCCTCTGTCACTGTAAGTACATCACCCTTCTCTTATCAGCATGCAGATTCCAGCCACGCACTCCCTCGCCTTGGCTTTGCACCTTTGACAGCAAAAGCACATTGGGAAATTAACTTTCCTAAGCTAGGAAAGGCATGTCTAGAAAACTTACTTTTTATTTATCTTTATTGTTCTTTGAAAACAGAAGTTCATGCATTTTTACCACTTTTCCTACCTTTGTGACAGTGCTCTGTTGCTCTTGTCACCGTGGCTATGCTTTTTTCAACTGGATGACTCTCAGATTCAGATGAAATTTAATGTTATTCTCCATCCGTTTAAAGTACAGGCGCAGTGCCTTGTCCTTCTGCGAAATGCTATCTTAAAGGACGAAGAATATTATTCACAGTTTGCTTTTGTTGCTGAAACCCGAGTTCCAACCTCTTTGAGGCACTGCCTGTCCCAAGGGCACTGTTATTTGGGAGCTGATACTATCTGCTTCTCCCAAACTTAAACAAAAGTGCCGCGGGCTGCGAGAGCGCTTGGGTGTTTGTCATCCAGGGTTAAGGAGACCAATGGCGAAAACTTTTCTCCACGCTGTAATTAAAGTTTTTCAACTTCTTCCCTTTTGCCTTTTACACTCGTTCACATACTCTTCGTTTTGTTAAAAGTTCTCCTTGGTGTTTTGGAGTGAGTGACATATTTGTCCTGTTTACACAGTAGCCATGAAGCCCTTCCTGCGAGAAGTTGGCCACCTTAAGATGAAGTCATGTAGGTCTGAATGATCCGCCCGGTTAGTGTAAAAGAGCCTTTCAAAGGGAGAATTCGAGGTTTTAACGGCTGTTCTATTTTCTTTCTTTCTTTCTTTCTTTCTTTCTTTCTTTCTTTCTTTCTTTCTTTCTTTCTTCTCTCTCTCTCTCTCTCTCTCTCTCTCTCTCTCTCTCTCTTTGCGTGGGTGTTTTAAATATTAACTTCTGAAGCAGGATTAATTGCATTGCCCTTCCCAAGTTCAGGGGGAACCTCTCTCCAGGAACGCGCCTTGTCTCTGCCAGTTCGTGCCTCTTCTCTGGAGGTGCGAGGCCAAACTTAACAAAGCCGAGTTGCCTTTGGTTGGTCGAGGTGCAAAGGGACACAAACACAGCGGGCGCCCAGGCAGCAACCGCAGCAGGCAGGTAAGTCAGCCCCACCCGCTGGCCTCTTCTTCCCTTCTCAGTCCTGGCATTTCAAAGGCTGGGTTCAAGTCGAGCTGGCTCCAGACCCTAGAAGTGAGCTTGTGTGTTCCAGGATTGGGATGCGGTGTCGGGTGCCCTTCATAGACTTCTTGGAACCCGCAGGCGTGCGGATCAGGTGGGAAGCCCACCAGACCAGCGGATGGATGCCTGGCTTTCTGCCTCACCCACTTGCGTAGTACAGCTGGTGCTCAAGGCTTTGGAGGAAACCCTTAGCAAGCACACACCCCTACTTCCCCCGGGCCACATGTCACCCAGTGCAGTCTGGATTGTGACGCCCAGACCCCAAACTTTAGTGTTCTTCCTTTGGGACGAAATATGTCACCTGCTCTGGGTTGTTTGCCCCTCAGCCATCTACTTTGGTACTAGTTTATGACTTGAAATCTAAAGCGGTCTCTTGAGCTCCTTTTCAGAAGGTACTAGGGCCTTGGATCACAGAAATCTTTTTCTTTTCCTTCTTGCCTCCCGCCAGCCCAGAGGCCTGTTTTCTGGTCGGCTGGTTCTGCTTCCCAGATCCCAGAATACTCTGTGATTTTAAAAGACCAATGTGCTGGTATTGGGAAAGCCAAACCTGCCTCAGCAATTAGGAGGAACCCAGTGGCGCCCATGTTTGCTTATGCAATGGCTCATCTGTTTGAATGGCTCTTCCCTGCGAATTGGTCTTTGACACCTATCTTGGCACTTCTCTTTGCAGCTTTTTAGGGCAGGTCATTTGGTTTGACCTGTAGGATTTGGACAGGGTTTCTGGACAGGGTTTCTGGTTTGAATTCTCAGGAAGGCAGCTGAGGCAGCTGAAGAGTTCAAGGCTCAGGAATTCAGAGCTGGGCCAGGTGGAGCCTTGCTCAGACACAAATGGGGGAAGCTTTCTCAGATGGAAGTGCAGATTTGGACTTTCCTTCTGGATGTTAGGTCTATGGACGGTCCAGTGTTCTAAGGAACACTGCTAAATAAAAATCTGGCCTACTAGGTACCCTTCATGGTTCTCTAGTTGTGCTATCTGGAGGCAGTTGTGAGCAATGGAAATCTCAACATTTCTTGTTAAGGACTCCTTTCCTTCCAACCAGCCTTCAAGCCATTTTAACACACAGCCTCTAAACTCTGAACCCTCCAGTTGTTTTCCAGAAAGCAGAAACAGCCAGTCTCTGCATTTCTCCAGGCTCATCCTAGGTGTGCTCTCTACCTCCATCCCACCTCTCTCTTGTCTGGAGTTCATATGGAAGCTAATTAACATGGAGTATACATTAGGAGCCTCTTCCTTCCATTGCCTGCTTAACAATTTCTCTTTTATTCTTGCTTCTATCTATGGGAGGTCTTCCTCTTGTTGCTCATCATTCCAGATTCTTCTGTTTACTTCAGTGTCTCTCCTTAGAAGGCTCCTCAAAGGAGCTCTCTTTTGTCAGTTTCTACAAAGTAGAAGCCTTTAAAGTCTCTGCAGCTTATGTTGATCAACTAGGATCTTGCTCCTAGCTTTGTTCCTGATGTAGGTCTCCACTGACCTCAGTTTTGTGTTTTTGTTTTTGTTTTTTTTTCCTTTCTGGGCCTTGCTTGAGGGAGGTCGACCCCTTGTACACTGCCTCTTGCCAGCAACCACAGATAGTTTTCTCACGTACCTCTTTCTCTTTTCTCAACTACCACTGCGGACACCATCTATGTTCCCTCTGGTTCTGGTCTTCCAGTTGTCTATGCCTTGAGAAAAGGTTCCAGGCCTCTCCTCATTTAGGCATTCTGCATCTGCCACACCATTAGTCCACTCTACACATAGCTCAGAGGGGGATCTTGATCCGGGCTAGGGCTTTTATTGTGGGAGGGACAGTGCTTTTTATTCAATAATTGTTTATATCTGAATGTGCAATTTTATGTGCTAGTCTGGTCGACTTAAAAGTTTTCAACATCTCCAGGCTTCAGTTTAGCCCTCTGGGATTGTTTCTTTCTAGTGTCTAGTCTTTGCAAGGCTGAGTTAATGCACATGTGTCACCCACTCAGTTCCATAGAATAGACAGACGTTCAGCCATTTTATTTATTGCTGTACAGGTATGAAGCTGTCTGTGGTGTTTGCACGTATCTTTTTATAGAAATTTTATTCCGTGAACTCTGTCAGTCATATGGCCTTCAGGACAAGGCTACCCACAAAGTTAGGGATTTGTTATGCCAATTTCTTTTTCTTTCAGTTTCTCCTATATTGTTTCAGTTTTTCTTCCCCATTCCCTGAGGTTCTGCACATTGATGGTTTTATGATCGGTTTCCTGCATCCTTTTTTCTCTACTCTGTTGACTACTCTTTCTCATCTGCACTACTAGCCCCCAAAGCCACTTTTCTCCTACCTGGTCCACATCCTTCTCCTTCAGGTGTTTCCCTCACTCACTAGTATGACCTTCTAGTTCAGTATCCATATTTTTTAACCTTCAGACTGTGCCACCTCCAGTCGCTTAACTTTTCGGAAGCTCAAAGGGCCATCCCTACTTTCCTCCCAATTGACGTCCTCATCCTTCGCCTTTGCTCCTCTTTTCCTCAGAGCTTCCTACCTCTCTCCCGCTTCACTTTACCTTTTTCTTGGTTCCTTCTCCAGCAATCCCAGTCCCTAGCAATGCTCCCTCGGTCCTTTCTTTTCAGCCTGCTTCTCCCTCACCTAGTTCTTGTTCCTTGGCCCCTCTTGCCCGGAATCGCCCTCCTCTTCATGCCCCTGTAGCCGTTGCTTCACTCTCTGCGTCCCGGGCGCGTTCTCTAATTCCAGTCTCTGCTCTAGCCGATCTCTCTGCCCTCCTCTCTCAGAGGCTTGCTCTTGCCTCTGCCTCCTGCTCTCCCCTCCCTTCTTCCCCGGCCCTTCCCCCTCCCTCCCAGCCGCCCCGCCTGGCTTGCTGCCTCCTTCGCCTCTTGTCTCATCTTGCCTGTGTTGTCTGGGAGGGGAGCCCTGCCTCCTCTCCCTCGCTCAGATCAATGCCCTGGCCACTCACTTTCTGATGTTGCACGACGGGAAATGCTTTGAATACTTACGACATGGCCGCTCACACTGATTGCCAAGATTGACAGCACTAACCATCGCCTTCACTTGTTTCAAGGGGGAAAGCCCCCTGTCACCCGGCTCCGCGTGCACCTCCTGGCACCCCGGCAGCAAACTTGTGCGCTCAGCGCTCCCCCCAGGGCCCGGGACAGGACACCCCCGCAGACTTGAGTTAACGGGCGGCGGGCCGGGGCCGCAGCGCTGGGGACCTGCTCCCTTGCTCCCCAGGCTCAGCTAATTGACTTAGCACCGACTCCCCTTTCTTTAATTTTTAAAATTTGTATCTTTCCCTTTTTCTTTAATGTCTTTTACTCCCGCGGCGCAGCGCACAAGGAACCCTCCCGAGAGGTACCATCCTGGAGCCCGCCCAGGTAACCGGGACGGAGCGAGCGAATTAAGAGAGCGAGGGAGGCTGAGTGAGAGAGCAGCAGTCATAGCTACCTGTTGGGGCGCCGTAGGGGGCAGGGGACAGGAGCCCCGCGTTAGGCTGGGCACTGGCCTCAGCGCCTCCCACTCCTGCCCTTCCCGGCACCTCTGGGGTTAGTTTCTCTGTACGGGGACGGCGGCTGGGGTGGGACAGCGGAGGGACGCGAGGCAGTCGAGCGCAGCCTTTGGCAGAGCCGCGGCTGGCCGGGAGGGGACTGGGAGGAGGGTGCTCGCCGGCGGGCAGGCAAGCGGGCGAGTCGAGGTAGAGAAAGGGGCCCGGCGCCGCTCCCTTGCTGTGGACACCCTGTTCCTCAGGATGCCTGCCTCTCTCGGAGAGTTGTGCCTTACTCCGGAGGCGGTGACAGATCTGCGTGGCGGGTTTCTGGTTTTCTTGCCCCCACCCCTTCCCCAAATCACTCCGAGAAAACACATGTTGTAGCCGCAGATAACTGTGCGTAGGACACCGAGGCAAAAGGGCAGGGAGAGACAGCCAAAGCCACCTTTGACAGCAGAAGTGTTATCGCCATCGCAAGTATTCGTCCGGAAATCTGTCTGCCCTCTTGGCCCACCTAATTCCTCCACCTTCGCCTCCCCAAGTAGATAATCTATAGAAGTGGGAATGAGATGAAAAAGAAGTCAGGTGGCTTAGAGAGTGAATTGTTAAGTCTCCGTAAAGTTCGAGGTAGGTATTTCATGGAAGTTCGCACAAGTGTGGGATGGAAGAAGTTGGTGTGCCTACTGTGTTGTGTTAGTGTTTCTCTCTCTCTCTCTCTCTCTCTCTCTCTCTCTCTCTCTCTCTCTCTCTCTCTCTCTCTCTCTCTCTCTCTCCTTCTCCCTCCCCCTCCCCTCTCTCTCCTCTTCCTCCCCTCTCTCCCTTTCCCTCGCTCTTTCTATTCTCCAGCTTAGGGTTCAGATGGGGCTCTTGGATGGCAATGCCCTTTGTACCCACAAGAGGGCAACATCTTGAGGGCTTTGTGAACACTGGATCTTTCATCGCGGCATGCTTGCTTGGGTTTTGAGAAAGTTTTAGCGAAACTTTCAAAGTGATATTTTATGTTATTCATAATATCAAAAAGTAAAGTCATAAAAAAGAAGAAACAAGAGAAAGGTGGAGGAGGAAAGGATGGGGAGAGGGAGAGAGGGGAGAGAGGGGAGAGGGGGAAGAGGGGAGAGGGGAGAGGGGGGAGAGGGGGGAGAGGGAGAGAGAGAGAGAGAGAGAGAGAGAGAGAGAGAGAACAGTTTAGATTGCCAGGGGAGTCTGAGCCACAGAAGGTGGGGGAGGGCTGTTGTAATTGTGGGTTTGGCCGACTGACGACTGGAGTGCCCTCTTCGGCAATCTTAGTTGTAGCCGGAGGTCATGTAAATCGACCTTAAAAGAATGCATAAGCCATAAATTAAACCCTCACCCAACGGCTGATCCATAAGTAGACAAAATCTAACCTGGACAAAACGGGCTTCCTTTAGGGCCGAGTTAACCCCTCTCCCCCAATAGAAACTCAATGCGAAGTTAGTTTTGTTAGAGAATGAATATTTTGTTTTCTTGAAAAGTGTCGATTTGCCGTGTGACTGCGCCGCCGCAGTTCTAAGAGGCGTCAGTGTTAGCCAGGCTGTGGCTCAGGGGCCGGGAGGACCCGCAGGGCTTCTGAACCTCCCCCATTTCGGACTGGGATCGTTGGCTAGTTGTGGGGTTGACGCTGGCCTAGGGCGGGCGGGACTCCAGGATCTTCGTAGCTCTCCGCGCTAGGGGTGAAATTTACCCGGAGGATTAAAGAAAACCCGGGTGGCTAGAAGCCGCGCGCTCCCTCCTCGCCCTCCACCACCGGGGCTTCCCACGACTTTCCCGGGACGCTCGAGTTCCAGTTCCCCTTGCTCCCTCCACTATTGCACTTTACTTTTAATGGTCCTCTCAGCAGTACACAAACCGAACTCCAAGGCAGTTTGCAACCCAACGGTGGTCCTTTTTGCTCAGCACGCTTGCTGCGCAGGCTGGCCCGCTGACGGCGTGGGCGAGGGACAGCCCCGTAAGGCTCGCGCGGGTTCGGCTTCCAGGTCCTCTGCGCTTCAGCCGGCACCCTCGGCTCAGAGCCTGACCCGCAACCTTCGTCCCTCTAGGCTCTCTGCCCGGCCCGCTACTGGCTGCCCGCTGCGGGCCGATGTTCGGAGCACCGGCTGGGCCCTGGGCGGGAGGCGGTGTTGGCGAGGCTCGCCTGCCCCGGGGGAGCTGCTTTCGGCTTTCTCCCTTAAAGGGCAGTACGAAGAAGGACCCGGGTTTGTGCAAAGGCTGCTGGGGCTGAACTGCTGCAAATGCAAAGGAACGGCCGGGCTCTGCGGAGGACAGACTGGCTCCGGGTCCGCGCAGCTTTAAGATAAAAAGAATTGGTGTGTTCGGATAGATAAAAGGTGGTCGTTTCCGGCGTATTATGAGTTTTATTTAAGCTTGTCTGACTCTGACCAAGTTTGAAAATGTTTGTTTGTGTGAATGACCAGTTATCGGCAGCGACTCCAGTTTGTGGTCTAAAATAAGTCATTTACTGGGCTGGCAGGGCTGCTAGTTAGCAAGATGGGCTGTTCTAGGCTGCTTCTGCGAGTTGCCTCCTGTAAGGGCCGCACTTGAAGTTTCAGTCTCAAGATAGTCCGAAACTGTCCCAGCGGCACAATAGATTGGGCTCCGGACCTCCAGTTTCAATGTCTGAGAGGGAGTTCTGGTGACTTCTCGGTCCTGGACGCTGGGCTCCAGGGTGAACTCCAGTGGCTTGGCTTTTGGCCCTCACGGAACCGCCCAGCCAGCAACCCAGTGGAGAGAATGCCCCTTCCCCCCGCCCACCAGGGTCTCCTCTCTTCTGTCCTTTGTAGTCACATGTCCGGGTTTTCCCCCTGGTCCGAGAACAGACACAGCCCCGCCCAGTCTATTTCTAGAAGGTGGGTTCGGTGAATAAAAAGGTCAAGTGGTTACGTTCCCGAGCTGGTCCACAGTGAGGGGGGACAGGACAGACACCTGGCAAGGCCCGCCCCGCCTGTCCCCCCAACCCTGGCGGGCCTGCCTGCCTGCGACTGGCCTCCCTAGGCCACATTCTTGTGTTAGGTTGGAGAGGCGAGAGGCGGTAGGAGAGGGAACCCTGAACCGGCCCAGAGCAGGCGAAGCTGATCCCGAGATGGCATTTTGTTTTGAACAGTTGGTGGGGAGGACGCTTCCTCATAAGGTAAGGTGTCAACTGGACAGTTGGCTGCCCAAATGCCACATGTATAATTAGCCTGCGTACTCAGCACCTCATCCCCAAGGCCCATAGGCACGGGCTTGGCTGACTTGAGTAGCTCAGTTCAGCTCTGGATTACAGGATTCCCAAGGGAAGCCTAACCGGCCAGGAGAGCCTGGAGAGGCCCTGGCTAGGAAGACTGACCATGAAATCTCGCTTTTGATTTTTGCCTTTTCTCCTTCTCCAGTTTTTCGTAGTTTTCAGCTAAGGGGCAAGTGCTGGTTAGGAGAAGGTACCCAACATCAGCGGCAGGTTGCAGACTGGATGGGGAAAGGGGAAACAGAACAAACCTGGCCACATCCTACCCACATGCTGCCCTGGAGAATCTGCTCAAACACTCTGTGTGCACTCATCTATTGGGATCAGCCAGTCTTGGCACTGTGTGACTTGGCTTGGGAAGAGACTTCAGATCTGCTCACTTGTCTCCCTGCTTCCCCCACTCTCAGAGGTCTATCACAATAATTTAGTGTCAGTGCCTGATTGTAGTTTCTGCTCCCGCTTCAGGCCTAGTTGCTTGGGGCTGCTAGTGGACCTGGGAGCTGGGCAGATCTGTTGTTTCCCTTCTCATTCCTGTTCAGCTTGGGGTTCTTAGAGCAGAGCTTTGTCTCCCTGTCTGCTCAGATGGATGCTAGTTTCCTGTTGAGCTTCCCGGGACATCCTAGCCTGAGGCCAGCTTTAAGGCTTGTGGCCCTGTGCAGACCAGACTTGTGCAGCTTCAAACATGACCTTTCCTCTGTCATCCCTCTGCCACCCTGGGCACTCGCTGTGGAATTCAGCACTCAGAATTAGGCACTGACATCAATTTGCCTTCTTCCCTTGCTTCTAGGTCTCTCAGATATAGTACTGGAAAGATTCTCTGTAATTTCAAAACAAATGAGCAAACACTTCCCCGAAACCTTGCACAGGTCTAGTGGGACAGTTAGCTTTCTCAGCAGCAGGGGTTCTGTGATGAGAAGCTGGGGCTTACTAAGTTTCTCTTGCTTCGATGGAAGCCAGTACAGTCTTTTCTTATAGCATGACCAAGGTTAGAGCTGAAGTTTCTGTTCTCTCAGCCTGGGAATTTTTATTGATGCATTTTCCAGAGGGTCTTTGTTGTATGCACATACATGAGCATGTGGAGAGGCACAATGACATGTAGATTTCTTCTCAATATTTGAGAGACCTTATAAGAAATGTTATATTGCTCCTGTTCTTAAGAAAAGGAAACACTCCACTAAATGGTTCACATTTTGAAAGCCAGTGTGCACTAGAAGTCATTGGATCTAGTTTATGGCCAAAGACATGAAGTGATCAGGACTGGATACCAGGAAGAGACCAGGTATTTCCTCAGGCAAGCTGACACCCTTAGTCACTTCATGAGTACTGACACCTCTTTCTCCTCTGCCCTTCCACATTTCTTACTATGGCAGGAAGAGAAGGTTTTTTTTGTTATTGTTTATTTTTTATCTGGTTCGTTGTTGATTTTATTGTGAAGTGAAGAAAAGGAATGCTCTTTTGGAGTATATGTTTTTTAATTAAAATGCAAATATTTGAGCTGTTTTAGAATTATGTGGTATGATACATTCTGTACTATATTGCATAACTACAATACTCAACAATATATTGTAAAAACAAATGTTAAGAGACTACTTATCAAGCAGTTATCATGTGCCTGTGTCTTAAACTGACTCTAATGCATTCAGCATCAGTCTTAAATGGAGTGATGTGCTGTGAGAATGCTGTCTATGAAGCATCTTTTCAGTAGCAGCAGAAAACAACCGATATTTTTCTTTATAAGGGAAAAGCAAGGATTTACAACGTGTCAATATAACCAGTAAATCTTCCTTTTATAAAGCTTCAAAATATATAACTTTAAACATAATGATAAATTTTGGTGGCATTATTGAGGTTTTATATAAATTTTTTATTTGTCTTGTTTTAGGAGATATTGGGCTTTAAGTCAATGATCAAATTCCTGTACCTATTTACCTTAAATATTATAAATCTGAAATATTTTATATAATTCTCTTTCAATTAATACAGTAGGTCCTGGAAGGATTGGTATTTCTTGAGAATAAGGTAATACATTGGCTTTAAGGCTTTTAGTACTTTCTATCTTTTCATATTGGCTATTTTAACCCACTAGTGATATTACTCACATATCTATATTTATATCATATATATATATATATATATATATATATATATATATACTACTTAAAAACAGCATTTTATGAAATTGTAGTTTGGGTTTAAGAGAACTATTTGCTTAAACATAGTTTGAGGATGCATATATGTATATCAATTGCTGTTTTTGAAGTAAAGTAGAAATTCCCTAGAAATGTGTCTAAGAGCACCATATCAGTACCATATCAGGCACAGACAGGTACTAGAAATGATAAAACACAGATAACACACTGGAAGATGATTTGCAGATGGCCTGTGATATCTGCCATCATGAGGTTAGATGTGTCATGTTACTGTGTATACACACACACACACACACACACACACACATCTTTAAAAATTAACCTAGGCCATTTCACATTGATCAAGTTATGAGGATATATGAGGTTTAATGATGGCAGGTATTATTATAGAAACCTGCTAAAATGAACAAAATAAGCACTCAGTGCTTTTTTAGACGAAATGGACCAGATCTGGGTTTGGAATGCAACTTGCTTAGGAATTCTTTCTGGTTTTTTTTTTTTTCCTTTTCTTTTTTTCAGCAGGGAGAATTAGGGTGCAGGATAACGGCAGCAGCATTTCATGTCCTCAGCGGATTTCACATTCCTTGTGATTATGTCCCAAATGTGAAGATAGTCTAGTTAAAAAAGCCAGTGTTTTAGACTATATGAAAACAGTTTTTACTAGACACAGCACGTTTTAAATGGACAGTATGGCCTTGTCAGTTAAGCTTTCAGTTGTTATCTGAACATTAATTGTTTTGGTGAGAGGTAGCAGAGATTCTCACCGTCCTCTCATTACATATTCATTATTCATTCTTAGGAAGGAGGTTTTCATTTTCCTTGGTCTGTAGGAGAGGGTAAAGTTTTTCAGCTAATTATTTTGTTTAGACATTTAGTCAAACTGGAAATAGTTCAAAATTTACATTATGGTTTTAATGGAGCTTTTCAAGTATATAATATCTGACTGTCATAGTTTGAATAATAATAATCACCTGAAGAGCATGGATAGAGGCTGAGAAATGGAATATAATTTAATTCTCCTCTGGGCTCTCACCTCCAAAGTGGGGTGCTGATGTTTTTCTTCAAATCTGTGGTAGTCTTAAAAAAAGGGAACAGGAAACCCTAAAATCTCAGAGAGGCAGTATTGATTCAATTCTTAACTGCAAATCCTTCATATCATTGCTCAAAATATCCAACTTTGCACCAATATTAGCCATTCTTTTTATAGTGACACCACGCTTAGTAAGAACTTCTAAGCACTGAGGTCAGGTGTTGAGATTGGATTCTAGTTTATTTTTTATGAATCAGATAAAGATTTCTGTGCATGAGACCATATGTGAAGATGAGAGAACAAGAACATTTCCATATCAAAGGCAATATATCTGAGGCTGCATGGTAATTAAGATGCAGTGGTTTGGGCTCTGCACTGGCACTTAGAGCATCTCCGGGCCCTGTGCATCATGCAGGCTGGTGCCTCTGCATACTTCTTGAAATACACTTATGATTTTGTACAAACATTTATGCCAGTCCACACTTTTCTGTGGATAATTTGTATTTCATCCAAACCATTCAAAGTCGAAGTTATTTTTTGAGCTACCCCCTCATTATGGCTTTTGTGCATCAACTATTTTTATTCTAGTTGTTTGTATTTCCTTTTACCAGAATGATGGCTTGTTTATATTCAGAATCTCTTCTTGCTCCTCTAAGACCCCTAATATATCACCCATTTTACCATTCACTCAAAAAACTTTCATCTTTAGGAAGGATGTGAGTTATTTTCTGAGGTTAATTGTAGATGGTACAATCCACTATAAACTAATAAACCACATTAAAAGTTAACTGCCTAGTTATTTGTGCTTTACAATGCTAATATATTTAGGACTCCGCAGTAGCTTGCATAGTATATAATGTTGGGAAAATTTCTTTTCAAAATATTTAGAGAAGAATTTAGAAATCTTCTGTTTTGCTTTTTTATAGCGTGAAAATATGTGGCGACATTCTTTTTCATACTCCAAGTGAGAAGCAATACTTTGAAACTGTAGAAATCTTGCTTTTTATCTAGAGTTATTTGTTTTTTGTTTTTTGTTTTCATTTAAAGGGAGATGTTTGATTTTATTTGTAATAAATTGAATCAGTGTCTTAACCTGTTGGGGTACAGAACAGTGATACAGTGAAACTTGCTGTAAAATAGAACAGTGAAATAGGATCTAACAATTGGTACTCCAATGCTTTGTCTATTTAGTACATTTTGCATCTTTGGGAATCAGCTTGAATGTGGTCTGTAATTTTCTGGACTTTCTATTTCTGTGTCTTCTCTCTATGAAAAGCCTGCTGTGGTGCTCACAACAAGGACTTGGTGTATTTCATTAGGAAGCTTTCAGGGTCAGTGAAACCTTTTTAATGCTTTCTCGGGAATGAAGTATTACTAAGTATTGAGGCCTTATATGATATTATGAAACCTGTAAGAGTTTTCCATGTTTTAGTTATTTTGGATTAAATTGCTCAAGTATATTGATTTGCTGCTTCTCAGTGATGTTCCATGTAAATCGGCAAAATGAGAATAAGATCAGTGCATTGTATGATATGCATATTATGTATGGTATGCAGACTTCTCATGCTATCTCAGATGTCACCACGAGATAACCCCTTACATGATCTTCCTGTCACCTTCGTTGGCTCGTTGTTTCTAGTCATAGTAAAGAGAGATGTTGAATTGTCTGTCTTTAATATATTCATCCAAATGCAGAAAGGGACTACAGTGCTGTTTTTGATTTCACCTTCTAAACACAGTCTCTGCTTCTTTGAAGAGAGTAGTTCTTTAAAATTGAACAAAGAAAATTGAAAACACTTCATTTTCCAAGTCTAAAAAAAGCTTAGTGGGTGTAAGAAGAAAACACAATACTTTTAAAAAAAAAAATCAAAGAGCATCGGCTTAAGAAGGGACTTATTCTGACACATGGGTGTGAAGGCTTCATTTTCTGCTGTGCAGACATATCACTGGGAAGTGTGGTTGGGTACTTATTTCTTAGCACCCAGAGGACCCAATGCTGAGGGCATTGATATTTGTTAGAGAAAACTTAGCCTTCCAGTTCCAGCTTTTCTAACTGTGTACTAAGGAATGTAGCATTTGGCTAGTTGCAAACTTGCTTCTTTTCTCCTCTTCTGTAAAATAGAAGCATCCATGTATATTCTTTTCTTTCCTAAATAGAACTCACCTGAATTATAGAGGACTTGGGAGAGTCCCAAGTGAGTGAATGTAGTGTCTGGATTCATGACCTCTAAATTTTGATGAAACTCCAATCTTAAAATCTGGAAGCGATTATGAAAAGTCATTTCATCTGTCATCTTCCATTCAAAATTGATGATCCTTATTTCATTCTGATCAATTAAATCTTTCCCTTTTGTATGCCTGCAACAAAAGAGATTTTATATCTGAATGTGGCTATATACATAAATGTTTCACATTTGTGAAACAAAATGTTTCACAACATCAGAGAGTTCTTTTGTCCAATAGATACATTTTAGTCTTTATCTTCTATTTGAAGGAAAAATGGAAAGAAATATTTTTCTTCATTTGAATGATAGACCTGCAAAGAGCAGAATCATACCTTTAGTTTTTATTTCCTTTTACATCTTACCCCAAACTTAATTGTATGTACTTGGAAAAGTTACAAAGTCTCTTCAAGTATCAATTTACTAATTTAAAGGATGGGACGGTGATAGAATTTATTGCATAGAATTGCTGAGAAGATCAGTGTCAAGATGCTGTAGACAACTATGTCAGGACAGATGGACAGTGGTTATGTGATCAGTACTAGACTCTTGACATGAGAAGTGTCTTTTATTCTTTAATATTGAAAGATTTTACCAGTTTTAAAACTGCATTCATATTCATTGTCCTTTTCAATAAAGCACATGCAGGAAGATAGACTTACCAGTCATCCTGCCTCCCGGATATGAATGTAGTCTCTTGGGACTTTGCTCCAGGATATTGTTTATTCCAAGCAAAGGTTGGAATAAAGATGCTGCAGGTAGGACTGGTTGCTTGGTCTTGTCTTTCCATCTTCTCACTAGAATGTCAGTGCTCATTTGCTCTATCTTTGTGTTCACTTCCAGAGCGACCATCGATGTGTTTTTCATGACTAATGGAAGTGACCAGTGCCCTGCTGACTTAGGAGCACTGCACATTTGTTTTGTATGCCCTGATGAATGAAAAGTAGAGAATGGCTTGGCAAGTACATACTATAGTTGACTAGTTTCAAAATATGGGGTTCACGGAGAGAAATATATAAAACTGTCCTCAATGGTGGAAAGGTTGGGAATTACTTGATTACACAATTTCAAAGCTGAAAATGCATAATCCTTGAGGAGATATGAATATGGGTACTTCTGAGCAGTATAGTCATTACTACAGTGGATATATATATACACATACATGTGAGAAGTCCTTATGCTGAGGAAAGCTTCTAGTATAAGGTGGCCTTTGGTCTGTGATAGAAAGGATGGTTGGAGCCGGACAGTGGTGGCAAACGCCTTTTATCCCAGTACTTGGGGGCAGAGACAGGCATATTTCTGAGTTCGAGGCCAGCCTGGTCTACAGAGTGAGTTCCAGGACAGCCAGGGCTACACAGAGAAACCCTGTCTTGAAAATCCAATAAAAAAAAGGAACCCCCCCCCAAAAAAAAAGAAAGAAAGAAAAAAAGAAAAGGAAGTCAGATAGTACCTCAAGGAACACCGGGGCAACATTTGGTGTAATTCTTTACTATCTGGTGAGTCTGATAATAAAATGTCTCATTGTGTTTTGTGACTTCTCAAAAGGCTGTATCTGCCATAAATGTGATATGGCCCTAGACCAGTAGCTTAATCACTGCACCTCTTTTTCTGAGCTCGATTTTGTGGTCAGAAACATCATGGGTATATTCAAAGGTACAAAGAAATCTTTCAGATTTGTTTCCCTTCAAAGTTTTTAAATAAGGTATAAAAATTAAGAGAAGTGGTTTATTAATAAATGCACTTGAGCCCCAGGATATAACCCAGAGGTAGAGTGCTTGTGTGGTATGTATAAGGTTTTCAGTACGATTTCCAGCAACACACACACACACACACACACACACACACACACACACACACACACACAATACTGTCAGATAAGCTACTGATTCAAGATTATGAATTAGTATAATCTTGTATGTTATGCTTATGTGCTCCTTTCATTCATTTGACAAGCATAGTGGCAGAGAAAATGCTATCTGAAAAGTTTCTGATCTGAGTATTAATTTGAATTTCTCCTATTTGTTTCTGGTGTTACATATTAATAGTTTTAATTTTAATAGGCATCAAGTTAGCATAGTTCATAATTTTGTTGTGTTTATGGATGTATGCCTGAACTTGTATTCAGGTGTGTGTGTCTTAGTGTGTGTTGGCCAGAGGTTAACCTTAGTGTCTTTCTCAGATGCTATCAACCTTATGTTTTGAGAGAGGGTCTCTCACTAGCCTGGAGCTTGCTTGCTCAGTTGGCTGGGATGGCTGGCCAGAGAGCTCCAGTGATCTGCCTGCCTCTGTCTTCCCAGTTGGGTTTAGTGATTGCAAGTGCACACCACCATGCCAAACTTTTTATGTATGTGGGTTCTAGAAATTGATCTCAGATTTTCATGCTTGCTGTATGGCAATAACTTTATCAACTGAGCTATCTCCCAAGACTCTTTATAACTTTAAATCGAAGGGGAGCATGAAAGTAAATTCTTCCTCAGAGTATAGAAATAGGAATTCCTATAAGATGATAATGGACAATAGGAGGAACAACAATATAAACTAACCAGTACCCCCAGAGCACGTGTCTCTAGCTGCATATGTAGCAGAAGATGACCTAGTTGGCCATCATTGGGAAGAGAGGCCCCTTGGTCTTGCAAACTTTATATGCCTCAGTACAGGGGCACACCAGGGCCAAGAAGTAGGAGTGAGTGGGTAGGGGAGCAGGGCGGGGGGAGGGTATAAGGGACTTTTGGGATAGCATTTGAAATGTAAATGAAGAAAATATCTAATAAAAAATTTAAAAATTATGAAATTAAAAAAAAAGATGTTAATGGACAGAGAGCATGGCAGGACAGAGAGCATGGCAGGAGCAGGGACAGTAACAACCCCTTCCCATCCCTGAGAATGTTCAAACAGGGCTGCTGCATTTATTCTTGTTAGTTTTATATTCTGAAAACTCATGTTTTCTAGATTCTCAAAGGCCTTTCCTCAGAGCTGAGGGCTTCTGGGTTTGATCTGGAGTTTCTTTAGTGTTTAACAATTCATTTCTCCAAATTAAACAAGCTCACTGAGATCTTGCCACTCAGGTGGCTGTGACATAATGACTGTCTGAGAAAGGACTGGGGGGTCACACAGATTGCTGAAGTAGTGGGCCTAGATTTCAGTGGTCATTGCCTGCTTTGTCTTTGATACCCCCTTTGACTTCTGGACACTTGTATTGTTTTTAACATCATGAAAAAGTGATACCATCTCTACATTATAAAGAATGTTCTGGAGGTGAGTCAAGGGTGGGACTCATAGAAAACAGTTTTAAGGCATCCTGAGGCACATAAAACTAGCTGTGCTCCCTTTAAAGGAGCAACAGCTCAAACAAAAAGAAAATAAATTAAATTAAAATAAGATGGAGGATTTATTAGCTAACTGAATCCCAGGAATGAATATATATATACCATTCTTGAGTCAGAAAGCCCAAATAAATGCTGGAGGAAAATTTGACTACTTAGAAATTTCTTAGATATATTCCTTTCTCTTATAGGCATCTCATTTATTTATTTATTTATTTATTTATTTATTTATTTATTTATTCATTCATTCATTCATTCATTCATTCACACATTCTTTTGAGACAGGACCTCTCTACATAGTCCTGGTTGTCCTGGAACTCACAGAGATGGACCTCTCTCTGCTTCCGAGTGCTGCGATTAGAGGTGTGTACTACCACACCTGGCTCTAGTTCTTTTTCACTATTAAATTTTTTGTTGAAATTAGATGTATTGAGATTTAGAAATAATTTTAATAATTTTATCCCTAAACTTGTAGAACATTATAGTAAACTTCTAATTTTTTTAATGATACCAGAGCCTTGTATGTATTTAGCAAGGACTCAACTACAATATTTTAAGGTATTACTAACAGAGATTATCCACCTTTCTGAGCTTAGAACCTTTTGAGTTTTATGGGGGTGCTTTGAACTGTACATTTGTATTGGTTTATGCAGTTTATAGGATGTTCATTATACTGAATAGTTTCATATTTTAAATTGTGTGGTACCTTGTAGTAGGCTTATTTTCTTCAGTGTGTGTGTGTGTGCTCATGCAGGAGCATGCATATAATCAGCTTAAATAGGGTAAGATAAGTGAACTTGGGCACTCAAATTCTTCTGTGTGGTTTGACAAGGGTGAAGCAAAAATGGTTGTTCTAACTATGACACATTTTTCTAAAGCACTGTCCGTAATTAACTATGTGCAAGCTGTGAAATTTGTGTATAATGTCTTTGTCATAGCTGTGTGGAAAGATCATCAATATTATCAGAAAGTGAAGAAAAGTTTATGCTTTCTTACAGTGTATTAATGTTTTCTTTATATTTTTAGTACCACTTTTACTTGTTTATATTATTATTCTTTTTGCTTTTTAATGTGTGTATAAGCTAGGCCCTGTAATTGAAATACCAACATATTAGGACATTTGTGTCAACGTATTTTACAGTTTAAGAAGCTAAAATAGTACATATGTTAGTTTTGCTTACTTATCAAGTTTATATTAAGGTAATTTAAAAAAGAAGTAAAATTTTATTAAATGTAGTAAGAAGGGCATTGAATTATATGGTCATCAGAAAATTTCCCAAATGTGTCCTCTATTCAGTTAAATCTATAGCTGACGCATCTTTAAAATATCCTTTATTACTAATAAGATGTAATTTCAGCAGAAGAGTATGGTAGTACCATAGCTGTTGGTACCCATACTTCTGACTGTCGTGAGCAGAGGAAAGACTTCCAGCAGTTTTAGGTGAAAGACACAGAATTTAGTATGTTCAAAGAGATATGGAAACAGAGACCCAAAGTAGCGTAGGAATCTAATCACAGATAGTGAATCTGACAAGACAGGGATAAGGCTCAGGAGAACTGGGAGAATCATACATGAAGCATGTTTCTACTACACGTGCATAGTTACTTAAAACTTTAGACATGTCCTGTTGAAGTATTGTATGCTATATCTCCAAACAGATATTTAAAGGAAAGCTATAGATGGAACAAAAACTTTAAGATTAATTATGGTTTCCCATACTCTAACCCAGGACATGCTTTGTTATTTGTAAAAGTCTTGGCTGCACACCATGATGGAGTGATTCAACATCTGGTTCTAGGCTCCTTTTCCTCTGCTTTGTGCTTTTAATGCTGTCACACTTAAACAGTGATCCCGGAGAAGGAAAGCACATGCGTGCAGGAGAAAAATCACACCACCAGTTACACTTTCTAAATTGTGATATTAATTTTTTTTAATACTAAGCACAAAGAATGCAAAAACTTTTTTTTTTTTAAATTTGACCCCTAAATCACCATCTTCCAATTGATTATTTTTACCAGTGGGAGTGAAGTTTTAATAATTTAATAAAAAGACCCCCAAATCCATCAAGACTTTGAATATCACTAAACAGGTTAGAATATTCTGTTGCCAATTTTAAAATTGAAAACAGATGAGAATTTTTTTTTTTTTTTGGTTTTTCGAGACAGGGTTTCTCTTTGTAGCCCTGGCTGTCCTGGAACTCACTTTGTAGACCAGGCTGGCCTCGAACTCAGAAATCTGGCTGCCTCTGCCTCCCAAGTGCTGGGATTAAAGGTGTGCGCCACCACTGCCCGGCTCAGATGTGAAATTTTAAAGGTAATAGTCATAGAATTTTGGTGACCAAACCACCCAATGTGATGTGATGTTTACAATTTTTTTTCAAATCAATGTGTAAATGGCAATTATTTTTACTTGTTTGATAAAATATGACTTTTACCTTAAAGAGACAATTTTTATAGGTATGTTTCTAGTTATTTATCTGTGTATCTGTCTGTATATCTGTGTACCTTCTCAATTTGTCTATCATTTATTCTAGCTATTTAATTACCTGTCAGAATCTCTACCTATCAATAATCTATTCCCCTCCTCTTGGCTTATGTACCAAGTGTTATTTCAGGGAAGCTCAATGCATTTGGTATGTTAGGTCGCTTGCTTTTGTTTCTTTTCCTTAATTCTGGAAACTTTTTCCTGAGATAAGCAGGGAACCTGTGGATGGTGCAAGCCATTTTGCTAGTGCTTCCCATCACTTTTATAGCCTTAGAACGTCTTCCCTGTTCAGTGCATGCTTGTTCTTTTAATTACTAAGACTTCACTTAAGCAAATTTGTTCTGTGGCTGCTAATAAAGTAGTTGTGTGTAGTGGATGTGCTATTTGCTAGAGATATTCTAGTGCAAACTGAATATTGCAAAACAGGGTTTCTATAACAGCTTTTGGTACTGTGTCGTGCTTTATGGTCAGCTGCAGCTGTAAGGTGTGAACCTGAAAGAAAGCCTTGCATTCAGGCATTGTATCCTTTAGCCTAGGAATAAGAATTCCAGGCTGATTTACTGTGTCTTTCCTGTGGTCTTTGTTTTTATTGTATAAGTTTTGTGTTGCAGAGGTCTGACATTACCCAAATAACTCTACATTAGGAGTATTTCCAAAAACTGTAGTCTCCTTTTGAGTCATTGAGTCTCATTAGTAAAAGAATTTCAAAACAGAAAAAAATGAAAATCTTCACTGTTTCACAGGTTTGTCTTGAAAGGTAGATGTTACATATGACACCTCAGCATTTGGAGGCAGTAGTTAGTAAGGCCTGTGGTACTGTCTGTAGTCTCATCCTTTGTTCTTCTACCTCAGCCAGGACAACCACTTCACCAACTGTTACACACTTCCTCAGTTACCCCTGGGAATTACTTTTATTAAAAACCAACCAACCAAACAAAAAACAAACAAACAAACTCATGGCCAAGATTGTATCTTCTGCTGTGTTTCAGTGTTATATTTCAGAAATATCACTTTAGGCATGCTAAGAAACAAGAAACATGTAGATATATTAATCTGAAAAAACAAGGCATGATATGTCTTTGTGCAAATTTTCAGCCGTGGTTTCTATGAGTCTTTCTTTTTTTATGTATATATATTTTTTATTAGGTATTTTCCTCGTTTACATTTTCAATGCTATCCCAAAGGTCCCCCAAACCCACCCCCCCAATCCCCTACCCACCCACTGCCCCTTTTTGGCCCTGGTATTCCCCTGTACTGGGGCATATAAAGTTTGCAAGTCCAATGGGCCTCTCTTTGCAGTGATGACCGACTAGGCCATCTTTTGATACATATCTATGAGTCTTTCAATCTTGTTTGTGACAGAACTGATGTACAACCCCAGAGGTTGTCATTCACATTGCATTCTGGGTAAATGGCTCCTCCAAAGTGGTGTATTAAATAGCTATGATTTTCATTTCAGGAAGGGATTGTATATTGTTGCCCTATTGTTTATCTTGGTTTTTTTTTTTGTAGCTTTCTTGATGGGAGCAACAAGAACAAACATGCAACCTGTTATTTTATGAAGAAACTCAGGAAATGCTTCTAAGTCTTTAATGTGTTGTTAAAATTTGTAAAATATTGGATTGAATTTTCATATTATTTTTAAAGACATTGTTTGAAAGAATTACAATTTAAATTTATATCTATGTACTTAGTTTTAAAATATCTTACAGATTGTAAAGTCTTTATTTTTTAACCTTTATTATTTAGCATCTCAAAGTACACTAAGGAAGGGTACACTGTCAGTGTCATGGGATAGAAATTTGAATCTACAACTGTCTTCGTGAGAATTAGGAAGAGTATTTGCTATTTTTGGCCAGATCTGCTTGGATCATCATCCATCCAAAAATGTACTATTAAAGAGCCTCAGCTTACAGTGACACATCTGCCAGGCTGGTCACAGGTTTATCATTAAGGCTTGCAGTATTAACATTATTTTCTAACTTATATCTTTGGAAAGAATTTTTAAACTAATTGGGTACTTATTCAATATTAATTTAATTAAAAACACTAGATATTAATATCTAAAATTAATCTCTATTTTTATTCAGAATGTCTTTTATTAGATATGAGGCATTAATAATTGATACAGAGAACAGTATGTTATTCAGTATTTAAATTTAAATAAGGAATCATTTTCTTACTTTTAAATAAATACATAAGCCTGTTTTTTTTTTTTTATATCATATTTTCCTAGAATGGTGCATCCAGTTAGGAGGCCACTGGGATGAAAAAGTAGGTGAGAATGATAGGGGAGAATATAGAGAGCAAGGGGAAGTTATGAGATCCAGAGCTTCCTTTCTGGGACACCATCTCTGCAGAGAAACCCAGACAGCAGCAGGAAGGTCAGTTGCTGCTTCATGTGTTGGAATTCAAGAAGAAAGAACGACACTCTATGGGAGCCCATAAGAGAAAGGAGGCAATCAGACAGCTTTTGTTTCTTATGGCAAAGTCAGCCTGTGCTCTTTTCTCTTCTCTTCTCTTCTCTTCTCTTCTCTTCTCTTCTCTTCTCTTCTCTTCTCTTCTCTTCTCTTCTCTTCTCTTCTCTTCTCTTCTCTTCTCTTCTCTTCTTTTCTTTTTCCTTTAATGTAACCGGACAAGAAAGGCCTAGGAATTTTAGAGTTAAGCCCATTTCCCATGCTTTAGGAGGGGAATGAGTGAGGGTTACTAGTGGGAATGTCTGCAGCTCTTTGTCGCTTCCATACTCAGCCTCCTTTGATTTAGTCAAAGTTGAAGTTAGAAAAGATGAGAAGAGTGGCGACCAGTGATGATGGCCTTTGGCAACCACCGTCAAACCAGCATTTCCTACTTGTCCCCCACCCTCCAACTCCATGGGATATTTCCTTTGTGGATTGACTTAATAACAAAAACAGTTTGGGAATTTCAGCTCAGCAAACAAACTTTGGGTGATGTTGGCTCTGTCCGTTCTCTCTAGGCATAAATTCTTTCATTGTGAGACTAATGATTTCTAAGGTGGTTTTGGCTTTGATGTCCTGTTTATTACTTTCTGGGGCTGTATCGTTTCTTCATATAAAACTTCTGGTGGGTTTCTCTGTTCTGCATGCCCGTCTTAAGCCACCATGCCCACAGTGCTTTCAGAAGCAACAAATGCTGTGAATCTAATCTATGATTCTCATGCTAGTGGGCTTAGGAGCATATATGTAGAACTCTTTACTTCTTCAGTTTCTGACAATGCATTTCTATGACGTGATCCTGGGTGACATGCTCTTGCTTTCTAGCTCAGTGGCTAGGAAATACCTCAGGAAGGGAAACTTGTGTCTGTGGAGGAGCTTGGACCGCATGAGATAGGAAGGGTGTTGGATAAAGCCATCGGTTCACTGCATGTGCTTGGCTAGGCAGGCAGCTGTGGCCACTGCCAGGCTTTTTGAGTATGGTTTCTGTCACCAAGAGAGTAGGCTGTCTTTGAAGTGTGCTAGTTAACTTCTTCTAGAATCTTAAGAACAACTGGCTCTCAAGAGGAGGAGGATAGGAGATCTCTAGGAACAGAAAAAGGCACTGTTTTCATGGATACTTTTCTTCCACTAGTATTATTTTTTTTGTCTTTTTTATTTTTATTTTTGAGTTTATTGTAGATGAACAGACTTCAGCCTTTTTTATTCTTCTTTTCAGGACCTACGTACTGCCATGGATTGCAGTACTGAATAATGGAGTAGATGAGTATCATCAGTGTGTACTGGCAGGAGATGCTATGCACCATGCATATTTCTTGGGTCCTTTCATAGAACAGAGGTGAAAACAGTACTTGTATCATAGTTCCTCAGAACTTAGAATGAACAGATATACTCGAAGAAACATATAATAAGAGTTGTAAATTCTCATTAAGTGTTTGTCATTTTATTATTAAATGTTCACAATTTCTTTGGAAATAGATATTATCTTTGTTTTACATGAAAGTAAGTTAAGAGTTGAAGAGGAAAATGGCCACCTCACAATCATGCAGCCATTGAGTAGCAAAACCGTGGTAGGCATAGATATCCTAGCTTGAGACCTTGTGGCATGTGTGCTTCTAACAAAGCTGTTCTAATGGGCAAATGAGTCAAGAGATTTCCCCTGACAGTCATGAGCCAAGGTGATTAAGCAAGTAAGTTGGATAATCAGGCAACGCAGGAGCTCTCTCTGTATATCTGTCTCTGTCTCTCTGTCTCTCTCTGTCTCTGTTGTGGAATCTCACTGGTGAAGTTATCAAAGTAGTCTTCCCTGAACATGCCATGGCATTCACTGCAGTGCTTACTTTCAGAGCCACACTCTCAGCTTTATATGGTTTCTATGCTGGGATTTGATCTCAGTTATTACAGAGTTTGCAAAGTGAGGCCATGGTTCCAATATGAACGAGTTCAGCTAACATGACTTACTGACTTTTCCTGTTAGCTTCAATTTCACATGCAGAAATCTCAAATTCTCTTTCCTTTGGACCAATTGGATGGTTCCTTTTCAATTGATGGCCTCTTGTGTATCTTTTAGGCTCCTGCTGCTGCTAAGGTTACCATCTCTGACATTTATTGTGTTTAGTGGCAGAACTTCACTGATTTAGACAGAAATACCTGTTTTCTTTTGCCTTTGATGTCTCATCATCTCTTATTATATGCTGTAATGCTTTCTAAGTGGATGCACTGCTTTCTGTGTGTGTTAGCCAGGTCCCAGGCCAATGTGGTCAGTTATCTCTCAGTTGGTGTTTTATTACACGGAGAGTGACATATAACCTTTAAGTAGCACTGAGTCTATTTAAATTTCTTTTTAGTGGGCATTTAAGTGCTTTTTAAGGACAGTAATCATTTCAACTTGAAGGCTATTGTGTAGATATCAATTTTAGAGTAAGGTAATGAAAATACTGAAGCTTTGAATCTCTTCTTGATCCCAAAGCTTAAAATATTCTTCCCTGAATCTTTATTGCCTCCGTGGTAAGATGATGTGGAAAACCAGTTCTCAGTCAAATGTTCTGAAGACCAGAGCTCGTGGGTGAGCACACTTTGGCTTTCTGACCTGTACAGTGTGGGAGAGTTAGTTTGAGGTTAAAGAAACTCAGCAGTGTGAACATTGTCTCCTCAGAGTTCCATCTCCTCATTTGCAAAGTTATACTTACTTCCTAGGGATGCTTTAAGATGCAAAGGAATAACTATTTGTATTCGTTGGTGGTATAGGTATAGTGCTTGCTACCGTTAAAGTAAATGTCTGTAAAGACCCAAACAGAAGAATATTGCATTCAACATACATAAAATGGACAACATGAGATACAATGCAAAATAATTCTATATTATACCACACACATCCATAGGGCCTTTGAGAAAAGCCTGACTCATCTATAGCAACGCATACTTTGAGAATTAGTTCAACCAGAAACAAATAAACCTGTTGGAGCTAAAATTCCTTTATTACAAGGTCAGCCTTGTCTCTTTTCAGTGTCATGGCTTGTGAAGAGGAACTGACACAGGTCTCAGTGAATCTAGATGTGTGATTTCTTGGGCTCAGACCTGTAACTGAAGAGGCAAGAGCAGGAGCTCCAGGAGTTTGAGGAGGCAGCAGTTGCCCACCGAGCTTTAGCATTGGACCTGTAGGCTCACTCCCAGGGAGGCCCAGGGGAGTCCTGACTGGGCTCTGACAGTACCTTGCTTCCTAGATCCAGGAGGCTTGAGTGCAGTTGTCTGTCTGAGATTGGGTTGTGGTATTGGAAATCCTTTGATTTCCCTCTATTCCCCTTAAACTTTTTATTGACATGAACTCCAGGTGACCTTCCCCTCAGAAAGCATCTCTCCAGAGGAGCTTAGCCTCAGTCCTGCAGTGCCGGGAATCTGTGGGTTCCAGAGGATCTTGGCAGAGGCTTCAGACTGGCTGTGTCAGATCTGGGATCGGAACCCGAGTTTGTCTGACGGTAAAAGCTAAGCTCTTTCTATAATGGTTCAATCCTCTTTGCCTGGAGAAGATGGCACTGCGGAGAGATGGAGGAGAAGCATCACTAGGGGGTCCTGGCTCATCGTCTAAACTGATGGTGAAGTGATATTAAAGAAGGAAGCTGTGGAACTGCAGTAACTTCCTGTGTGCTGGATGCCATGAGGGTTGTGCTGTAGGTGACAGGAGTCCCTGCGGCCACCCGTGGGCACATGAGAGTGCATTCTGGGTACATGTTGTTCGGGTTATAAACTCAGCCTTTTTGCATTATGAAACACACCTAAAGCTGAAGGACTGCACCAGTCACCCTTTCATGATGCGATTCCCCATGATTATCCATTGCTGACAGGGGAGCAGTTATGGAAATGACCTTCTCCTGTACACCATAACTTAATCTCCATCTGGACATTTGTGCGGCTAGTTAATTTGTGTCTGGCACCTCAGAGGTACTTGGCAGGTACTGCTCAGTGAAAGAATACCTGGAGTACTTTATTGGATTAGGGTATGGCAATATCTAAGCCATAGAGGGCAAAGATATTTTGCCATCAAATCTAATAACCTGAGTTCAGTTTCTGGAACCCACATGGTGAAAGGACAGGACTGTATCCTACAAGTCATCCTCTGGGTTCCATATTGACTCCATGGCATATGGAGTGGATGCCATGCTCTCTCTCACACACACAAAGTAAATGGATGTAGAAAAAAAGCCCCGTTTCTTGTTTGATATGTTCAATGAAGATATGCTTCAAGTATTATCTCATATAAGTTTTCCTTAACCCAGCAAAGTATGTGCTATTATTTATGGTTTATAGATGGAGGGCACTTAAGAATAAAAGAATTTACTTAAGGTGACATTGTTAAGACATAGTGGCCAAGGATTTGAGACTTTAAGTACAACTGTTATAGAGTAGTAGGAATTATCACCTTTCTTGTCCTAGATAATTGCCTATTAATAGAACCGCCCCCCTTTAATGGAAGCCACCTCTTACTGTTGACTCATTAATCTTGCTGCCAACTCAAACTCATAAGCCTTTTATTTACTGTGACTTGTACTGTGCTGGCTGCCTTGTGCCTCAGTACAAGACCTTGTCTTTATTTCATATAGACATTCTCTGGCTACATTCATGTGATCTTTCTTTCTTGAGTTATTTTGGATTATATGGTCATATGGTTTCCTCAAACAATTTTTTTTTTGGAATTTACTGATCACATAAATTTTCCCCCTTAATATTATTAGTATAGTGTGAAACATTTTGATAGATATTCTAGTGCTTAAACTTCCTTATATTCCTTTATTAAACTAGCTGATTATATTGTGTATAAATGCATATTGCTGAATCTGAGTTATATGTATATATATGAATTTATATCCATAATTCATGTATCTTAATGCCATAATTGTAGAGCTAGGGCAATAGGAATGTTCTGGAATCATGGGGAGAGCATAGGAATTTATGATTTCATTAATGGTTAAAAAAAGCCAAAACCAAATCCTAACTATAGAACTATTTTATCACTATACATTTTAAAGACCTGGAGATTCAGTTGCATTTTATTGATCTATTCATTGTGCTATCCTTCCTCGAGTCAGTTTTTGTAATTTGTATTTTACTATGGAATCCTCTTTTTCTCTTGGTTTAAAAAATATATTGAGGCCAGTGAGGTACCTCATTTGGCCAAGGCTGAGGATCTGAGTTTTCATCCTAGAACTCACATGGTGGAAGGAGAGAACTCCCAACGCTGTCTTCTGACCTCACTCCAGCACCATACACACACAAAATAAATAAATGCCAGAGAACCCTCTAAAATATTGGTATCATAATTGATATGGTTTTAAAATTGTTTTCTACTTTTATGTACCCATGGGCTATAGTCTACATTTTTCTTACGTTTTAAAAGTTTTGTGATCTTTTTGGATCTGATTATAGCATTTAACACATTAGTTATTAGAAATGGTTGAGTGTTTGGCATATAGTTTGTAGTCATTATATATTTACAAGGCTTAGTTGAATATAATTCAAAATACAGAAAGTACCTTCTATTTATCAGAGAGGCACTAATGACTCCAAGGGTGATTCTGAGAGGCTCCTGCCTTAAGAACCTTACAATATGATAAGGATGTTTGAGGCCGATTATAAACACTGTGCTGAACATCCACTCATCCAGAAAAACAGTAACAAGGTCGGACTTGTTCTTTTCCTGCTGAATGCTTGGTCCATATGGTATCTCTCTGTATAGATCTGGGCATGCTGTCTTGGTACTTAAAATCCTATTCTGTTAGGAAGACTTTTACACAATGTTCTAATAATTCTAGAACGTTATAAATTTTATCAACTAGAAAATTGCTTTTTAAATTTAAGCAGGCATGTATGTTACTTGGAGGTCTTTAGTAAAATTCAGATTCTGATTCTATTAGGAGTAAGGCTTAAGATTTAGTACATTCCCCAAACACCCTTAGGTCATGTCTCTGCTGCTTTTCCTCTGTGCCTCTGCCTGAGACCACACTTTAAGCAGTTGAGAGGTAAAAGGTGTAAAGTACTATGTCTCCTGTTCTGTAAGTAGTAAAGACAGGCTTCATAAAAGTAACGAAGAAGCATCTAGAGGGCTTCTTGGCTACTAGCAGTCAGTTACTTCAGGCTGTCCTAAAATTAGTTTCAATTTGAGGGTAGTAAAATTAAAATGTGTAAAGATAAGATTAAAAAAGCCTCTACATTCAATTGAATGATTAGTATAGTGATTCATTAAACTCTAATTTCAGGCTGAGTTCATTGATAAGAAGCCATGATTAGACATTCCTAGGTTTAGTGATCACATCAATGATAGAGACTGAATGAGATCATCACACTTACTTTGAAAGGGCCTCACCACTCATGATGAGAAAACAGTCTTCAATAGCCGGGACTTAGGTGATAAAATATCCCTACAAATGAAGCTGAACTCTTACCTTACATCATATACATTAACTTCAAATGTGCTAGGACTTAAATGTGAGAGATTCAACTCATAGAAGAAATAGGGACTGCATTTCTGTAAGCTTGGTATAGAGAATGGTTTCTTGTATATGCTGTGAAAAGAAGAGAAATTGGACTTCATCAACATTAAGAATTTTGTGCTTCAAAGGAAACTACCAAGGAGTTAAGGATAACATGGAGAAAGGAGGTAATTTTTACAGATCACGTGTCTGATAAGGTGTCTATGCCCATAAAAATCCTCAGAGCTCTTAGCAATGAAAAGACAACACCATAATGTTGTTGTCCCTCCACATATTAAAACAAATTCTAAGAAAAAAGGAACTTTGATAAAGGGCAGAAAAATCAATCAGTATTTTTCCAAATAATATAGCTACCTAGCCAATATGCATGGACAGACAGACACACACGGGCGCGCACACACACACACACACACACACACACACACACAGACAGACACGATGCTGAATATCATCAAGCATTAGGGAGTGCTAGTTAAAATCACAGTGAACTGCTGCTTCACAACTTCACACATCCCAGGCTCAATATGAGCAGAAGCCAACCAATGTGGATAAGCTAGGGAAAAAACTGGAATGCTCATTCCTTGCTTATGGTAATGTAACATCATGGTACAGCCAACTTAGAACTCAGCTAGCTGATTTTCAAAGCAAAGTATACAGTTACTATAAGCCCCAATTGTCCCATTCATACTAGCTAAGATACATACAGACTCTAGAACCAGGACCTGTGTGACAAGAAAGCTTTGATAGAAAGAAAAAATGAGAAGCCATACAAGAAACAGTACAGTGGAAAACAGCGCATGGCTATAGAGGGTGTAATATGGTTAAAACCTTTTGATTTATGCTCATTTAATTTACCAGTTTAAGAAGTGAGATCATATTCATTCAAATATATATATTTGAACATAGAATTTGAGTGTATCTGAGATTCTGTTTTTAAAACTATAAATTTGGAAAAACAACCTCCTGCTTTCTCCTCTTATTCCATCCTTTTTTTGTGTGTTTAATTTAAATGTTTTTTTCCATTAGTTACTTAACACTTTGAAGCATTTTCTCCTCGTTTAAAAAACTAATCTATTTTAGGGAGACCATCAAATGGAATAAAGATCTTTAATATAAGAGGATTATTAGGAGACACAAAGTATTTATTCTAAATCTAAGAATTTCAAGTCTTCACATTGTAACTCTTCAGAAATTGCTGATAGCCTTAGTTCCCTGCTTAGGGCATTGTCTCTGGAGGAACTTTCATGTCAAAAAGATTAGGTTTTAATTCAAAGGAAGGAATCTCTTTAAAACCAGTGTTTTAAAAATCTCTTTAAAACTGCTGTTATAGAAGACGTGACTTAGTGCTTTGAGGTGGCAGAATTGTGAGGCAGGGGATTTTGTAATGTAGGCTGTTTCTTGTATGGTCTGTGAGAGAGACTGATTCTGATTCTAATTCTTAACTAACCTTAAAAATAGCATGCACATACTTTGTGATTTTGAAAAGGAGCTTTTCACATGTCTATTCTATCTCATCTAGTGAAGTCTTTAAATTTATTTGTGTTTTTAATATGTATGAGTATTTTGCCTGCATATATGTGCACCATGTATGTACCTAGTGCCCAAGAAAGCCAGAATGGGCTGTTGGATCCTCTGGAACTGGAGTACGGACAAGTTATAAGTTGCCATGTGGGCACCAGGACATGAACCTAGGTCCTCTGCAAGAACATCAAGTGTTCTTAGCCTCTGAGCCATCTTTTCAGCACTTGGTTTGTCTTCTAATGTAGAGAATCTTCTGATGGGAAGATGTTTTTAGTTTTTTTTTTTTTTTGTAGTTGAATATTTATTGATATTTTTCTTTATGGTTAGTGACTTTCTGGGCTTCTCTATCTGAGGCCATAAAATAATCTCTAGTGTGTTCTACACTGATCTTCACTGAACCAGAATGTATTTTGGCATATTATTTGAATACAGGCATTTTGTATTTTCTTATGGATCTCCAGCTATTCCACACAATTTATTAAAAACTTACCTCTCCCTCATGATTGTACAATTTACCTTTGCCACCTATCAGCTGCTGCTCAGAATTTTTTTTGGAATCTTTATTGTGTCCTCTGATGTGCCTGTCTGTGCTGGCACTTGTGTGCTTCCATGTGCCTGTCTGTGACTGCATTCCTGCCTCCTTGTCTTCCTCATATTTGTTTTGCAGTGAGTCTTGGTGCCTCATAGGCTAAATCTTGTTACCTGGTTCTTATTTTTCAAGAGTATCTTAGTGCTTCTTGTCCCATTGCATTTTTGTATGAATTTAGAATTACATTAAATACATATAAAAAATGACCTAGCGTTCTTGATGTAGTTTGTTTATATTTATGTAAGAAAAAAATTTAGGTAGAAATGATTCTTTAAATGTCCAGTCTTCCAACTCTGTGACCTTATTGTATTCATCATTTATTTTTCTATTTTGAAAGTCTCCCAATATGGTTTTATTTTTCCTTATAGGTCTTATGTAATATGGACATTAAGAGAATTTTAAAAATTTGAAGAAAATTGAAGCAAAAAATCGTCTGCTTAATGAATAATGCAAGTATTGTGCATTGTCATGACAGGAGCAAAGATGCCCAGTGTTTCAGGGTAGATATTGCTGAGGTAGATAAATAGTATTCAGTTTGTCTCTTTGTAGGTGTTTGGTAAAATGGAAATAATATGGAAACCACTGTATTTTCATCTAGTTAATAAGTAAAAGGGACAATCTGTGTCCTGGTTGTCTTATTGGCCACTTGTGCTGGCCTATCTTACTGTTTCCTTTTCTGTATGGATAGACCCCTTGCCTCAAGTGCTCAGGCTTAAATAGATATTCTGGTGTTATAGACAGCCACCCCAAGGGGAGGGTCTGTAGAATGATTTCCAAGCTAAATATGCTAAATAATTTTTGTATAAAACTATACAAAAAAGTGATAAAATGATGCCTGAGTTGTTTCTTAGTAGAAAATAGAGCCATTTTCATTTAGCCTCTTTTTTTTCTTTGACAGGGTTTCTATGTATAACTCTAACTATCCTGGAACTAGCCTTGTAGAACATGCATTGAACTCACAGAGATTTGCCTGCCTCTGCTTCCTGAGTTCTGGGATTAAAGGCATGTGCCATCACTTGCCAGCCTCAATTAATATTTTTTGAAATCACCAGAGCCTGTAGGTGTGCAACTTATATACTCCAGAACAAAATTAAGCCATATGCATCATCTAACATTAGCATGTAATTTATTTTTGTTTCCAAAAAAAGAGAGAGAGAGAGAGAGAGATAATGAAGCAGGCTGTCATAGTTTGTGATAATCAGAAGTTCCCATTGGGAGTCGGAGATGCTGTATAGATACGCCCTAACCTTGTCACTTCTGTGGAGCAGCATTGAGACTGCTTGCTTCTGACAGCAGACAGCCCCAGTGCAGAGCCCTGGTTTCATGTTACATTAGGTATTAGCGCTGTTCTTTCAGGAGCTATTATGCTGTGACATCAAAGATTTTCAGACAGGGCAGTGGTGGGTTAGCATTGAAGTTGTCTGCTGAAATTTTAAAGAACTGAATTAAATATATATGGTTAGACTTTAATATAAGAGGTAGAGACAGAATTAGAATGGAGTAAGTAAAGCGAAGAAATGATCAACCTATGGGCTGTCCACTTAGTCTTTCCTTGTTTAAGCCTAATTTTATGTCTTTTTATTTCTACATCAAGTACAAATGGCCCTTATGTTAATGCCCTAGGAGTTGATCATTTGTAGAGAGACATTATGAAATAGGGCAAAAATAAAGTGGTTAGTCTGACCCACAGAGCATTGAATGACCATATGGACAGTGATTGCCTTAATTGACACCCTTCTTGCCAATGAACTAGTTAGTTAAAAACAGCAGAGCACACCGCTGGGTAGACTCACAGGTGCGCAGGTTTCAGGTGCGAGTGAACACCTGCAGCTGAACAGTGCAGTTGTATGAATGGAAGTGACTGGAAGTATGGCCGATCACAGTGCTGTCCTTTGGAAATGCTAATTTTGTGCAATGGTGAGGACCATTATTACTCACCTCTGTCTGAATGCGCTTTGTTGTTAAGAAAAATAATCAAGGCAATCTGATTTCAAGTCTTTTTTTTTGGTGGTGAAATTGGAGTTTCTGTCATGTGATGTTATACTATGTTATTTTTATGACTGCTGAGATATGAAATGTTAATTAATTTTAGAAGCCAACCAAGGGAGCTAAACATTAAAGAGAACACAGCTATAGAATTATATATATTTTTGAGACCTCTAAATTAGATATATCATAATAAATTTTTCTACATATTAAAATTCTAATGCTGTTATTTGAGAAGTAACTGGTATAAAACTCCTCAAATCTTTATAGATCCTGTGCTTTTGATTATGTTTAGAGATAGTTTGTTTCCATTTCAGATTAATGTATAACATAGCCATGAAAGCACTCACTTAGGAAGCAGAACGCAAAGGCCCTCCCTGGCCTGGGCTTCACTGCTCCATCCTCTAATGTCGTTAGAATGATTAAAGGCCGATGCCCCCAGCTCTGCTGTGTGCCTGCCTCTCAGTCGTGGGATGTGCTAACCTGAATGGTGGATTGAAGTGGATTGCATTATCTAAAATGCTTTTTATGCCTTCTATGTTTTAGTTTGTTTTTATTTTTGGCATAATAAAACAGCAGAAAGAAGTACCTGTCCATTCACAGAGAAATATATTAAGAGCTATTAAAGCACCTAAGACCTCTGGGTTCAGAACCCTTTAAGGATATTCAATATTTTTCTTTTAAAAATACTATAATTTAAAATTACAGCATTTGGTAGGAAAAAGGGAGGATATTAAGATGCTAGCTTACACATTTTTAAGCAATAATCAGTCACATAGAAAAATTAGTATTTTCAGTACTGTCTCAGTTCTTTTGCTTTTACCAGTTAGGGAGATCCTCATTCAGAATGCTGCGAAGGGTCCCATCTCCAGAGCCCGTGTGACTGGCAAGGCTTGGTGAGCTCCCTATGTGGTGGGTGTGGTGGGTGTTTGTAATACTTTCACTGACAGACTAAGGGGCTGAGGAGTTTGTTCTGTATCATAGGACACTGAGGCAAAGTATAGATACTTTAGCTTATGTGAATGGTTTAAAAAGTACTTTAAAGCTGGTGACTTACAATGTCTGTAAAATTGACCCCAGCAGGTAGGTGCAAGGTTGTCCTAACTGTCTGTCACCAAATGGAAAGGTTGCCTTAACTGTCCAGTATAAGAATTTAAAGTGGTGCTATGAGGCACAGTCTTAGGAAGCTGCAGAGCTCAAAACAAAACTGGAAATAAAGCCACATCAAATACAAAAGAACAAGCTGGAGAGTGTCTTCAGTTAACAGAAAGTTCTGGAAGAAATGGAGTTGTGCTTTCAGAGATAGAAAGGAAAATAATATTTGACCTAATGTTGTAGGATTATGTCTTGAATCTTTACATTTATTTAAATGAAGGATCTTTGGAAATAAACTTTGAGAAATATTTGCCAAAAAGAAAACAGTAGTGTTCCAAGGGGGCTGTTTGTGGGTGGAAGCAACACTTCCTGGAATGGGCTTCAGAGGGGCATCAGGAGGGAAGCTTGTTTAAATAAAGACTTTCATGATATACATTTAGAGAGCTAATTGGACAGCACTTATAATGAGGAGGCATAGTAGTCATTTTAGGAAAAAAGTGATCTGTCTACCAAACCCCTCCAGGAATAAGAAATCCCTACTAAATCCATTATTATTCAGATTAAATATGTCTTAGATGACCCTTCCAACCAACAAGTATGTATCACGTGATGACTATTGCCAGCTCTCATGGAGACAGAAAATAGTATGTTTCTCTGAACACAGAGACCTTAATAATAAGATACAAGATACTGTCTACTCAATTGTTAGGTGAGTTTGCACCTCCTGAGATAGGAGAATAAAACCAGTGGCAGGACCTTCAAGGTCTGAGCCTTTGGATCTATCCAGTCAGTGGATTGCGTGCTGTCCATGCACAGTGACCCTTTTGATCCCTAGCACAGCAAAAACATGGACTGGTGACACACCTGTGACTCCAGCACTTGGGGCGGGGGTTGGGAGGAGGGAGGAGGAGGGTTGTAAGCTAAAGGTAGTCCTTGGCTGTTGGTGGGTTTGAGGCTATCCTGGGACAGGTAATACCAAACCAAGACCAAAACCAAAACCCAAATCAAACCAAAACCAAAACCAAAACCCAAACCAAACCAAACCAAACCTTAAAGGCCTGACTGGATTTGGATGATGCCTTCTCAGGGTGGGTGCCTTGGGTCTACCTCTGTTTGTTTGAATATCTTTATTATTCGAATGTTTTTTTTTTTTTTTTTTTTACAGTGAATGGTCAAACTTACTAAAGGAAACGAATTCAGGGTTTTTCTCTGGTTTAAAAAAAATCAAGAAACCTGGTTTTCTATGTAGTACAGTGTTTTAAACCAACATGGCATCGTTGTTTCCTTTTAATAGCTGGCAGGAAAAAATGGCTTAAAAATTCCATTTGGAAGTGGGCTGTATATGATAGAGACCGAGTTTTCAATGCTGTTTCTAAGTGATAAAGGGGGAGGTCTGAAAAGATGGAAAGTTCTTACTTTCTGCTGAAGCATAATGCATTTAAGAGAGAATATTAAATCTCATAATTAGGTATTTCCTGACAATTTTTACAAATCTCTGGTCTAGAGGTTAATATTGCTCAGCATTCTAATAGTGTTATTGATAATATGTCTGGTAAATGCCAGGAAATCTAAAAGTAGACAGTTTATCTAAAACTCAAAATAAACTATTACAAAGTTACCAAGGTGTGTGTTAAAATCAACATGGAGGACTCTAGAGATGGCTTAAGATGCCTTGACTGGAGAGTGGTTAAGAGCACTTTCTGCTCTGCTAGAGGACCTGAGTTTGGTTCTCAGCACCAGCATCAGGTGGGGCAAGGTCACTTGTAACTCTAGTTTCACAGAGTATAGCATCTATAATATACATTATACACATATATATGTCAAAAAGAACCCTCAAACATTGTCTTTATTTGAGTTATTTTGATTTAGTAAGTAATGTTTCTTTTTGTGTAGAACAAATGCTCAAAACACACTTTGTTTTGCATATCATACAATGTAAAAGAAGTAGGATCATTTAAGTAGTCGCATTAAGAAACTGGTGCACAGCTATGTCTAAGAAACAAAATTTATCATCTATTTTTTCTTATTTTTATGTGAATATTCAGTTAAAGGAATGATAATACTCATATTTAAACAACTTTTTTCTTAACACATTATTTGACAGAAAATTTAAAACATAACTGATCTGGCAGATGCTCACATTTCCTTGCCTCTTAGGGGAACAACAGTGGATAGAGTGAATTTGACCATTTTTACTGCTGCCTTTTTTTTTTTTGAGTCCTTTCAAAAAGGGGATGAGATGCATTTTTCTAAAAATTGAAAAGATTAAAGTTAACTCGGATTTCAGATTGCTCTGAGAATTGGCATGCTAAAAAAAAAAAAAAAAAAAAAGAACAGTCAAATACTCAGATTGGAGTAAATTTAGTATAACAAATTCCACCTCTAAATACAGAGGTAAGTTGGTAATGACTTTCACCTTTACGATGGTTACAGGCTGTTCTGCCAGGCACTCATGGTTTGTCTCTCCTCCCCTTCACTTGGCAGACTTAGTGAGCATCCACACTGCCGGGCACTGAGACATACGCACACAGACTAAAGTGTGCCACCAGGGCGTAGGAGAGGGCAGACTGAGGAGTGAGGAAGGTGAGGTGAGGTAAAAGATGGCTGAAGGGAGCTGGGCAGTGTGAAAGCCATAAGCATACTGTCTGTTATGCTATGGACACTTCTATACAGTAGTGGACAAAGGATTGTAGGAGCATGCAAGAGAGAACATTAGTTCTGACTGAGTGACAGGCTCTCAGTATTATTTTTATGAATATGATATAAATTTTCATTGTTGGCACTGGAGCATCATGTCCTTAATTTCATTGTGATAAATTCTGTGGGTAAAATTTACACAGCATAGAGGGGTCTGGTTCAGTGATATTTACCATATCCCCATGTTATGCAGTCACCACACCCATATGGTCCTAGACTACTTCATCACCCGAAAAGAAAACCTGTCAATAAGTTGTTTTTCTTTCCTCCCCTAGCACTTGGTGTCCAGTAATCTGCTTTCTGACTCTATGGATTTATTGCTGATAATTTCATAAAAATGCAGCCATGGAATTTATAACCTTTGTCCCAAGCTGTTTCTACTTAGCACAGTGTTTCCAGGTCTATGAATGTTTCAGCACATGTCAATATTGCCTTTAAAGATAGAATAGTATTCCATAGAACATGTGGACATGTGGGTTGTTTTTGCCTACTGGCTTTTGCATGTAGTGTAGTCATGATATCTGTGTCCAAGTTTTTGATTGGATACCCACTTTCAGTTTTGAGTATGTTCACAGCAGTGTTAGGTCATGTGACAATTCTGTTTAACTTTCTGAGGAACTATTGTACTGTTTTCCACGGTGGCTATACTTTTTTTTTTGGCATTTCTGCCAGCAGTGTATGATGCTTCCAGTTTCTTCACTTACTTTCTCTTAAAATAATTATTGCCACATTAATTCATTAACAAATATTTAACATATTTGACATCTTATCTCTTTTTGTAAACTTATTTAAACTATTTTATTACTTCTGTCTAGTTTCCATATCTGTTCTTTATCTACCCATTCAACTTTGTAGTCTTAAAAAAAAACATGAGGGGGGTGGGCTGAAGAGATGGCTCAGCGGTTAAGAGCACAGACTGCTCTTCTAGAGGTCTCGAGTTCAAATCCCAGCAACCACATGGTGGTTCACAACCATCTGTAATGAGATCTGATGCCCTCTTCCGGTGTGTCTGAAGACAGCTACTATATATATATATATATATATATATATATATATATATATATATATATATATATGTATGTATGTATTGGGGGCCTCACATCAGCTGGAGTATGCTGCCTGGTTGGTGGTCCAGTGTTTGAGAGATCTCCAGGGCCAGGTTAATTGAAACTGCTGGTCCTCTTACAGGGTCACCCTCCTCAGCTTCTTCTAGCCTTTCCCTAATTCAACCACAGGGCTCAGCAGCTTCTGTCCATTGGTTGGGTGCAAATATCTGCATCTGACTCTTTCAGCTGCTTGTTGGGTCTTTCAGAGCTGTCATGATAGGGTCCCTTTTTGTGAGCACTTCATAGCCTCAGTAATAATGTCAGGCCTTGGGACCTCACCTTGAGCTGGATTCTACTTTGGGCCAGTTGCTGGACCTTGTTTTCCTCAGGCTCCTCTTCGTTTCCATCCCCGCAGTTGTTTCAGACAGGAACAATTATGGGTCAGAGTTTTGACTGTGGGATGGCAACCCCCCTCCCTCACTTGATGCCCTGTCTTCCTGTTGGTGGGCTCTATAAGTTCCCTCTCCCTAATGTTGGGCATCTCATCTGAGGTCCCTCCCTTTGAGTCCTTAGAGTCTCTTACCTCCCAGGTGTCTGGTGCATTCTGGAGGGTCGCCCTACTCCAGGCTTTTAATGTTTGCCTTAGGTTACTCTGAGCAATCTGGAGAATCAGTGCCCTAAATCAGAGGCTCTTTTGTTCTTTACTATTGGTGTTCGGTGTCTCTTTGCACACTTAATAAAGTTTTTGTTCATGTGGGCTATTTTAATTGGTACTTACTGCATTGGAATTATTTCCCCTGTTGATTATCTCATTTACATTAGAATTGTTTGGTCCAAGTTTGGGTAGTGTGCTTTATATAATCTAGTAGACTCAAGAGGAGAAGGAAAATTGGTTGATTTATTCATGTTTTCCTCTCTTGCTTCCTCCCAGAACTGAAATCAAGGCCTCATGCAGGCTAGTTAAACACGTTACCACTAAGCTACCTGTTGTGGCCTCTTCTTCCTAACCTTCCAGTGTTTTGTGGCCTTTCTGCTTGAAGAACTTCCTTCTACATTCTTTGTGTGTGATTTTACTTTGGATAAACTCTCTTCATGTTTTCTTCTGAGAAATGTTTAGATTTCACCCACATTCCTGAAGTATGGTTCACTGTGTAGGGCTTTGTCTGTCTTTTAGCACTTAACAAATATCAGGCCACTCCCTTCTGACTCTTAGGGTTTCTGATGAGAAGTCTGCTGTTGTGTGAACTTTGTTTCCCTGTAACTGACATGGCATTTCCCAAAGGTTTCTGAGCCTTGGTTCATCTTTTTTGAAGCTTAGCTTGTCTCTGTTGCTTAGATTGGATGCATCCTACTGTTTTCTATCAGAGCCAGTGGTCATTCTGTCCTTTTCATCCTGACCAATCCTCTCTTTTGAATATTTTATTTTTATTTTCCAGTTCTAAAAGTTTTCAGTTTTTTTCTGCCTTACTGAAAATTTATCACAGTGCTCAAGCAAAACATTACTTTTTCTATTAATATTTTGCTCTACAGCTTCCTTGGTCCTGTTTACTAGGATCCTGAGACCTTACCATAGACCCTGTGGAGACTGGCAAAAACATAAAACTCTTCTCTTGGTCATGATGATTCTGGCTTTCTCTTTCTATAAACTTATGAGATGTTACCTGGGTTGTCAATTTGAATTCTTAGCAGATCTGTCTCACTTCTTGGTGATGAAGGGTTTCCAGGGAAAGAATGTGTACTTGGAAGAGTCCTTCCTCATGGCCATGCATTGGCCTTGAGGGGCTGTTGCAATGGGTTCACAGAGATGCCATGCTGTTCACCCTGAGTCCTTCTAGACTGAAGTCCCTGTGAGTATTCATCCGGGTGTGTTTTCTCATTGTGGGCACCTCACTATGGACCTGATGCAGGGTAAAGCCAACGTGGCATGCTTTCACCAGTGGGGCCTTGGTCTGTGGGTCTTCTGGGGTTGCCAGTTAAACTAAATGTTCCTTCACTGCTGCCAGTCCTTGTGGAAAAGGGTATTATACAGGATCCTGTCATTCCATGTTGGCCCACAACTGCCTCCTTTGCAGGACATTTAAATACTTTCTTAAATCATGGCTGCTTAACATGTTTGCCAGACAATTCTAATAGTTAGGTGTTGTTATCTATTGATTGACTTGTTCATTTAATTTGTGAACTTTCCAGTTCTTTGACAATGCATTTTGATTTAAACCTGGACATCTTGGTACTGTCTTATGACAAAACCTTCTGCTTTAGTCAAATCCCTTTGTAGCAGGGTAGGATGCTGCTCTTTTACTGCCAGGTGAATTTAGCAGTTCAGGTGCCCATCTAGTGACAAGATTCTTGTTATTGCTGTGTGAAAAGTTCCGACTCTCAGAATGATCCTCACTGTCATTCAAGTGGAAATGACCTTTTGCCAATGGGCAGTGCTTTTGGACTCTCCTGTGGGTACACTCTGATATCACTTTAGTGAGAATGAGAGGATACCGTGACCTTGGACAGCACAACCAGAGAAGCAGTTGCTGACTGGCAGGGGAAAGGCCTCTCCCTGGTCTTTTCTGACAATTCTGAGATGAGAGAGTGATGTTCAGAACCTCATTTACAGCCATGAGAAAGTGGGACTCTAGTTTCCATGTGGCTTTTGTTTGAATCACTTAAGAGGGCACTACAAGACCTTTTCATCTCCAGTGTCTACTTGAAGTCAGAGTGGTTATTGTAGAATGGGTCGCCTTGCCTAATTCTTTCAATTTCCTGGTCATTAGGCCAAAGAGAACAGACTGCTCTTGGGACATGTTTGTCTGTGTCTATTGGTTTCCTAGGTTGTACTTGGGATGTGTTTTGCTTGTGTCTATTGGTGTTCTTTGGCTGTTTGCATCTTCAGTTCAAGGGGAAAGATGCAGCTGAAAGAAATCTCAGGGAAGTCACAGCAGTGTTGTGAGTTCTCTTGACTGGTCTACCTTTCCCCACCTGCTGGTGTCTTCTTATGTTTGTGTTAATTGTCTGTAGAGGAGAGAAAATGGAAAAGGATCCTACTCCATCTTTTCAGACTTGGAAATTCCTAATCTGGTTATGTGCAACAAAGGAGCACAGTTATCTCTAGAGGTATGATGTCATTAAGCAGCCTCTGGATACAGAAAGAAGAGTGAGAAGGGCATTTATCCTTACCATAACAAAATTTACCTTGAAGACCTCTGGAAGAATCCTATGATCATATCTTAGGAATGACTGCCCTGGATCAGAAAACGTTCATGTTGACAATATGAAAAAAATTGCACATTTTTTCTTACTTTGAGATTTGTTTTTATTTATGTGTGTATGCACATGTGTGTGCAGATGTCTATGGAGGCCAGAGGAGAGCATGGGATCTCCTGGAGCTGAAGGTTATAGGTAAGCCATTTTCTGTGTGGGCTAGGAACTCAGCTTTGGTCCTGTGGAAGAGCAGCAAGTGTTCTTGACCAATGGACCATCTCTCAAGTCTCTGACTATATGTATCATTAAAACATTTTTGGTTAAGTGCCTATTGTTTTAGTTCTGAGATACGGCAGTGTAGAGAAAAGAGCCTGGCCCTCATGAACTTTAATTTTTTTTGATTCAGTTGACTTGGCAAATGATTGAAGTTGTAAGTTTCTATTACCCAGGGCCAAGTCCTTGCATCCATTTCTCAGTATTTATCTCAGTTTGGTGTCTTTGTTTATCTTAGGCAAGGCATTGCAGTCATAGGTGTTGATAGGAACTTGGATGACTGGGGAAAGTGGTGTTCAAAAGCAGTAGAATGATGTGATCATGTAGGTGTCACTGTGCAGTTGCAGACTAGACAGAATGGTGTAGCAGGTCCTCCCTCTCCTTCCCTCTTCACTCCTTCTATCTTTCCTTCTTCTGACTTTCTCCTCCCCTTCCCTTTCCTCTTCCACTTCTCTGTCTTTACTTCTTTCCTCTTTTCTACTTTCCCATTCCAGTTTGAATTATAAACAGAACACTTTTCTAATTCTTATCTTCCAACTTGTATATATTTTACATAAATACACATAGTGCATGCATATCTATAGAATAGATTCATATATTGATTGATATATGTAATGCCAAGTATTAGATATGTTTGGGCTCAATAAAAGATGACAATACTGGCTATTACATGGAGTAAGAATTGAAATGATTTTTTTTTGTTTTGTTTTGTTTTAGGGTCTCTCTATTTAGAATTGCTTGTCTTGTAACTCACTATGTAGACCAGGCTGTCCTCAGAAATCTGTCTGCCTCTGCCTCCTAAGTGCTAGATCTAGAATGTTTTAATGTTGTGCGTGTTTAACTGCCTGTGAGGTATATATGCCACAGAGCCATAGATCCCTATCCATTCTAGCGTTCATTTGAACTCACTTTAACAGTTCCTTTGTGCGGTTCTAACATATTTGTGATGGGCTGGCTTTGAAAACTTTCTCGCCCTATCTCCACACCCAGTACCTCAATCATAATTGAACTCATAGTTTACTTTCTTGAGATCTTAAGGGCAGCCTAATGTTTGTCACCAAAATATGCGGACTATAGCTATAATCTGAAAACCCCTTTTTTCTTTGGCAGAGAACATTGTAAAAGGCAAGGAAAAATAAGCTTAAAATTAAAAACTTTGCTTTGGTTAAAATAAACTCTATGGGCATGCATATGACTGGTGCACTAATAGCTTAGGGAAGTCAGAGTCTCAAAGGAAATATTATTAGCTTACCTTAGATTCTAAGTAGTAGCAACAAACCAATATTGTTCAAATTACAGTTTTGAAAGATTAGCACAATGCAGTTAATAAGGCCTGAAAGTCAGTAACAGGTAAATGAGAGCTGGGGTAAAATGATTCATTCATTTGCAAGGTAGGAAACTGATTTTCTATGTCTTTGGTTTTTTGATTTTTGTTTTTTAAACACCTGGTGCCACTTGCTGCAAATGAAAAATTTAACAGTTAATGATGGAAATCATTGTGAGGAATAAGCCTGCTAGTGACATCCTTTCAGTCAGTAACATACTTCCTTGTTGGTCCCAGAGAGCAATGAATGAGGCATTATATTACAATGGAGGCTCATGGCCCTAATCAAAGGTCACTGGTTGCCTCTTAGTCTTCAGTTTCAGATTTGTCTGTTTGATCAGGGGCAGCACTGAAATTATGGTGATGAAGACTGTACTAGGCTGTGTCTGTTGGAACTTGAAAGTCTTCGGAGCTGGGTTGCTGGCAGCATGTGAACCCTGAAGAAAGTGCAAGCTGTGTAATGTCTTAAAGGAACTTTCTAGCAGCAGCTTCCTTCTGTGTCCTTTGAAAGAGTCCCAGTCAGTATTGAGGTGCACGTGAGAAGGTGTTTTATTGATTAAAGGAGATTTTTCCTCTCGCAAACACTCATGGAGATAGTGTTCCTATTACTTCTCTCTCGGTGTTGGCTTTTACACAGAAGTTCATTAACATGTGGATATGTGGTGATTGAAGTCAGACCGCTTTTCACAGTGGAGCTGTCTTGATATAATGAGCTCCTCTTTAATGTTCAAAAATTGTTGTTACTTTCTAAAAGGGGTTGTTTGTGAATTTCATTAAATTTAATCTCCTCTTCAAACAATTTCTGCATTGTTCAGTTTACTACAATTAAAATGCTTTCTGATGCTAAGAAAGCCACTTACAACAGATGTATCACAAATGCAAGCACTGTGAGAAGGCTTTGTTTTTCACTCTGACAGAAAGGCTGCTATTTAGCTGAGAACTCTTGGTGTGAATCAGGAGAGGTACACACTGCTACAGGCTCCTTTGCTCATAAGGTTAGCTTTCACAACGCCTTGGCTCCTTCAGTCCCTGCACTTATATCTGCACAATCACAACTGAAATACAGGGCCTTGCCTTCTCAGTTGACCAGAGTGCAGCCCTTCACCCCTAGAAGGTTGGGAATCTGGAGCTTCTGCTGAGGAAAGAATTCCCAAGGGACGCAGGAGAGAGTCCTAGGAGCGGAGCGAGGCTTACAAGTCCTAGTGGAGTTGAAGACAGTCATCTTGCTGCTCAGTAGGACTTGAGAGGCATGAGAGCAATCCCTCATCTCTTGAAGACAAAGAGGCAGGTAGTCCTTCTGGAGAGTGTTGAACAGGAGAAAGAGCAAACATTTTCATGTGCTAGAAAACAACTTTTCTAGATACAGCCAGGACAGTTGGTTGTTTTGTCAGCAATGGTAATTTATAAGCTTTCTGTGCTGTACTCCCTCACCTGGGGAAGTCAGCTAGATGCATCTTCTTCCTTCAGTTTCCAGGGTCATTAACTTCTTCCCTGAGCATCTGGTGAAGTGAAAATTATTCTTGTGTTCTTGATAATTAGAAAAGTGTGTCAAAAAAGTATTTAAGATATTGAAATTTTGAAATAGTGCTTTGAGTTGTTGAGGGCAGAGCCAGCATGTGAAATGTGCAGGGGTCTTTAGTTGATGGAGCTCATCTTGTCACCAAGCCGGCCTTTGTTAGTCATTGTGATGTAGCTCTGTAACAAAAGGGCTGTGAGGTCTCTCTGTTACCTCAAGTACAATGATGATACTTTGATCTGAAAAGAAGCAATTCTTGTGCTACACGAGACAGGAAAGATTTCCATGGCTTTGTAAGACCTAACTATGATAACATTAATGATAGTGTTTATAACCAATAAGTAAGGCAGTTGCCAATGTGACAATTTGGAATCATAAAGATGAAATTTCAGGTGAGAAATTAGGATATCTGTGTTAGTCACCTAAGAAAATTATATATAAGCAAAGTGATTATAGAATGATAAGGGGATGGAACTTTGTTTAGATTAACTTCTCTGTGGAGATTGCCAGCTTCACAATGGAATTTGTTAAGGTGGAACTATTGAGAATGTTCTAGGGGTAGTGAATAGTTGAGAAAGGATTTTGATGTGAAATGGGTTTGCTGGAGATCTTTCACGAGGAATATATTTACAGGGGACAATTCAGGTTATAAAATAGGCAGAAAAGGTTACCAAGCTAAAGTGGAAAGGAACAGGGTTAAGAAATCTGTCACACGCAGTTCATACACTGAATTGAAAAATTCCTAGTCCTGCTTGGCTGGTCTTCACACTTCATGTGGGCATACACAAACTATGTTCATGGTACTTTGACATCTTCAATAACACTTTCCAGTAAATAAGGGAAGTTGGGATGGAGATTTGAAATTTTATGTAAAAGACAGATGTGTTTACGAGTTCTGATCAAGGCACTGAATATACCAAAAGACAAGCATTACACTTGGAACGTATTCAGTTGACAGTGAAAATGGAAACTCAAATGCGGCAGTCAAGTCATCGTGTGTAAATATAATGAACAGCCAGAGAGTAAAGCCAGAAAATCTTGTGCATCTACCTATAATCATCTTGGTAGTCTTAGCTGAGACCTTTGGATTATTTGTTGGCACAAAATCAAATTTGTGTGTATTCTATGTTTTGTCAATTAAATTTCCATTATTTTGAAAATAAAAATAAAGCTGCTGAACAATTAAATGTTACCACCAAGTATTTACAAGTAAATTTATGATTAGATAAAATGTTATCTGCTGAAAGCAAAACCATCTTACATGGCTTCATACTGGGTACTTTATTTGACTGGATCATTAAATATTTTAATCTACAAAGAGAAGGTTGTAGAGACTAGTATAGGTTTAAAAATATTTGTTTTTCCAGGTCAATTCTCTGTGTAATCCTCTGACTATATTAGAATAATTCACAGACAGAAGGGTTTAAAGTTGTGCTTTAATTACTTTTGAATATTGGGATGATAGACACAGTGGAGTCAGGCATGGTCACATATGCCTGCCATCTCGGCACTTGGGAGGTGGAAGCAGGAGGACCAGGAGTTGAAGGCCATCCTCAGCTACATAATGAGTTTGAGGCCAGCCTGGGAAGCATGACACCTTGTCTCGAAACAGATAGATCACAAAACAAACAAGATCTAGTAATTTTGTTTTAGTGAGAGAAAAATGTACAAGTTGTGGAGGCTGGGAGAGAATGGTGAGCTACCACACAATGGCAGCCTTCATTTCATCGACAGTGTTAATTTGGGGACCTGCGTATCAATGGTTTTGATTTGTTTTCTTTCTTGCTTTCAGGCCATAATGAAGTTTTGATAATTATCATAATTATCTGAGTAATATTCCCAGTCATTTTGACTTTTGAACTGTCACTAAGAGATCGGTTTCTATATGTTCAGCTAGTGGCCTTTTGTTGGATGCCTGAGGTAGAAGATAATAGACTATAAACAAGAGCTGTGATTTCTTACACATCTTCATTTTGACTCAAATGCAGGAAAGCCTTTATTACATAAGTAATAGAGATGCAAGACATCTAGAAGTTCCATGTCTGCTTCTCAATCTGCTTATCTAGATCAGAATCTTGGGAAGTATGTATATTAAACACATCTGGATGTAAAATTACTGGAGTGTCACTAGATCATTGGTAAACATGAATATTTTCATAATTTTACCTAAGCAGTCAAAGGTATGTGGTTAAAGAATTTCTGTTTAATAATATTTCTATTTTAAAAAGTGATTTAATAATCTGGTAGACAAAATTCTTTGACAAAAATTTTTATGTGCTTAAAACTTTATATGTAATAATAATGATGTCAGTATATTTTATTTGAGAAGCACATGCTTAAATTACATATCACACCTGAGAAAAAATGATTTGAAAAAGAAATAATTATAGCTATCTTGGTAGATGATCAGCTAATTAGTGGTAATTTAGATTAAATGCACACACTGAAAGCTGTAATAAGTTTTCATAGCATTGTCAAGTTTTTAAGGTGCAAGTTAAAACATTCTTTTCTTTCAGATTGTTGAATTTTGCTATGTAGACTATGAATTCCATTTGCTTGTTTGTTTGTTTTTTTGACTGTTTATTTTTGGTTGTGAATTTTTCAAATTGTCTCAACAGCTTGTATGTGATTTAAATGGCGATATCCTCCATTTGTAGACATTTCTCCACGAGGCACTCATAGGTGTAATCCTGTATATATTTTAGGCAATCAGTGACCTTATTTTTTGTACAAATCAAGTGACATTCAATACAGATACTATGGCAAGAGAAATCAAAATAGCCACCTAATTGTAATTACTCCCCCCCCCCCCCCCATCATTATATCGCTGCACGCAGAACAACTGGTTTCTAAAGTGAGAACTCAACTGCTGAGTTTGGCAGGTACAAAGGGTTCTTTTCTTTTCTCCTCTCCCTCTGCATTTGTATTTCCATTGCGTGTGAGGCTTATTGGAAAGTTCAAACTGACCTCTCTCTTGAAAGACTTCATTTGAATTCTAGTAGCTTACAGGAAATGATTATTTTGTGTCTTCTGAAATTGTCAACATTTATGGTATAGTAGTTAGATTGTTACGGGAATAAGAACAGTTTTAGGTAATTTGAGGGAAATCATTATCAAGGGTTGGGCCAGATAACATATAATTAGCTGTCACAGTTAGTGGGTCTTGGGTAAAATCAAACATATGCATGTGAACATAGGGATGACGCCTTCTGAACTGTTCTGTCTCAATGCATGGCCTGGGGCCTGGCGTGTGGTAGACATTCAGTGGTGACTGAGAAGAGAGCTCAATGGGAGGGAGGAGAGCACTCAGGCCTCAGTTCCACGCGTCCTTTTGCAGTGGTTCATCTAATCGCGATTCCCCTTGATAGTAAAACAGGAGAGTCATTCTTCCTCAGAGCTGAGCACGAATGTGGCAGAAGTGTGGGAAACCTCACTCCAAAGGGTTGTAAGCACATTGTCTGCTTTACTCTTTTCTGTGTGTTTACTCTTACTGGTTAGTGTTGAGAATAACAAGACAAACGTTACATGTAGCATCGCAAGGAAAGCTTCTATGAAAACTATGAACATTTTAAAAACCGAAAGGCATTTATTAGTTCATTAACTGATAGTAACATATTATTTACCTCGTTGATAAGGTTTCTTTTGATAGTGGTAAAGGTCCTGAATAATGAAGCTCGTAAGTCAGAGATGAAACTCATCTATCTTAATATTGTGAATTGATTTTTACTTTAATGCTTTTTTCTGGGTACGTGTTAGTCAGATTTCTGTTGTGACAGAAATACCGGAAAGACCTGGCTTATGATGAAAGGCTTGGTTCACAGTTTTAGAAAGTTCAGTCTGTAGTCACTTGGCGCTATTCTTTTGGGTCTGTGGCAAAGCAGAACAATCATGGTAGGGAATATGCCGGAAAGCAAAGCTGCTAGCTTCTGGCAGCTGGGAAGGAAGCTGAGAGCAAGAGCCAGTGACCCCAGCCTCCACCAAAGTTTTGTCCCTTGTGACCTGACTTGTTTCAGTAGGCCACCTCTTAAAGTCTTCCTGACTCCCAGTAGCAACACAATCTCCCTGCCAAGTCCTCAACATATGGCCTTCAGGGGACATTTTAGAGCTAGATCATCCAAGGGGCAAATCCATGCTAGATGTTACTGGGGTCTGTACCTCTTTAAAAATATGATCTCAGCAGAGAGGGGTGGATGCTGAGTAGTTATGAATTGCTGTTGTGTCAGGTAGATTAGTCACTAAAAGAAGAGATACAAAGAAAATATTTTGTAACGATGATAAATTCCCAGGCTTCATGTTTAGACTTCAATTTTTTGGTGATACTAACATTTAGTGATTATTATATTTACTATGAAATGAAGTAATTACCATTGTATGAAAATAGTCCATGTACTCACACAGTATTGTTTCTCAGAATTAAGGATTTTCATTCCCATTAAGATAGGTATTATGCAATGCTGTTTTAATTTTCCTGGTTCTCAAACTGTGTCAGAGACCTGTGATATTTACCAAATCCTGACTTACAAATGTCAGCCCAGAGAAAGGCTGTGATTACTTATGGCACAGGGGTCTCATTGTAACCTTTCAGATCTTCATTTATGACTTTCAGGAATATTATAGAAAGCATTTAGATGCATGTGCATGTACACACATACCCCAAACCTCTGTCATGCTAAGAGAGCTAAACAGGGGTAGCAATGCTTTGTGAATAAATGTTTAGAAAAAGTGTTTTCATTTCTGGCTGGCTCTAGATGTTGTCCGGTGTATTAATACTTAGTTTATTTAACATTTCTTGTAGTGTAGGTTTACCAATGAAGAATTATCTGTTAACTTTCATCAGTGTGAAAAAAAATCTTGATTTTTGCCTTTGTGTTAGAAATATACTTATAAAGTCATCCACTTTTTTTTGTAATGGTAATGATGTTGTCATTATTTCCATTGCTCTATCTGTAGTGTGTTATATATATTAATTAGCTATTCTTGTGGTTTGCTCTAAGGCATTTCTTCTCCTTTTTTGGGCAGTAGCTTGATTATGATGTACTGGTGTTCTCTTCGAGTGATTCCACTTGTTAACTCTTCTTGTGCCTTTTTTGATGTCCCCAGATTTGTGAATTTATAGTTTTATTCACATTTGTAAAGCTTTGGCTAGATTCTTCATTTGATATCTCCTTTATCTTGGGACTCCCATGTATGTTAGATTGTTTGATACCCTGTTAATTTTCTTCTTTTTTTCCCTCTGTGTTTTATCTTGAATAGTTTACATTGCTACCTCATCAAGTTCTATTGTTAATACAATCTGGTAGACTTCCATTCTGGATAGTATTTCCTTTTTTGCTTTACATGTTCTTTTTGTACCTTCCATTCTTCTTTTCAACAAGTTTGTATTTTTGAACACATTGGCATTTTACATATCTATGTGCCATATTTACCTGTTAAATCTGTTGTTTTTCAATTCTGTGTCTGTTTCTATTGACTTACTTCTCTCCTGGCCATAGCACATAATTTTCTTCTTCCTTGTAAGCCTAAGCATGCATGTATATGCATAACATATAATCTGTTTTAATATTTTACTATCCATATCACATTAGTTTATTATCAAATTACAAGTCCATAATTCCGCAGTGGAGAAGAACAAACTCTGCATTTTCATTATCTTTCTGTGCCATTATCCTCTGTTTGACTCTCAGTGGTGCTGCCCTCACAGTTTATCTACTGTCTCCTGAGTATTCTTAAAATCAGCTTATGCTTGATCATAGGCATAAATCCTTCTGGTGGTACAGTGCTTTGGCACATGATGGGTGGGTCCATTTTACGAATCTCCAAAACAACTGTTACTCTTCGTTACGTATGCAGGCACCATTCTTCTGTACACAGCTCAAGGGTACCCCAGCCTGGATGTATTTGTTTTCTCAGGAGTCTTTGCACTGCCTGCCTGTCTGTCTGAGGCTTTTGTATAATTTAAATAGATAATGTCCAATTTTTAGATTTGAACATACATTTCTAATCCCCTTTGAAGTCTTCTGATAATTTTCTTATTATTTCTCTTGGGAATGTTCCTCAGTCACCACTTTCCTTTATTTTTCTACAATCTTCAATACTGTTAAGTGTGGTAGATTTTTATACTGTTTATTTCTGTATTTTCTGGTATCCTTGCTGTGCCTGGTTCTTTAATTACATTCTCAAACATGTTTGTTTGTTTGTTTGTTTGTTTGTTTTTGTTTTTTCTTAAAATCTGGATTTGGAGTGAAGAATCTTCCAGTTAAGGGCTGAGAACCAAGTGTATTGTGTCCTGCACTGACTATCCTTGAAAAGCCCTCTTGTGTGCACTAGAAATACTCCCTCTCCCTGTCCTGTTCTAATTTGAAACGTCTCTCCCCTGAGACACACACTTCTTAATAATTCAATGGAGAAGGCATCTTTTCAAATGGAGAGGTTTCCCAGTTGTGGTTCAACGCACTTTTCTACTGTACAAAACAAAATTAATTTTGTACTTTTGGGAATAATATATACAAAAATTCTATTCTACTTGGATCAACTTGTTCACTTTTGATATTTCATTCAAAGAAGACTCAGGGATGCTGAGTTGGGAGGACTTAACTACTCAGAACAGGTGAGATTCTTAAATTGCAGATATATTCAGATTTAAGACATGGATGCTTTGTGCATGAGCAGCACAAGGGACCCTATCCCACAAATAATGAAAACAACATCTCCATTTGTTTAGGTAAAATGGCCCCATCAGACCAAGAGTATAGCTTCCTAACCATTCTTGTGACCTCTGCAGTATAGGACTACCTTATCAGTTCCCTGCAGGAGCCAGCATGGACATTCTTAGCCCAAACAAGATCTTAAGATGAGTCCTTTTTCAGTCAACACAATGCCACAAATTCTGGAAAAGCCATCTAATTGGACAGAAGAGAAAGACTTCACCCTTCATGGGACAGCAACTGTTTTCCTTTTACAAATTCCTTTAAGTGCTATAAGTGCACTGGGATCCAGAGGGTCAAATGGCTTTAGCTCAGCTCATGCAAACCTTAGGTTTCTACAGTATTCATCAGCAAATGCTGTGCTGTCTCAAGGCTGGCATTGGGGGAGGAGCTAAGTTTACCTGAATTTACTTCAGACAACTTCAGATTCACTTCAGAGAGTGAGGTCAGGCCTACCCAAAAGTAGATGGGTAGAGTGCCAAGCAGGGATGCGTCACCTGGCTGGTGATCATTGGTAGTAGATGGCTATCACAGTTTTAAGTGGGGCCATCTAACTGACGTTTAAAAAGAGATGAAAGAACAGGAATGGTCCAGGAGATTTTGTAGTCTTTGGGCGAATGAAAAGAAGCACAAAGGTAACTAATCCATTTATCAATTGGAAATTATTAGAATTTTGAAAACAGTCTTTTTTTTCTTTTTGACAAAAAGCTATGTTTAGAGAGAGCACTATAGAGCAAAAGTGGAATGGACTGCCAAATGCTAAGATAGGAAAATTAAAAATGTCATTTTTAAAGGTATGTTTGAATTAATGGCAAAGTGCTAGAAGTCAACATGTGTTAGAGTGGAGGCTCTGAGCACCAGCAGGGTGCCAATGGTACAGGAACCAATGGAACTCACTGGTCTGGGGTTTTTTTTTCCCAGCATTTGACTAATCAATGCAATCCTAGGCTTAAAATGTATATGGAAATCATCAATTTTTTATATTTATCTAATTCTTAGACTACAACCACATTCATTTGTAGATGGTGGGCTTCTACACTTCCTCCTGTGGATGGAGAGCTTTGTTTGCTTACCTCTGCAGACATCCTGTTAACATTATCCACTAGACAGTGGCTGCAGTGTGAGGCAGCAGCTGACTCTACAAACACACTTCATTTGTGTCCCGAGAACTTCCAATCTCATAACAGACTACAACCTTGATAGTTTAAGAGGCAGGACTCCCAAAGATGCATGAAATACCTGGTAATATTGCACTTTATACCAGATTTCTGATTTTCTGACCAACAGCTACATTTTCCTCATTTATAATCATTAAAGAAGTAATTTAATAAGAATGTACAACTCAATTTTGATGATCTTCCTGGTAGCTCACTTCTTTGAAAGTCATACATCAGAACTATGGAGACGGCTCAATGGGAAAAGCTACCTTTGGTGAAACCTGATCCTCGAATTCCATGCCCAGGACCCACACAAGGAGGAAGAGAAATGACTCTTGCAAGTTGTCTTGTGACCTTTACAAGAGTGCTGTGACACCCCTCATATACACATGGATAAATAAGTGAATGTAATAAAATGCTTTAAGAGCCATAAATCAAAGAATTAAATGCGAGTTATAATTTCAGTATCACAAGAGGGGAAAGATAATTTAAAAGTAGTGACAGTTTTAATTGTTTTCATTATCTATTATAACATTCAATTTATATGGGAAATTTATGATAAAATTATTTACATGTGCATTATCAACACAATCAAACTATTTTGGATTAGAGGATTTAGAGGCAAGTTCTGGGTCCCCATTTAACCCAATACTTCCTGCCCCACCAAGATAGAAAAACTGCCAATAAAACTCGATTTTTCTGGGATAGAGAGATGGCTCAATCAAGTAAGCACTTGCTGCATATTTTGAGAACCTGTGTTTGAATCCCCAGCACATAATGTGAAAAATTGGCTATGGTAGTGCACATCTGGGCGCTCAGCCCTGGAGAGGTGGGCACAAGGAGGGCCCTGGGGCTTGTTGGCCAGGCATCTTACTGTCTCAGCGAGCATCAGGTTTAACCAGAGACCTTATCTCAAAGGCAGAGTTGTGGGGGCCACTGAGATGGTCAGGAGGGGGAACACTTGCTGTTCAAGCCTGATGACTTGAGTTCAACTCCACAGTTGTCTTCCCACACCATGGCATCTACATCCTCACACTCACACAGTAACACATTTTAAAACTCAAGGTGCTAAGTGACACTTAATGCTGATCTGTGGTCTCTCTCTCTCTTACACATACACAGAAGAAAGAGAGAGAGAGACAGACAGACAGAGACAGAGGGAAAACAAACTTGAAAATTCTTACAATCAATAGCTTTAGCACATTCATAGATTGCAAAGTTACTATACTGTAAAAGAGAAAAGGTTTTGATCTTCAAAAGCAATAAGCAATCTTGTAGTTCCTCTGGACTAGCCTGTTTTGCATACATGATATGAACGGTGCCATGCAAACACTCATCTTTTGTTTCTGGTTTGCTTACTTTTCTGCATTTCTCCTTAGCTCATCTTTGCTATACCATGAATGAGCTTTAACGTTTGTGTTCTGTTGAAGTGAATCGTGTTCTGTTGCACAGCAGTGCCTTCGTTTTGGTTGTCTGGTACCCTGTTTAAGGAAATGGGCTGTGGCTACCTTTTGGTTGCTATGAAGAAAGCTGTGATGACTGCTCACATACCAGCTTTTCCTAGCACCTGTTTTTGATTTGCTGGATCTGGTGATTTTGTGCTTAACCTTTTGCGGAAGTGTGAAATTGTTTTCCATAGTGGATGTGTTTTAAGAGTCACAGAAGCAATGCACAGATGCTGTCGATTTCTCCCATCATGGGCACTCAGTGGTCCTGTGCCATGGTTCTGACTTCCATTTTCCTACGGCACAGTGACATTTCCTAATGCATGCAACTCCTCATGTGCTTCTTGGCTATTTGTATATTTTCTTTGGGAAATGACTGCATTTTCAGTAATTACAATTTAAGAAAATATTTTTAGTATTGGGTAGTGAGGAGTTCGTTTGTATTTGGGACATTAAATATCCTAAACATAAATAACACTATGTTTTGCTAAGATTTTCTACTTTCTGTGGGTTTTCTTCTCAAGTTAAGTAGTGTTCTTTGATATATAAAAAGTTCCAAAATTTAGGTGGTGAGTGGCTCTTATCATTTTTGCAGAAATATAACACAAGAGGACTTTTTATTCTTGCAGAGGGCCTGAGTTCACTTCCCAGCATCTGTGCCTAGTGTTTCACAAATGTCCATAATTCTAGGACCAAGGGACTGAAGGCTTCTAGTTTCTGTGACTGCCTGCACACACATACACAGATACATAATTAAAAAATACTTTAAAAATGTTATAAAATTTGAAGAAGTTTAATATATATATATATATATATATATTTAGTTACTAGTGTTTTGGGTGTTATCTTGATAATTATTATTTAGCTGTATATGTACGTCTGTCTGTTTGTATGTGTCTGTGCATGTATTTTATGTGTATATGTGTTTGTGTGTATATATATATGTTTGTGTCTGTATGTGTGTATGTATGATGTGCATGTGCATGTTCATGTGACACCACATGCATGTGAAGGTCAGAAAACAACTTAGCCGTGTCTGTTCTCTGTTTCCACCTTTATCTTAGTTCTAGGAATTGAATTCAGATCAGCCGGCTTGCATGGCAAAAGTTTTACTGCTGAGCTCTCTCACCAGCCCCTTTGATGCTATATCTAAGAAATAAGTGTGAAGTCCAGGGTTGTAAAGACATACCCCTGGGCATTCACCAAGGACTCTTTACTTAATGCATAGGTTTAGGACTCTGCTACATCTTACAATGACCTCTCTTGCACACGGTGTGAGTGAGGATTTACACACATATATCCAGCTTCCTTTCATATTGTTGAACAGACCACTCTTTCCTCACTGAATGCTTTGGTGCTCATTCACCTGTGAATGTCTGCACTTGCTTCTGAGTTCTTTCTTCTGTTCCATTAGTTTTACTCACTTTTAGGCCAGCACTACTTGTGATTACTGTGCGTTTCTGGTGAATTTGGAAGTGTTAGTGTTCTAGTGCAGACCCTTTTCAATATAGCTTTGGTTATTCAGGGTCCTTGGCAATTTCATATGAATTTATAATCAGCCTTTCTACTTCTTCAGGAAAGGCCATCAGATTTATACTTTTTTTTTTAAATAACACTACAAAATAACCATGTCCTAGCCAGCAGCAGAATGTGTAATGTTCTACTGTGCAAGTTATTGCATCTTAATGGGTGGAGAGATGGTATTTCAATGATAAGCTTTTATTGTCAGCTTCTGTTTCTATTAAGGATAATGAAAACCTCATGTCTGGGCCTGTGAACAGAACTACTGTGACCTTTGATATGACCCACCTGTTGCGCCTTCACAGTCAATGATTGTCACCTCATGTGAAGGTGATCTGGAGAGTAACATTCCTGCAAGATGGAGAATAACATTTAATATGGCGCAGGTCTTGGATAAACATAAAAAAACAAAAGAAATGAAACAAACAAACAACCCCGCCCCAAACCAACACAACTTATTTAACCAAGTATTTTGAGAAACGAAGGTAATGACAGCTGATTGGCTCATAATGCCCTTCTCAGGGAGACTTGTGTCTTCACTCACAAGTATGCATACTATGCTCCTGCCTGGTAAGACAAATGACTGCCTGATTCAGAGTTGGACAATTTTTTACAACTACAAAGACTTCATAACCAGTTCCTGGATTATACTCATTTTCTAGTGCTGCTTTTATGGGAAATTAGAATTGTTTATCATTTAGGACTAAACTTGGAAATTATTGATCAGCCTTCAAAAGAAAATATAAGCAGATATATCATTTGCTCTTAGAGCATAGGCTAGACCTTTTTACTCTGGAGTTTTGTGGAAAATAGTTTCTCAGCTAAAGAATGATGTCAGTTCTTGGCTGGAGAGAAGGCTTGGCAGTTAGGAGCACTTGCTGCTCTTGCAAAGGACCTAGGTTTGATTCCCAGCACTGCATGGTGGCTCACCACTCTCTGTTATTGCACTTTCAGGGGATCCTACATCTCTTAGGATTTCCTTGGACTTCTGCACAATTTGGTGTAAATACAGACAGTCAAGCACATATACACATGCCCAAAATAAGTACTTAAAAAGAATTTTATCAATTCTGCCTATATATTTAAAAAATGCATTACCTTTAGATATTTTCACTAGCTTAAAATTTTTCTTTTTCATTCTACTTCATTTCTAAAGAGTGTATCCATTCTTAGAGAGATCCCAGTACTGACTTCAGTGAGTCAATGTTAGTGTTTTATAGTATAACCCCGCCCCCCAACTAAGATACTTTTGAATATACATGTAAGATTTCATCATCATGGAACTCTGTTATAGAAACAGGAACACATCTTTGTTTGGGCTTAGGTAAAGATGGTTCATCCCGAGCACCATTCAGACTAACACTTCTGCAGAAACCTCTCTCTCTCTCTCTCTCTCTCTCTCATTAGTGCCTTGCCTGTAGCTTTGTGAAGGTTTTGCTCGTAGGATGAAAGGTCATGATGGTGTCCAAGCTCCAGTTGAAGGTTTCTGGGTGAATCTTTGCTTATGTCTCTTGCTCTTGAAACCATTTTGCCAGTGCCAGTGGAGCTTGTTTGTAAAAAGGATGGTGCTCATTTGAGGGCCAGGAGTATAGTTTATTCTGGGAGTGGAATTCAATAAATTTCCCTTCCCTTTCCCTCCCCTCCCCTCCACTCCCTTCTTTTCATCCTTCCCTTTCTCTCCTCTCTTTTTTTCCCTCTCTGCTCCATCATTCTCTCCTTCCCTTCCCTCCTGACAGTTTGAATTGTCCACGAACTGTTTCTTCAGATCTTACCTCTCACCCCAATTCTCTTTTGTCTTTAGACAGGGTCTCATACTAGTAACTCATCTTGGTCTTGAACTCTCGGTTGCCCAGACTGTTCTCACAACATGATACGCCTGCATCAGTCTCCTGAGGCAGAACCATGCTCAACTCCTATTTTCTTAGAGAAGCAAGAGTGCTACAGTTCAGTGCCACACCATGCTGTGAGTGGACTGGCATAGGATTCTGGCCGCTGCTAGAATCAATGCTTTTATGTGTGAGTGCAACATTTCAAATGTTAAGAACTTGTGGGGCCAATCCATTTCCACTTGGGGATTTCTGATGCTTTACAGTCTAGACAGCAGCATTATTTTGGAGCTAAAGGAGGTCATCCATTTCAAATTTATTATATACCCAGGCCAGAATTCTAAAAGAAATAGTCCAGTTTCTAGTTTTCTAGTCCAGTTTGACTAGAAAAGTGATCTTATGGGATTGTGTCTTTAGAGCATTGAGAAAACCTAATGTAATCTATAACTTTACTTCTTTATGGGTCCCAAGACTCTTAGTTTTCAAAATTATTCATAGTTTTGTAATGTAGAGGCCTAGGAATTCATCCTTTGAGAATTTTCTAGGTGTCTCTATGAGGATTTCTGTATCACTGACCAATGTTTGCGAGCGGCTGGTGAAGGGTGAGTGAGAGTGTATTTCTTTGAACTCATTTGCCTCTGACTTATTTTGTTGTTGTTGTTGTTTGTTTGTTTTGTTTTGTTTTCGAGACAGGGTTTCTCTGTGTAGCCCTGGCTGTCCTGGAACTCACTCTGTAGACCAGGCTGGCCTCAAACTCAGAAATCCGCCTGCCTCTGCCTCCCAAGTGCTGGGATCAAAGGCGTGCGCCACCACCGCCCGGCCCCTGACTTGTTTTATTAGGTGTATTTAGTATCATGTTGAAAATATGGTATGGTAGTTCTGAGTGTTTCTTTGGATCTGCATGTGCTCTTGGTAGTATCTAATAGGATACTACCATCATATATATACACACACACACACACACACACACACACACACATATATATATATGACTCATGCAATGCTGTGGCTCAGACACTTTATTATATTGAATATAAATAAATATGTAGGAAGAATTGTATTTGTTTTTAAAGTGACATTTGAAACAATTTTTTTGTTACCAAATGGCAAAATATGGTTATTTTAGCATATGGGTAATTTCTTTGCAATATTGACAGTTTTATTACCTCTTATTTATCCAAACATGTACTGTAATAAGATAAAAATAAAAAGTTAGAGATGTTATTGATACATTTAAGACAGAATTTCATGTTTTCAACAAAGGCATATATACTACGAGCATCAAAACTCTTAATTTTAAACATCTTTAATTTAGGACAAAAAAAAAAGTGTAACAACCACTTGCTGCTACAGAAAAAGGGGTGGCAAAAGAGCTGTCAATAGGTGGCTTTCCACTCCGTTTTTCATGTTTGATTTATTCAGAATTAAAATTTTAGAGTATGGTGTGTGTGTGTGTGTGTGTGTGTGTGTGTGTGTGTGTGTGTGTACATGCATTCTCATGTGTGTGCACATGCTGAGGCCAATGGCTAAGGTTGGGTGTCTGCCTCTACTGCTCTTCACCTATACTTGAGACAGGGCCTTTCACTGTAGCTAGCCTTGCTAGCCAGCAAGCCCTGCATTTTTCCTATTTTCACCTGCTGTGACCTCTACTAGTGCAGGGGTCACAGTGCTGTTGCTGTTCCTTGCTTCTACAGGGTGTTGGGTCTGGATCAGGGCTTCCTGCTCACTCAGCACTCTACTCACTGAACAATAGTCTTGCCCTAAAGTATGATTTTTAAAAATCTCAAGATGCAAGGTTAGGTTTTTTTTCCTCCCGTTAGGGTTAACCCTCTTCATTTGCCCTTCTATTGCTTCTCTAGTGTACCTAATTTTAGGAGATAAACAGTCTCAGTCACTAGTGATCTGCTATCTTTCTCAACCTCACAGACTAAATTATTCACAAAATATTAAAGATGTTCACTTAGGTTTAAATATTATGTTTCTATCACAAGATACTGGTGTTATATACTCTTGATTTATGTTGAAAATTTTGTGTTTTTTCGCTGAATGAATATAATCAGTATGGTAAGTATTATGTTTTAAAAAGATGCCAATCTGTAATTTTGTATCTAAGTATTTTTTGATGATACAGGGCATCAATATTAAATGAAAATTTAATTCAGTGATTTCATTTTGTTGAAAATATTTCTATCAGAAATTCATATTCTGCTTGTATTATGCTGAACATGATGCCGCATGCTTTTCTCTTCCAAGCAATCACCAAAATATCCAAAAGTTTAATTTAAATGGAAGTGTTCCTCCATGGAATGCACAGAATCACCTGTGAGGATGATTGCACTCCAGAGGTCATAGTACTTTTGCAGTTCATACCTTAGCTCTGAGTACCCAGTGTCTGAGAGCTCTGGCATGCTGTGCACACAACCAATGTCTAGGTCTGAGCTATTCTTCTGAGCACAGGGGATCAAATTCTACAGTCAGGAACAATAGGCAAGCACACCTCTCTATTCTTCATTTCTTCTGTCTCTAGGGTCGTTGTAGAAAAATGTTTCTGAAGTATCACTTAAAAAAAAAACCTAGAAAAATATCAAATAATTTGGTTGATTCTGAAGCTGTTAACTAGAAGTCATTAAAACTGCAGTGTTCTTAAAGGCTGGCATACCTCCAGGGTGACTGTATTAGTGAGTGTTCTGTTATGATAAGATATCAGAGAACATCAACTTAGGGAGAAAAATTTATTTTGGTTCATGGTTTTACAGGTCTGGTGGTGGTGGTGAGGCACTCACCTCTCCGTGGTCAGGAAGCAGAAAGAGCTCTAGGCTTTTTTTTTCAATATTGGAGATCAAACCTACGGTGTCATGTATGCGTGACAAATTTTTCTCCAATTATGCTATTTAAAAGAGATTTTCTTTTTAAGTATAGAATAGTTTATTCAGGGCATGGGGAGGGAGTCAAGAGGGTAGTAGAGGCAGAGAAAGGCAGAGAGGGGGAGAGAGTAGAGAAGTAGTGGCTGGCCATGAACATGTGGAGAGAGGGAAGAGGGGGGAAGAGCCCAGGAGGGCAAGCAAGAAACAAGAGAGCAAAAGAACAAGAGCATTTTAAAAAAGATATATTTATATATTTTCTATGAATAAGCTGTAGCTGTCTTCAGACACACCAGAAGAGGGCATCAGATGTCATTACAGATGGCTGTGAGCCCCATATGGTTGCTGGGAATTGAACTCAGGATCTCTGAAAGAGCAGTCAGTGCTCTTAACAACTGAGCCATCTCTCCGACCTAAAGGAGATTTTTTTTTTACCATGATATAGTAATATATTCTAAGTAGGAATAAGTAATTTAATTTGCTTAATTAAAGAAGTAGATTACTATTAGACAAAATTGCATATGGTCACCAGGATTGAGCATTTATTGCATAAAAACATGAACATGGGAAGGGGCTTGCAAGAGGAAGCGAAGCATGAGCAGGGTGGGAAGGGGGTGAGATGATAGGGCTGAGAGCAGTCAGAATGTATTATATACATGTATGAAACTCTCAAAGAGCAAATCTAATTAGTGAAACATCATTATAAAACTGAACAAAGTCATATTATTTTAGAGCATTGGATGTAGAACCTAGTGCAGATTAAAGTTGCAGGCTGTGAGTCAGATAGTTAGGTTTCTCCCTCCTCCCTTCCTCCCTTCCTTGCCTCCTCCCCGCTCTCCCTCTTCCCTTCCCCCTTCCTTCCTTCCTTCCTTCCTTCCTTCCTTCCTTCCTTCCTTCCTTCCTTCCTTCCTTTTCTTCAGTCTTCTCTTCCTCACTCCTTCTCCTCCCTTATTCCCTCCTTCCTTCCTTTTTCCTCCCTTCTCCTTCCCTTCTTTCTTCTCCTCATCTTCTCTATTTTTTCACAGGCTTTCCATAGATAGCCAGGCTGGCCTTGAATTAAGGATCTTCCTGCATATAGCTAAGTGCTCAGAATGAAGGCACTCATCACCCTTCCTCATTTCCAGAATTAAGAATAAATCTGTGAGTTGAGTGGTGTTATGAGAATAATTTTTAGGGGGTCTATTCTAAGACTAGTGACTTAAAAAGTTATGCATTTATTTAAAATGTTTCTACCAAAGGCTTATTTTTTAATAGAAAATTTCCATATAATATATTTTGATCATATTCTTTCTCTTCCTCCAACTACACCCAGCACTTTTCCCCGCTTCCCTACCCATCCAACTTCATCTTCTCTCTCTCTCTCTTTAAAAATAAACCTAAACCAAAACAAAAAGTAACTAAACTCACTTAAAAAGCCACAATAAGATCCCTAACCAAAGAACACAAAAAAATATAGAGTCCATTTTGTGTGGGGCCTACCCTAGAGTGTGGTTGATGTTGCTAGCAACAGTCCACTGGAGAAAACTGATTTTTCCTTTCCTGGAGGGTATCAATTGCAAACAGCTTCTTGGTTGGGGAAGGAATATTTTTGTGTGCCCACCTTCCCTTCTCAATGCTAGGAATTTGTATAGTTTGAATCTGTGTAGGTCCTGTGCATGCTGTTACAGTCCCTGTGAGTTCATATGTATGCATTTTTCCTTCTGTGTCTAGAAGATTCTGTCTCCTTGGCCACCACTTTTGTCTCTTACAGTCTTTTACCTCCTCTTCCACAAAGATCCCAGGGCCTTGAGGGTAGAGGTTTGATACAGACATTCCATTTGGGCCTGAGTGCTGCAGATGCAGTCTGTCTCCCACCATGTGCACATTGTCCAGCTGGGGGTCTTTTGTTAATTGCTGTTTAATGTAGGACAAAAAAGCTTCTCTGATGACAGTTGACTGAGGCACTTATCTGAGTCTCAACCTAGTGTCTAAAAGTTTTAAATTTGCGTTAAATGTAATGTCATTTCTCACTACCCTTTCTCCTCCCAATTCCTTCCATGTCTTCTTCATCTAACCTCCTGATCCCCCTACTGAGTCTCAAATTCATGGCCTATTTATTATTATTATTGTTATACACACACACATATGAGCATGCACACACACGCGCATGCACACACACGCACACACACACACACATGCGCATGCACACACACACACACACACACACACACACACACACACACACACACACGCAGATGCTACAACCCGCTGAGCTTATCTAGTTTATCTAGTTTATCTAGTTTATCTAGTGCTACATTTATGTTCATGATTTCAGAGCGGATCACTTTGTATGGGATAACCAGCTAGCAGATCATCTGGGGAAGACTCATTCTTCCCTCCCTTCTCAACACTCATCAGTTGCCTGTAGTTCTTTGTCTAGGGGTTTTTCCCATGCCCATGTTAGGCTGACTGTACAGATACAACTCCTTTTCTCAGGGGAACAGAAGCCTAATTTAAGCTTTTCAGGTGGTAAACCTCAATAAAGAATGGCTAAGTGTCACAATGAACTTATCTTTATATACAGTTGATATATAGTAATGATAAAAATCCTAAAAATAAGAATGGCTAATATACAAAATTATCAAACACAGGTAAATAGAAAGGAAACTAGGAATAATTTTCACTATAGGTCAAAAGAGATTTTTTGTTATTTGAGTTTTTATAGTTTGTTTTTTATTTAAGACAGACAACAAAATTTAACTTTGGCTTTTTACTTAGAATAAGTAGAATTACTTTAGGAGCTTTGTGTTGTGATCCCATATCAAAAGGAATTCTGGGTATTATGAGGAAAAATAATAAAAACAATGTATAGCAGAATCCTGTCTTTGAGCAAGAACAACCAACAAAATCAGACAGGAAAGTCAGGTTTTGTTACTGTGTCTTCAGGAGGAAATAGAGTCAGAGCATATCTAGAAGCCCGGGGAGGATGAGGTGCCTCCATTACACAGCTCCAGCCTCATGTCATGTTTAGGAAAGTACCACACTGAGTCCAATTTGTGCTGTGTTGTGTGTGTGTGTGTGTGTGTGTGTGTGTGTGTGTGTTTGTGTGTCCTCTGTATCATGCTTCACCTACCAGGGACTGCACTTCTGATAAAAGTGATTTTCCCTCCCCAGGAAGCCATCAACACAGCTCTGCATGAGTCCTTATCCCTTCCATGCTGGACTGTTGACTGGCTTCATCTTATGGAGCCTTGTATAGATACCCACATTTTCTCTGAATTCAGGAGCACATCAGCCCTGTCATGCTTGGGAGACTGCTTCATCTCAATCCTCCCTGACAGCTGCTCTCACAATCTTTCTTCTTCCTTTTCTGTGATGGTCCTGAGCCTTGTGGGGTGTGTGGTGAGGATGTTCCATTTATGGCTGAGCACTCCATACTCTTACTCTCTGTGCCTTCGATCACTCACGTTTCTGCACTAACTGCTGTCCACTGCACAAAGCTGCTCAGGAGACTTTTAGTACCTTTTATGTTCTATTAGTCTCAACAGCCTTTGTGGGCATTTGGTGTCACTCCCACCCCTTACAGTTTATGCCTGTTTGTGTCCCCAGTTTGTAGCACTAGAGCTTTCTATGACTTATGCTGAAGCGCTGTAAGCAAGGCAGACTGTATGATGCGGTGGTCTCTGCTTACATTTCTCCACCACAGACAGTGTCTAAAGATATTAGATCACAGACAAGATGGTATGCTTGTGTTTCTCTCATCGAGCTCTGCTTTACCTGGAATTTCCTTGGTACACAACCAGGATATTTCTTCATGGACTCTTCCTGACTAGTTCTGTTGCTTTGCATACCCCTACTGCATTCCACCTTCCTCAAAGGATCATTGGGTCTATCTTCTTATTTTGAGACAACTGTATTCTTAGTTTGAGTGTACAGTTAGTGTCAGATCACTCAATTCTCCATTTTTCTAGTTTGAATGCATTTGGAAAATAATCTTTAGTGCATTGATCTTGTAGTTTTTTTTAAAAATCATTTTGTTAAGTCATTTGCCATTTTCATTATGTTGATTGCTTTTAAGGGGAGTGAATAGAGAAAAAATGCTTTTATTCCATGTGTGCTGGTCAGCTTTCTGTTACTGGAGTAAACTTATAAAGACTAGAGGCTGGCTTTGGTTTAGGTTCTTGTCCCTGATCTGGACTCAGTGGGATGTGGTGCTAACTCACATGGCAGGATTGTGTGGTAGAGCACACTGCTTGCTTCATCAAGTCAGAGAATGAAGGTGGAAAGGGAAAATGGCTGGGGTCCCACATACCTCTCAGAGCTGCCCCCGTGACTCTAGGATCTCCCACAGGCATCTCCTTCTAAAGATCCATAACCACTTCCCAGCTGCACCACCCTGGAGACCCAGCTTGGAACAGGTAAGCTTAGTAAGCTTGACTCAAGTGCCATCTTTAGCTAGTGTAATGGCTCCTACTGTAAAAAGATTTGTAGGCTGTGCATAGTAGGACACATTCTTAATTCCAGCATTTGATAGCAAGTGGCAGGCAAATCTTTGTGGTTTGAGGATAGCCTGGTCTACAGAGTTAGTTTCAAGGCCCTGCCTTAAAAGCAAGCAAGCAAGCAAGCAAGCAAGCAAGCAAGCAAGCAAGCAAGCAAGCAAGCAAACAAACAAATAAAAATCTGACAAAACCAAAACAACTGCAAAGGATTTATGAATGTGTTTGCTACACTTTCCAGGTCAAACATTTCCTAGACTTTATTGCCTATCATGTATTAAGCCTTGCTCAGTGAACTATAAGTAACTATTATCATTCTGAATCTTTTAAAATGCAGTATGTTTTAATACTGTCTTACTTAGCCATTTAAGATTCAGATTAAGTTGGTTGCCTATGTCACACTGTAGTGAAGCTGAAAGTAGAATCCATGTTTTTCTAACTCCAATGGTATAAGTTTTTTGCCATATGGTCCCAGTTTGTATAATTAAAACTTTTAAATGAATGCTATATGATTCTATTTATCATAATTAGATCTTCTATTGTCACCTTTTGACTCGTTTAAATTTAATAAATGTGTTCGTTATTCATCTACTCACACATATGAGCAATGATAGTGCTGGAGGCCATGAGTTGATTTTAATGGTCATATCTTGTCTTGGGAGTCACACACTGTATCAGTACAATTTCTTCATTTGGCTTATCTATGACAAGCTCATTCCTGACAGTCTATTTAAAGTCTGTGTTCATAGGCTTGCACCATGCTTTCTGTTACCCTTACATTTGCTATTTTCACTTAGAATGTTTGCTTCCCAAAGCCCTTTTTAGGCAAATGCTGGCTTCCATATAACAGAGCCCACCTGCTGAGTTAGTATTTAATACTCTCCAAGCTCATAAGTCTGGATGGGGGAACCATTCTAGTGTCCTGCCATCCTGCACTGGGGCCAGCAGCTCCCCCTCACACATTCTGAAGCCCCCAGCTCTCTGTAAATGACTTGCAACAAGTACTAACTTTAGCTTTATAAAATCTAGTACCTTCCTCACAGGGTGGGGTCCGGGTATGATGGAGACTAACTGGTATGCTTAGGAGACAGAGACAGTACATTCTACTGTTATCCACAGTCATCCATTTGCTATTTCATAGAGACATCTTTTATCCTTCTTACTGACTTGGGTCTTAACAATGTAATTTCTTGGCAGAAGCTTTTATAAGCCTGCAGGTTCCCATCTAGAAACATTGCAGGACTGTCAGGCTCTTCTAGAAGATTGGAAAGCTTGTATCAAACCTCTTCTTGCTATTTCCTCTGTTATGCAAATGGCATGTTTCAACCATGGGATGTATAACCCTCAACCCTAATTCCAGAAGGAGAAGACAACAGAATAGACCTGAACTTGACTTACAACCTGGAACACAGGAATAGAAGATGACCTGTTCTCACTGATATGTAACACAAGCTGGGAAATGAATACTTGTTGCTGTAAGTCACAGAGTCTTTGAGGTTGTTATGCAACACAATACCACCTTGTTTACCAGTTCTGAATGTGTCAGCTTTGCTGCAGTCACAAAGCACCCCAAGCTAGCTTACAAGCACAAACATTTATTTCTCAGTCCTGGATCTACAGGCTAGCTGTGGCTCTGTTTGCTTTGCTTGGCCAAATGTCTTCTTAGTCTGTGACCTGAGTTGAAGGAACAGCTTCTGTTGGGGCTATGGTGTTCCCATAGAAGACCCAGGAGTAAAAGAGGCTTCATCACACCCACACAGGTGCACTTAAATCTTCCAAAGGTAGGGCTATGCCACGTAGTTTTATATTCTATCGCCTGGTGATGGGTCAGGGACATCTACTTTGTCTACTGAGAGGCCATGGGAGTCCTAGGCAGAGGTGGGAACAGACAGTTGGAAGCAGTGCAATGTAGCCACAGGAGACTTTTACTTGTAGAATTCTTCTACCTGTAGCATTTCTCTTTCCATTCCAGGATGACTGAGTAGGTATACAGTACTTAAAAAGCTTGGGAGTTGTAGGTCAAATTAGATTAATTTCACTCACTATAGACTTTTTGTTTTGCTTTTTGTTTTTTTGAGACAGGGTTTCTCTGTATAGCCCTGTCTGTCCTGGAATTCACTTTGTAGACCAGGCTGGCTTCGAACTCAGAAATCTGCCTGCCTCTGCCACCCGAGTGCTGTAATTAAAGGCGTGCGCCACCACGCCCAGCCATTATAGACTTTTAAACTGTTTCTTTCAGTGCAGGTTCCAGCCAAGGCTTCAATGGCAACAAGAAAGAGTGTACAGAAAAGTTAACTATTAGAAGGGGGCTGGTTCCAGGAAGATGCATTCTAGAGAGAGTCAAAAACTTCTCACCTTGGAAACACGTTCATAATGTTGTCACTTTTCCAGGACTCTAAAAGGAAATGGCTAGGGCAGATGCCCTTTTTTCATTTTTCTTTTTCCTCCTCTTCCTTCTCTTCTTCTTCCTCTTCCTCCTCCTCCTCCTCCTCCTTTCACTTCTTTGGTGTTCTAGGAATTTTTTTTTTTTTTGAGACAGGGTTTTTCTGTGTAGCCCTGGCTGTCCTGGAACTCACTCTGTAGACCAGGCTGGCCTCGAACTCAGAAATCCACCTGCCTCTGCCTCCCAAGTGCTGGGATTAAAGGCATGCACCACTATTGCCTGGCTTCTCTAGGAATTTTTATGAGCCTTTTAAAAGTAACTGAGATGCTGGTCAGAATTCTTGGAGCAGACAGGTGATATTTGTAGTCTGGTTGCTGGGCTCAGAGTGAGAAGTTCCTTTGGCCTCTAGAGCCATTTCTCAGGATTGGCATTTGTGTCCCAGGCATGAACATCCATCTGGAAAGCCTTTGGTCGGTTGTATAGCCTGTAAAAGCTCCTACTATAGATTAATTTGTAACTTTTCATTTTTATTGTTAATTGTATGGGAATACGTGTGTGTGTGTGTGAACTGGGGTACATGTGTGCCACAGACCTTTGTGGCAGTCACAGGATAACTTTTATGAGTTAGTTCTCTCTATTACTGTGAGTTCCAAGGATTAAATGCAGGTTGTTGGGCTTATACAATAAGAGCTTTATTTGTGGGGGAGGGAGAGCTGGGGATAACCACTAGAAAGTTTCAGATGCCAGGGACATAAGAGGTTACCAGGACCCAACAGGGAGGACTTTAGCAGAAATGCTCCCAAAAGGGGAGATAGAACCTGTAGACACCATATCCAGTGGATAGGCATGGCCCTCAGTTGAAGAATGGGGCCACTCACCCACCTCAAAAATATTAATCCAGAATTCCTCCTGTTAAAAGGAAAAGCAGGGACAAAGAGTGGGGCAGAAACTGAAGGAAAGGTCATCCAGAGACTGCCCCACCTAGAGACACATCTTGTCTGCTAATACCAAACCCAGACACTATTGCTGATGTCAAGAAGTGCTTGCAGATAGGAGCTCGGTATAGCTGACCAATACAGATACGGATGTACACAGCCAAAAATTGGATTAATCACAGGGACCCCAACGGGGAAGTTAAGGCAAGAACTGCAGGAGCTGAAGGGGTTTGCAACCTCATAGGAAGAACAATATCAACCAACAAGATCCTCTAAAGTTCCCAGGGAGTAAACCACCAACCAAAGAGTACACAGGGGGCATCCATAGCTCTGGCTGGATATGTAGCGGAGGATTGCCTTATCTGGCATCATTGGGAGGGGGTACACTTGGTCCTGTAGCGGTTTGATGACCCAGGATAGAGGGACACTAGGGTGCTGAGGCAGGAGTGGGTGGGTGAGTGGGGGAGCACCCTCATAAAGGCAGGGGGAAGGAGGAGGGGCCAGGGGTCTTGTACAGGGGAAACTGGGAAGGGGGATTACATTTGAAATGTAAATAAATAAAATAATCAATAAAAAAGAAAAAAGAAAAGAACTTTACTTGCTAAACCATCTTGCCAGCCCCACCCCTCCTACATTTGTATCTGTAATGTGGCTCAGAGTACATCAAAAGGTGGCTGGAGGGAAAATTTGGTAGAAATAAGAACCTCTTTCAATGCTATATAGAAATTCATTCTGAGTCCTTAATTCCTTTTCTGATTTTTGTATATCTATTTCTTCTTACCCAAAATATATGTGGATCTTATTTTAAGTAAATTTGTTATAGGAAGAAGAAATGTTGATTTTCAGGTAAACCAGTACTTTTTTTTATATGTTATTTTTATTTTTTGTTTGCATGTCTGTGTACCATGTGTATGTAGTGCCTGGTACATATAGAGGCCAGAAGAGGGTTTGAGATCCCCTGGAACTGGGGTTGCAGATAGTTGTGAGTCACTATGTAGGTGCTGGAAATTAAACCCAGGCTCTCAGGAAGAACAACCAGTATTCTTAAGCACTGCACCATATCTCCAGACCAAAGCAGTACTTTTAAAATTTAATATCACACCATGAAATTTGGGAAAGGAGTTTTCTTCCAGATTAGCTTATTGCATAGCACCTGGAAGACATGGTTAGTAATATGCTGGATTTTTATCTTAGCTGCTGAAAACAAAGGTTCATTTAACTAATTTCTCTCCTGTGATCTCCGTTTTCCCAGAACCTAGCAAGTGACTGAAGACACTGCCAGCTCTGCCTTTCTTATTGGGAAAAGTGCTGTCACAGACATTTTGTTAGTGGTCCAAATATAAAGGGGAAATTGAATGAGATGTGAATAAAATATATTTTAGATAGTGACCATATTTTTTTTGTCTAGCCTTTAAGGATAATTTTTTTATATTCAAGAGTCAGATTCTGGAAGTAGAGTTTTTTGAAAAGGCAGACACACTTGCTTTGCTGTGAACCACTGTTGCTGAAGGTATTGCCCTGTTTGTGATGAATACACATATTGCTTCTATAATGTGTTTGCTTTGTAAAAGTTGCGAATTGACATGGATATGTTGTATATAAGGTGTAGCATGCCAGTAGCAAATACTTGTATTTTTCCAGAAGTTTTGTTTGTATAACTTGCTTCATATTTAAATCCCACAGAATGTTACTGAGTTCCTGGTAATTAGAGCACTTGTGTAGACTTTGCTGGGGAAATAAATGAACAGGACAAGCCTCTCCATGAGAAGACAGTCTATTGAAAAAGATGAAAGATGTTAGATACAGAGCAAACTCGCATATCAAGAAGAGACATACAGGCCATGTTCTCATTACTTAAGGCATGAGGGATGCATTCTAGTCTGAAGACTTTGTAACTGTCAAGAGAACTTGTCAGGGGACATTAACTATGGTGGTACAATAGCTAAAGTTGCCACCAAGCCTGACAACCTAACTTCCATTTGTGGAACCAGCTCCTGCAAGCTGTCCTTTGACCATCACCAGCACATGCTAGTGTGTTTGTGCATGCACATGCACACACACGTACACATGCATGCACATAGGTGTATACATGGTAAAAAGAGAAGAAAGAGAACTTGATGGAGGAGGTAGGTTTGCATGTGACATCTGGAGGTGGAGAGGACTCCATCTCAGTGGCTAAGCCTAATGAAAGGAATGTACAACTTATTCTGAGGCCAGAGTTGTAAAAATTTTGAATTTAGTAAAGATTGTAGGGTTATGATGAGGAATTCGGGGGAACCATGCCAATGTTGAGCCTAATAGTGACATGCTTACCTCTGAGTTTAAGAAAAATCCCTGGAAGATTGTGGATGGAGTAAGCAGTCATCTGTGAAGAAGAAAAGTTGACGTTTCAGGTATCAGGTTAGATAGAAATTAAGGTGAGAGGCCAGAAGGGGTTACTCGGGCTGGTGAAAGGGAAAGGTAGAGGGTTAATAACCTGAGAAGCAGTTTGCAAATTACCAGTGACAACACACATTCTTACTAGGAAAAGAGATAATTACAGACTATTTTTGTTCCTGGTGACCAGTTATTTAGTCAGGATCATTTTATTTGTTAAATTTATCATTTATTATTTTTTGGTACTTAGGGTTTATCTTGGGGCCGGGGCCACACAGGCAGGCACTTAACTGCTGAGCTCCACATGTAGCCCTCAGGAACAGTTTTCATGGCCAGGTTTAAATATCCAGTTCCAATAGCAGCTGTTTCTTTTGGTCATTATCAGTGGCCAGGTATGTGGTGCAGCCTCTGAGTTTAAGTCATACCGTTGGAGGTGTGTCTGTCTGTGTCCTGAGAGCAGCATGCCTGTGGCCCCGCAGCCCACGTGAGAATGAGTGTGAAGGTCTGTGCTGCAGGATGTTAAATGTTTCCAGTGTAGAACTGCCTATATTCAAATTATTGTCATCCTGTCTTCCTAAGTCATTTGCAACACTCCTGCTCCAACAAATCTCATTTTTAAAAATATGGTGTATAAATTCGGGTAGTCTGGGAAACAGTAAGTTACCTGCACGATTAGCTTTTAGCAGAGAGGAAAAAGCATCCTCTTTGGACCACTATAAATCAAGTTACTCTGTGTGTACCGAAGTCTTCCTTGGTCTAATTACATAGATAAGCCCAGATAACCAGTCTATTGTATTGAAGTCATCCAAGAACACAAGAGCAGAAAAATACTGTGCTTCTTGGCATTAAAGAAAAAATACCAAATATTTTTATTGATATTTCATAGTTATATATTTCAACGAAAATTTGTTTTTTTTTTTCATTTAAAAAAATCTCGTTTGCCAGGAAGAATATATGAAATTATCAAATTTGGGTCTTCTCTTTTTTTATTGGCTGCTAAGGCTGCATTGAATGTGATGTTTTACTGGGGCTTTTGGGATCACAGCTGTGGATACTGCCTAGCCTCCTCTATGTTCTGCCTTTGACATCATTTGCTGGCACTTGTAGGTTTCTTATTCTTTTTATATTACTTTGCAAAGATCTTTCTCCCCACTTCTTCCCAGCATCCTCTCTTGAATGTCTCTAGGCGTTCCACAGAGTGGTGATTAGTCTCTGGTTTTTAAAATTGTGTTTTTGTTTTTATCTCCCTCCCGTCTTTAGTACCTATTTCCCCTACAAGCTCTTGTAAATTTTCCTGATTACGCTTGGTCTGGGAACAGTACTATCAGACACAGTCAGCATACCCAGACTGTGCAGCCGCACCAGCGTTACTGAGTCTCACTTCCTAAGCTGGCAGGGTAGTGCTTCCAGGACTTCATCCTTTGGTGCAGTCGGTCTCTCCCCTCCTCTCGGGGTGTCTGTCACAGTGTGTGTGCTTTGCTAGGCTTGCTGTCCTGATACCACGCGATTGTTGCTCTGCGTGTGGATTCTCTGCTTTGCTTGGGAAGTAGGTTTTCAGACTTTAGTCACTTTCTCTACTTATAAACAGTACTTTGGTTTCCTTGTATTTTATATGTTTGGAATTGAGCAGGGAAAGATTTCATATCAGAAGTCAATTTTTACTTGGTTTGTGATGTCCTTAGTCTGCCAGGAATTTTTTAAAACAATTTTGGGGCAGGGGTTCTCTGTGTAGCTGTGGCTATTCCGGAACTCATTCTGTAGACAAGACCTCAAATGAAGAGATCCACCTGGCTCTGTAATTAAAGACACGTGCCACTACTGCCTGATGCATGTCAGTGGTTTTATTACAGTAATTCTTTCCCAAAAGAGATTACCCAGTTTAGGTATTTATGTGCTAGTAACCTTTTAGCTCTTTGTAAAAGACAATATAGATAAACTATAAAACCATTAATTTAATATCATCCCTTTATTTCCTTTCTTCTTCTTTGTGTGTGTGACGAAATTTCACTGTGCCCTGTCATTCAGGCCAGCCTGGAACTCACAGAGACCTGCCTGCCTCTGCCTCCTGAGTGCTGCAGTTAAGTTCTGCCTCCTGAGTGCTGCAGTTAAGTATGCACCATAACTGGCTCATCTCATTCTTAAGTCGTTGTTGCTAATACACTATGTTTGCTTCTTTTCAAACTCTGCAGACTGCACATTGTCACCCTAGTTTCCTGTTTCACATTCATTATAACACAGTTTCTTATCATAGTAACTGCTGAAAATCCAGTCTTGCAAAGAGGAGTCGTAGTCATGAACACAGAGTGATGTAATACTGACTCTGAAGCAATCCATTTGTAACTGGCTGCTGATCAAAAGATGTTGTGTACTGCTGTTTTTCTTGCGGAGTTAAAATATCATATTGCAGAGAGATGTGAATTCTCTATCATGAGTGGCTGTATTTGCTTGCTTTGATACTTGGTTTGCAAGCTACTGCTTTATGCACATCTCGTACCTACCATGACAACATGCTTTCCTGGCACACGTCATTTAGAAGATGATGGTTTTGTTGTCCTTAGGCAAGCATTTGGTTCACAGAAGTTGGGACAAAAAAAGACCACATGTGCAATCTGCAGTTCTGAAAATGAGACATTTTGCAGTATGATGCTTTGCTGAGTTCCGATTTCCCTTGCTTGCTTTCCCCCTGAATGTATTCTGACGATGGTGAGACACTCATAATAGGTTTTTCAGAGGCACAGTTCAGAACCTTAATCTTCTCCCTTTTGTCTTTAATGTAAGGAACTCATTTTAGACAGCTGTTCTGAGAAAAACAGAGTGATGGAGAAGCCATGGTTGTCTGGGAAGGTTATTTTGGAACCTGGTTAAGTTCCTGTGTTTTTAGGTTTTAGTAGCTTAGTCTTTCTCCCTTAAGGTAGCTCTTTCAGGTGGAGGCCATCAGATGTCCCTTCCCAAGCTTGGCTGAGTCACCTTTTACTGGTTCACCTCTATAGTGCACTGACTACACCAGGAATTCAGTGGGTGAATGTCTGGACAACATCTGCTCTGTGGCCACTGTCCTCATGGGTCACACTATCTGCAGAGTTCACCTGTAACAATAACAATTCTATAAGAACAGCTAACCCTGGCCATATAAGGTCTCTGTTGGAGAAAGATTTATACAGTGCAATTCTGTTTTGAGTTGGCAAGAATTTTTCTTGCTTAAAAAATTGGTTTAAGCCTCCCTAGAGTGTTAAGTGCTAAGTCAATATTTTGCTAATTATGCAGAAGGAGCACCAGATGGCCTGTGAGGGCGACACTCTATGGGTGGGAACCCACTTCGTGGTTCTGTAGCCACCACCCTCCATAGCAACACATCCATATGCTGCTGCCATTTGGGGATGACAGCCAGCAGCATGGTATTTAAAAGCAAAGATGCTCCTAGCCCAGAGAAAGCTCAGGGTGCTTTGTAAATAACCCGCAGCCCTTTCTTCCTACTCTGCTTCCTTTTTTTCTGGACAACGGTCCTGGATTTTTAGCTTGCTTTTTATTCAGTGAAGATTCCCACTAAGATAAAAACCCAGGAGTTTCCTTATTTTTTTCCTGCAGTCAGTCTGCAAGAGGATTGTTCACTGTTTTTCACTGCTACCTGCTCTTCTGATCACTTTCCCTATTTTAAAAAATAGGGGATAAAAAAATCAGTTCTCTACTGGTTGTCTCTGTAATGGACTCTATTTGCAGCAGACTTCAAGACACCACCAGCACACCACAAGAGCTGCCACACACATAAGTTTAGATATTTCAGATATTTCATCGAAAGCAAAAGCTAGGATGTTAATAATCACATTTTACCACAGAACATGGCTGGTTAAAAATGTACTTTGATTATATAATATTTCTACTTATAAAATTGTGCTAACTAAATTGAACTTTGTGGCTTAATCAAATGCTTATTGAAGGCTGTATACTAAGGTTCTTTATAAAAGGAAAGACAGGAAACAACTTTCTCAGTAGTTCCTAGTGAAGGGAGCTAGAAGGAGAGGACATAAGCGAAGAACAGTGACACACGAGTCACAGTGAAACTCAGCATTTTCAATACTGAAAAATTAATTAATCAAACAGTAGAGAGTCTGACATGAGGTAGAACAGAAAAAATTCAGGAACTTACTATCACTGTAGGCCAAAACTTGGTCACTCAGTATCTGTGAAAATAAAAAAAAAAATCAAGATAAAACCATTGATGCTGGCTTGGTCAGAAACATAGCTTTTATGTAGATTGTCACAAGCAAGTAAATAACTGGAGCCCTTGTAGGCTAACTGTTAACCCAGGAGTCTCTAGTCTATGAAGATTGGAAGGTGTTGCACCACCACCCATCTGCTGCTGAAGTCCCAGCTTCAGAATTTCAGAGGGGCAGTGTTCATCTCTTCCAAGTGTAATTCACTCCTGTTCTGATGGGACTCCGATTGACGACTCGCACATCATTTATGACTGTATACAACTGAGGCCTGTAGATGACTGTAGCTTCAAAGACAGATATGAGATCAACTGAAATGAGATACTCTTAGATCCATGACAAAGTCAGGCTCCAGAGTGCTCATGGAACGTGGCCAAAGTTATAATAGCCACAGCACTGCTACATTCATTGAGTCTCAAGAAAGGGAGTGAAGCTGAAGATATCTGATTCAACCTACCTTATAGCAACTGTTTTACTTCTGCATAAATTATGAAACCTCATCACATCCCCAAGGTATGAATGCCAGAAAAATGGGCAAAATCAACTGAAAGAAAGAATCATTTATTGCTCAAGTATGCCTAGGTGAAGAGAAATGGAATCTATTAATAATCTCATACTGGGTGTGTATGCTCTGTGGGCCTGTTTGGGCCCAGGCACAGCTTGTTCTCCTTCTGTGTATGTGAGTTTGTGATGTTTACTCTGGTGCTCATTAGCACAAGGCTAAAAAGTCTCTAATCTTTGCTCTCTTTAACAGCATTTAGTACTGTATTTTTAAAAAGATATGCTATCTTAAAGACACTCCCATTATAGTGAGACCATCCTGCCAGGACCATGGTTCTCCTAACTTTGTTTTTAGGCTTTGTCAATTGTGTTCCCTCCAGGGCATCTCAGAGATGTTGCTGCCTAATATGCCAATTGTGCCTAGGTTAGTGTGTGTTAAAAATAAGGCTTGGCTGAGCAAACTTCCAAGAGTTAGATTTTATTATATGTCAAGGTCTGTGAGGAATTCTATGAAATTAAATTCCCAAATAAACTTACTTATTTGAAAAGTTCATACATATATAGTAAAAATTTATAAAGCTACAAAAGGTATATGGTTTAAAAGTAGATCAGTGATTTCCTTCAAGCCCCTCAGGTCCTAAGTCCCCTTCCCCAAAGCCATGGCTGTCACTGTTTTCTTGTCAACCTACCAGAGAATGTCCTGTAGAGTGTCTGCATCCCCTTAGTATAAACATCCCTGTGTCAAACCTATTTTTTGTTTGTTGTTTTTGAAGATTTCACAATGTCTTCAGAATGCTTTTGTATCAGAAATATAATTTTCTCATTCTTTTACATGTTACAATATGTTCAAATATATGTGTATACTAGAACTAATTTAACTCCTATTAATGGATGCTTACTGGCTCTAGTATATTGGTACTAACAATATTGTAGTGAATATCCCTGTATAATGTGTGATTATGCACAAATGATGTCTGAGATATTTCTTGATGTTGAATTGTGGGCTAAAGGTTATATAAAAATTGTTATCTATCTATCTATCTATCTATCTATCTATCTATCTATCTATCTATCTATCTATCTATCTATCTGGAGCATTATATGACCAGGGCTGGCCTTGAACTCACTATGTAGCTGAGGTTGGCCTTAATCTCTTTACCCTTGTGCCTCAACTTTCCAAGTGTGGGCTTCAGTATGCATCACTATGCCTGGCCCACAATTGAAATTTTAAATGAATGTAATCATTTTTTTTTCATAGCTGGCCTGTCAGTTTCTAATACTAACATTACTGTTTTGTGTACCTCTCTCTATATGTAATATATTTTATAGTACAAATGTTAAAAACTGCCTGACCTCTAAATATAAGACAAACAACCTAATTGAAAATAAAAATATAAACCCAAACAATGAGTTCTGTTTTCATTTGTGGTAAATGGTATGAAGAGACAGGCATTGACAGTAATGTTTTTGAGCCAAGTCTCATGTATTGCAGGCTGTTGCAGGCCCGCTTTGACTATTGGCCCTTTTTCTCTATCTCTCAAGACCCCGGAATTCAGGAGCATGTTACCACACTTGGCTTTAAAAAAATGCCTTTTCTCCTGGGGCGAATGTCTATAGCTGCTGCCTAGGTTAACAGGCCCAGTGTTTCCAGCACCGTAGAAGCCCCACCCCCATCCAAAGATAAAGCCCACACTGCTTTTCTTTTGAGGTAATAGAGTCTTTTAGTTTCTTTGTGGTCTCATCTCAGAACGGGCTTGCCTAAACAAGACAGTTTTGCTTTGCTTATTTTCTGTACTCGAATATAAATAGAATTGTAGATTTACTGTCTCTTTTCTGTCCAGATCCTTTCAATCCACACTGTAAGATTCATTCTGGTTCTTCTCTGTGATGACGATAATAATATGCTTTTTCATAATTGCATAGTATTTCATTGAGTACTACTGACCAGAGTTTACCCAGTTTTCTGTTGGCAAATGTTTCCAGTTTGGGGCTCATATGAACAGCTCTGTGAGAGGCTCTCTCTCCCATGTGCACAGACGGGATGCACCTTTGCTGGGGAAGTCTGTGGAGTGGCTGAGCTGTGTTTTCTCCTTAGACACAAGTCCTTCCTTACTCCTGCTGATGGCACACAGGGCTCCTGTGGTCAGCTTCTGTCCCCTTTGTTGCTGTTATTAGTTGTGGCTGCAGCATTCTGGGACCATGGTGGAACATCTTCTAATGGTTTTAACTTGTAGTTCTCTAAGTATGACTACATTTTAGTACCTTTTAAAAGTACTCCATTTAGACTCCTTTGTGACTTCTACTTTTGTTTAAACCACTTATGTTTTATTCCGTCATTTGCCTCACCTTACTGACTTGTGGGATCCCCTAGTGTGCTCCAGAGGAAAGCTAGTTCTTGTTGGTTGTTTCCCAACAGCCATGGAGACTGTGATGACAGCAGGGGCAGGTGGCCTTCAGGTGGTCACCTTGAGAGGCAGAGTGCAGGAGTGTTGGCTGGGAGGCTGGGAAGATGGAAGAGCTCCAGCTGGGTCACTGGTGCCTTCCTGAAGGAAAAGCCTAGAACACTTGCTTTGTAGTGACTGAGATTTCCCTTCAGGGGCATTTATACCCCTGGCTGCTGCAGAGCCAGTGCTGGGATAACAATCCAGTCACCTTTGGAGAAGGTCCTGAAAAGGGAGACAAGTGTCCAGCCAGGTGATAGGAAACATGCTGAGAGCTCATGGCCCCCACTGCACTCTGCTCAGGAACCCTGATAACTGGATACCCGTCATTCATTTCCCTAGAAAAATGCAGCATTTTGAATAATTTTACGGGGAGAGTACAATCTTGAAACACTTCCACGAAATACCTGAAATGCACTGTATTTTCATTTAAGACTCTGGGCTACTGTCCCACTTTGAAAGTTTAGACGCACAGAGCATTGGAATGGAATTGGGAGTGTGAGGGTTAGGTCAGGTCTTATTGCAGTTTTACAAAAAGATGTCCAGTGGGACCCCTGCCTTTCCTCATTGCTTAATGGTGCCCACAATGCTAAGCAACAGTGCAGCCCTGACAGGAGTCTCTGCTGCCTGTCTTCCTGTGGGTGGGTCTTTACTCCCTAAGTCTGGCTGCCTTGCCTAGCAAGCCTGTGCATGCACTCTCTGTCTGTCTGTCTGTCTCTGAGTGTGTGTGTGTGTGTGTGTGTGTGTGCACTCAACTTAAGAACTATACATATACATGCTTAGACTATTGAAACTAATTGGCATTGCATTGAAACTATAAGTTAGTTTGGGGAGATGGACTCTTATAGGATTTTGAATCTTCCAATCCACAATACAGTATTGGTCCCATTGCCAGCCTTCAGACTTGTTCTCAAAAATTTTACAGTTGATTACATGGAAGTTTTGAATGTCTTTCACTATACATTTTACTTAGGTGTTTGATGTCTGTATTGGTGTTTATATAATGTAATTTTGAAATAGTTTCATAAATATTGTTTGGGATTATGCATAGAAATGTACATTTTTTGGTACAGTGCTCTGGCACAAACAAACTTGCTAGATTTACATGTAACCCTTCCTCTGTGGGCTTTTCTATTTTATATGTTACGTTCTCACTGCTGTGATGGGGTTCCTGGCAGGAGCAGGGTTGAGGGAAGGTCTGCTTTGGTTTGAGGGCATAATGCACTCTGTGGGAAGCCATGGCAGTGGGACTGTGAGGGACTGTGCCTTTATGTTGGCAGTCAGGAAGAGAGATAGGGAAATGCTGCTATGCAGCGCATTTGTTCCTTTTGATTCACCTTAGCTCATCCGATGGTGCTATCAGCATTCAGGGTGGATTTGTCCCCCTCACCCAAACCAGTCTGGGAACTTGCTCCCAGACAGCAGAGGCGTGTCCTCTAGGAGCTGGAAATCCTGTCAAGTTGACTGGCAGGATTAACTGCCCGTGTACAGCCATCTGCATACAGTGCTGGTCTGGTGTCTTCTGTCCAGGGATTGCATTATCTGTTGATGCTTCTGTCAGTCCCTGAACTTTACATTTATCTTGTCTTGTCTTGCTGTATTGTTCACTGCCATACTGAGAACAGAAGAGGTGACAGTGATTATTCTTCTCACACTTGCTATCTTGAAGGAAATGCTTTCAGTATTTCCAATAGTTTAGCCATTGAAATAAATGGTGTGGTGGCCATTGTTAAGTTGGGTGCACCACTCTAAATCAGTCAGTTGGTTCAAATTTGTTGATAATACTGGCTAGGTCTTTTTTTTTTATTTAATTTTATTTAGTCATTATACTTTTTGTTTTGATTTGTTTTGTTTTTTGAGATAGGGACACAGGATTTCTCTGTGCAGCTCTGGCTCTCCCAGAACTCACTTTGTAGACCAGGCTGTCCTCAACTCAGAGATCCACCTGCCTCTGCCTCCTAGTCCTGTGATTAATGGTGTGTGCCACCACTGCCTGGCTTAGTCCCTGTATTTTAAGAGCTATCGATAGAAGTATTTAATGTATAAAATTATCTGGGCATATAGATTAAATTTTAATTGTGTGTGTGTGTGTGTGAATGGATTTGTGTACATACGGGTACATGAACATCATAGTGTACACATGGAGATCAGAGGACAATTTGTAGGACTCTGTTCTCTCTTTCTACCTGGACTAGGGATTGAGTGAAGGTCACTTGCCTATGTGGTGAATGTCCTTATCTATTGAGCCATCTCAACAGAGTCCCCTGTTTTAATTAAAAAACTTAAGAGAAGTTTTGAAAAATCTTCACTCTGCTTATGAGTTTGTTTATTTTTCTTTATATTTCTACTAAATTTAACTAAATATTTTTGTTCTATGAGTTCAAGTTCATACAAACAGCCATGCTCTGTTCTGTTGGTAAATTGCTTTTTTACTGATACTGTCATGATTATTACTAGTCCTTTTCTCTAATGGTTTTCTACTTTCAGCCTCCCTTGTCTGATGTTATTAGTGTTTTCTTTTGACTAGTATGTGTGTGCTACTTTGAAAAGTCATTTACTTTTGCATTAGAAATGCCTTTTGTAAGTTACACAGAATGACATATTTTTTATTGTAGTGCTTACTTTCTGGGTATCTTGGGCTCCACACTCCAGCTCGCTGAGCTCTGTGCTCAAATGGTTTTATGTGTCTTCTCATTAGCTGCTTGTCTGAAACACTGTTCACGCACCTCATTGTGTCCTGTTTGCCTCCCTGTAAGGAGGTAAACTCAGTGACAGGAGACTTCTGCCTGACTTGTTTATGATCAAATAAGTGGGTAAGCATTTAAAAACTGTGTCAAAATTATCAACAGTTTCTTTAAATTTCTTTCTTTAACTATCTGTTTTGATATTTCCACAGACATTAATGCACAGAAAGATCCTTAGGCATAAAATCTGTTCAGTCTGAACTTTCCTGAATTCATATGATCAGGGGACAGCTCTGAGTTCCCTCGTATGTTAGGAAACCAGTGTTGCATAGGACCCGGTCTGGGGAAGCCCTGGCCTAAATGGTATTATTAAGGTATTGCGAGGGTGTCACGGCTTAGCCTGTGGAGTCCAGTGAGTTGGGAAGCAGAAAAGCCAATTCTGCTCCCCTATTTATGTAATCATTTTTTTTTGAATACAGTCAGCCCTTTCCTTTACAGAGCCTCCATGGCTACTCATGGGTCTCCAGGGAAGGTTGGCTGTATGTGATGGGATCTCTGTGAGTCATAGAATTGCCCTTGCTTACTGACTGGAATCTTATAGAAAGAAAGTTTGGTCACAATAAGTGCCAAAAATTTGTTAAAACCTCACTATTTTGTAGGTTATTTTATGGTAGATGATCTTATTTAATAGCCTTAAAACTCTTACTGATGTAGATTATTTTTATATTACAGAGAATGCTAAGGAGAATGATACCAGTTTAAAGAGCTTCAACATTGTGAAGTGAACTTAAATATTTGAACATAACAGTGACAGTTGCTACCACTTGTCTAGTTCTGTTCTATGCTAGAAACTATACTGATGTCTCTCCTTCTACATAATCTCAGTGCCAACTACATAAGACAGGGCTATGTTGTGCCACTCACAGATGAGGAAGCAAAGTTACTCACGAAGGAAAAAGTAGGCAAACCTGTCCATTCTGCGTCTTTGAGGAACATTGCTGATCTGAGAGAAGTTCAGTAATTCTGTTCATGAAGCCAAAACTTCCCTGGACACAAGAGAGGCAGTGCAGCATGCACATTTCTGTTGTGGCTGTCCAGGGCTCCAGATGAAAGCTATAACAAGCATTCAGGGCTGTTTCTAGAGGCTGGGCTTTTGAATATAGGAAATAGAACTCATATTACTAGTTAAAGAGATGTACTACATGTTAATATAGTCTAGAAAAAAGTCCTGAATGCTGGCAGAATTGTGAACTTTGCAAATGTAAACTCCATAAAGAGCTCCATACTTTTGAATGGCTTTATTTAGCAACATGAAAATTTAAAAAAAAACTACAAAACTAGAAAGAGAAGAGTAAACTTTACCCCTTTCCAAGCCAGCAGAGCCTTAGCTAACAGCTCAATAGTTTTTAGTCTCTTCTTTAAGCATAGGATTGATTTTTAAAATTATTTTATTCTTCTCTCATTTAATGTATCCTAACTGGGATTCCCTCCCTCTTATCCTCCTACCCCCTCCCCACCACCTTACCTCTCAGGCAATTCCACTCCTCCTTTATTTCTCTTCAGAAAAGAGCAGACCTCCTAGGGATATCAGGGAAACATGGTGTAAGAAGTTAAAATAAGAGGAGATACATACTCTCATGTCAAGTCTGGGTGAGGCAATCCATTAGGAGGAAAGGTTCCCCAAACCAGGTAAAAGAGTCAGAAACTGACCGCATTCCCATTGTTAGGAGTCCCATAAGAACTACAGAAAAATAAAGCTACAGAACATATATGTAGAGGATGCATACCGGCTCCCTGATTGTAAGCCTTTGTGAGCCTCTATGAACCCTAGTTGGTTTGGACCACGTTCTTGTGGTTTCCTTGACTCCCCTGGCCCCTACAATACTTTCTCCTGATCTTCTGCTTGGCTCCATGAACTCTACTTAACGTTTGGCTGTGGGTTTGTGCATATGCTTCTGTCAGTTGCTGGATGGAGACTCTCTGATGACAGTCATGCTAGGCTCTGGTCTACTAGTATAGCAGAATATTATTAGAAATAATTCCATTGCTTTTTTTGTTTTTCAGTTGTGTTTGGTTCTATCCTAGGTCTCAGGGCTAACCAGGCTCTGGTCCCTGGCCATCCAGGTATTGTCAGGTGTGGGTCTCAAGTTGGACTAGTCATTGGTTGGTCATTCCCACAAGTTCTATGCCACCTTTACCTCAGCACATATTGCAGGCAGGACAAATTTTAGGTTGAAGGTTTTATGGCTGGGTTGGTGTCACAGTCATACCACTGTAAGCCTTGCCTGGCTATAGAAGATGGCTGGTTCAGGCTCTGTATCCCTCATTTCTAAGCTTCTTTGCTAGAGTCACTCTCTTAGATTCCAGGGAATTTCCATAGGATTGATTTTTTTTAAAGTCATGCAAATATAATCTGTATCTCTACTTTTGCTGTGTTCTGATACTAGTATATTGTGTTATCACCTAGGGTTCTAAATAAAAATTTTAATAACTACAAAACTACATAATTTTATGCATGGTGAGTAGACTAAGTTTACTTAAAATGTGATGACTTTGGGATACAGGTAGCTTCATATTCCTCTTGTTGCTGGTTCATCTCTTTTTCTTCTGCATTTTAAATCAGAGTAATCGTGCTCATGTCAAAACAGACTTTCTGGAAACATGGTTTTCAAATTTCCTTCAACCTTTTTATAAAGGCTTAATCATTTATAATGTAAGTAGATAAATGTATAATGTAGGTGTCTCACATATTTATATACATACATAAGCATTGAATTTACTTAATAAGGTAAATTTATTCGTTTCATAGCACTATTTCAACCTATCATTTATCATTTCCAGTGTCATTTTGGAGCTTATAATTTGTTCTAAAAATAACTGTGCTTGAGTCTTAATTTAATCTTTACCCAATTTTTAATTTATTTAAAAATAAAAATGGCCTTTTTTCTTCTGAGCCTATGAGAAATGAGTACCTATGCATGTACATAATTTGGGCAACCTGGGAAGAGATAGAAGAAGAGCAGCAGCAGTTACTTATGCTCCCACACTTACCAAACCTCCCCCTGAATCTCCCTTTCATTTATGCATGCATTCCATACTCAGGGTTAGTTCCCTGTGCATCATTCTTTTATTAATGTGCACTTGTGCACACATGATAGTTTGTTTTTGTGTTTATGGAACACGTTATGACTTCTTCAACCTCCTTTCTTTAGATATCTATGGCTTTCTTCCTTGACATAAGTATATATAAGGTCTGCACTCTGTTCTGAGGTTTGCTCTTACTCATGTCTCGCCAGACCTTTGCTGGCTCCCAGACATTTTCTGTCAGGAGCATTATACATGCCTCTTTACCTTCTACTCCAGTACTTTACTTAGGAAAGAGACAAACGAGAGTTTTGTAACAAAGGTCATCCATCGCCATTTAAAATGTATTTTACTCAGGATCTTTTACTTTTTACATCTTCCCATATGCATATTTTTGTCATCAATGCTATGTACAGTGAATGCTATGTACAGTGGATGCTATGCACAGTGAATGCTATGTGTAGTCAGCCATCTTCCAGAAGGCACGACTTTTCTCACCAGTCAACAGGAGCATCCAGTCGTCCTTATGCTCATGAATGTCACATTTTGAACATTAATGTGATGTTGGACACTTTGTAAAGCTTCCTTACTTTTCTCTTTTGTCATTTGTAAGTACTTACATCAGTAACATATATTTTTTTTCATTTTAAATGACTTTTGGAGCTTTTATTGTTCCTCTTTGTCACACTGTTCCAAACATACTTATTAAAGATTTTATGGTTTGTTCCTTCATTGTAGTTATACAGAAATTAAAAACTAAAGTTATAATTTGTATTAATATTCATTTGACCATTTTTATTTTAATATCATGTTTATAAAGATCACTAAGATACTAATAGTCACCTAGATTTTCTGATAGATTACTCATGGTTCTCCTTTTTACATTACAAAAAAGCCACTTAAAATTTATTTTAATTGACATGTGAGATAGGAATTCAATATTGTTGTTTTTTCCCTTAAATGACTACATTTCTCAGGACCAGTTATTGAATAGTGTCAGTATGCTAAATTCTTCTACAGAGTCATCTTTTAAAAGATATTCTTGTTCATTGGTCCGTTGGTGGATTTCTGCACTGGAACACCTTCTTCACTTGTACTTCAGTGATATTTGTACTAGAGGTTTTAAACCCAAGGCTCATGTGTTTCATTATGTTCTTGGGAAGATATTAAACTTCATTTGTAAAAAATCACCTAGGATTTAAGTCATTTATTGGAGCACAATTATAATATCCTTGACCAAAGCATAATTTTCTTTAGTTTCTTTAAGTTTTCATGTAATGTACATAATATATATGTTTTAAGATTTTTATTCTAGTTTTTTTGTTTGTTTGTTTGTGTTTAAGAATGACCAGGGGATGGAGATCTAGTTCAGTGGTAGAGTGCTTGTTTGGCATGTATCAGGTTCTGGGTTTATCCCACAGTTACTCTGAAATGGAAGTCCACGAAAGGGCTTGGATGGGCTGATATGTGTGCTTGATATAGTGTCTGCCTTTGAAGAATTATGGGAGCTGAAAAGCAAGGTTGGGGTCAGCAGACACAGGTGGCAGCATTTAGAATCTCTTAAAAGGAGTTCTTGGCATAAGAACCAATAGGCTTTGAAGGGGCTGGCTGGGGTCTCAGATGCTAAGCTGCTCCATTTATGGCACAGGAAGAGATCATGAGGTTTGAAATGAGACTTGGTTGAGCTTCAGTGCTGACTGTGGAACCTGCTGAGAAATTGATATTTTGTCTCGCAGATATCTCAGGTTTCTTATGTATACAGTGGAATAGCCATCCCTTCTTACAGATGATTGTGGAAATTCGCTTGAAAATTGGACATCAGCTGTATTGTGTATGAGTGATAGAATTTGCTTTGTAGTATTTATCTTCCTTTCTTTATAAAACATATTTGTTTATCTATCATACGTGCTATCTCTCTCTCTCTCTCTGTTTAGTTTAGAGGACACTTTGTGGTAGTCAGTTATCTCTTTCCACTGTGTGGATTCCAAGGACTGAACTTGGGTCTACAGGCTTAAAGCAATAGCCTTTACTCACTGATCCATCTTGCTAGTCCTAGTTGTCTTCGTTTCTTACCATCTGTTCCACAAAATTCACAGAATGAGGGGGATGACATTAGATTCAGGGCTGGGATGTTGGAGGGCTTAGTTATCTCCATCCTTTCAAGTAAAAACGAGGAGTTTTTGTCCCATTTTTGGCCTGAGCATAGTAACATCAGAAATATGATTATGTACACACACACACACACACACACACACACACACACATGTAGGGGCACATGTGCACACACATATGCACAGATATGCTACTTACTGTTTCATCAAATCTTGTTTTGAGAGGGAGTCAGCAAGAGAATGTGAAATAAGAAAAACTTTTGGACAGAAAAAAAATTGATAGTTGTTTGGGGATGGAAATGGAGATGGGTAGGCGTTAGCACTGAATGTGTTTAACCTCAAGCTCTTCCAGCTTCCATTTGAACTAAGCACAGAAGTAAAGAACTGAAACTTGTTGCTGACCACCCCACTTTACAGATGAAGCACAGGAGGCATTCTTTCCCCCCTTGGAATGGATATAGCCTAGTAATTGCAAACTCAGGCTTAGCATGCAAGCTCTGCCACCCGTCTGTTGCCAAACCTTCTTTGAGCTATGTGTTTGTTCCCTTGACCATAGTTTCCACCTCAGAGGTAGGGAAATTCTTCTGAGATGCCAGGACAGATTTCATCTGTACTTCACTGTGAGACCCTTGAGATGTTCTGAAAATATAAATAGATCTCTTCATGCTGCTTGTTGCTGTTTTTGAGAGTGGGTAAAGACCTGTTTAGGTTGGGGAGGACTCACTCAGTGTTCAGCTGATCTTTCCGTTGGGTCTGCACATTGCTGCCCTGACAGCCTCAATGGGAGCCTCAGCTCTGGGGTCCTGTTATCCTTAAGTCACTCTTTTAAAAAAAGTATTGGCTAAGGGACTGAGGAAGTGGCTCCGTAGGTAAAGTGATTGCTGAGCAAGTACGAGGACCTGAGTTCAGCTCCTTAGCACCGATGTGAAAAAGAGGCATGTCACCACATACAGATCTCAGATCTGGGAGGCAGAAGCATGTCTACACTGATTAGCCATTTCTAGACTAACCATTGAGCTTCATGTTCAATGAGAGGCCCTGTTTGAAATTACAAGGTAGAAAACAAGAGAGAAGATATCCACCTTTGACTTCTGATCCCTGCACAGATGCTTAGGCACATACAAGTAGGTGGCTATACCAGCCATCATCTCTTCTGTATAATATGTGACTTGGACACATTTTAGCTGAGTTTCAGGATAAGGGCAGAGAAAAAAATGTATGTGAATACTGTGCCCTAGGCAGGAGTCAGGTTCTCATCTCCAACTGTCACAAAAGCTGGGAGAGGACCCCAATATTCTCATTCTAGAATATACATTCTTTATCACAGAACACGAGGCCATGCAGTTTCCATTCTGCTTTCTTTACTGGATGTTTCTACACTGCTGAGGCAACTTCTTCATCTGTTGAGCACCTTGACATCACCAGTTCAACTCGGGTTACTTGTGCTTCTCCAGGCCTTAGCATGGTGCCCAGCAGAGAAAGCATTCACAGCCCAAGGCGTAACTATGATACACTCAGGAAATTTGGTTTTTAATTACCCAAGTTACCAAATCCTTATTTTTTTAAATGATCTCTCCTCTTTTAAATTTCTGCCATGAATTTAGAAATACTTACAACATACAAAGTGCTACATCGTGCTGCACAGCAAGTTCAGCGCACACTGGCCCTCTGCACTCATGTAAGTTGTTCTGGTTGGTGTCCAGTTGATAATGCAGCTGTTATTTTTATAACCATCCTAAGTACATATTTGCACAACAGGCGGTGTCAACTCATCTTGGTGTTATTTGCCTGATACTTTCAATTACCAAGCTCCATTACCCAAGTCATTATTTGTGGTTAAGAGGGAGTGGTTCTGAGAGCGGCAACAAGAAGTTTCTTAAAATGAGGATCAAATTGACCCTTTTAAGATGTCTTTAAATATATCTTGGCTTAACTGGCTTGGTGCACAGAGCAGCCCGGCTTACTTGCTTTTACCAGTGTGTTGTTTAGAAAACAGTAAGCTGAATGAAACTTGTCTGGGCTTCTTAGTATCTGGTATTTGCTTACAAAATTTTATTACATTATTGCTATTTTCAGTGTTCTGCCTCTCCGTTCTTACCAGTGAGTATAATTCAGGAGGGGGGAAGCTGACTAGAGGAAGCAATTCTCTCCACCGACCTGAGACCTTTAGCTGCAGTTTTTATCAGAAGAGGACGAATCCAGACCTCAATTGCTGGTGCTCTGAAATTGAGCTTTATCATTATGAATTCTCTGAGATGCCAGTCCATGCTACACACCCATGGGCTCTCAAAAATGCTTACCAAATTCCTGTATCTTTATCTCATATTCAAAAGAAGAAAACAGCTCATCCAGTAATAACTACATTTTAATCTTTAAGTAAACCCCAGGTCTAGTTTCAAATCCTAATTTACACTGAAGGAAATACTTCATAGCTTAAAAAAACTTTCTTGTTGAAACAATTTTCAATAAGATAAAACATTTTACAATTTTTACAAGTAATAAAACTTTAAAAATTTACTAAATTTTTTGTAATGATTTTACTCCTGTGCTTTTCAGCCCAGTAGGTCTTGAATTTTACCAGGGAGAAAATACCTGGGAAAACTGCATAAGAATAGATTCCTGGGCCAGCCATGCTTCAGGGTTATGCAGTTGGTATGTCTGGGTGGGCCTAATGTTAAAAACAAATGCTAAGAAGCACCCTAGTTGTTGTTTTACAAATTCCACTCACTTAAGACCTCCTTTGCTGCCTGTTGTTTTTAAGTGATGCACATCTGTTCAAAACCACATAGGCAGCGAGGAGATAAGAAAAGGCTGGTAACTATAAATAAACAAGGAGGATGAGGATGTAGCTCAGTGGTAGAGTGCTTGCCTAGCAAGCACAAAGTAATGAGTTCTATCTCAGCTCAAAACCAAAGCAAAATGAAACAGATGGAAAGTCCGTCATAACGGGTGGTCCAGACGTGCATTTGCTATGGAAGGTGAAGGGACTGAAGGCAACAGTGTACATGTTTATTGAATGAAGAAATTACAGAATATACCCTAGTGTTCTTTTTAAGCCATTAACAATGCTTGGTTCTCCTCCAGTGGCCATTATTTATAAAGCATGTGGGATTTTTCTGTAGTCAGTGCAAAAGCTTTAGGGACCAATCTAGAATCACTATGTGATTCTAGAAACAGTTCTTGAAAGCTTATGGTCTGTAGTTTGATCTTGGTTCATAGTGATAAGCTGCCTTTGTGAAAAAGCCTTTATGAAGACATATTCTTTTCTTCTAAACAATCTATTTTTTTCCCGGTGAGTACTGTTTTTGTGCCTACTATTTTTGTCCACAATAACTTAAATTGTTACTTCAGGAGAACAATACAGTGTTGGTGGTTGTGGAAACATGTCACACTTCGGCAATCCTAGCTCATATTTACGATTTAGTCCCACAACCTGGCAGAGGCCTACATTGTGCAACATCAGTTCCTTCTGTCCCAAGAAAGATCACCAATTCAGTTAGACTAGCTGGCCATGAGCCTTCAGGATCTGCTTGTCTTTCTCCCATATGCTGCACTGGGAGTGCTGGTATGAGACACTGTGGTAGCTTTTACCTGAGTTCTAGGATCTGAATTCAGGTCCACAAAGCCATCCCCTGACTTTCAACTTCTAATGTGGCATAAGAGTTCTTTTGATACCTCTGTAACAGGCATTCAGCTTAGACTGGACACCTTTTATTTTGTGAGCAAATTATTCTATTTTTAAAAACATTCGTTTTTGACTTAACTATAAATGACCATTTTGTGATATCTACACAAAAGCATTATTCTTTTGGCAAGAGAAAAGTTACCTCTTAATTAGTACTTACCATATCATATTTGCTGTGCTAAAATTTTTTCCTTCTTTTTGTCTTGAAAATATTAAACCAGTTAGTTTCCTTAGCAGCAGAGTGGAGTTTTAGAGTATGTCAGTGGTTATCAAAAAGTGGCCTTCATAGTAGGAACCCTCAAGGGCCTTTGTCTCTGAAGTCAAAACCACTTTTATCCTAATGCACAGCTCTGTTTTCCTAATCACTATACCTACAGTTGCATGGAAGTGGTACCTGAATGTAGCCTGGTGACCTCACATCTTTTACTAGAAGTGATCTTAGGTGCCTTGGAGAAACAATAAAGAACTTACTTAGTTCTCCATCCTCATCACCCATGATAAAAGTAAGCAAAAAAGGACAAAGTTGTTTAATTATATACATGAGTAAAAATGATTGATTTTTCTTAGTTCTTTAGTATGGATTTAATATTCTGAATTTGGAAGTAAATACAGAATACTCATGTTGCACACCCAGTGTGGGGGTCATTGTGATTGAGCACACGTGGTAAAGCATAGTCTTCACTTGGCAGCACAGTTAACAAGACACACCATAGCTGTTTTGACTTGGCCCTTGGCAGACATATTTTCAAAAAATGAGCAACAAGTCTACTAATTTAAGGAAATGCAACCAAAAAAAAAGAGAGAGAAAGAAAGAAAGAAAGAAAAAGGGAAGGAAAGGAAGAAAGAAAGAAAAAGAAAAAAAGGAAAAATAGAAAGAAAGAAGAAAGGCACTTGACACTGTCATTTGTTAGTAAAATTAAACTTTCAGGAACTTGATGGGTTCCCAACAGGCTTAGAAAACATTTCTGGTAGGATTGTTGGAAATATTAGGAAATGCTGCTTTAAAACTACTGTATATAAAGCATGTCAATGTGTTGGATGTGTGTGAGTCAATGAGCCAGTACTTTTCAAATGAATGGATTAATGATGCTACAGCTATGTATGCTCAGAAGACCCAGGTAAGGACTAGAGGCCTTTAAATCAGAGAGTACAAAAACCATACTGATGTTTATGCTTCATATTCCATCTTGTCCTTGACCTTTGAGAAACTGCTACTTGTCAGTTTTTGATATAGATCAAAGAAAAATAGTCACAATTATCTGGAAAGGCTACAAAACATTCTGCCTCTTTTTGAGTATGTATCTCAGTACAAATGGATACTTCTTCCTGTTGTTACCTCTTTCTGAGTATGTATCTCAGTACAAATGGATACTTCTTCCTGTTGTTACCTCTTTCTGAGTATGTATCTCAGTACAAATGGATACTTCTTCCTGTTGATACCTCTTTCTGAGTATGTATCTGAGTACAAATGGATACTTCTTCCTGTTGATACCTCTTTCTGAGTATGTATCTGAGTACAAATGGATACTTCTTCCTGTTGTTACCTCTTTTTGAGTATGTATCTCAGTACAAATGGATACTTCTTCCTGTTGATACCAAACCAGCTTGTCAACAGTTTGACTTTAGTGGCATCCAGGAGATCATAGCTGTCCTTCAGAGGAGAAAGCATTTAAGAAATTTACAAAAATGAGAAACAATGCATTTCATTAACTCTTATATTATTGGATAATAGATTTATTGTTGCTATTTTAAATAAATCAATACTTAAAAATACACAAGTTCCAGTTTTTAGCATAATGAATACTTCTAAATATAGCACTAAGTTTTTGGGATTTGTAAATTTTAAGGACTGTGAAAAATCCTGATATCCAGGGGTTTGACTATCAGTAGAGTAGCCAATATTCTTAGACTATGAGACTATCTTAATGTCATTGTAGTTCTGTGCTGCTCAGCCATCTCCTCTGATTGCTTTTCTAATATCTCTTTTGAGGTGGGACCCTTACACTAAAATAATATTGGTCATGCAGACTGAGAAACAGAATACATGAGTAGCTAAGTGACCTGGCTTCATTAAGAACTGTCTTTGGAACTCTTTAAGAGTAGAACTCATATTTCACTAAAGAGGCAAGCTCTTCTAGGGAAGATTGCTGTGCTAGCAGAAAACAGGTTGGTTAGCTCCCTAGAAATAGCGCATGGAGTTGACTTCTGGCCTTCATACATGTGTGCACATGTACATGTGTACCTGCGTACATGTAAACACTCCTAATACCACACTTCAGTGTTAGCCTTGTTATAAATTCTTTTGAAAGTCAAAATTCAGTGTTTTTTTAATAGCTAAAAGTACTTCATGCAATTGTTAAAAAACATTAAATGCGAAAGCTAAGCCTTGTGGAATTCAGGAAAAATGAGTCCAATCTCATAAAACTATGAAAAAAAAGTGTTTTTTATTTTTTGTTAAGATTAATGTAGTTGAGGTGTGTGTAGGAGGCTACTTAGCTCTAGGAAATGCATTAGATTTGCACAGAGAATATTATAGGTATTTTAATATCTCAATTTTTATTTTGGAATGTAAAAGATCAGTACCGAGGAAGAACTGTTTTGAAGGCAAGTGGTTTAAACCAGTGGTTCACTATATATAACCTTGTCGAGTCAGTGAGTCAAGAAAGTAAAATTCTTTAGTTCTTCATCAATTCTTTAATGTGCAATGCTATAATTAATGTAAAAATAAACAACATTGTGTTTACAAGTTTGTTTTTTAAGTACTTTATGGACTTTCAGGGTTGGAAGGGCATTTAATCTAACTGCCCAGTTGATGTTTGAGCCTTCTTGCCAAATCAAACAGTAAAGAGAAAAGGAGGAGTGTTCAAAAGAAATGGGTGTGGCCTGGAGACAGGACTTTATGTAGGATTAAAAAAATTTAGCCTGAAAGCTTTTAAAGTCTAATTACATGGGGAGGTGCCTGTGTTTTTATTTGCTATTTACCTTTGATCTGTCCGCTGTTTTTGGCAGACTGGGACAGGCTTTTTTTTTGAGTTTTCGTGGCTTCTTTATTTGATGTTCAGACACTGGTCTGAAGTTGCCTAGTAACTCTGAGTTTCTTTTTCTTTTGAAAACCTCTAATATTAACACTCAACTTTTGTTCCTAGACTAAAAGCAAGTTACCATATATCTGCTTTCTTCTGAATGTTTAAACAACAAACTGGATTTTAGAAACTGTTTTTGTATCTGTTAGACATGTTACATATAAAACCCCCAAATAACATCAATCTGTAAGAGTAACAACAATAAATAAGAACTTATAGCTCACTATCTACTGTAAAAAATTCTGTGAAATTATACTTTGTAAAACTTGCATATGTATATATTCACATATGTATGTGTAGGTATTTGGTTTTTCTATAAATTTGTTTTTAGTATACACATTGTTTTTTATTAAGAAATATATTGTGGTAACATTATATTAGTAAATATAAGATTTACACCCTAATTTTAAATAGTTACAAAGTAGTGTTTCTGTGTCATAATTAACTTATCCAACCACTTGGTTGCTTTTGATTTTTTTTTTTTTTGGTTTTACGAGATAAGGTTTCTCTGTATAACCCTGGCTGTCCTGGAACTCACTTTGTAGACCAGGCTGTCCTCGAACTCAGAAATCTGCCTGCCTCTGCCTCCCAAGTGCTGGGATTAAAAGCATGCGCCACCACGCCCGGCTTTGATTTTTTAAACTATTATAGATGTATTACAATGAGCACAAAAACTACATGTGCTGTGATTTTCATGTGTTTGTGATTGGTTCTTTTAGGATAATTGCTTGACAACTTGAAGGATACAGACAAGCATTTTAACACTTGCCATTAAATTTCTGTTCAGTATGATACCATGACTTATATTTTAGTTCATGTTATTAACTGTTTTGTATTATTGGATATTAGTATTTCTTTACTGTATCATTTCCTTTAGATTTTTCATGATTTTTTTATATTGATACATACTGAGAAATTTATCTAAGAATGTGTGAAGGGTTGACAAGTGGAAGGTAGGGAGCTGGCTACCACTGTGGTGAATGTAAAAGTCTATGATAGAATTATTTTGAGGGGTAAGACTTTAAAATACCTTCCTGCTCCAGGGCAGTCGCTGGCCCATAGTTGCTCCTGCTGACTGCGTGGACTGCGGGCAGAGGTCTGGATAGTCCGTGGCCCAGGGTGTTCTGGGAAGTCCTCGGACTGAACAGACTGGGATTTTCCAGAACAGATGGTGATTTTCTCTGGCATTTCCTCCAGATCTTCTCGCTTGTGTGCTGCCTCAGGACCAAAGTGGCCACTTGTGCTTTTGGAACTATCTTTTCTAGCTAGCGTATAGAATACATGGTGTGTGCAGGCCGACACCCTCGCGTGTTCGGACATGTCGCTTCTTTATTCCTGTTTTCTATTTTGCAGGAAGATACAGTGAAGTCATTTTTTTGTTGTTGTTTATGCAATGAACTATGTGATGTGAGGAATATATACCCTCTTCCAATTGTTTGCTCTGGAATTTACCAATAGTTTAAGTTGACTGACGTCTGACTGAGAGATATCTGTACCTACATGTAGCAGCACAGCATTGATTTAACAGATGGGACGTAGAGAATTTCCTGTAGTGTTAGAATATTTTTTTTTTTTGACCAAAATGTCTGGAATGATTTGTTAGAGTTAGAGTTTTTAGAAAAACCAAATACCTGTATGTACATATATGAAAAAAATCTCTCTTCCTTTATCTCTATCTATATGCATGCAAGCTTTACAAAGTACAATTTCACAGAAATTTTCACAATATGTGGGCTCCAATTAATTCCTGAACAGCTCAGTGATTGAAAAAGTTCAATTCTTGTTCAGCATGACATTCTCTAGTTGCTTTTCTTATGTCCCCCATTGTTCACGTTACAGTGAAGGAAGAGGATGTGTCATGTATCTCTCACAACTACAATTCATGCTTGTAAAAGATTAGTCAACAAAGAAACATGATATGATATTTTTAAAAGAGAAATTGCATAGGTTCTGAAAACCCTTTTGAATTTCTAGCATTTTGCTGTAGATTTCTTTCTTGAGAAACTTAATTCTTTTCCCCATGAAAACTGATTGAACCCAGGGCCTCGGACTTATTGAGCCAATGCTTTTCCACGGAACTACACCTTCAGGCCCCTCTTTAGTGTTGATGCTGAGGTCAGGTCTCATCTGAACTCACTCTGTAGGCCAGGCTGGCTTTGAGGTTGCAGGCCTCCTGTCTCAGCTGCTCCAGTAGCTGGGATCCAGGCCTGTACCACTGGGGTTGGATCTATGTATATCTTCATAAAGAAGTAAAAGGATCAGATAAGAAAATAATCTCTGCACGCCCCCCCCCCCCCCGAACCCAATACTCTGTTGCTTTGAGGTAATTCATGTTGAGTGTCTAGATAAAGCTGTTGTATTCCTGGTAATACTGCCCTCTTAGATCTTAAAATGTCTCATGTCTAAAGCAGAGAAGGATAAAATACCAAAAATGAGTGATAATACTGTCTTCCTGGCTAGCTAGGCTCTTGTATTCTTTCCTCCCTGGAAGTCAGATCACAGAGCTGCAGAGCATTGGAGAGGAAGCATGGAGGAGGCTTTAATCCAGTGGTTCTCAGCCTTCTAGTGCTGAGACCCTTTAATACAGCTCCCCAAACTGTGGTGACCCTCAATCATAAAAGCATTTTTGTTGCTACCTCATAATAATTGTCATTCTAGAAATAGAATGTAAATGTCTGATATGTAACCCTGTGAAAGCATTGTTTGACCCCAGAGGAGTTATGATCCACGGGTTGAGAAAACATTACTCTAACCAGATCCTCTCCCGCTCAAATACCAGACCCTCACTGTCCCTAGGTCCTGACTAGAGATTAGAATAGATTGTCATGACCCCTAGGTCAAAGTGTATTTTAGGTGCCATGGAAGGGCAGAATTAGATATTTACTGTGTTTTGACTCTTACTTTCAGATGCGCATCTCTAATCTATTTTGATCAATTGTAGGGATTGTGAAACATAGTATAGTGGTTTCTACAACAATATATTGACCAAAGTTTTTTTTGTTTTCTTGAATGAATTTTACTTAACCTAGTTAGTTCTCACTGTGTGTTTGCCGTCTATATTTTTAAAGACGCAGAATGAGTCAAACTCATCCCTAGAGTCCAGGAAAGTTCCTGAGCTAAATTAGTAACTTAAGTTCCGTCATTACTTTCATTTGAACACCACTCATCAGCATCTTCACATTCTGGAAAGAATACAGCCTCTGTAACAAAGTTCCTTTGTTTTCATGGAACCAAAATGTGCTTTATTTAGGCCAAACAATAAAAGCAAACGACCTAACTACTTTCTAATGCATGGGGGCTCCGGAGGGAGGAAACCATAGATATTTAGAGGCATAAGTGACTCATTGTGCTAGTATAGTTTTATAACGCCGGCTCTGCATGTTTGAACTACATCTGCTACTTCAGTGTAACTGAAGTGTGTGCAAGCATGAGAATGCTGGGTAGAACTGTGGCCATGCAGGATGCAAGGCACAGCCTCAGCAGCTAACACTCCACCCCTGTGTAGAGCAAACACTGCCTCCTTCTTTACTAATTCACCTATGTGATATTTCTGTTGAACATGTTCAGCATATTTCTGATGAAGTGAATTCTTTTTAACTTGCAGGATGCGTTTCCAAAATGTAGCTTGCAAATTTTGTTTCCCCTTTGAAAAAAAAATCTTCCTTTAGTTTTCACTCCTACTTTTAAATATTCCTGCTACTGCTGATAGTTTTTAGAAAAAGCCACTGTGGATGGAGAGGTTGTATTTTTAGATGTAGAACAATGAAATAATTGTTGCTTTTGGCACAAAAGTCTTGGCAAAAGTTCTTAGAGTAGGTGAGGACGCTGACTTTGTTTGAAATGTTACTACTCATTGCCAGGATGTACGTTTCTTCAATAAAGCAGTAAATGCAGTTTACTTATACTTTTTCATTTCATTTTGTATCCAAAATTGTAGGTCACGTTCATGAATTCAAAGGCGATTTACCAGTGACTTCTGGGTGCTGGGTGATCCTCGTGTATAACTGTGAGTATTGATCCAGTCACTACTTTTCTCATTATATAAAGCAAAAGTCACAGTTCACAAACAAATCAACCCATATGTAAATTCTGGTTAGCTTTTTAGTAACTGTTTAGTAAATATTATTAGTTCTACATAAGTGATTCTTTTGGAATTAGGGTAATGCAGACAATGTTGGCTGTTGTAAAGCCTGCTTGCTGTGACTCCTGGTACAGCAGCACATTGCAGGCCTACCACCATAGGCCTAAACAATAACCTTATTTCAGGAAATAACCTCACTGTAGGAACAGGCCACCTTAAAAATTCTCCTGTATCCACAGATGCCTGTTTACCCTGATAACTTTGTACATCTTCGTGTCTATGCTGAGAAGATACAAGATAGCGTAGATTTCAAAGAGCGGTTTGTGCAGGGAGATTGATGCTAAGGAGCCAGATTCATTGGTGAATATAGAATGGACACCGAAATGGTGGTGTTCTCCCTTTTTCCCCTCCCCCAAGTATCTTTTATACTTTCAACCTTATTTTGGAGAAAAAAAACCCTATTTTCTCAAGAAAAAAAAGATGAATTAAAATACTTTCACGCATATTTGTTATACAGAAGAAGCCATAAGTACATGGTAGCTATTAAAACAAGTCTGCATAAATCTACTTTTAAGCAACCAGAGTTTGCTGCCATTTTACACTGTTGCAAAGCATTGGTGTTTAAGGATGTGTCTCTTTACAGTTGACAATAGTAAAAAATATAAGAAACATCTTTTGTTGTTGTAAAGAATATACTTTTTAGGAAAGTATTTGAAGAAATGTCAAAAATTAGAGTTTAAGCAGAAAGCACTGAAAATGTATCTAAAAGTCAGCTTTATCTGTCAGTGGGACTGTTGATCAGGACTAACCAAGCAAATAGATACGAATATTAAATGTAGTTTAGATCATTTTGTATATTTTTAGTGCTTTAAGAATGACCAAACTGGGGCTGAAGAGATGCTCAGTGGTTAAGAGCATTGACTGCTCTTGCAGAGAACCCAGGTTTGGTTCCCAGCACCCACACAGTGATTCACAACCACCTGAAACTCCAGCCCAAGGAATTTCTACACTCTCTTCTGGCCTCATGTGGACACATGTAGAACTCACATATAAATACAGGCAAACCTTCATGCACATTAAATACAAAAATTAATCTTTAGAAAATGACAAAATTATTCTTTAATGAAGTTATCAACTTTTGTCTGATGATCTGAGGTAACCCTGAAAACACAGGCTTGTATAAACTTCATGTCTTGTTTGGATTTCATGCCAGTTTGCTCTGCCATTTCTCTCAGCCCCTTCTCAGCTCCTTCCTAGCATTCCAGTCTCTCCAGTAAGTTCTTCGAGAAATCAAAGGTTTTAAAGCAACAAATATAATTGTCATCGTTTAGTTCAAATGTGATTTCTCATCAAACCAAGGTTTCTTTCCTAAATTCTTCACTCCTTATCAAGACACAGAGATGCTAATCTTGAAAGAAGGTGATCAGGAGCCGGGTCCTCAGGGTCAAAGATCAGGGGGTAGGGACATTGGAAGGGGACACAGTTCACACAGATTTCATGCCATTGTTTTTATAGTTTAACTTAAAACACCTCAAACCTTTTCTGGTCAGATTCTGTCTGGTCATGGGAGTGGAAGCCATGCTTGTCAAATTGACTCATGTAGTCATTTTCCAGTGTTCAGAAAACGCTAGGTTAGGGCATGGGCCAGAGATTCCAGGGTTGGTAAAGCTGTCTTAAGCTGTAGGGCTGTGGGAAGAGATGTGGCAGGAAGCTGTGACTGCTCTGTTTCTTCCAGTTGCTGTGGAGCTGGTCGCCCAGTCAAGCCAGCAAACCGGGGTGGGAGGGTCAGTGACAGGTTTTATGAGCCTCACTCTGAAACTGCCTGGTCACTGCCTGTCTAAGGCAGGAAGCTGCAGCTCACAGCTCCAGTCTGTGAGATAAGGAAGGTGGGCTATTATCTTGCACATCCATAATGAATAGGCCGCACTGAGGGTGTGTGAGGACTGATGGGAATCTCTCTGCTCGCATCTGCCAGTCTGCTCAGATGGCTGTGACTTCTGACACCGTGTCTTATCCTCGCAATCCCTCTTCCTTTTTTTTTTCTCTCTTGTTAAAGAGTAAAATGACATATTTTTCCAAAGTAGGCACTGGGTAGAAAGATCTTGATCTGTATGCTCTATGTCATATTTAACTTTTTATCGTTAATGAAAAATAATTATGTAATCCTTTCTACTAAATTTTATTGTGATAATAAATGATTGATTAAATAAATCAACAAATAACGAAACCCAAAGATGGTTCAATAGATAATTTGCTTTTCTAATCTTCCCAGACTACTCAGCAATTTGAAATAGATTCCCACATAGAAAATGCTGCCTCCTTCTGATCTTAATAACTTTATTGTCCTGTACACATACACACACAAATATGAGGTGGGTTGGGCAGAGAGTATTGATTAACTAAAGGACTGAGGCACGAATACAGCTTAGATTGGCGTGACCCTATTCTACAGCCGTGAATCTGGCTGAGTTTTGTGAGATGAGCCTGTGCTACTTTCCGTGTCAGCACAGCAGGACACACGCCTGACCTCAGTGTACTCTTCCCCACAGCATCGTGGTGTCGTCCTCTGAGAGACAATTTTCATTTTCTTTCGCTTGTTTTTGTCACTGTCTCTGACCTCAGTTTCATGCTATGTCAGAGGAGCAGAGGCCCAGTCCCTCTTCCCACTCACTTCTCTTTCTGGAGTGCTGGTACCTCCTTGGCCTTTTCCTACGCTTGTGGTCCAGACTACCACATGTCATACTTCTGCTGGAAGTTTTTGAATTACATAGTTTTTTTTTGGGGAGGGGGTACATGGAGTCATTAATTTGCATCTTTGTGGTATTGTTATTATTATTACTGTTAGTTTTTAATGAAAATTAATCTGTGGCAAACTGAGCATAGCCCAGACCAAGGCTCCCTCAGGGAGAACATCTGTGAATTTAAGGGAAAGTATGTCTAAATGCATTATCTTTAAAAAATATTATTCCAGTCTAATCTTGACATAGAGCAGGTAAATAAAAAAGATGAGCTGTGAAAATCCACAAATAGGGCTTGAATGCCATTTTCCATGACAACGGGAGCTGCCCCACGAAAGCATTAGTGCTGGGCGTGTAAGGAATTTAGAATTGTGCCTTCTCAGTTTTACAGTTGTGTGCTCATGTTAATTAGAGATATACTGACATTTGAAGTATCTACATTAATGCACAGACCTACTATACATTTGTGAACCAAGGCCAGAAATCTCCTTTAATTGAAAGGAGCTGCTAATCTGACTGCATATCCATTACACCGCAAGCTTTTAAGTTTTATGTACTGGTGCCTCTGCACTCTTGCTCTTTATATGCTCTCTGCTGCCTATTTCTAATTTATCCCTCAAAGGCCAGCCTGCTCTGGTTTCACATCCCAGACTGGTGTCTTGGAGTAGTATCAGTGGGATTTTTCAGGAAAAAAATGTGATTCCTAGTGTTTCTTTTTTCTGACTAAATTTTTGGTTTTCCTTTAGAATGGCCTACACTGAAGTCAGGTAGGCGTTAGGTCTATGTGTGGAAGGGAGCTCATGCCAAGTTACTTATCAGACTCACACTGCAGTTTTAGGGAAAAAGCCAGTTCTGCAGGCAGACCCTGAGCAGCTCAGCGGCATTCTGGTTTTCCTGGTAGAGCTAGGGTTCTGCTCTTTTCACGCCAGACCACGTCTCTTCATTTCTGCCTTGTATATCCATGCCTTCTGGAGGTCAGATTTTAGAGATTTTGCTTTGTAAAGTAAGACCTTCAAATTATTTTTATGACCTTGTATTTCTTTAAATTTTTAAATGATTTTTAAAAAAATTTTATGTGCACTATGTTTTGCCTTGCATGTATGTTTGTGTGAGGGTGTCAGGTCCCCTGACACTAGAGTTACAGACAGTTGTTAGCTACCAGATAGGTGCTGGGAGTGAATTCAGTCCTCAGAGAGAGCAGCTAGTACTGTTTACCACAGACTCATTGCTCCAGCCAGAGCTTGTATTTCTTAAGATCTGGGTGTCAGGGTTTGAAACCTAATTGTTTTGTGCTTGTCATCTAGTGAAGCTCCTTCACTTACTTATTGGAGCAATCTGTAAGTATTACACAAGACGAGATAGAAGGTTTCTTTCTGCAGCACCAGAACACACTGCCCCAAAGGGCTCTTAGGACTCAGGACTTGTTCCATTAACTTATTCTACAGGCACACTCAGACCCAAGACCTGGGACCATTAAGACTTACTCAGAACTGTTGGTGTCATTATGGCCCCTTTCCCTCCTTACAACTTCTGCCTGTGCAGCACCCCTGCTCTTTCCTCTTTCATGTTGCTTGCTACTCCTTGTGCCATCACAGCTCACTTGGTAATTTCAAGTTAATTGCTCAATTATCAATGATAGTCACAGAGGACTTGAAACACGTGCAGTGGAAGATCTTTAAAATTTCAAAATGAGTCGGTGTGTCATAATCTTAAATGTGAGGCATGCCAATATCCTCAGACGTAAAACACACGGCCTGAGCCAGGCATTTCAGAGAAGGCCGAAACTCACTCTTACAATCCCAGTTTTTGTCTGGCACCAAAGTGTTCCATCTTTGCTGATTTCAAACAGCATGTCTAAATTTGATCTTGGTTTTCTCTTCAACACCAATGAATTGGGGTGGTTCAGAGAAGAAAAAGGAAGTAGAGTTGTACAGATTTCTGTTTTTGCTTGTTTGTTTGTTTTTTTGTTTTTGTTTTTCGAGACAGGGTTTCTCTGTGTAGCCCTGGCTGTCCTGGAACTCACTTTGTAGACAAGGCTGTCCTCGAACTCAGAAATCTGCCTGCCTCTGCCTCCCGAATGCTGGGATTAAAGGTGTGCGCCACCACCGCCCGGAAGGTATAGATTTCTGTTTAAGTATTGGAGTAGAAATGCACAATCACACATTTCCTGTAAAGTAGGCTTGGCTCCTGGTGGGCCTACATTTGGTGCCAGTACAGGAAGCTTCCGAAGGAGGCAGGATAGTGTGGTGGTGGTGTTCATGCACCAGGTGGGGAGGCTGTAATCAAAGGACACATACAATCATTATCTTTTGCTGTTGAAAACACAGCCCCAAGAGCAGAGGCTTTGAGGAGGACTCATTGAATCCTACCTAGCAACACTCCGATGCTTCCAAGATAATGCACACATTACATCAGAACTATTGTAATGCTTTTGGCAACTAAGCAAAGTATTATTACAATTTTTGATTTATCACCCAGTTTATAGTTTTCTCTAAACTAATATTACACCAACAGCTCCATTTTTAGATGCTATAATGGTCCTTTCATATTTCTGTAGGACTGTGGTAAAGCTGGATTTATTAGCTGCATTTGAAGGTATGGTGGGCCACACAAGGGTCAGTGCTGATGTGGTCAGTGTCCACTGGAGAAAGGAGAGTGAGACCTGGGGAGAACTGCTCCCTGCTGCTTTCTGAGATTGTTTTAACCAAAAAGAGACTTTAACATTACCCTGTATTTTTACGTGACAGTAATTTTTAATGAAAGGACCAAATGCATATAGAGAAGGCAAATTCAGTCTTTGTCTCAGCTGGGTAATGGTCTCAAGCATAGGTGAGGGAGTGCCAATAGACACTCGTACACAGCTAACAGCAGGACATGACAGACAGGCTGCCCATAATTTAGCAAAATAGTCATTGATTACTGCATCCATTTTAATAACTATCCAGTTTAGGAAGTCTGAGAAATCTTAGACATCTATTTTGTGTTTTGAGTCTGTATTACTTAGCTTAGTTTTATCTAAGCATGTTGGTATGTTATTTTGCACTTTGACACGAGGATAATCATTTCATCAGTTTTTGCCAGTTCCAAAGCATCACAATGCAAGTTAGATGTTGCCGGCCAGGAGAATCATGCCATGCAGCCTCTCTCCTTTTCAGTGTATTGCTTACATACTTCTTGCTGGGAGTTTTCAAAGGCATGAGTTAATTATACTGAGAAAGATGCATTTCTAAAACCTCACTTCATATAAAAGACTGGCAAAGAGACTTACCATTAATGTTTTATCAGTCAAAAAGACAATCCCCATGATGTGTGCTTGTTGTTATTATTATTTGCTGAGCACTACGGGCTTGGCACAGTGCTTTGATGAGAAGGGAGGTGTGTACACGGGAGGGGTTTAAATTTTAACTATTACTAGAGAGTTTCTGCAGGTGGAGTTTTCTCTGGACAGCTCAGCTTCCCATGGGCAGAGGTGATAGCCCCCCTACAGCACCAGGCTTTCTGTTTCCTCTCTTTTCTGGCTCTTTTAGGGCTTTGGAATGCACAGCCATAGCACAAGGCATGTTTGCCAGTTAATTGTTATTTTTCCCTTTTTAAGCCTGGCATTATGAACAATTAAGCAGCAGCATTAATGGAATCCAGTCTCTGCCCTTATAGCTACTTGAACTGAACAGAAATACAATTTTAATTTTTCAATTGGGGCAAGCTGATAAGAAGCCCATGGCTTGGTTTTTATGCCTTCCACAAATGTTCCAGTTTCATTAAGCTAAGTAATATAGAAATTTAGATATATTATTCCTCGTGGGATACTGTCTTCTTTTGTTATTGTGTGCACATCACAAGTTAGAATGAATGGCTGTTAAAATATGTGCTTAAGTTCATATTCACTGAACACTGACAGCTTTAAGGGAAGGGATCATTCTGGAATTTCTCTTAGTAATGGCACTGTGTGAACCCACTGACTGTGTTGGTTTTATGACTAATTAAGTGGGTTTTTCCATGAATCTAGAGTTGTAGGGCAGGCAGCTAAAGGGAAACATCTGGGGACACTGAGAAACCTGAGCATAATATGGAGCAGACAAGAGGAGTATTAAAGGATCCAGAGCCTTGGAGAAGGCAATATGGCTGAAGAGGTGGGGCAACATCTCTACCTCCAACATTATGAGTAACTGCAAAAACAGAGATAGCGAGAGATGTGTGGACAGGAGACAGCTAACATAGGAGGCTTTTTGTAGCTCACAAAATTGATTTTAGGACTGTTTTTCAAGACTTGGAAATACTTGTTGGGATTAAGCAACAGTTATTTAAAAGGATTTCTACAATTTCTTATGATTTATTGCAAGTGTATTTATTTTAATTCAGTGTTTTTTAAAAGACATTCCAGGAAGTGTAGATTCTGCAGAAAAACTAATGAGAATCATTTTACTTTATCTGGGTAAAGAGTCATAAAGATGTGTATGAAAATAATCACCCATATAGCTCATGGTAGCATTGTATGGGAGAACTCTAGAAAAGTTCCTCACCAGGTCAGCACTCCCAGAGAGAGTTGTGCCCCATGCATATCGCAGTGATTTTACAGTCCTGCAGGTAGGGCCGGCCTAGACAGCCATCAAGAGATGGCATCATAAAGATGATGTGTAGCGTTTATGCGACAGAGTACTATTCAGCCATAACAAAGAACAGAATGATGTGATTTGCAGGAAAATGCATGAAATTAGAGATTCATGTTAGCTGAAATAAGCCCGGCACAGCAAGGCAGGGATGACATGCCTTCCCTCTTAGCCCTCACCTTGACTCTTTGAAAGTCTAAGTCAGCATGCGAGGGAAAGCATGTCTTGCTTAGTTTTGGGTGTTGGGAAGCTAGTGCAACCCATCCTTTCATGCGAGCGAGTGTGGTGGATCTGCCTCCTGCCTCCTGCCTTCTCTCCCTCTGTTTGCTCCCTGTCTCTGTCCCTTCTTTGTTTTACTGATGGTGGCTTTGCTTTTAGTTTGCACTGTGTGGTAAGTTGAAGGTGACAGTTGGCACTTGCCTCTTAAGTTCTGTGCAGTTCCACTGTTCTGACCGGGGCTACAGACCTTCTTTAAGGTAGCCTGTGGTTGCTGCTGTCATTCTTTTTTTTTGTTTTTGTTTTTGTTTTTGTTTTTGTTTTTGTTTTTGTTTTTGTTTTTGTTTTTGTTTTTGTTTTTGCAAGACGGAGTTTCTCTGTTGTAGCCCTGGCTATCCTGGAACTACCTCTGCAGAGCAGGCTAGCCTCCAGCTCACAGAGATCTTTCTACCTCTGCCTCCTGAGTGCTGAGATTAAAGTTTTCCAGCTTTCTGGGAAACAAAGAACTGAAACCAAGATCCAATTGTTCTTTATTTTGTCCCATTTTTGAAATATAAACTAAGGTCCCTCTAGACCAGTGGTTCTCAACCTTCCTAGTGCTGTGACCCTTTAACATAGTTCCTGATGTGGTGACTCCCAACCATAAAATTATTTTTATTGCTACTTCATATCTGTAATTTAGCTACTGTTATGAATTATAATGTAAAATTTTTTTGAGATAAAGGGTTGCCAAAGGATTCCTGACCGCTGCTCTAGTTCATCCTGTGCAATCACAGGGAAATGGAGAAACTATTGGAATTAGTTTATTATTATGAAGTGATGAAGGTAGAATATTTGGAAAGAAATAGTCTTTATTGTGTTAGAAGCTTACTAAGCCAGAATTAAGGATTGTCAAGTTTTAAGGCTTATTGATATTTGCTGAGAACAGGACAGAGGAATGAGCATCTTTTAAAAGGTTTTAGAAGCTCCCCAACAGTGAGCAAGCTCGCTGCTTATCACTGTAGGCTTGCCAGTCACCAGGGACATCCCCAGCTCTTGGGGATTTCTTGTGTCTCTTGGGCATTTCTTCTTCAGAGAATGAATTAGGCCCTGTTCTTGATATTGCTATTTTTTAAGAACAATTCCACTTACACATAAATAAGGTAAATGTTCTATAGTACCAGAAGGATCAAGTTTATAGGTCATATCAAGAGTAGTATTTAAATTACCCAAGGAGCTAAAGGGAACTGCAACCCTATAGGTGGAACAACAATATGAACTAACCAGTACCCGGGAGCTCTTGTCTTTAGCTGCATATGTATCAAAAGATGGCCTAGTCGGTCATCACTGCAAAGAGAGGCCCATTGGACTTGCAAACTTTATATGCCCCAGTACAGGGGAACACCAGGGCCAAAAAGGGGCAGTGGGTGGGTAGGGGATTGGGGGGGTGGGTTTGGGGGACCTTTGGGATAGCATTGAAAATGTAAACGAGGAAAATACCTAATTAAAAAAAAAAAGAGTAGTATTTAAATAATGAGAGCTATACCCTTGGAAGAATGCTGTGGCTTGGTTAAGACCATGAATACTGATCAAATGGTGAGTTCACAACAATCTGAAATTCCTCAAGGAAGTTTCCTTGGTGATAGCACTTAACACTAGTACTGTACACTTCCTACAGCAGGAGAGGAATGGGTGGGCTCAGCAGTCAGGACTTGTAGCCATGGCTCTTACTGTATAGGTTAACTTTCAGAGATGCTCAGGGCAGGCACTCTCCCCAGTTGTGGTTTTGTATGCTAGTTGGTTTTTGTCTCCCTTTCTTTTTCTCTTTCTTTTTTCCCATGGTAGTGTTTAAAATGCTAGGAATGTATCATGTATAATGTCAGTTTCCTCCCCCAGATTAAAAGTTCTCTCAGGGTGGATGCCATGACTATTCTTTAAGCCTGTAGAGTCGACTTCTAGCACAATTCCTGATCTATAAGAAGTTCCCCCTAAATATTTATTGAAAGGGTGAATAAATGATCAGTAAGTAAATAAAGGACAGGTGGGAATGCAGGGAAGTAAAAGACTGAGCTAGGACCTCAAATCTGATGCCCACGAGGGATGGACATTATTTAGACAGTCCTGGGTATAAAGTTCCCATTTCATTGTACCTAACTCAGAGCAGCTGAAATATTTGGTCTCTGCACTGTTCCATCTTAGTTTGAGATTGAATGCCATCTCATCTTTTTCAAGCTCATTGCAACTCGGCTCTCTTAACTTAGTTGTCTTAAGCTAACAGCTTCCTCCAGAACAGTGACTTTCAGAATTCTCTTCCTCGTACACAGAGAGTACTTTTCTTTATTCTATAAGATGGACCGTTTTTTAGGTTTTGGTGCTGCAGATTTGAGTTTGGGTCATGGGCATTGTGGTTGTTGCATGCCCTGCTGAGTTTTCCCTTGGAGAGTCAAGTCACTGTGAGGGTGTGGAGCTCATCTGAAGTAAATCTTAGCACTGCCATGCTTGTTTTGGTCCTCTAGCAATAACTAACTAATTTTTGTGACTTTGGGATCTATGAACCCATTCATACCCATGTCCACAGCATGTTCCCCAACACACACGCACGTGAACACACACACACACACACACACACACACACACACACACACACACATTCTACTCTCCCTTTTCTAAAAAAAAACCAAACCAAACCAAACCAAACCAAACCAAACCAAACCAAAAACATTTGAAGCATCTAATTTTTCAGCTTTCTGGAAATTAGAAGTTTAGTAAGGAGTGATTTGCCCCCACCACAGACTTCACATATGATGACATAACTAGTGGCCAACCAGTGTTCAGCTTAGTCCCTAAAACCTGTTTCTATGTGTGACCAGCTGTTTTCCCAGTTAAAGCAAATCATTGTTTTGACAATAAAGGTTTTTAATCATGAGAGTGCTTAGTACCTGCTGAAAATGAATTTATCTTCACAGCCATATATTGCACATGGAGTATACTCAAAGCATAACATTAGGCATGGCACTAGAAATAAATGCAAATGTGTGCATAGGTTCCTGGGAATTGTATAGTGCTTTTATTCCTTATTGTGTCCCAAGTATCTAACTAAGACAACATATACTCCAAGAAGGTAGTAATAAATAATGACTAAGCTACAATGGTTCGATTGTTACAGAGATATAATATTGTCTCTCATGCAGAATGTATTAAGTGCCTTACAGAGAGGTTAGCATTCTAGAGTCTTTTAAAGATACATCATTAAGGACAAGGGCATTAGAAGCATGTATGTATGTATATATGTATGTATGTATTTATGCTTATGTATGGGTGCATATATACCACAGCATACATGTAGAGGCCAGAGACCAAGTTTTAGGAGTCATTTCTCTCCCTCCACCATGTGAGTTCAATCCTTAGGCTTGGTGCTAAGTACCTTTACCTGCTGATCCACAGCACTGGCCCTAGGAAGCAAACCTTTAATGTTCCTTTACAGTTGAGTACAATTTTGTGAGAGGAATAGGTGAGGAAGAAGGTGTGCCTGGTAGTGTAGGACTAGCACAGGACAGGTGATGGCAGTGAGGGAGCCAGGGGCATAGTGAGAGGTTGGATGTCATGGGGCACAGCTTGTTGGAAGAGCTGGAAAATGCAGATATATAGGACTATGGGATGTTTTCACACTAAGTAGATCACAGGGGCCCATCATGACCAGAGACCAGAGGTGTTATTTCTGAAAACCTAACTCAGGCAGCCGTCAGCAGGGTTGACTGGAAATCCCCTTGTGATCTGAGCAAGGGAAAGTGCCTGTGAGGGATATAATGCACATGTTTTAGGAGGGGTAAAGGTGTTTAAGCAAAGGATCAGTAAGAAGGGTAGTGGAAGGCTATAATGGCGAATGGCCATTGTGGCTTTCTCTGTCTTTCTTTTGCTTATGTCTACATGGGCTTTATGAAAGGCAAGAGTGACCCAGTACAATACCTCTTGCCAATGTGTACAATCTTTTCCATCTCACTGATGAAATCCTCACTTATATTTAAGGATTTTTCTTTCCTTTCCATAGAATGCTAAGCCAATATAGTATTTTCAAAAGGAACACTAGTAAGCTTAGAGATAAAATTACCTTGAAGATTTAGAGGCACCCAAGTGCATACACAATGTGGAGATGTATCTAACAAGAACAAACATGGACTCCAGGAGCTCAAGGACATAGGCAGGGTCCTGTCGATTTTAGATGCTTATTGTGGAGCCAGGCAGCTGTGAACATGAAGAAAGCAAAGAACCTTAAGATGAGGCAGCTTTCTTGGGATCATAATTGTGTGGCCTCTGTAAAGAGTAAAGCTCTGTTGGGTCATGATGACAACGGCTCACTGGTTCAGTTGTCACAACAGGTATGGTTGCATCAGACATTACACTTAAAAACATTGTGACTCTCTTTTACTTATTCCTTTCAAGGCAAGATGGGCAGTGCTGGGAAATATACCACAATGCAAAAAGCTTCTACTGAAGTGAAACTTAGAAAATAGGCATTTCAAAAAACTACACATAGCCACACAGCTTCCTTGAGGATCTTGGCCATTTTTGTTACAGTATCATTCAGAAAAAAAATTGACATCTATCTATCCATCTATCCATTCAATCATCTAAACACTTGTCCATCCATCCATTCACCTCTTCATTTATCCATAATCCTTCTGCCCACTCATCTATCTAATCATCTACTTACATATTCATCTGTCTATCCACCTATTCATCTATCTATCTATCTATCTATCTATCCATCATCCATCCACCCACACATCCATCCATCCATCTATCCACCCATTCATCCATTTGTCTGTCCACCCATCATTCATCTTCTATCCAGTTATCATTTATCCACCTATTCACTTATTTATGCATGCATGCATGCATCCATCCATCCCATCTATTTTATATGAATTTGAACTATTTCCATGAGAATTTTAAAAAAGATTTATTTTATTTATGTATATGGGTGTTTTGACTGTACATATGTGTACCATATATGTATGCTGGGTACCGAAGGAGTCCAGAAGAGGATATTGAATTCCCTGGATCTGGAGTTATAGGCAGTAGTGAGCTGCTATGTGGGTGCTTGGAACTGAACCCAGGTTCTATACAAGGGCAGCCAATGTACTTAAATGTTGAGCCATCTTTTCAGTATTCCATAACAATTTGAACTTAAGAATCTTTCACATGAGGCAGAATTTAAAAGAGAAAAGGGATAGATTTAAAAGAGATCAGGAGCTTATGGTCTGATTGTGAGAATAGATGAAATACACACATCTGAAAAATGCAAAGGAAACTGACACACCTAGTACTTCCTGCAAAGCTGTTCGTTGTTTCTTCTTTAGAGAGTTGAACAGGCTGGCTTCATTCATCTTGTATTTAAATACATCTGTCTCAGCTCTGGACACACTGAATGCTTTTTCATAGCTTTTGTGTGACTGAAAAACCTATCTTACTTGTTACTAGGACTAATGAATATGAATATCAGATAAATACTTTTGTGTGTGTGTGTCAATAATAACAAAGTGTTTTTCATATGCTTCCATAAATTCTATATCCTTCATATACATTCTATAAATTAAGATATTTTTGTGCTAAAATATGGAAAATTTAAATATCCTATGAGAAAATTAACATTTATTGATATTTAACAACTTAGACTCTTCGTATGCCTTTGTGCTTTGAGCATAAACAAAGCCATAAATAAAACTTTTAAAATTTCTCTGTGGATCAAACTATATTTACATGTTCCATGTTCTCCCCCTGCCAATTTCCCTAAATGATAGCTGCTACTAGCATAGTATCAGAGTACAATGTACTCAAGATTTTTTTCCCTCAGTACCAGTCCCACTGCCTGTAGGAGGACTTGTGAGAGTATTCTAATGGTTTTGAAAGAAGGCATGTGGTATTCCTGGCACGCTGGGCTTTGCTTGAGCTAGCAGAGGTGTTAGTTAAAGCACAGAATGCCACCTGTGTATGCTGGTTTTGATAGCTTTATTTATTTCTTTTATTTGATAGCTTTTTTTTTGAGTTAGGCAACAGTAATAATGCCATTTCCATAGCAAAGTAACATTTCCATATTCCCAGTGGGTCTTCGATCCTTCCCAGTTTCTCATTCTTGCTCCTTGCCTGACACAGACCCCAGGTTGTCACTGACCTGTTATCACAGCTCACTTTGTACTTCACAGAACTTTGCATTAGCGGGATCAAACAGAATATGTTGTTTTTTAGAGTTTCTTTCATTGGGTGTGATTATTTTGAGATTCAGCCGCATGCTTGCCAATACCTTATTTTTAAAACTGTGGAACAGTGTTTTATTATATCAGTATGCCATACTTGCTTTTGATTGTCCATTTATAGTTGTTTTTTTCTGTTTTTGACATACTACAAGTGAGGCTGCTGTGAACATCCATTTTTGTGTGGTTCTGTACTTTTCTGTGTCTTGGATAAGCACTTGAGAGGAGAATGGGGCAAGTGTAAGCTTAACTTTATATGGCTGCTGAACTTTTCCAAAGTACAGCTTTACATTCCTTGTGTTCCTGCTACAGTGAATGAGCAGTTCAGGCACTCCACATTCATGGCCTCAGTTGTCATACTTAGCCTTAGCTATTCTCCTGATTTATAACAGTATTTTTTGGTATATGTTCTTTTAAAAATTATTCATTAATGAATAATTAATTTAGTATGTATGTGAAGATAGATTGTGGAAATCAGTTCACGCCTTGTACTGTGTGGGTTACAGGGATTGAACTCAGGTCATCAGGCATGGTGCAGGCCCCTTTCCAAGCTGAGCCATCTCACTGGGCCACCCTGTGCATTTATCTTTCCCTAATGACTGATGATGCTGACTTTCTTTTCATGTGCTTGTTTATCTACTTTGTTGAAATATATTTTAGTCCTTTCCTGGTTTTTGAGTTGTGGTTGTTTTTTTCATTGAGTTATAATATTTTTCTTGTGTATTCTAAGTTACTTTTTTTGGAGCATCTCATATAAATTATTGATTCTATTGGCATGGGTTTTTCATGATACCACTCATTATACTTTTAATGTATGTAAGCTATTTAGTGTAACCATATCTCTGTTTTCTCATATGAGAATATAAACATATCAGAATTTAATGTTGATTTTCTGTTTTCTAATTTGCCTATTTCTGTTCTAATCTTGATGTTTCCCATCCTCTGGTTTGGTTTTTATTTGCTGTTTTTTTTTTTTTTTTAATTTATTAAGCTGAGGCCGAGGCTGCTGTTTTGAGGTTCTTGCAATAGCAGTTGTGTTGCTATGAACTGGCTTCCAAGTGCTGCTCTGGCTGCTTCCATGAGCCTGAGAGGTCACAACCACATTTGAAATCACTTTGAATGCTTTCCAGTTTTCCTTTTGATTTCTTCTTTGTTTGTTTGTCTTTGGTGTTTTTGAGCTAGGGTTTAATTGTGTAGTCTTGGCTGTCTTGGAACTCACTCTGTAGACTAGGCTGACCTTGAACTCACAGAGATCAGCCTGCCTCTGCCTCCCTTCTTAAATTCATGTTTCATTTAGAAGTTTAAGTTTATACTCTAATAGTTGGGTGTCTTCCAGTCATTCTTTTGTTACAAATTCCCAGTTTAATGCCACTGTATCAGAAAGACCCATTGTATGATCTAATGACCTTTTAACATATTGAGCCTTGTATTATAGCTGAGAAAGTTCTCCGTGCTCCATCTTAGAACATGCCCTGTGAGCAGGAAGGAGCAAATGCTTTGCTGTTGGATGGCATTGATTGATTGATTGATTGATAGATGGAGTTAGTCAGGTCTTCTGTTATCCCTTTTGACTTTTTAAAGATAGGAATGTCACTGTGTAGCTCAGGCTGGCCTGTATTCTGTATGAGTCTCCTGCCTCAGCCTAATGAGTGCGGGGTTCACAGGTGTGTGCTACATATCTAATTATTTTTGACTATTGTGTTTTCACCTGCTAAAAGAGATTTTGGAAACTCTCTTATTCTACTTAAATTTTTATCTACCTTTGCCTCTTTTTCTTTGAAACTGAACCAGGTGGGTTAGTATTTAGATTGTTATATCTTCCTAGTGTGATTACACAAGCATTACTATAAATCATTTAACCTAGAGAAATTCTATTTTGCTCTGAAGTCTACCGTGTCTGCAAACCTATTGCACTCTTTTATTAGTGCTACTATACTATGCTCTTTTGTTTTCTCTCTCTTTCTTTTTTCCTTTTCTTCCTTTCCTACTTCCTTCCTTCCTTCCTTCCTTTCTTTCTTTCTTTCTTTCTTTCTTTCTTTCTTTCTTTCTTTCTTTTTCTTTTTTCTTTTGAAGCAGGGTTTCTCTGTGTTGCTCTGGCTGTTCTGGAACTCTCTGTAGACCAGGTTGGTTTTGAACTCAGAGATATGTCTGCCTCTGCCTCCTAAGTGGGATTATAAGTGTGCTCCGCCACCGCCCAGCTTTTTTCAACTCTCACTTTTGAATGGTTGTGTTTTCATTTGAAATTGATTTCTTATACATGACCTAATTTTTGTGTAATGTGATAATTCTGCCTTTTAACTGGGATGCTTAACCTGTTTTTGTTTAATGAAGTCACTGGCTTGGTTAAGTATCAGTATGTACTCCCTTTTTCCAGTTTGCCACCTGTTCATTCTTCAGGCTTTCCTTCCCTTTCCTTCCCTTTCCTTTCCTTTCCTTTCCTTTCCTTTCCTTTCCTTTCCTTTCCTTTCCTTTCCTTTCCTTTCCTTTCCTTTCCTTTCCTTCCCTTCCCTTCCCTTCCCTTCCCTTCCCTTCCCTTCCCTTCCCTTCCCTTCCCTTTCCTTTCCTTTCCTTTCCTTTCCTTATGCCTTCTTTTCAATTTATTGGGAATCTTGACTATTTTAATCTAAAACTTTAAAAAAACGTGTTTGTTTGTTTTATTAATGTTGGTGATTGCTCTAGTTCTGATAGCAACTCTGTTCAACGGTCAGAGCCTTGGTACTAATGATATCACATACAAAGACTCACAGTGGTGTGGCTTCGTTTCTCTACCCTTGATGCTTCACACCTGCTACAATCCTCATGATAAATTATATTTTTGCTTTGAATTTTCAATAAGATTTTAACAGATATTTTAAAAAGAGGCAGAAGATGAAAAATACAAACTCTTTTGTATTACTCATGTGTCTCCGGTAGGATTGTTTACCACTTAGATTTCACTATTATATTGGAGCTGGGACCTGAATCCAGGGCTTTGCACTTGTTAGGCAAACATTCCACGACTCTAAGCCCATCAGCTGCATTTCTAGAAAAAGCTTTCTTTTTCTCATGTGTATTTCAGATGGACCTTTATTTGACTGTTCTCTCATAGATTCATTGTCCTTTGGCTTGCAAAAACTTTCTGCTATAGTTCCTGCCTGTGTTGCCCTGTATGTAATGCACAATCTTTGGCTGGTGGCTTTGGAGATTTTCATCACTGATTTCATAGAGTCTTGTCATGTAACTCATAGAGATCTTCTTCACTACCTCTCAAGCTTTGGATCCTTGAGATGAGATGTCTGCGGATTTTTGCCTTTCATCACATTAGAAACAGCTTAGCCACTGTGTTTTCTGACATTTTTGTTTTCTCATGCCACACTCTGGAGGGTCAGATATACAGAGCTTGAACTTCTGTAGCTCAGGCCCTCTCTCCTTGTGGTCTCTTTCATTTTGGGTTCTTTCTGTTGATAAGTGTTCATGTTTAATTATCATGTCCTGAAGTATGTAATAGGACTTCCTAGGGGCAGGGATTTCTAGGGTGGGGATTGGTGGGATTTCAAGACCCGAGCTTAAGGGCAAGGCCATACCACCCCCAGTTTCTGGCTACTATGAATAAAACTGCAATGAATGTGGTTGAGCAAGTGGCCTTGTGGCAGGATGGAGCATCCTTTGGGTATATGCCCAAAAGAGGTATAGTTGTATCTTGAGGTGAATGGATTCCCAACTTTCTGAGGAACTGGCATAATAATTTCCATAGTGGCTAGACAGTTTGCACTCCTAACAGCAATGGAGGAGTGCTTCCCTTTCTCCACATTCTTATAGCATTAGCTTTAACTCATGTTATTGATCTTGGCCATTCTGACAAGTATAATCACAAAGTAGTTTTAATTTACATTTCCCTAGTGGATAAGGATGTTGAACATTCTTTAGTGTTTTTCAGGCATTTGCGTTTCCTCTATAACAAATTCTCTGTTTAGATCTGTACTCCATTTTCAAATTAGGTTATTTGGTTTTTTTGGATATCTAGTTTCATGAGTTCCTTATATATTTTAGATATTAGTCCATTATTGGATGTGGAGTTGGTCAAAATCTTTTCTTATTCTGTAGACTGCTGCTTTGTCCAATTGACAGTGTACTTGGCCTTACAGAAGCTTTTCAGTTTCACAAGGTCCCATTTTTTAATTATTGATCTTACTGCCTACACTCTCAGTGTTCTGTTCAGAAAGTCATCTTCTGTGCCAGGCTATCTCACACTTTCTCTTCTATTAGGTTCAGCATATATGGTTTTATGTTAAGGTCTTTGATCTACTTGGACTTGAATTTTATGCAGGGTGATAAGTACAGATCTATTTCCATTCTTCTACATCCAATTTGACTAGCACCATTAGAAACTGGCTAAATCTTTTTAAGGGATTCCCTAGAGATGGTTGGAACCTGGTATATTGAGGTCCCTTTCCTATTAGATTGCCCTATAAACTACAGACATCATAGTTTACTTTTGTTTCTAGCTCCATCACTGTAGCTAACTGAGACCATTATGTTTCTTCTCTGAATATCAGAGCTGCCATTGCCCCATGCAGTGACACATGACCATACTTGATTTTCCTGTCTCAGGTTCTTTGTTGCTTTATATCTGCTCTAAAACTGTTGTTTTCATTTTCATTTTATTGGTCCAAATCTCTAGTGTTGGACCATGCATTGTAATCTGGTCCATGTTAGTTCATCTTGGCTAGAAGCAGAAGTCATCACCTATGTAAGGAAAATAACATATGTATTCCAGGCATTTTATTAAGTATTGCTACACTAGAGAGTATTCAATAACAAGACAGTTATTACTGCTGTTAACTGTGTCCTGTTCATTAGTGAGGCTTTAAATAATTCCTGTTTTCTCTTCTTCACATACACTTCAATTTTTAAATCTTCCTTTATGATGACAAAAATCCATGTTACAAGTTTGCGTTTCTTTGTGTCTCTTGAAGTAGGTTCATGGCTTTTAAGCAAGTAAGATCGATCTTGCATATTTACCCCTACTCTTCAGCATACGGAACATACTTTGCTATTTGTTGTACAGATTAATAGTCAAGAGTTCTGAGCTTCTTACAAAATCTTCAGGAGTAGATTGTTGACCAGAAAAGAAAGAGGAGACTTTAGGAATATGAAGGCATTCAAGTAAAGTAAAAACTGAGAGGGGAAATAAGATCTGGTGAGGCTAGAGAGAAGCATGAGAGAAAAAGTGGTTGTCTGACTTGGTTAATAATGTGAATAACTAATAATGATAATGATGAGGATAATAGTAGTAGTAATAAATGGTCCCATAAAGTTGAGAGTACAGAGAAATATAAAGTAGAAGATGGAAGAATTATTTCAGTATTCCAGTGGAACAATTTTATGCTGTCTTCATCATAGTGCTATGATGACAACCTTGGTATTGGTAATATTGCATCTTTGTGAATTGTGTTAGCTAGTGTCACTTGAACTGTTACAGTGTGTGTGTGGGGGGGTGTTAGATGATGTACTAAGTAGATGGAATAGATGAACCTTAGAAGAGAGTGATAGGGGTGAATTAAGAAGCAAAAAGAGCCGGGCAATGGTGGTGCATGCCTTTAATCCTAGCACTTGGGAGGCAGAGGTAGGCAGATTTCTGAGTTCAAGGCCAGCCTGGTCTACAGAGTGAGTTCCAGGACAGCCAGGGCTACAGAGAGAAAACCCTGTCTCAAAAAAACCTACCCCCCAAAACAAACAAACACACACACACACACACACACACACACACACACACACACAAACAAAAAGAAGCAGAAAGGAATTATAGATAGAAAATTATAGATATCATGTACCATCATTGAGCATGCTATATAGAACAACAGTTACACCTCACAGTTAGGTACATTAGGATTTCATTGTTGTTCCTCTTTGGATGTGACAATGTAGGAAACCCCCTTTCCCAAGCCTCATGGCCAGCAGGAGGATAAGTGCAAAGAGGTCAAGAATGGAACCCAAGACAGTAGCAGGCAGTGGGTCAGATTTTCCAGAGACTGGTCTTGTGGTTGACTTTTCTTACACATTTAAACATAGCATAGCTTATGTCCTCTGACCTTTATATTAACAATGAACTCTATTGCCTGATAAACAGAGCTCAGGACTAGGGCTTGGAAGAAAGATCATTTAGAAATAGAAGGATAGATTCTGTTAGTGGAGGATGCAAAGGATGGGATTAGAACCTGAGTAATGCTCAGGATATTGGAAGAGGGGATCTAGGTGGAGGTTGGCTCCTAATGGAATAACAAAGAATCGCCAGGTTGATTGACCACTTTTCATTCTGGCATTCCAGATGACTAGGTGTCACTCATTTTCTTCCATTGAAGAAAATAGGCCCACCTGATTGACAGTCCTGATGTCTCCGGTGCTTATTCTAAGCAGTGCTTCCTACAGGACTATGGGAAAATTGCTATCCTGAGTCTCAGTTCCCTCATCTGTGAATGGATGTGGCCGTTGGAAAGGATGATATGATAGTACACATTTATTCTGCATCTGGTAGCTAGTGGGTCCAACAACTACTATTTTTAATTTTTTCCAGACATTCTTTAAGTATTGATGAGGTGAGGAAAATGTTTCTAGCACTTTGTGGTTCTTCATTAACTGTAATGATCCTGTGGGGATGTTGCTCACTTGTTGCCTAGTGTGCACAGTCTTGGTTCAGTCCCCAGTGTTACATAAATTGATCATGGCGGCATAGCTCTGTAACCCCATCACTTGAGAAGAGGAGGCAGAAGAATGAAAAGTTCAAGGCCATCCTCAGCTACATAGTGAATTCAAGGTCAGCCTGAGAAAAACCTTGTAAATAGTTCAAGTACAATATATGTGTTTGTAACTGATATTCCCATTTATTAATCCTGCCTATATTTATGGTGAATTGCTTTGGGCTCTTGCACTGTTTTGTGGTGTGTCACTAAGAAATAGGTAATGTGCATATCAGAGTTTCTCACATATTCTCTTTTACTTGTACTTAGAGCTACTAGAATTGTTAACTAAACTTTATACACAAATTACTACCATAATTCAGTATTTTCAGGAATTTTTAAAGTAGAGGATCTATCTATTGAGTTAAGAAGAGAAAATACGAAGATCTGACATATTAAAATTTCCCAAGCATTTATCCCATTTTCATTCATCTTTAATTTATTTTGTGAGTGAAATAAGTTTTGGGTTTAATTTTCATCATTGAATGATATGATATTAGGCTGAAAATAATATTTAGAAACCCTGACATTCCAAAGCAATTATCTTTTAATCCTCAATTAGCTTAAAAATACCATGGCCAATGTGAACTTGCCCATGAACCGTTATGTACATCTGGGAACTTTAACGTGGTTCTAGCGTGACCAATCTAGAAAGCAGATATCCTAGCTTCTTCCCCACAGAGAAGGTGCAGCACTTTTTCATTGAATTGATTTGTGTTTGTCTGAGAGAACAATGGATAAATAATGATTAGCACCCAGCTCTGGGAGCTGCCTTCCCACTGTCTCCTGAATCTTTGCATTGACTACATGAATCAGAGGTACCAAACTTACTGCTGGTCTTCTGCCAAATGTAGACCTGCTTTAGACATCTGTCTGCTTGCTTGTCAACTGCTGTCTGTCAGGCCGGCAAGCACCCGTCTTCCCAAGCTGCTGAATTTCAGCCTGGATCTTTACATTTCCTCGGTCTTCTCTGATGGCATCTTCCTTGGTAAGACCCTCCTTAATTTAGCTCCAGATGTGCCACCAGGATGCTTGTAAACATCTTGCAACACAGCAATTTTTGTGAATTTCTGAAAATCTCTCCATAGGTCAAGAACCCAAAGCAAGGCACAACTCAGGTTGATATGAGTGTTTGGAGGTGCTGTGGATACCCAGCATTCACAGTTCCCCTGGACAAAGTGGTGCAGGCAAGTGGGAAGATAACTGTAGTCCTCTCGTTTTGGTCTGCAGTGAGCATTTGAATACTTTCTTCAGCCTGTAGCTGAGATGCAGAAGGTACCCTAGTCTACAGGACTGCGATCTGTGGCGTAAAAGTCAGCAGGCGTCAATTTCCATCTTGATTTAGTAAGAATAATGCTGAATTTTTATAACATATTGTGGTTGGTTTGGGGTATTTTAAATTACCTTTTAGTCCAAAAATATTAGACGAAGTGTCCATTTAGATATTTCAGGCAAACATATAAGCTTTATACCAGTAAATATATGTATTTTATGTATGTACAAGATCTAGAAATTTGGAAGCCTAAGACATGTTAATAATAAGACATACAGGATGGCTCAGTGCTGGGGACATGAAGGTCGTTATACACAGTTATTTTCAGCACAGGTAAATATACCTTCTCATATTAAAATGTCTTAGAAATGACAGTTTTTTTTTAAACATTACTGACCACAGTACACTCGACATAGTTTGTGTGGGGTTGAAACAGTATGTACTGGCTGGTGTAAAAGAGCTGGCTACCTGTGGTGTGGTAGATAGTTTGTAGATCTGTGTCCTCCTGGCACACATAGGAACCTGTGTGACACTAAAGCACTATTTAAGACAGTGCTGTAGGCTCCTGGGGCCACTTGGCTTTCAGGTAACTGAAGGTTAGAAATGAAGGATATAAACTTTACATAGAGAAAAAGTATGCTGTGAACTCCTTGAAGCATTGGAGCCTGTATTAGTTCCTGGAAGTCTCTATTATGACATTTAGTCAATAGTCAAGGGCATAAGTGAATGCATTTTAACTAGCCATACTAGTGAAATTAGCCATACTGGTTTGTCTTACCTGGAGAAAAACATTGACAATAAAACTAAAAGTTTAGAAAAGATAAAATAAGATGTTGATTGTTTTGTTTGTTGATGAAGCTGATTTTAACTTTAAATAAAATCAATATATGTTACTATTTTATGCTCATTAACATAAATCATCCAATGGGTGATTATGTCCACATGACATGTAGGTGGGAATAATGATTGTAACTCACCACCTGTGTCAGGAAGCGCCTTCTCTTTCCCACTTAGAAATTTTCATAGTTTTCTTGGTAAACTCTTTAGATAAAAAAAAATCAATTAAAACAAAGCAAAACACCCGATTTAGCATAGAGAAAGATTTAACGGCATATAGAAGTGTTGCGGCTGCTGCCGAGCTTGAGATGCGGGTGACGAGAGGTGTGTGCAGCAGAGCCGGTCCCCGTACATGCTGCCAGGGCTCTTCGTGCGCGGGGCAGGGGGTGCTCACAAACAGCACTGTGCTGTGCTGCTAGCAATAAAATGAGAGTTTAAACTAGAGACTAGCTTAGTGACTTTGGTTCAATTTCTCCCCCCTCTGGGGCCTTTTGAGAAGGAAAGTGCAATACGTCTCTGGGAACGACCTGCTTTTCTCTTGCCCTGGAAAATCCTAAAGTCCAACTTGGCTTCTGACACTGTCTGAGCTGCTAGGATTAGATAAAGCTGATCTTAAAGGAGAAAAACTGGATGCTTAGCCAGGCCCCACTGAAATTTTGACACACTCTTGGAGCTGACAGGAGTTGCCACAAATTAAATATTACTTTTCCTAGCAGAGAAGCCGGCTAATAAAAGGCTTTGGATATTTTATGAACGGCTGTCCATGCACCCTGGAAGCTGGAACTCGGGGGATGGTTTTCTTTTGGGAAGAAGGAGTGTTGGAGAGAAGCTACTGATGAGGTGTCATATAATTTTACAAGTTGCATAACTGCATTTAACGATTAAACTAGCTCTGATTAAAATAACAATTGAGCTTGTAATTCTTTCTGAACAGCTGCTGCTACAGGGGGTCATTACCTTGGAGAGCTGGGAACTAATCATCCTCCTGGTACCCGAGCTATGCAGTCGTGTGTTTTACAGCACAGCACAAAGTTTAAAGCTTACAGAAGAATGTTATTTGAAAGCTGTCAAACCATGTTAAAAAAGACTGCATCGTCAGAAGGCCCTGGTGGCCACGCTTCTGCATGTAGCCTTGTCTTATTCATTATAAAATGCATGTTTATAAAGTTCCACGGAGCATCCAATTCCCAATTCACTTATATCAGCAAGACTTAACTTGCTCATTAATCTAAATTCTTTTGCAACTTTAATCTACATGTTTAATTAATCATAAAATGAGGCGGTAAGTAATTTCAGCAATGTGTGGCTTGTTATCAGATGCATTTAATCACTCTTCTGTGAGCTCATTTGGAAACACCTGAAGATGTCGAGTGCGGTTTGAATGAGCATAAATTATTCTTTGTCAGCGTACTTCACTCAACTAATAAGACATTAATTTAAAAGGCACTGTTTGTCATTTTTAGATCTTTACCAATATTTTTAGCTTAGCAATATAACTCTAATTGTATATATGATTCAGACCTAGTGCCCAGCATAGGAAAGGGTAAGAGTTTAATTCACTTTTCTTATTTACATGTAATTATGTCATGTAATCTTAGTTTTTAATGAGGATTAACCATCTTGTAAGTATTCATATGCTTTTGGAATAAGGCACTAATGAATTATAGTTGCAAAAATTATTTGTTGCTACAAAGACTGATAATTTCTTGGTTTTTTTCAAGGTGAGGGATGAAAGGCAGTGACTTTTGGGGGAGGGCACTGATTTGCGGATGCAGGTACCACCACACAGGGTCATAAGATATAGAGGCTAACATTAAATCCAACAGCTATATGTTGCTGTCTCATATGATAGCATAAAAAATCTGAGAAGCAGCCAAGAAACATTAAATACTGGCAATCTTATTTTCCTTAACTTTCTCTTGGCATTCTCTCTCTGTCTTCCTCCGCCTCTGTCCCTCTTTTTCATGTGGGTGTGGCTTATATGTGCATGCTCATACACATGCACAAGTCAGGACAGAACATGAGGTATCTTTCTCTGTTGCTGTCCTCTTATTTTCGTCTTATTAGATCAGAAGCCTGCCATTTAAGCCAGTCTTCCTCTCCTAGCCAAAGGAGCTCTTGGGCATCTGTCTCTGATTCTCAGTGCCATGTCTACCTTCTTATTTGTGTGCCCCCATACTTACGGAGCAAGTGTTCCTATCCACTGAGTCATCCTGCCCCATCACTTAGCAGTATCACACTTTTTAAGATGACTTAAAAAGGAGGCAAAACAACAGCAACAATAACAAAATCCCACTCATCTTCAGAGGAAAGAAAAAAACTGCCAACCTCCCTTCGCCCCCTCCCTGAAAAAAAAAAAAAACCCAAACCAACCAACAACAACAACAGCAAACCAAAACAAAAACCACCACTAAGACTGGAATGAGTTATGTGTTTCAGCGTCAGGAGTAGGGGGATAAAATGGCATTTCATAGGTGTCATCACCTGTTCTGTTTATGCCCCAAGATTGGTGACACATGAGAAGAATAGTTAGTTATCTCAGTAGTAACAGATTTATTTACCTGCCTTGGAGCAGCTCCGTCCGTCTGCCTCAGGAGCTTGTCTCACTCACAGGCTGTCTGTGGAGTGTCAGTAGTGCACCAGAGGTTAGGAGGACTGCTAAAATAAAGACAGCTTGTCCATTTTATTTGGTGTGTGCCCTTCCTGGGCTCCCTGCTCCTCAGGGACCCTTCATGCCAAACTAGCTATTATCCTCTGTCTCTTGCCCTGTGTCTCATGACTTGGAAAATGTTTTTCTTCCTAGCTTCCTTTATAAGGAAAAATAAAATCTGGTGGCATCTTGTTTGTGCCATTTCAACCTGCCAGGCTGCAGCTGCACAGTGTGGGGATCCACTGTTTCCTTGTGTTCTGTGAGCCGTGGCGTGTAGTGTTTCTTAGAACACTAACAGAAACTGCAAACGCTGGGACTTCATCTTGATCAGCATTGCAAAGGAACATTCTTTTAACTTGATTTTTTTTTTACCATAATATTCCTCCAGTCTCTGTACATTCTTAGAGGATGTATACATACTATCTATCAGACAGGGTTGCTGTTGGGTTTTCTTGATATAAAACCTCAATCTTCCTTAATTGCCCTTTCCCTGGAAAATTGATGACTTTTGAAAAAAATAATTTTTAGCTGGGTTTGGTAGCTAATACCTTTAATTCCAGTACCCAGGAGGCAGAGGCAGGCAGATCTCTGTGAGCTCTTGGCCAGCCTAGCCTAGTCTTCATAGTGAGTTCTAGGACAGGCAGGTCTATGTAGAGAGACCTTGTCTCAAAAAAATTAAAAAAAAAATTCCTTCCTTCGATCCCTCCGTTGATGACTGCTTTTGGTAGGAGGTTTCTTCTCCATCCTTCCTGGTTCTCATGTAGCCCAGTTTGACCTTAAACTTTATGTAGCTTAGGAGATCTTTCAATTCCTGATTCTCTTGCCTCTAGTTCCCAAGTGCCAGAATTACGAGACATGTACCAACATGTTCAACTAAGAGCTGATACTTTAAATCTCCATTGTACGGACTAAGAAAGTATACAGTATTCCAATATCCACCCCAATACCCACCTCTACTCAGGCATGAGAGGTCTGTCCTGATGTCCTGTTAGGTACAGTGCTACAACCAATTCATTTTATAAAATGCCAAGTGCTAACTGATTGATTTTTCCTGTGCAGACCTATTCTTCAATATGCAAATGATGAACTCAGTTCCATGAATCTCTTGACCGTTCAGATGCTTGAATAAAGGCTTTTGTGGAGAAATGCATCTTCATCCTCATCTGCATCCACACCTCCATCTTAATCCACATCTTCATTGACACTTTCACTGTCATTCACATTTCTGTCTCCATTTACAAGCATCCCTTCATCCGCATCCATACATTTTCCAGTGTTGCCCAAACACACACTAACACACCTACCTTAGTCCAGTCACAAGTAAGGACGTTATCATTTAAGTGTGCTTCTTTGATGGGAGCTTTATAGTTGAACAGAGTGAAAAACTTTCCAAGAAGAAACCGTTTCAGCATAACCCTCAGCCTTCATACACTGGCAGAAATGCTGAGTAAGCTCTCATTTTCATGCATGACTTTTGTAGCTTACAAGAACAGGGGTTAGTGATAGCAAAGAGGTCCTAGAGAAAGTGAGGACATTTACCATGTGGTATGTACTAGATCACATGCTCTGGGGAGCTTTGTGGAAGTCCTGAGTGGATAGCCAGAGTCTTCCTTCAGCTAGAGTGGAATTTCAGTGGTAGCTGATGATGGCTAAGCACAATCAGTTACATGTTTCACTTTGCTTCAGACTGTGCATGTCAATCTTTTACTTATTAAAAACTGAGATAGGCATCTGACATTCAGTTAATCCTTTGTGATACTTAAGGAGAAGGTTAAGTTTCCCACACCATTTTCCTAAAAAAGACAGATTATATTGTTTTATAGTGTGTTTATAGTGTGTGTGTGTGTGTGTGAATTAAGCATAGGCCAGAAGACTATCCTAGGTGCCATCTTCAGGAATGCTGTCCATCTCTTTTGAGACAAGGTCTCTGATGAGCCTGGAGCTCCCCAAATGGACTAAGCTGTTCAGTGAGCCCCAGAGATTGATTGATCTGATTTTATGTTCCTTGTGCTAGGATAACAAAGTGGACAACCATACCTGGCACTTTCATGTGGGTTTCAACTTAGGTCTTACGCTTGCAAGGCAAGCACTTTACTGACAGAGCTATCTTTCCAACAGAGCTACATAGCTTGAATTCTGTTTTTATTTTAAATAAAAAGTCTGTGTATTTTTAAAACAACTTTATAATTCATGTCCATCCATCCTTGCTTTGAGTCCCAGCATTGCCAGAGCTTTGTTGTTTGCCTTCCTATACAATCTAGTTTCTTAATCACTGAAAGCTGCTTTGGTTTGGTAATCATTTAGGCACGATAGAGTATAAGACATTTGAGAAGCTCTGATGACAAATGTGCAAGCTCTGCCCAGATGATGCTCTCATGGACCATAGAAGTGTAGGGAAGAAAGCAAAGCACTGGGCTGTGCAGACAGTTCAGTGTACATCAGTTCTTTCTCTGGAATTCACACAGAGATGGGTTGACTTGAGCTGTGCCAACTTTCCAGTGCTGCCAGCTTTGAAGATTGCCTCTGTGTGGTTTTAAAAGGTATTATCTAAGGTGTTTATGCTCAGAAGAGAAAAGTACTGGTTTTAGAAGTGTACTCCCTCTCACCTCTAGCTCATACCATGGGCATAAAGTTTTCACTTATTATTATCAGCAATAATAATAATAATAATAATAATAATTGTGTTGCAATCCCCAAAAATCTTTTGCTTATGTACGCTTCCTATTCTGTATTTTAAAACCTCAGACTTCATATACAGTCAGTAACACTGAATTCTTGTTATGTATTTTTCTATTGTACTTCTCTTTTAGTAAAACATGATATACTTGAAGGCTATTAATTTCCTGTTTTTACTTTTAGTGTTTATCTACATCTTTGTTTGTAAAGTACCAGTAGGCAACATTCTGAGAGTTTGTCATTTGGAGTAACTTATCTGATAGGAACCATGTTATAGATGGTTCTTAGGAAACTTCCCAAGTCTCATTACCTCATCCTGTATTACGAAACTTCATAGAAACCTACTGTTAAATGGTCAAACACTCTTACTTTAAAGTCTAGCTTTCATAACATTCTTCTGATAGTGTCTGGTAGAACATCTGACTAGAGCTTCCTGCACTCCCTAGTAAGGAGCAATGAGGGTAAACTCCCTTTGAGATGGAATTGGGATGTCAGGGCTGCCTCATAACCATTCTGTGCAAAGAGAGTAATTGGGTACCCTAGCTGAGGAGCAGGGATGGGTGGCCTGGGATCCCGGAGTAGAGACAGATATCTGTTTATGCACAGTGGGCATCTAATTGGAGGGCTCTGTAGTTTGAAGATGAAGAGAGAGCAGTGCTTAAGCTCACATTTAAGATGTTCAGAGAAGGGGGATACAACACTTCGCTTCATTTGTGCACCCACAGAAGCCAGGTATTTGTATGATAGGTCTTATACTTAGCCTGTGCCTCCTCCACTATGGATTCTTTGTCTTTAAACATCAGCACTGGTGAGAGTGAAGCTTTGAACAGTCTTGGAAAACATTATTTATCAAGTCTTCTGTGAGATAAAGTCGGCATGCACATAGGAAGTGGCTGAAGTTGACTGGGAATTAAATATTCCTTAATAGATGATCAACTGAGAGCTGTAGCTCATTACTGTTTAACCACAGTGCATCCGTAACAGCACTGACAGCTTTGGTGGCATCCGAAAACATCTGAATTTCCCGAGTTTTGAATCATGCTTACTCCTTTCATTTTCGATATGGAAAATTATATTTATTTTTATTGCCAAGTGGGGGTAGTATGAGGGAAGGAGAAGCAGGAACAAGGGCTGGCATTTAATAAACTCATTGGATTGAAGTTGCTAGTATAGAAAACAGTTGAGGGAGTTATAGATAAAACAGTTAGAAAGATGTAGTTCCCGAAGGATATGCATCAGCTCAAAGTGCAGGCCAAACCAGGTGCTTGCTCTTATAAACCAGGTATTATTCCTAAAATGGGACATTTAGGGGAAAAAGTAGAAAAATAGAAGCTTACAACTCAGCTAACTTCATGTTGCCAAGTGAAAAATCTGAACTCCATCATATGGCCCCATAGCTGGGTCACTCATAAACAGAGATGTCTGGTGTGTGGGCCACACACATTGGCAAGGAGCCAATGGTAAAGACAAACTCATACGCTCCAAACAGAACAGCCCAGTTACTCTGGCACTGTTGGCAGCACTGCCAGGCGACTAGAGCTGTGTAGCTTGCTGTGCAATGGTTGCCTTATTTACTCAGCTTGATTGACTCTACTTTTGATAGCTGACTTCTGAACTTGTTTGGCTAAAATGAGACCAAAGTGAACACATGCACTAATATACACCATCGTCATGTCTATTGGCTAACTCTCCCTACCTTCCCACACACAGACGCTCTACACCTTTCAGGAAAGGGGTGGGGTGAGAACGCTCTTCAAGCAAAGCTCGGTCATTGGGCTGCTTTACTTTCCATTTATCCCACACCTACCCACAGAGGAAGAGACATCTCCTCGGCCTCTCACTTGTTAGTTCTTGCGTTATTGAATACGAAAAGAATGACATTTTTAACTCTTCTAATTGCATTAATTTTTCTTTACTTTAAATCACTGCTGGATTTTATGGTTCCAGAACTTGAAAAGTTATTTAGATCCATGTAGTTTTTCTCTCTCATCTTTAGATGAACTCTGATAGGCAAATAAATACTTTGGCCTCACAATCTTGCAAATCAGAAGATATCCTGAATTCTATGGATCAAAGAGATCTGTAATAAGCAAAACAAAAGTGACTGGTTCTTTATTCCATGGAAGCTCAGGGCTTTATGTGTTCTAGTTTTCACCAAGTCAAGAGACTTTCTAGCTCTTTGAGTATGACCTAGAATAAAAAAGTAAACTGATCTGCTGACCCAACAATACACAGTGTAACTGAAACAGAAAGTTTAGTTAATGGCTTTTATTTATTTATTTAATTTTTTTTTTTTTGTGCATTTGTCAGTGTGAGTTAGTGTAGTGTATACTGCATGTGTAACTGGGGCCTGTGGAGGCCAGAAGGGGCCATCAGATTTCCAGGAGCTGTAGTTGTAGATGACTGTGAGCTGTCTGATGTGGGTGCTGGAAACTGAACTTGGGTTTCCTGGAAGAGCAGCACGCTCTCTGCTGAGCTTTCCTCCAGCCCCCAGCACTTATTAGTTGTGACACTAATCATTAGTACCTGCTTTGTGTTCTTTTCAGTCTTAGCCTGTATCTTTCTTAGCCTCCTCTCTCTTCTTTTCTTTATCCTTTTAAAGTGAAAAATGCCAGTTGTTTCAGATAATTGATTTTTATCATGCATTCAACCCATGGTTTGGAAAATATTGCACCAATGTATCTTTTTTCTTTTCTTTTTTTTTAAGTGAATAAGATTTTAATGTTTTTTTGTTTATTTATTTATTTATTTTTACATTTCAAACCATTTCCTGGTTTCCCTCCCTCCTAGAAACTCCCTATCACATCCTCCTTCCCCCTGCTTCTATGAGGGTGTTCCTCCACCCACCTACCCACCTCGCTGCCCTCGAATTCCCCTATACTAGAGCATCTATGGAGCCTTCATAGGATCAAGGACCTCTCCTTCCACTGATGCATGACAAGGCCATCCTCTGCAACATATGCAGCTGAAGCCATGTGTACTCCTTTGTTGATGGCTTAGTCCCTAGGAATTCTGGGGGGTCTGGTTGGTTGATAGTATTGTTCTTCCTATGGGGTTGCAAACCCCTTTAACTCCTTCAGTCCCTTCTCTAACTCCTCTATTAGGGACCCTGGGCTCAGTTCAATGGCTGGTTGCTAACATTGGCCTCTGTATTTGTAAATGATTGGGTTACCTCTCTCAGGATGATATTTTCTAGTTCTATCCATTTGCCTAAGAAGTTCATGAATTGATCATTTTTAATAGCTAAGTAGTACTCCATTGTGTAAATGTACCACATTTTCTCTATCTGTTCCTCTGTTGAAGGACATCTGGGTTCTTTCCAGCTTCTGGCTATTATAAATAAGGCTGCTATAAACATAGTGGAGCATGTGTCCTTATTACGTGTTGGAATATCTTCTGGGTATATGCCCAGGAGTGGTATAACTGGATCCTCAGGTAATACTATGGAACTTTTCTTTTCTTTTCTTTTTTTTTTTTAAATAAAGCAATAAACTTGGTGTTCTTTGGTTTACGGTTGTTTTCCAAGAACCAAGTCTCCTTCACAGAATATTAGTTACATTTCTGTTTTGTTAAAATCATGAGGAGGATAAAGTTAGTTGTCTTCTACAGGTAGCATGTAATTTATTCATAGCACCATGTTTAATTGTATCTGATTTTGTGTGTATATATATGTGTGTGTGTGTGTGTGTGTGTGTGTGTGTGTGTGTGTGTCTACCACATACATGTATATGGAGGGGGAGAGAGGAGGAGGAGGAGGGAGAGGAGGAGGAGGTGGAGGAGGAGAGAGAACGTGAGAACTTCATTTATCTTATATAACTACTTTGGCAGGTAGAATTAAGGATCATTGCCAGCCCCTGACAAAAAGCACACACTGGTAGAGCCAGTCTTCAATTTGGGATCATTTTAATTAATGTTCATTCTCTTCCCCTTAGGCCTAATAATTTAATTGTGAACAGTATGTGTCACAACGCAAAGAAAAACAGACTTGTAATGATGATTGCTGCATTAAGATGTAAATTGAAATTCGCAATAATTTTCTTTCTGAAAAGCAAAAAGAAGGAAATAAAGAAGGGGAAGGAAGAAAAGAAAGGAAAAGAAATCTTTTATAGTGGTGGGCACAAAAACTTACTGCTCTACTTAAATATTATATAATTGAATCTTGTAAGATTTTTCTTTTTATGGAAAAAGTAGGTTGACAAGGAATAACATCTTACTCCACAGGTCAGGGTATTTTACCAAGCCAAGGAATTCAAACCTGAATGAAACATGGAATTTTCCTTTCGTTTTCTATAATAGCTATGTTTGTTGAAGAGAAAACAGAGGAAAAAATGACCATCATGCCTGAATTTGAAGAGCAACTTGTTTGTGTGTGTAAGACATTGGGGAAATTTTTGGGACTGCTTTGGCTGACTATACAGAAATGTGACCACTGAAGTTCTAACCAGTGGGGCTGTTGGATCCACAAGAGGAACCAAGGCACATAAGAATGGCTATCTGCTAAAGAAATTTGCTTGCTTCATTTTCCTAGTCCCCCTTTGTAAAAGAGAATATATTTAAAAAAGAAACCACCGGATGCAGCCAACTTTTCTGATTGTTTGCCTCTCCCGCTCCTACCACATCCCCAGCCTCCCTTCTAGTCTCTACGTTTCCCTCCTTCTCCTGTTACTTTCTGTCTTGTTTCTGCTCTCTTCCCCTTCTTCATCATTTTCTTTCTCTGACACTCTCTCTACTTTAGTATCCCTCTGTCCCTTCTATCACACTGACTTCTTCGGTGAAGTCTCTGTGACTGTCATTATGACCTTTGTTTTCTAGCGTCTTATGAGAAAGGTATAAAGGACTTTTCCATTGCCACTTAAAGGGGTTATCTAGAAAACATATTTTCTCTGCCTTTTTTATACTTTTCTTTTTCTCTCCATACCACACACAGTTTCAGAAAGAAATACTGTCCTTTTTCTGCAGATGTTGGCATGCTGTGTTCTACTCCCTGTATCTCATGAATGAGATTTGTCTATGGATATCATATGCTCATTAGAAATGAAAGCAAAAATTTCACTCTAAAACTGGACTGGCTCAGATAGTTTTGCCTCTCTAAGGAAACCACCAAAACACACGTTTATAAAGAGATGTACTTGTTCTGTCTGTAACCACAGAGGGAGTCCTGTCTAGCTCCCCAGTGGGGAACAGATCTAGGCCTGGTTGAAGTCAAGGCTGGGATTCTAAAACCACCCTTTTCAAGAGTGTTCAGACAAGGTATAATGATGAACTTGGGAGTGTGTTGCATAAACACTCTCCAAGGGCCAGGAAATGAGAAGTACTTTCAGTGATGGTAGAAGAAGTCATAAGACAGTCAATAATAGGGACATTGAGGCTCCCTAGATAGACAGATGTGATTCACGAATAAGGATGTGAAAATACCCTCAGACATATGACTGGACAAAACTGTAAATTATGGTGTAATTTGAATAAATTCAGATAGCTCAGTCATATGTGCCTTGGATAATGTTGGGGTGAAGGAGCAGTTGGGTAAAGCATTTGTGAGCTGATAGGCCACACTGGGTAAAGGGGTTTCATGAATTCCAGACTTACTGACCTAATGTTGCCTTGCTATTAATTAGTTCATATATTTTAAGCATCTTTACATAGAAATTAACCCTATACATTTTAAGATATGGATTCCATTATTGATTCAGGATTTTTCTGTGTCTTAGATCATTAAGATATCTCCCTCATATAGCAAATTGAGACTGCAGTAGCTATTTAGGACACTTTTGTGACAGGCAATGCAGCAACATGGTGAGTGTGATCACTATACAGCTATTAACTTGCTTTGTTGTTTTATGAGTTTGGCCATCAATTTAAATATGATCAGCAATAAGAAAATTTCTTAACAATAGGAAAAAATGGCAGAGAAATGAGCATATTTCCAATACCTTGTATTTCTTACAGATACTTCAAAACTAATGAAAACAAGCAATAGAGCCTCTTCTTTATCTCTTAAAAAGTGCCAATCAGGCTTTATCAGGTTTTTATAGTATTTTATTTAAATATTGGCAATCATCATTTTGTCTGCATATCTAGATACTGCTAACAGAGACTCACAGGACTTTCCTGCTCTTTGACCTCATGTTAAATAGTTTTGTCAATGAATGCAGAATGAAAGGGTGTCCAGTGTCATGTTAGAATGATATGACAGAACTGAGCTGTCCAGCAGGGTTTATGGTGGTGATGGTGGTTTCAGGGTGGCACAGAGGGAAGGGAGCCCACACTCATTGAATGCTTACACATACTGTGTCCTTTACTTCTTACATCGGCTTCATGATCTGAATGGTACATTTATAGAGAGTATTTGAAACCAGGAACTGTTACTATAAAAAGAGTGAGCTTGCCACAGATTCTCCTGGGAAGGACTTTATATTATAGACCCAAGTGAGAAATGAGGAAGATAGAATCGACATGCCTGACAAAATGGGGGAGATAGGGCGAGCAGTGACTTCTGACTTGCTCAGCAGTGAGTTCTCAGACATAGTGTATGCAATTGGTAAACAACAGTGCAGTTAGAGCTACTCTATCTATCTATCTATCTATCTATCTATCTATCTATCTATCTATCTACCTACCTACCTACCTACCTACCTATCTATCTATCTATCTATCTATCTATCTATCTATCTACTTTATCTATCTATCTATCTATCTATCTATCTATCTATCTATCTATCTATCTATCTATCTATCTATTTTTGGTTTTTTGAGACAGGGTTTCTCTGTGTAGCCTTGGCTGTCTTGGAACTCACTCTGTAGACCAGGCTGGCCTCGAACTCAGAAATCCGCCTGCCTCTGCCTCCCAAGTGCTACCTTATTGCATGGCATCTCAGAAAAGATGACGGGTTGCTCTGCTGCTCAAGTAGGTAAAGAAATGTCAGAAGAACCACAGACTGAGTTTTAATTTGTGCATTTAATTTGATTCCCAGGAAATGTACCTTTTGATGGTAAAGAGAAATTTGACTTAAAAAAAATCTTAAAATGACTTAACATTTTTTATTGTTTCTACTCCTTAGTCTCATATTCCAAATCTCATTAGTTAAATTAGTGTTTAAATAAAATACTAAAACCACAAAACAACAAAATAAAACAGAGACCAATTATTTAAAAAACCACAGAAGACTTTTTGTTTGTTTTGTTTTGTTTTTATATGATTGTATTGTCCAGGTTAGATTTTAACTGCTGGGCTCAAATAATCCTCCTGTCTCATTGTGAGTCACCAGAATTCCAGTCTTATACCACGATGCCTGCTTTCATGCCTAAGTGAACATTTGTGTAGACTTTTGTCTGATACCTAGCCCCACGGATGACCTGTAGCAGTTACTAACTGTGTACATGTTATAGAGATGACCATGGCAAGAAGTGATACAGGGTCTGTATTTGCTTATGTATTATTGTCCTATTTACATCAACAGGCCATTACCAAGAGTGTACTGTGACCCAGGAAGACATGCTAAGACTTAAGTGTTAGTATACTAAAGGCACTTTGCAATACCTTAAAACACTAACAGAGACAGAGAAAAAGAGAAATTATAATGGCATTTTAGCACTGGAGTCAAGATATGAATGAGGTGAGAAATGTGAAGTCTTCCAGGGTGAAATGGGGCAAGTCTGCATTAAGCTATTTCCATTCAAGGGGATTTTTATAGGAGTGGTAGGCTTTTGTCTGGGACCACATGGAAGCCAGTAGGCTGTTCAGAGCAGAGGGGTTAGAGTATCTAGATACTAAGAGAGCTGGGATGCTTGGTACCTGGAAGTTTACCATGCTTTCCACACATTAGGTGAGAGGATGGAGAGAAGAACAAGCTAAAAAGCATAACTGAGATACTGGTAGTATGCTGATTTCCTTATAGAAGCTTGGAACTATTTAATTTTCACTTTTTGGTAAACATGTAATTTTCTTTTGCTAGTTTTTATTTTATTGTATTTTTAAATGTAGGTTCTTGTTATGGAGCCAAGGGTGGCCAAGAGTTTTTGATCTGCTTGCTCCATCAGCCTCTGGCATGCAAGGAGTTCTGGTGTGTACCACTATTGCTGGCCCAGGACATGCATTTTTGTAGTGATTTTCCTGTTTTATTTTTATTTGCTCCTTCCCCTGCTTGCTGTGTGAGACTGAGTAACTGCTAGATCCTTGGACTTCCATTCACAGCTGCGACTGAACAATTGTTGGGGATTGGGCTGCCGACTGTAAGTCATCAATAAATTCCTTTACTATCTAGAGACTATCCATAAGTTCTGTGACTCTAGAGAACCTTGACTAATACAGAAGTTGGTCTCTATTGAGACCATTAGTGCCATTGCTGAAGTATGAGAGCTGCAGCACATTAGATGAACCAGTGGTGCAGAGAGCAACTCAGTGTGAAAGAATCTTAAACCACTGTATTGGAAAAGCTGCAGGTCAGGGTTGGAGAGAATTCTCAGTGGTTAGAGCTACTCTTTCAAGGGATCCACGTTCAGTTCCTAGAATCCACATGGAGGATCACAACCATCTTCAACTCCAGTTACAGAGGATCAAATGCCTTTTCCTGGCCTTCATAGGTACCAAGCACTGTGCACATGTGGTGTACATGCAGTCAGAACACCTATACACACAAATAAAACAAAATAAAACAAAAAACCTTTTAAAAACAAATAAAACTGATGGTCAGTTTTCCTTAAGTTTTTAATTTAATTTAATTTAATTTTATTTTATTTTTAGTTGCTCTTTGAACTTTCCTAGAGTTTGACATAAATTCACTTTATAGACAACTTGCAGGTTAGTGAGAGTCTAAATTCTAAGGCCATGAATACACAAAATATACAAATGTGTATTATCACAATCACTTCCTTATGACTTGGGTGTTTTCCTTTCTGTGAACCACTTGTGATTTCCGTGGCTAAGCTTTCCTCTGTGCCCGAGTTTCCGTTCTGAAGGGGGAAGATCAGGCTCTGCAATCTCTGTTATTAGTTTGTTTTCCTCCAGAGGAGTATTTCAGGTCTCCAAGCCTCCTCTCAGTGACATCATAGTCCCTTTGACTTGAGATGCTTGGGTAGGTTGCTGCCAGAACATAGAGAGCAGGGTGTGTTTTCCAAGTCAGAAAGTTGTCCACCAAGTCACAGCAGCAGCGAAAATTGTCAGAGAAACAACTAATTAATCTCTGCTCCTTTACAGCTGCTTAATGCAATGCATAACTAAAAGTCCTGTTAAATTAATTAATGATTTCAATTATGAACTTTTCTTCAAAATGTTATGATTCGTATCAGGCTGATAATGCAGTGACCTGAGAGTGTGAAATCTGTGTTAGGAAGAGAGTCGCCAGTTAATTGATTCACAAATTATTTAAAGTTTGTTGCACCCAAGGGAGTGCTCTGTTTCACGACAGTTATTTCTTAAAGTGCACAAACTCCTTTTTCACCTTAAGAATGTCTTGGGTGATTAAGACTGATAAAACACCAGCAAGTTGCTGGACACTAGAATTCGTAGATGAGTATGTACAGAACCAGTCACTCACCAAATCTAGGGTTCTCTCCTGTGGCAGTTTGTCAATGCTCTCATTTTAGTAATCTGCAATTGTTTTCTAGCTATCACTCTTTTAACTTCTGGAATCTGTTAAATATTGAATGCATTTCACATTTGAAGACAATGTGAACTAGTACACATCCTCTGGGAGCCCTGAATGGGCAATAACACAACACAAATTGTTGTGATAATTGCCAATTGACGTTTGAAGCATTTGGGTTCCTAGGGAGTCTAAGATGCCAGCCTGAAGTTCTGGAGAGGGTGCTGCTTTCCCAGCTCAGGCAATGTGGATAAGACAGCTCAAGGCTTTTGAAAAATAGCGTACAAGAACAAATTAAAAGCGCCACAAACACTTGCTTCCAGTTTGGTTACTTCACCCATAAGTTAAGTAGAAATAAAAATATACATATGTACAAGCAGGAGGGGAGAATCAATACCATCAATATTTTATAATACATTTATTAAAGTTTTCTTGCGTTTTTATGCTGGACTTGGGTGGATAAGGAGGCCTTAGGAGAGAGAATCCTTTCTGAGAGACCCGGGACTTACTAGGTTGAGGGCAGGGTTCTTGAGCAGACAGACAGTCAGGGTGACCGGAAGGTCCCCGGACATAAGTGGCATTTATTAATAGTAGGTGCGAGATCCATTCTTGTTCCACCTGCATTTGGACTTAATGGAAAATTGAAAAGTCATGTGACTTTTGGTTGGCTGAACAGTCTCCTTCTCAGTTTTGGTCCAGTTTGATAAGCTGTACGGAAAAGGTATTTGTAATTTCTTATGGAACCAAGGTTTCCCCTAAGCCTGTGCTTCCCCGCGCTCAGTGGGCGATGCATTTACAGGTTGGAGCAGGAAGTACATCGTGGCAGACTGGTCATAGCATCCCCAAGTCCTGGTGACTCTTAACTTCTTCCATTCATTTTCTTGACCCCAGAAAATTACCCAGAGAGAAGACAAAAAGAGAGAGATGGTTACAAACAATAAGTTTATCTTTGTTGAACTTGCTTCAGGGCAAAAAAAAAGAAAAAAAAAAGGAAGAAATGGACTTGAAAGGGGAGTAAATTCCTACTAATTTTCCCACTGTAGGAAGTGCACTATTTTAGACCCTGACTGACTGCTTCTGTTTTCTAGAATCAGGGAGCCTATAATCTCAGCACCATTAACAAGTGCTGTCATTCAGATACACAGTGTCTGGCTGATTTAAATAAAATGAAATGAAGATAGTTGTTTCTGGTCCCTTGGCTTCACTCATTGCCATAAACATATGCTCCGCGTCCCGCTTCTTCCATCTTATTTATGACTTTAATTTGTTGTGTGGGCTGCGCTAGAAATTAAATTTAATATAATTCTCCAAGGGACCCTGTCATATAATAACATGGTAATTTCTGTGTATCCTTTTGAAAAATGAGGAAATTAATTCTTCCTGACATGTTCTAATTATTCCAGTGTGAACGGCAAATCCGTTTTTCCTAGCCCCTGAAGTGTTATAGGCAAATGGCTGGTGTTCAAAGCCGAAGTGCTAACGCTGACCAGCAGTGCGTTTAATTTGAAACATGAGCAGACACCTTTCAACACACCTTTGTAATATTGGAGTACTTTACAGGAATTAATTCACTACTTATTTGGCAGCTTAGCCTTGGGGTTATGTTTTTTATTCATCAATACTGTAGCCACCGTTAGCATAGTGTCTCCCATTCCCTTTAGCGCTGAGGCTCTGCCTGGAACTTGCTGTGTTCAGTGGGGTAGCTCAGCTGTGTGAATGCAGGATTCCCCAGTCACTGCAGAGATATCAGTTGTATGCCAAATTGTGTTTACACTTTACAGAGAGGTATAGCAAGGTCTCAAGTGCTAAGCTTAATTATAGTCTGTGGTTAGCAGCTTTGAACTGAAACCACACAGTGTAGGAATTATCAGGACAGCCCTGCTGTGGGAAGATACCGTTGTTTGCCCTGCTGTATGCTTCAGGTGTGAAAATCCAGAGTTTTGTGTGGGAAATGGTACCATGGGCAGTTCATTCTAAGAGTTGTGAATTAGGTATCTCAAGATTTTGTCTCTGTCACAAAGGAAGCAGGGATACCTTGGAAAATAAGGGCCAAGAGGCATTTTTGTTGCTACTGACAGAGTGGGACAGTCTAGCTAGATCAATCGGAAGTCCTGTGCAGCATTCTGTACAGGATTTTCTTTATCTGTGATCTTCATTGTAAACTGGCTGCTAGGGTCCTTTGTTTTAGTGAGCAGCTGATAAATGCTATCACATGCTGGCCATTTATTGTTATCATTAACAAGAAAAATGAACGCACAAGATACTACTTAAAACAGAAGCTGGAAATACAATTAAACTTAAATAAAAGAAGCAGAATTGTGTCTGGAGTGTTGTAATAAAGGCTATCTGTTTTTGTAACTCCATAGAGCATTTCCTCTAAGTTTTAACTTAGGAGAATTGGAGATGGGAGCGTAATTATCCTGAAAAATAGCATTAATATTGCGCATACATTTTCTTCTGACCATTCAGTTGCTAGATACCTAGTTTGATTCTCTCTGTCAGTCTCTGGAGGCTTAAACAGAACTTAAAGAGGTTTGATTTCTTTAAGCTCAATGGATGGAAGGAGTGGGCTTCTGCAGGCTAGAGACTGGGGTGAGCACAATAGCACATTCCTCTCTGTACAATGCCAGGGGGAGGTCACTCTGTGGCTTAGCCTGTGGCTTGGTAGCAGAAGCTTTGAAGACATGCTGGCAAGTAAGGGGGCAACAGACCTGTGTCTCTCTGCACCACAAGCTGCAGGCCTGCTAAACCTTTCTCTTCATGGGCTTCTCCTGGTGCCTTCGGAAAGGGAGGGTCTCTTCCACTTCACTTGGCTTTTCCTTTTCCTCCTTTGTTGTCCATTGAAATTGCAGATAGATTAACACTCAAGGCCTGCAGTAGGTCATGGTCTAAAGGACAGATCCCTTTCAGAGTGTGACATCCCCCTTCTGTGAGCTCTAAGTAAAACCAAGGCTTTCCCTTCTCCTGCTTATTCTTCCTTCCTGACAGTCTTCAGGGTAGAGGGTCCGCCATCAGTTACCGTTGCGGGGATTCTGTGTCTGCCCAGTTTGTTTTCTACAGGGGAAGACGCTGCAAATGCTTTTTTGTGTTTCTATCAGTGTTCCCAGAAAAAATGAGCAAGAGAGACAAATATCCTCCTCATTGCAATAGTTTTTCTTTCATAATGTCACTTACATTGCTTTGTTCACTTTAATCTCTAAAGTTCTCTTATTATAATTAAAACCTAATGTCAAGAAAATATGTTGTTTATTTCTCAATATTCTTTACAGGAATCAAAGCAACTTGAATCATATATTAAATTTTATTTAAAAACAGATAAGCGATAGTCCATTATTTATTCTGCATATGTATGCATATATAAAATATAAATACACACATAAATACACACACATATTGAGGCTCAGATTTAATTAGTATTTTCTGGATAATCTCATCAGTAACTTCTTTTACAGCAGTATGCTTGTTTTCTGAGTCAAATCCTTTTTTAAAAAGTGTTTCTTTGTATTTCATTAGTGATGGGAGTTAACATATTCTTCCCTTTACTTACATCTGTATATGTTTTTGTAGCAGTCCCAACAGCTAACATTTATTGAGTACCCCACAATAGCAGGCATTGTGGTGATCATTTTATATTTAACATTTTCATGTGAAACCAGACAAACTTCTTTGAGGTAGCTGTGTCTGTATGTGTGCATATAGAACATTGGCTACTTCAGATTAATTTCTACCTAGTTAGCTTTCTGTTGCTTTGAGAAACACCATGAGCAAAAGCCGCTTGTGGAGGAATGGGTTATTTCACCTTAAAGGATAGAGTCCATCATCAAGGGACAGGATGCCGGAACAGGACATCAACCAGAGTAGACACTCAGGAACCCAGAAGCAGGAACTAACGCAGAGATGCTATGTGGAATGCTGCTTACTGGCTTTCTCTGACTGCTGCTTACTGCATACAGGTTCCTGTTCAACAGCCCTTTTTATACCTCCCAGGACTACCCGTCCAGAGTGGTACCATACACAGTAGTCTGGGACGGGCCCTCTCACATTAATCGTTAGTTGAAAAAAATGTTCCATAGACATTCACACAGGCCAATCTGATGTAGGCAATTCCTTAAATGAGATTTCTTTTTCTTAGGTGATTCTAGTTCGTGTTAAGTTGATAAAAAGCCAACCAGCACAGTAGCTATTACTAGTAACTTTTGTGATAGAGTGCTTGTGTGTCCTGAGTTTCAACCAATATTTGCCTACTATTCATTATTGTGTTAATAAAAATTATTTTGGTCATAGAGAAACTAGACTAGCTGTCCTAGGATCCTAGCCTGTGAACCTAGTACTTGAGGAGTTTGAATCTTAACTTGAAACTCTTCTCTGAATGCTGTTGTGAAGCTTGCTTTGGGTGCTACGAGGTCAGAAAGTGCCTCTGCTGCTGTGTTGTTTTTAGTCTCATGGAGGTGGGAGTGTGGCTATGAGAAATGATAGATAATCCTGGGTAGAATGGGATTAGTTTTATATTTTAGAATAATTTAGGAGAGAATTGCCGTGGCTGTTGACCAGATGTTGTGTTTTGTTTACAGATGCTAGAATTCTGTGACTATTTGGGGGATTGAGCATGATGTGGTGATGTCATACTTAGAATCTAGTTAGACTGTAGGAAGAGGTGTCAGGCAGTTGACACTGCAGCAAGGTTGAATGTACTGAAAACTTCCCATGGAGGAGGCCAGAAGGAGCTACTTACTGCTCAGAATATGTTTCTTCATTTAATTCTTCCAACAACCTAGAAACAGATATTATTAGTGGTAATATTATGAGGCAGGTTAAAAACCAACAAATCCCCAAGCTAGATTGATAGACATAAAGTGAGGAAAGTGAATTTGGGCTCAGTCTTTGAGGTTTCAGCCCATGGTTGGTTGCTTCTGTTGCCCTGGGGCCTGGGTGGAGGCAGCACAGCAAAGAGGGAGTGGGCTGTGGGGCAAAGACCCTTTGCTTAATGGCTGTGATGTGAAAGACAGGAAGGAAGAGGACTGGGGTTTCAATGTCTCCTCTGAGGGCACATCTGCAGAGATCTAAAACCTCCCACTATGCTCTGTCTCTTAAAGTGTCTGTCACCTCTGAATAATGCCAAGCCTTTAAACATGGGAGCTAGGGGGCATTTAAGGTCCAAAATACAGTGCTTGTCAACATTGCACTGTGTGAAAGTGTGGCTGTCAGGGGACTAGGTTTGGGAGTTATGTACAAAGGATTGTAGTTAAAGCTATCTAATCAGAAGATATCTCTTATGTTCTCTCTGTCTGTCTGTCTGTCTGTCTGTCTGTCTGTCTCTCTCTCTCTCTCTCTCTCTCTCTCACACACACACACACTGGGGGGGTGTGGAGGGAGAATAGAGCAGAGAGAGGGAGAGAAGAGACAGAGAGGAAGGGAGAGAGAGAGAGAGAGAGAGAGAGAGAGAGAGAGAGAGAGAGAGACAAGGAACTAGGAGGAGAGAGGAGGAGACAGATGAGAGAAGGGAGAGGGGAGGAAGGAAAGAAAAAGAATCCTAAAGATGGAATTATGGGGGAATAGTGAAAGGGAACAAGAGGCTGTGGAAGATAAGAGGAAAAACGGAAAAGTAAATTGGGACTTTTTAACGTAATGGAACACGAAAGAGACTACAGAAGGGGAGTGTGGCTCAAGTTGCGACTGTTGATTTGATAAAGTGTGAGCCCTGCTGAGAATCTTAGAAGAATCTAAGGAGAGAGCATTTGCTACTCTACAACCCAATATTACCTATAACTGAGAAATCATCTGCTCTGCCAATGCAATTAGTCAACAGCAGTTTGTTGCTAAGGCCATGGATGGCCAAGGACTGCTGTACAAGAATAATGGAGTCATGACAGAGATGGAATCTGCTCTGAAACAAGTGAGTGAGGGTCCCTTAGTGGAGAGTGACATCCCCTTTAAATAATTTTTATTAATTACTTATTAGTGTGTGTGTGTGTGAAGGCCAGAGGACAACTTTTGGGAATTGGTTCCCTTCTTCCACAGTGACCTCAGGGCATCTGGCTCATGCAGGGTGCATGTTTACCCACTGAGCCGGCTCAGCACCCCTTCTTTTTCTGGTAGGGAAGACCCAAACATGTTTATAAACAGATATGAAACAATCAGGAAGAAAGAGAGGGGAGGGAGAAAGCTGAAAGAAGACAGTGGAAAGAAAAAAATAACACCCCTGTTTTTGAAATACTTGTACTTGAAGAAGACTTCTGCTAGGAGTGTGGGTGTCCTAACAAAGCACTGAGACTATGTGGCTTAGAAAGATAGTCAGGCTCCAAAGCCTGGAGGCTGGAGGCTCACACTCCTCAAGACTTTCATTGTCTGTTTCTGGCTTCTTACAATTTGGTGGTATCACTGGTCCCAGATCTAACATTTATAGTTCATGTTCTTATAGGAAGATGTGTGTTAGAGTTCATGTTTGTCTGTTAAGCCTGCAACTCAGTGTCTTGTCTATCATTATGTGCAAACAGCTTTAAAGATAATTTGGATTTTTCAAAATATATAAAAGCAAACAAAAATGTATAAATTATATTTTAAAGAGCTAGACCTGCTAATATACACCCAACACCCAGGAGGGTTAAGGCCAGCCTGGCTGTATAGTCAGATTCTATCTAAGAAAACAAAAACCCTACAAAAATACAATAAAATGAAGAAGCAACAAAAAAAATTTCTAAGCCCAAATTTTCAGTTCTTGAAACCATTACCTTTTAAGAAATTTGATTACATTCTAAATTATGTGATGTAACAGCAATAAACACAGATATAAGTTGTTTATAATCCATACAACCATTGGTATTTGTGTCATTTTCAATTAATACTTAGTTTGAATTATGACTATTAATAAGTCATCAATAGAACACTGAAGAATTAATATCTATAATTCCACTGGCAGAGCAGAGGAGCTCTCAGTTATAAATAATATCAAATTTGATTGGGGTGAATGCTATTCTTTATCCTGTATGATGGACTGGGAGGCAGAATAGTTAAGCACATTTAGCAGCTAGTTCAATTTTGTAAGAGAGGGTGTACTATCTGACATTCAGTGTGATATCCAATAGAAACCCAAAGATTGAAAAACACCAAGGAAAATGGAAATTATCTTTACATATTCATGGCCATCACTTTTTCTGTACTTATTTTATGAATTAAATCACGTGACTTTTCTCCTAGGTATTTTAATGTTTAACTCATATGGACCATAAATACACCACTTCAGATGAATATTTGATGTGGTTTTCTATAGGTTAATAAAATGTTTAGTAAGTGCTTAGGAACCAGGCATTCTCCTGGGCTAGATCACATCTAAATACAAGGGCTTTCTGTGTCAGAGTTGATGATTTAGAGGGGAAGATGATCTAGATATATAAATGATTGTAGTGTTATACAGTAAAGGTCTGTCTAAAGTGACGTGAAAGAGATTATCAAAATGCATTTAAATGAAAATTGCATCACGAAAGCCACCACTGGAATCAGGTAATGGTCACAAAAATCAAGGTCTAAGATACCAAATCTTTCTGTGTTCTAGCTTAGAATTATTTCAGACACATAATCAAAGCTTTAGCAGCACCGTTTGTATCTGCTGTGAGGGACATGATCGACTAAGCTTATTCCCAGGGGCAGAAACATCAGTGACAGTACTCAGACATATAGACACAAGCTCACTACTGTGGCTGGAATGAAGTGTAGAAGGAAGTCTACAAAGTGTTACAGATGTGGAAAGAAACTTTACAATTGGTTCTTTAAGAAAAATACTTTTCAGTCTCCAAGGATGTCAGCTAGGCAAGTTCTTTACTATTGAGTTACATCCTCAGGCTTAGACTTTGACTCTTATCTTCCTCTTAGATCACGTTGGGGATAAAGGGTCAAATGCTGAGTGCTTTCCCACTTTAATATACAACCAGTGGGTCTATCAACAGGGTTTAGTGGTAGGTAAATTCACTTGGTGCTAAGTGGGAAGACCTGAGTTCAATTCCTAGAACCCACAAAGTTGAAGGAGAGAACTGATGTCCATAAGCACTGTAGTAAAAGATAATGCAGCTAGTGATAAGCCGAGGAAGTAGCTAGCTGGCCAAGACCGCATCTTGCATGACAAGACTCATGCCACAGACTGGATTCCATTCCCCACACTCTAGTAGCCAGGCAGACATCTGTAATCCAAGTACTTCAGGGGTAAAGACAGGAGGGTTAGCCTTTGCTATATAACAACTTTATAGACATCTTCCTATATGATACCCTGCCTCAAACTATTTCACAATAATTTGTTTATGTAATATGACTAAATGGACTATCTGATAATATGTCCATCCACTGGAAAAATGATATAAAATTTTGTCAGTATTTCTTTCTTGATGTGGAGATGTGATGTGTTTGTGACTAGAAGGATTCAGTTGGTTAAAATGCTGAAGGACCTTGTATAACAGGAATGCAAACTATCCTGTTTGTGATTGGGAGCTGATAAGTATTAGTTAGCTCCAGAACTAACATCAGCACTAAAGGAAAGGGACAACCGGTCACATATAAAGTAAAACTTATCCTTTTCATGATGCCTTATTGCACAATCTTGCCACCCCCATCCTGCTCATACTGCTCAGTTACTTGGTTGCTCCCTCCAAATGGGGTCAGACCGCATGCACTTACTGCCCTGATTAAACACAGTGACCTTTCCTATTTGACTGTTAAGGGTGTGTTGAATAGCACATAGTAACAATATATTTTTTGGTGGTGATGGGGATAATAAAAAATTGAACAGCTGCTATTTCGAGGACTAATGCATCAATGACTAGAAATATAACTAGATGTGACAAGTGAGGACTGCTTGGTGGGTGACTAAATGCTGATTGAACTTTTATAGGCCATGTTCCAAATCCGGTGTACCAAGGGAGGTCCTTTAATGGCCCTCAAGTTGTGGGTTATACCTGTGAGCCTAACCCTTCTTGCACAATGATTTACAAGCTGTGCCTTGGGTAGTCCGTGGCATGAGAGCATTTCAAGAACTGCAACTATTAAGTCAAAAATATTGTTGGGTGATTGGATTCACCACAAAAATGGAGACCCTCACTGTCTTAGAAAAAAAGACTGGTTAAAATTTGAGACTGTAAAAAAAGATAAATGTAAAACTGAATTTCAGGTTTAGACAGTTTTATGGCCAAATATATCTGATATAACTCTGACACTGAAATCTCACCTCCTTAACTACTGGTTGTAAACGTCAACTTCTTAAGAGTGGGATGGATGTTGGTCAGTGGTGCTGCGGGCTCTGCTAAAGCTGAAGGTTCAGTCCCCAACAACAGCAATGGCTAGTCCCCACTGTTTCAGTGTTAGTCACAAACTGCTTTGAATCCTTGAAAGTTCCCACCAGTCTACCTTGGACTATAATTACATTGGTGTATGCCTTTTAGCTAAGAGCAGGAGTTCTGAACTCTCAAGAGAGCTTTGAAAGTGGTGTTGATTCTTTTAATTGTCCTTATGTCACTGGGTGACATATGGACACCTTATGCTAGATATTTGTCCTAAATGAAGTGGTATTAATTAAATGTAGTTCTTTGGTTCCTTCAATTAAGATAACTCTAGACCTTCAGTTGTTAGGATCAGAACGATCAGAAGCAGAGGTGCCCTGAAAGCGCTGTGAACTTAATGCCAGTTGAATAAAGCAGACAGGATAGGTGATGGTTGGTTTGCTAATGGTACTTAGGGAAAATTACCAAGCAACAGCATTTCCTAGTTTCTAAATATGTCTGTCTTTACTTTCTTTCCTCCCACTTCTCTCTCTCCTCCCTTTCTCTCCCTCCCTTCTTAAGGTCTTATTATGTAGCTCACCTTGGCATCAAACTCATGATCCTCCAGCCTCAGTCTCTGAGTGCTGGGATTGTGGGCATGTACCACTATGCCCAGCTTTCCTCTTCTTTCTTGTCCCAAATTATTCCCTGACTACATTACAATACTACCTGTGGGAGGTATTTGATGATGCCTGAGTGGCACATTATATTTATAATAGTAAAAATGTGTAATAGTAAAAATGTCAGAGTTAGAAATTCTTTTTTTATAATCCAAAAGAATGTAGAAAATTATCTATGATGAATACTTAAACATAAGATCTGTGTCACAATGAAGCAATTAAAACAATAGGAACTTTAGTAAATTTAAGCTAACAGCTGTTACCATCGACATATGTCACAGTTGTGGAAAGGTACACGTGCAGTGCTAAGTGACAGTGTGCTTGTTCAGCTCTCGAAAGGCCTTCAGCTGCCCTCGAACCACACCCAAAGTGCACTCTAGTTTTCATTTATAATCTCTTGTTACATGTTACACTTCTTTGGGTTTCCTTTTTATCTAACTCATAAATGTGGATTTCGTTCTTTCTTAGGACCTGTATCTTAATTCTGTCTAGAAATGAAATTCTCAAAGGGTATCGGATTTTTGTCTAGCTATTATAAAATAACTGGATCTTTGTTTTCAGCTGTCTAAATTGTTTACTTTGAGAATTTATGAGGCTTATTCCACAGACATTATCACGGTAGATGTACGGTCTGTGGTGTGCCAGGTACTGTTTGAAGCAGGGTCCCTGTATCAGCAAAGAGAGGTCTTTGCTCTCATTATTTATTCTAGGGTTGAGGCAGCAAAGGCATTACAAATGACAAACATGGAAAAGAACTGTTGTCTGTGGAAGAGATGAGTGCTAACAAGAAAGACCGAATGGGTGAAAGAGGTCAGGAGGCCAAAGTACAGACTTTCCTAGTTTATTAGCGCAAAAACAGTACTGCCTCACAGAGAAGGTGGAGTTTATATTGATGCTATGAGTGAAGGGATGACTTATGGCCCCGAGGGGAGACTGTCAGGAAGGCACATAGCATCCCATCACAGGTGTGAACTGAGGAGTGAGGGTCAGAGCTACAGAGGTCAGCAGAGTTGTGTATTGTGAAAGGCAAGGCTGCATATGACTTGAGCCATTTTGAAGAAGGATGAAGGGAAAGCAGAGACAGGTGGGTTCGCAGTCTTCTGTTTCAAGCAATGTGCACTGCCTGCTGCTGACTGTGGACTGCATGATAGAGATAACAAAATGCCATAGCCCAAAGGGCTTATAGACAAGAAGTACTTATCTCTCAGAGTTCTGTAACATGGGAGGACCAAAGCCAGGCACAGCCCATCCATAAGACTAAGAGCCTGCTTCCTCACACATAGCTGTCTTCTTACCCTAATCTCTCATGGGGGAAGGGGTAACAAGTCTCTCCCTGGGCTTCATATAGTAACACTCTACTTAGGACTGAATCACCTCTCAGAGATACCCATCTTGTAATACAGTCACCCTAGGGATAAGGGAGGACTCTATGGGAGCACAGGCATTCAAGCCATAGTAGGAGAGTTGTGAATGACCCAGGTAAAAGTTAATGGTGCCTTAGATCCTTGAATGAATGACCCACTAAAAAGACTGTGGTCCACCCCTCACTGTTAACAAATGTAACTTGTGTGAATTGATTGAATTAGGTAAGTCTTCCCTGAAGAAGTAATGATTAAGCTGTAATCTCAAAGAATAGGCAATAAATAAGATAAAAGGGTCAGGATAGAGATAGCACAGGAACATACTGTTTTACACAAAAGAAAGGGCATATACAAAGGTCCTGTGCTGAGAAAGTGTAAGTCAAGTTCCAAGAGCTGCTGGATTTCTGGTGAGACAAAGCTCAGAGTGCTGACATCTGAATACTAATGCCTTGACATGCTCCACTTTTTTTCTCCTATATAGTCTGAGGGAGTTCAGCTCAGTTCAGTTCAGGAATTGAAATGTACAAGCATAAAGCCTCTTGCTCAGGGTCAGATGGCTAAGAAATTGAAGGGCCAAACCCTTGTTCTCTTTATCAGAGTGGCAATTAAATGAGAGCTGAGACATTGTTCATCTGAAGTTGTGTCCTCAGGAACAAGAACTTTTGACAGATGCTCAGTATTTGTAAATGCATGAAGGAAGGAAGGAGGGACTAGATGGGAATCGAGGTGTATTTCCTCCATGATCATAATTTGAGCTGACCCATGTCTGGGGCCAGGCCAGGATGCACAGGCACAGAGCTGAGCTTTTGGACCATTTCTTATAGAGAAGGGTTTGAAAGGGGCCAGTGCCTGAGGCCAGAGCAGTCCAAAGGGGGAAGCAAAGACCTTGCTGGAGGGGGACAGAGCTCTGAGGGATGAGCACTTTCAAAGCAGCTTCCTAGGAGATAGAGCAGAGGAAGGGGGTGAGAGGGCTCTGCTCAAGAAAGTGTCCTGGGGACATGACCTGTGGACCTCTCTGCTGCACAGCAGCCCGGCAGCCAGCACAGCGGCACAGCGACTCATGACTTTCACTGTCTGTCCCAGCTCCGGTGTGCATTTTCTCACCGGTTTCCTTTAGCGCTTCCCCTTCCCCCAAATATTTTCCCCATCGTGCTCTCTGGTATCTTGAGATGCGCAGAACTTTGACATGTGGTTCCTAGCCAGCATCTGAGGAGTGTGGCTTTACATCTGCCCAACATAAGCTTTTCTCAAGCAACAGATGCCGGCTGCAAGCCTCCTGCTCTGCTTGCTTCACCTTTGCAGCACAGTCACTTCAATATCTCAGCCATTTTCTTTCATCTTTTGTCACAGAAGAAAAACTGTACCCTCTGGTTTTTTGAGGAGACATCTCTACTTGTGATTTTACAAATTCCATCCCCACTGGAGATGCTGTTGTGTGTTTCTGAAATTCCTGTTTTGCTTCTTTTTGGCTTTGGTTAAACTAATTTGTCTTTTTAAACTCTCTAGTTATTTTGTTTTTAATTAAAATGTAATTATATCATTTCTCCCTCCCTTTCCTTTCTTCAACCCCTCCCAATGTCCCTACTTTTTCTCTAATCCTTGGCCTCTTTTCCTTTAATCATATTGTTATGTATATATGAACAATATACAAGTGCAACCTGTTAAGTCCATTTAGTGGTGCTTGTGTGTGTTTACAGGACAGACAGAATGGTATTGGATAACCAATCAGGGATCATCCTCTGGGAAGACTAGTTCTTCCTCTCCCAGCAGTTATTAGTGGTTTGTAGCTTTTCATATTGGAGAAGGGCCTGGTGAGATTTCTCCCATCCACATTAGGATGTCAACTGGTGTTGGAATTGTTCAGGTCTTGTTTAGGCAGCCATATTGTGAGCTTTCATGAGTGTAGCTTCTCTGCCATGAAGAACATCCAACCTCACAGCAGATTTACTGGTCCTTGGTTCAATTTTCTTTCTTAAATAAACATTTTTCTTATTATTTTGTTTAAAAAAATTCTTTCTGTCTTTTTCTCCCTTCCCCTTTCTTCCCCTCTCTGCACCTGCCATGGCAAGTATGGCTCAGGAATTTTTGCAGAAGAGGAAGCAGAAATAATTTAAGAGTCACAGATGGTGTAACATTTCAAGGCAAGAGTGTTTTACAGATATGGCAATGTAAACACACATATGAACTCAAGGAGGTTGAGGTCAGTTCTCACTCCTACCTTGTGGTTTCTGGGGATCAAACTCAGGTCATCAGTCTTGGCCGAAAGCGCTTGTACCTGCTAAGCCATTTTGCTGGACCTTTAACATACAATTTTTCCTGCTAAACTGACTTTTGTAGTGAATCAGTTATAGCAGTGCCTATGAGTATGCTTTATAAGCTGAATAAACATTCTGGTACTGGCTGAAATCACTAAAGCACATACGTACAAATTATTAATATTCCTTAAGATAGTTTTCCTCACTTATGCTAACTTTCAGAATATTTTCTTTCTTCCCTGTATGATTAAAACCTCTTAAAAATTATCTCTGCATTGTATCTATATTTCCTTACTCTCTGTCCTAAAAATCTAACTCTAGAGAATCTGCTAACATTAAGACTACTGAATATCCCTAAGTTCCATATTTATTGTTTTTATTCTCAGTTCTCATTCCTTTAACTCAGTGGTTGTTGATATTATTGGCTAAATGCGGCTCAACACAGTCCTCAACGTGTAGAAGATACTCAGAAGGTTTTAGTAAGTGAATGTTTTAAATGAATTTCTTTATTTTTTTAAATATAGGCCTTTTCCAGTTTAGATCTCATTCCACTCTTTTCTCTCAATGGTCATTCTCGGATCTCTGATTTGTCCTTGTGCCTTTTAATGCTCCATGAATGAATCTCACACCTCCTCCAGCCCGAGCTCCAGCCCCAGCTGCAGCCCCAGCTCCAGCTCCAGCCTAAGCTTCAGCTCTACCTGCTAAGGGAGAAAGTCAGAGTCAATGAAAGGAAGTTGGAAGTAATATCAGAGAGGTAGCTGGTGCCTTGAAACGAGCCCCCGACTATGACCATGATGGCAGCTTTCATTCTAAGTGGCATAGGAAGTCACTGAGGGTGTTGAGAGAGAAACAAGATATGATATATATTAAAGTAATTGTCCTTTTATAGGAAAAATAGGCTACTGAAGAACAAGTGTGAGATTTGGTCTCCAAGCAGCAGGAAGAGACAAAAGAGTTTAGATGAACCATCAGACTTGTACTGGAGCAGGAGCAGTAGGAAACAGTGTGTGCTGTGTGTGTATACATTAGAGGGAAAGAATCCCTTCTTGTGGCAGACACAGTCTATCCCGCTGGGGTTGAGTGAGTTGGCAAAATCTTTCTTCCCAGGCGCCTTCTTCCATGGTAGCTACCATCCATGCCATGGTTCAGTGAGCAGGGTGCCAGCTAGATTTACTACTACTCCCTTCTTTATTGGAACATTCTGATATAGTAGTTAAGGGAACTAGTGCTGTGTAACCGTCCTGAATAGGAGGAAAGTGAATGATAAGATATTCACTTTACAAGGTGTGTGTGTGTGTGCGCACGCATGTCTGAGAGTGTGGAGGGCAGAGCATGAACCAGGGGTCCTTTCTAAGGTGCTGTACACCTAGTTTTTGATTTTTTGTTTGTTTGTTTTTTAAGGAGAGTCTCTCACTGGGGTCTGGATGGCCAGTGAACCCCAAGGATCCATCTGTCTCTACCTCCCCAGCTCTGAGATTATAAGTGTATACCATCCCAACTGGGTTCTGGGATTGAACTCAGGTCCTCATGCTTGGCAAACACCATACACATTGATCTATCTCTATAGTCTGCACCATACCTCAAGCATTTTTTTCTACCATCATCATTCTCATCCAGGCCCTTCTCACTTCCCATGAGTTTACTATCTCCAGCTGTATTTTAAGACAAGGATGACTCCTTCTTTGCTTTGATAGTGTGATGGTTTGAGTTAAAATGGTCCCCATAGATCCATAAGGAGTGGCACTGCTAAGAGGCATGGTCTTGTTGAAATAGGTGTGGCTTTGTTGGAGGATGTATGTCACTAGGGGGTGGTCTTTGAGCTCCCATATGCTCAAGCTAGTTTACTTTCTGTTGCCTGCTGATCCAGATATAGATCTCTCAGCTCTTTTTCCAGTATCATGTCTATCTTCACGGTACCATGCTTCCTGCCATGATGATAATGCACTAAACCTCTGAACTGTCAGCCAGTCCCAGTTATAACAGTTGTCATGGCCATGATTTTCTTTCCAGAAATAGAAACCCTAAGACAAGTAGTGTCCAGCAAGATGCACCTGTTATTGGTACTTCTTGATGGAAACAAAGACCAAATTATTTCATGGCAGTCTTTTTACACATATCATTATAGTCAATTCCTGAGGCCTGACAGTTCATTATGCCAGCAGAAGCTAGTCATCACAGCTTATTTCTATGGCTAGGAGACCTGAGCTAGTGCCTGTACAGCCACTGAGTGACTTATATACCTTGAAAGTGGATTTGGGGGACTTTGTACACTGTTAGTGTCATCTGAGAAGCTGATTGCCACAATGTATCCATGCTTAAATAGCTAACCTAACTATAAGGAAAGCTTAAAACATCCTTACTCCTCCATTGGGGGCCCTGCGTTCTATCCAATAGATGACTATGAGCATCCAAATGTAAATGAAGAAAATATCTAATAAAAACTGTTTAAAAAAATCCTTACTATTTCATTTGTACTTATTTCAACAACTCAGCGGTATGTTGCAATGGTGCAGTGTTGTGGATGAAGCCAGTCCAGGGGCTGCTGCCAGCTCCTCCTCAGCAGCAGTACGGAGTTAGGAGGTCATGGGTTCCTCTCGCAGTCTGCAGGCCACTGTGCTAGGGGCGCTTTCAGAAGCTCTGCTAATTGCCAGCTTGTTTTCCATATGGTTCTGTTTTAATGAAGCATATTCGATACAGATGGTTGGAAAGTAAGCCGGCGATGTCTAAAGTGCTCTGACTGATCACTACCATGCCTCCACTCCAGCACCAAGTGCCTCTGTAAGCTGTCTCCATTCTTAGCTTCTTTTCAAAAGTTGAAATGGGGCCCAAGTTAACAAAAAAAAATTTTTTTTTTTTGAAATTTATTCTTGGTCTCTGAAAAAGAAAGAGGGGGAAGAACAATGACATTTCTACTGATTCTAAGTCAAACCCACAGTCTAGCTAAGGTTATCTGTGGGGTCTCTGCATCATTATTATGGCTCTTTTCTTTCATGCTTAGGTGAAGTCATGGACATTTTAAAAGATTGACCATTCAGACTGGGTGTGCCATTGCACCCAGCACTTGGGAGGCAGGGGCAGGTAGATCTCTGTGAGTTCAAGACTAGCCTGGTCTATATAGAGTTCCAGGACAGCTAGGGCTACATAGTTAAGACACTGCCTTAACAAAACAAAACAACAAAAAAAGATAACCTCCAGGAATGGGAAACCCAGTAACAAATATGGAAATTAGTGTTGTTACACGAACACACGTTGACATTTTAAGAAAATAGATCAATTGGAGTTTATAAGCATATTGTACATTTTCTTTTAAAATATTGTTTATTTTCATGTGTTTGAGTGTTTTTGATCTCACGCAAGTCTGCACATTGCTTGTGTGCCTTGTGCCCAAGGAGGCTGGAAGAAGGCACTGGTTCTCCTGGGGTTGCATTTACAGACGAATGTAAGCTGCTTGCTGCTTGGATGCTGGGAACTGAATCCAAGTGCTCTGGAAGTGCAGCCACTGGTCCTAACACCTATACACCTCTTCAAATCCTGTGCATTTTCTATATCATATGCAACAAAATTATACTTGCTAATTGTTAATATTAAATTAGGGATGACTTAGAGATGAAAATAGAGATAAAAACATAAACTGCCCAATAATACTACAATTTTTTCGCTCTTCTAAGACAAGAATATCAATATACAGACATTGTGTATGTGTTAGAGCTGTAGAGAAAGTTAAAATCTTGCTTAAGACTGAGAGGCTGCTGTTCTCTGAGTCTTTTATTTTGGGCTGTGTATAAAGTAAAGGTGGACGATGATCAGGCCATATTTGCTCAAGAATATAGATAATGCCCTCATCAGACTTGAGGCTGAATTCTGCAAAGCAAAAGGGAAGACACGGTCCAATGGGTCTGCATCCATTTTGCTGGTTTTTTTCCTTCTTCTTCTCACATTGTCACTAAGATATTCTCTTTGTTATCTGAATTAGACATCTGCTGACTGGTGGGGCCTCATCACCTGATTGTGTGAAAAGTCTTGGCTGAAGCTGTTAGGCCTTGGAGGCCCAGGAATCTGCTAAGTGCCACTGAGCTTGAAAGACATAATGTCCTTGGTCTGTTGTCTCTTCTTCTTATGGATACCCTTGATAAATAGCACTGAAGTATGTATGGAATAAGCCAAGGATCACTATATTGTAATCAATATGTAGCCCAAAGGATTAATTAAGTCTTACTAAGAAATAACTCCTCAATTTCAGAGAAGTTGAAATGCGATACAAATTTAAATTAATTTTTTGCTTGGCTTGTTTTTCTTGGTACAGAGAGAGGATCGGAACACTGAAGGGAAATCAGTTAGAAGATTCCCCTTTGCCCAAGAAACTTGTTTGTCAGAACTCTTCTAGAGTTGCAGTCCCGACTTTCGTCTAACTCTTACCGCAGCTATCTTTCTCTAGACAGGCCAGATAGCATTTCCTCCAAAGTACATGGACGTGTATGGGGAGCTGGGCCAAGCACACCCTTCTGCCACAGAAACTGTCACCTTAAATAAATGTCAGAGCCAATGTTGAAATTTTATGAGGACTGAGAGAAACGTTTGCACATTTTCATGTTTTTTTATTTTCAGACTTCCCTTTGAAAAACATAGTCTGTCAGACTTCACTTTGAAAAACATAGTCTGAGAAAAACATATTGTCTCTTGTTGGAAGATTTTACTAAGTTCTCTTTACTAAGTTCCCATTGAAAGAAAATGCCATCCAAAACTAGACAAGATGAAGCAGCAAACCACTGTTCTTTTAAAAATCTTAATAATGGTGGCCCACCAGGCACACTAGTCTTAGTCATTTTGGTTTCTACCATTCCCTCAATTTGCATTTACTCTGGAGATTTTCTCTACTCTTCTTCTCTTAATCATTTTATTTCAAATATGGCTTAACTTTTGCTGGAGCCAGAGCTTGAGAGGTCAGAGTAAGAAAAGAACAGTCACCCCATGACAGCTGTCAGATAGCTGAGCCTTGGTGAAGATACAGTGCATTCCCTAATAATGTTTAAAAGCAGAGCTGGAGAGTCACTTTTCAGTTGGATGCACCTTGAGAAATCCCAGAAATGTTTTAAAGACCCATACTGTGGCCCCTTTCCCCGTCTGGTGGAATACTTCTTAAATTCAAAGGGAATTGCTCATTGCTCTGTGTAGAACAACTTTTCAGGTACAGGGACCTCTCCACTGTGATGGGGAGCTTGAAAAACCATCACTATCATGCATGGCACAGTAGTAACAGGGTGGGGAGGACTGAGATGCTGTCTTGTTCAAACAGCAGGGGAAGGACCAGAGAGACGCAACGTTTCCTCAGGGTGGATGTCAATTGCCTTCAAGTTGATGTTGTTGCTGTTGTTGTTGTGTGTTCCTCTTACTTTTAGTTGACTAATACTCTTGTTTTAGACATAACATAACATATTTGGTTAACCTTTGTATTGAAAAGGTTTTGTTTTTGTTTTTTCAAACCTAATGCTATAATTTGCTCTAGTTCTTCAACTATATTTCCTCCTTCTCCTCCTCCTCCTCCTCCTCCTCCTCCTCCTCCTCCTCCTCCTCCTCCTCCTCCTCCTCCTCTTCTTCTTCTTCTTCTTCTTCTTCTTCTTCTTCTTCTTCTTCTTCTGTCTTAATTTTGTCTTCAAAGAAATAGCAGAGCCCAGATTTTACTTTAATTTTAATAAAATATTACCTCAGAGAAGAATTATGTTTTATTTTTACTAGTTTATATGGAAACACATATAACTGCAATAATATTTTAACTATAGTGTGTATAGACCACTCATTTGAATGCTGTTCAAATCTTTGTAATTTTAAGGCAAACAAGCTACAAAACCATAATGTGTGGTGTGGTGTGGTGAGCACATGCTGTAATTGGATAATCATCCTGGTGAGTTCATCGTATTATAGGCAGAGGAGAGCCACAGCATCTCACATAGAGAAATATGCAAATAACCTAGCAGCAAGCAGCCCTACTCTAGAACACTTGGTGAGGGAACATACTGAATGGCTTCATTTTGTGTGGAATTGTAGTGGTTGATAAGTGAGGATACTAAACTAACAGAGATTTACATTGTCTTACTGCATTGAGTTGCTAGAATTCCCCCCCTGAACTTGCAAAGTTAATGGAAATACTCCCTTTATAGGGTGGGAAGTGTGATGTGCAGACTACATGTGTTAGGCCAGGCTGGTTTCTACTGTTTAGAAATACTGGAGTGGGAGGATGTCTTGAGTGAAAGTGACAAGGGGCATTTGTTTAGCTGGCTGGCAGTATAAATATGTCACTTAGAAAGGACTGATAGTGCATCTCATCCTGGAAGCAGGTGCCAGCTTGTAAAACATTTCTGTTGAACTTCCCATGTTAGTTGAAGGTGATGAGCTTAACTGCCAGAAGTTGGCCATCCAGCTTCCTTTTCTCCTTGATCCTTCTCCTGGCCTGTCCCCCAACTTTATCTACTTTTTTTTTAAAGATTCACAGAAATAAATGAAAGTGAAAGCCAAGGATATCTATCTGGCCCACTAAACTCTGTTAAGATTATGTAAAGATATCTGTCAGTTAGAAGTCAGGCTGGAACCACAAACATTTCTTCCCTCCTCCCAATTCTCTTGCTCCAGGTGCCCTGTTCTTAAGGTTTCTTGTTATATTCTGCTTGACAGTAGAAGCATCTGCTTTAAGGGGACAAGCTCCCTGTGGGGCTGCCTTGCGGAAGTTCCAAGTTCTCAATATTAAACTCTCCAGTCTCTCACAAGGTGTTTGGCTCTCAGCTCTTTTCTTTCCTTCTCCTCTTTTAACAGAAGAGTGGACACAATGAGGATCACCACAACTTGCCTAAAATGATTGGTTTTACACATTTTGATGTAAACAAGGCAAAGCCATGTGCTCTGTTTTAGGAGTGCTGAGGTGAAGAACCCTGTATACCCTGCGGGGTGTGATTTCATCTGGGCACATCCTACATTAGCAGCTTAACCAGGATAAGGTGCTGTGAGAGGGGGAAATGGTTAGAAATGCTGATGTAGGGATTGAAGACTCTTGGCACTCAGCAAGCATCCAGTGATGTCCAAGGACCACCTGGAAGAGCAGTCTGGGGAATGTACAATTTTCTCATTTTCTTTAAAATATAGTGGCATCGGGAATGTTTGAGTTTGTTTAAAGAGCCTTTTAGATATTTCACGATAGTCTGCCCTTTTGTGAGTTAGGCAAGAACGGTTGGCTGCAGAATGAACTGAGCAGTGATTTTTAACGGGCAAGGCTCTTGAACATTGCTTGCCCAGAGAGTCAAGTGAAGGACTCTCTGCCCAGAGAGGTGGAAAATAACTTCAAATTACAGGCAATTTCTGTGTACTAATATCTGTACAAGGTCTAGGGTATTGTGACCCACCACTATATTAGTATTTCTTTTATGAGAACAGTTGGGATGTTTAACATTTTAAAAGAAAAATAGATTCAGATATGATAATTAGCTTATACTAGAATATATCTTTTCTATTCCAAATTAATTTGTTGTGAATTTTCAGTAAAATCTATTTCTTCTCTCCCTCAACTGCATTCTAGTCTTAATCTGAGTCTATCACTCTTTGGGTTTGTATTGGTCCTTGGGGATGAGGATCATTTTAAACTCTGAAGACCAAGATATTGTCAGGCAAGAGCCTGAGTGTGAATGAACTCCTTACCCTACCACAGTGGAAGTTAAGGTTTTTCTGAATTTGTCATATTCTAGCACTGTGTCTGAGCCTTTCAGATAGAAAGCACAATGTATTGCCCTTTGATGGGAAAGGCAGGGTGTGGATGGCTAGGAGGCAATGCAGGTACAGTCTGAATGGGATGGCAGGTACACAGTTTGCCATTGTCTCTCTTGATCATTAGATCATCATGGTTAGTCTTAGAGTGTCAATACCTGGATTTTTCAAGTGCAATTAGATTGAAAGTGTTTGCTGATTTGGTCTTTGCATCTCTATGATCTGTGTTCTGTGTTGTTGCTTAGCTCCTTGTCATCAGAAGCAGCCATGACACGGAAGTAGCCTATAGTGACCAAATACATGTCTAGCATGTAAGGCATCCTGGGTTTTATCCCCAATACTTCATAAATAGATAGATGATAGATGAGTAGATGGACAGACAGACAGACAGACCAGCTCACTTTTTTTTTATTCAATTAGGAGAATTCTTCATATTTCAGAGCAAGCCCTACATTGGGGTAGGTGAGTTTGTTCATTATGAAGAAGCATCAGATTTTTATAGGGGGCTTCAACACTTTGTTGTCCAGTTCAGAGTAAGGCAGACAGTGTTGTTCCTATATTATCTTGGACTCCTTGTCTTCCATCCTGGCCACCTCGCCATCAACTTAGACATAAAGTGTTTGGTTATTTGGTAGTGTCTTATTATGATATTATGACATTCTGTTATGTAGCCCCCCAAAAGAGAAAAACCCAAACAACCCTCAAAACTCTGATTCTTTGTTGCTTGGAGTGCTTGTCAGATAGCAAGTGTCCAATAACTATGTGATCAGTGATTGACCAACAAGTGAGTAAAGTGTGGAACGGTATAGAAGAGTAGTGTGGCAAGTTACAGAAGCAGCTAGTGCTGCTCACACCTGATGTCTAGATTCACAATTAGCTGTCATTTATTAAACCGAGGCAGCCTTTTCTTTTTTCCATATCTTAAATAATTTTATTTTTAAAACTTCATATAGATGTATTGTATTTACATCATTCCCCTACCTATCTCTTCTCTCTCCACCCCATTATACTCTTTCTCAAATTTAAGACCCCTTTTAATTGATTGGTGTGCATGTGTGTGTGAACTTGTGCATGTATGCAATAGTCATGAATACATATATAAATACAACCTGCTAAGCCCATTTAATATTGCTTGTGTGTATATATTTTTAGGGTTGATTATTTGGTGTTAAGTCATCAATTAGAGGGTTCATCTCTGAGGAAGACTGATTCTCCCTGTCTCAGCAGCCATTAATTTCCTAGAGGTCTTTATCTAGAGGTGAGGCCCTGTGAGATTCCCCCATCCACACTGTGAAGTCAGTTGGTGTTGTCATTGTTCCGGTCATGTTTAGGCATCCATATTGTTGAGATTTCATGAGTATAGCTTCTCTTTCATAGGCACAATCTCACAAGGGAATTCCTGGTCTTCTGGCTTTTATAGTCTTCCCACCCCCTTTCATGCTTTCCCCTGTGCCTTAGGTGTAGGGGTTCTGGTGTAGATATAGCTCCACATTTTGATCAGGTGTAGCTTTCTGTAATTTGAGCAAAATTTTAGACTTTTCTTGATAGCACAAATTAGCCACCTCTTATCCCCCAGGTGTTTTCAGTTTTCCAAGTGTGTTTATGATCAGTGAGATCCTCTAGAATGTCATAGGCAGAACCAGACACATCTTGGGAAATTCTGTATAAGCTACTTTGCCTCCCCCCCACCAAAGTGTTAGAGACAGGATATTGGCCAGTGGGAAGGTCACCATTTCTTGTCTACAGGAAGGTTTGCAGGAGTTGGTGGTGAGTTAATTACTGGTCTGCATGTGGCCACGTGGCTCTCAACAGACAGGTGGGTTTTCTTCAGGCTTACCATTGGAGGGGGTCAGCCAGGGTGTCATCATTACATTGACCTACCTCCAGTGCTCATGGGTAAGTTTGGTGACTTGCTCATTGCATATGGAGAGGATGCCACTTTCTTCGAAGAGCCACTTGTTAGGACAAATAAACAGTGAAGGTTCCTGCTAAGCTTCCCATCGAATATTTAAAAAAATCAAAGACTGCCCCAATCTCTGCCATGTTCTTCATGTTTCAACTGTTTAAATACAACAACTGGGGTACCCAGGAGGCATCTTTTCTTTCTAGATTATTTTCCTATTATTTTGCCCAGTGCAATGCCATTTAAACCATCAGAAAACCTGGAGGTTTTCGGGAGTTCCTCATGATCGATCATTTATTCTGCTTACGTAGTCTGTGGTGTATTTGTGAAAATGGTAGATATTTTATTTACTGGCCACAGGGGAAAAGAAATCTTGTGGACGCCCAGTTATTTTTATGGTGAGGCGGTATAGATTTTACCTGCCCAGTTAAGCAGATAATTTATATGGCCTCTCAAATATTAAAAGTACTTCCCATTATATGTAGGAGACTTACCTCATATTTTATTATTCATGTACTAAAATGTAAATAATAAAGAAGAATATATATCTTGAGTATCTTTGGCATGTAATGTTGGCCAGAGATTGTATATGAAAAGTTCCATTCTCTATATATTGCAAATATTTTGACTGCCACAGCATTCTAGCATGTATTATTTATAGCTCTCAAAATCTTCTAGTTTTGAATAATACAATGCATTAAAAATTTAGGACATTAAAAAAGCTTATATGTTCATGGTATCTTCATCCAAAATTCTCTTGATACTTAGAACCAGCTAGTATCAGAGGCTTCCTGTATTTTGCAATGTGTTTCACACTAGCACATCTTTGGATATTTCTGACAAACATGTTCATTCACTTGTAGTGATCTGGTGTGTTGTCTGAGGCCAGTCCCTGGTAGCTGCGATCTTGCTTTATCTGAACCCCTGCTGTACTTTCTCTCTTGTTGTGTTCCTCAGAATTGGTCTTTTTTAGTGTTTTTTTTTTTTCCAACAGTTCTTTCTTTCAGTTTCTGATCAAATTTCTTTCTATCAGGCAGGAATATTACATCTAATTTATCTTAAATAACATATACATTTATATAATTCCTACTATATAATTCCTAATTCAATAAGCACACAATTTGTAATTATTGAACAAATTAATTAAGCATTATTCTAAGATACTCATACGCATAGCATAACCCTTTCGATATGCATCAAACTCAACATTGCTCATCTTACATCCAGCTTGGCTTACATGCACTGCTTGCTTTTTCATGTTATTTCATGTAAAGAAGTCACTTGCAGATGAATTGAGCAAAACGTCTGTAGATATATAAAGTGCTTTATATACCATGAGATGCTGAAGAAAATCTGGGGCTTGTGATGAAGTGGGGGGAGGAGGGGAGAGAAAGAACTCTCATGTCAGTCTCACTTACTATTACACTCTTCATCCTGCTCGAGGATCAGGGGCTGCACCGTGGGCCATGCTGTTTGTACCCTATCAGCACCACAGTGTGCACTCAGTGCTTTAAACACATGCACAAAGTAATTGTGGGAACAGTCTTGATGTTAATGGAAATCTTCGCTGGTCCATTAGCAAGCCCATCCTTCAATGACTTTCTATTTTCCTCAGACTTTCTTGCAGTGCAACATTCCGTAACACATACCTTTCTTACAAAGGACTTGGAAGACTGCTCCAACTTAAGGTATAAGCAGGCACAGTAGTTTAATGTTTTACATTGCATTTTTATTTCATGTGTGTGCCAGATGGCAACTTGCTGAAATCAGTTTTCTCCTTTTACCATGTGAGTCCTGGGAATTGAACTCATGTTGCCTGGCTTGGAGGCAGACACTTTTATCTGTTAAACCATCTCACTGGCCCTACATGCTAACTTAATATACTGTTCTTCTGTGGCATTTATATTTTAAAGTGTATAAGTGTTTCAATTAAAAATTAAGATAAGTGTTCAAGGCCAGCCTGGACTACATAGTAAGTTCCAGGTCAGACAAAGAGACATACTGAAACCCTGTCTCAAAGAATAACCACAAATGGTTAGGTTACATGCACTCTTCATTCATTCACAGTAAAGGTTTGCTTGACATCAGAGAAGTTTCTAAGAAGCTTTTGTAGTTCTTGGAGCCTATGGTTAGAAAAATTTCATGATGGCAGTCTGTTGTGGTGGTGCATGGCTATAATCCCAGAAGAGGCAAGATGATCAGGATTTCAATATCAGACTAAGCTATAGAGCCAGACTCTATCTCAAACAACTCTCCCACCCCCAAACAAAAACCCAAACCCAAACTCAAGATGAACACACACACCTCTCTGTCTGTCTGTCTATCTATCTATCTATCTATCTATCTATCTATCTATCTATCTATCTACCTACACACGTATGGCCCTGTAGATATTTGTGTTGTATAAATCTAAACTTAGGAGGACAGAAGCAAGCAGTTATTTGGAGTGTTCATCTTTGAAGCCGGAGCACAGAACTGAAGTTATCAAAGCAAGAACTGTTGGTTCATAGTTGTGTTCTAAGGACTTTATGACACAACTCATAGAAGCCATTTCTCTTTTATGATAAATAGTTTGATCTGCAGTCCCACTCCCATTATTAGAAAGGCATACTCTTATGTACTATGTTGTTCCCTGAGGTTTCCATCCAGCATTTCCCTAGCTTTCTCCTAGGAAAAAGCCTTTCATATGCTCCAGGTAGCTAAAGCATAGAGGTCCTGACCTGCCCAATTCCTAAGGAGTGGGCATTCCATTCCATGTGCCTGGACACAGAGATTAACACAGAAATAAGCTTATTGTCTAAGTCATAACAGAAAGACTCAATCTTGGGGTATGTTCTCTAATTAGTGAGAAGAAAGCACTATCTTTCTACTGAGTTTACTAACATAGAGATGCAGGTAGTCATTTTTTACAGAGGGAAATAGGGCTGAAGGAGAAAAGAGGAGAGGGGAAGGGAGGGGAGGGAAAAGAAGGGGAGGGGAGGGGGAAGGAGAGAGAGAGAGAGAGAGAGAGAGAGAGAGAGAGAGAGAGAGAGAGAGAGAGAGAGAGACTCTTACTTAGATCATATTGGGACTGAATCCCACTATCAGAAGCCAGGATTCCTCATTTATGTGAACACATAGGTTACTTTTATTAAAGCCATTTGAATTGGTCTCATCACTTGAAATAAATGCAACCAAAGCCGGCACTCCTGATGTGGGTGACCACTTGGAACACCGTTTTGGTGTTGACATACTCACCCCATACTATGGTTTATTTACTCTGCTTCCCTTTCCAGCAGTGTGAGGGATGTGGGTGATGTAATGAAAGTCATTACTGTTTAAACAGCCACTGCCAGATGATTTTATTAGCATTGTCAAAGAACAGAATGCAAACAAGATGATATAGCTAGATAAATTTCAGACTTTCAGCTTATTTGAAAATAGAAAAGTTTATGGATTTTTTTCCCTCTTTGGTTAAAAGTATACTTTCCCTTTCCTTAAGGAAAAGAAGTTGAAATTTGATTATGTTTTAAATATTAATTTCTGTTTCAGTTTGACATTTTTGTTAGCTGTTGCCTTCTGCAAGGATGGGAGCCCTGTACTTCATCTGCCTATGTGTGACATTTTCATATGCTAATCCTATTCATTAGTATATAATTCTACTTGAGATGAACTGTAATGGACTTGCTTCAAGTTACAGATCTTACTAGTTTAAAAAACAAAACAGGAATAGGTGCTGTAGTACAGATTTTGATGTTTGTCTGGAAAAAATAATCTGCATTCGAGAGGAAAATTACTCTCCACATGTTATAAACTGTATTTAAAGGGGGATGCTTTTAATATATATTATTTACATAGCCTTTTAGGAGTTGTCCATTTGTGTGTTTTAATAGGACCTGGAACACACATGAAAAGACCAGGCTAATATGTGCTTCTCTTCAACATACACTGGGCCTTTTGTTGTAAGATTTTATTGCTTAACGGTTAAAAACATCATCAGAAATAGCATCCTGGCTTTCCTGTTTGTACATTCTTAATCAAATTTGCTCTTTTTTTCCCTGCAAGCCTTCAGTGCCAGTGCTGTAGGTTGGCCATTTCCTCCCTGGACCTGAAAAGCACAGCCTTCAGATCTGACAGTCTCAGACAAAAGTCTCAGAGGTGTAGAGGCTCCTCTGGGACATGATCTTACGCAGTTTGGGGTGTTTAGAAGACGAACACTCACATTGAAGTGATTTAGGATAGACTCGTTCCGTTCAACCCTCCCACAGCATGTTTGGAAGACATTGTTCCTGAGCCATAGGAGTGTCTTAGAGACAGGGGATATGAAGCTTTATTTCTAGCCATTAAGAAGAATTTACCCTTTACTTAAGTGACACAGAATTTTAACCCAGCCCTGTGCTGACAGAAGTTCTTATCCTCTCCATTGAAGCTTTTTCTGTTGTTTCCTTTTTTCTTCCCTCACTATTTGTCTTCCTTACCCACAAACTGCTGACAGGAGAGACTCACATAGCAAGACCATGCCACTTTATTATTATCTCCGTGTAAGCATTAACACTGCAAGAGCGAGGAGAAAAGAAGAAACCTTGTGTACCATGCCACAAGCTTCCCTCCACCCTCATGTATGTGACACTGCTGCCGCATCCTTTCTTGAGACACTGTCTCAGGTTCGTAGGCCCAGATGGGTCCCAGATTCTCTGCAGTCCTCCTCCTTCAGCTTTCAAGTGCTGGGATTACAGATGGGAACCACTATTCCCTGCTGCAATTTCTCTTTTCACAAATCATCTAGCAGTGATGGGCTATGTCTGTTACTCAGCGTTGCTTTTTACTCAATGTTGTACACTTTTACCAGATTGTTCACCATGCTCATACCGATGTGCACGGGGACCCACGTGTGTCTTACCTTATATTTAAAAACTAGATAAGGTTTATATATTATTTTTAAAAAGTCATTTAGCTTAACAAGTTATACTTCTTTGCAATTTGGGAGACCATGTCAATATGTATGTACGTGAAATGTTAGAATTAAGCTAGTTAACATACCTGTTACCATTCATTCTTACCACCTATACCTTCCACCTAGGCACAATGTGGTCTTTTGACCAAAAACTATTTCTGCACTGCAGTTCTGCTCCGTGTGCACACTGCAGTCCTGCTCCGTGTGCACACTGCAGTCCTGCTCCGTGTGCACACTGTTCTGCGTCTTTACTCTCATTGTCTTAGATTCTCTGCAAAGGAGAAAGCGCGTGTGGGCTCTGACCTAGTAGTAAGGCCTTCCTCTTCCCAAAGGCCTTAGGGTATTCCTTCCAACAGGAATGTGAAGATTTTCCTCTTTTTCTGAGCAAAGATACTATTTCTGTCTTCTGTGGGAATACATGTTGACGTTTTCCTGATAACTATGAACTATTATAAAGGCCTTTTCTATTTTCTTAGAATTTTTCTTCGATTTGTAAATATGCCGTTACTGGCAGATTTTCTGAACCATGTAGCAGAAATGGCATAGAAACTACCTTCTTTCAGTTTTAGAATTGGTTAAAATTGAAAAATGTTTTGCATCTGTATTCATAAACTAGATTAGTCATAATTTTCTCTTCTTATAGCATCTGCATTTTGCTTTAGAATTAAGAACACTCTAGCCTTGTAAAATAAGTTGAGGGTAATATATACCTGTTAGCCTGCAAAGGACACCCAGGTTATCTTTCCTTGGAGGACTATGTAACTGGGAGAGATTATTTTATCCTTAAAGATTTTGGAAACACCAACTTAAGATATTGTTGGGCAGGGGTGGTATTGTGTAGGACACAGATATGGAGGAAGTTGCAATAGAGAAGATGGAGATGTCTGAATGTCTCCATTGGTCTAAACAATAGCAGGGTTACCCGTTCTGCTTTTGCCTTTGGTTAGTTCTTGTAAGGTTTTTAGAACAGTCAGTGGGGAGTATGAGAACAGCAGGTTTAGAAATGTCAGGGAAGGTTAACTGAAGAGAAGGTTCCTGCACTAATGGGAGTTACACTGAGCTCCTCTGTATACAGTGGAAACAGTACGACTTTCAGGCCCTTCCCTCCCAGCTCCTGGTCATTTTGAGCCATATATGGCACCCAAATCCCTGCAAGTCTCTTCTTGGGGCCATTTTCAACCCTGTTTTGCCTCTGTGTTTGGAGATGTAGCTGTGGTTCCTCTACTTTTGTGAAAAAGCTAATTGATGCCAAAGTTAGGAACGCTCAGGTTTGGGCTTCATGCATGTGTGCTGCGGCCAGTGGTTCCTTACAAATGAGCAAATGTGCTCACTGTCCCGAATCCTTTCCTATTCTAAGAGTGTGACAGTTTTAATCAGTGCATATTGGGGCTTGTGCTATATGCCAGGTACTGGATACTCAGAGGTGACTGTTCTTCCATTTTCCACCTTTTCCTCTATGGCTCTCTCCTTTTCTGATACCACAGGTTTCTGTTTCTCTTTTACATTCCCAGTCTGTCAAACCAAAGAGCCTTTTAATGGAAATTTGAAGTTTAAGTCAAGCTCCTTCCTGCTCCCAGCTCATGAACGAGGCTTGTTTGTTTGTTTAGAACCCAGTGTCAGTGAGGGCATAATGGCACTTGACTCCTGTGGTGACTCCCTTCCTCCTCTATTCTGTGGGCTTGGATTGCTGTCCCAATGACAGAAACTCGGTGAAGGTGAGAGCAGGGAGAATCAGACCATGGAAAGCCAGCACAAGCTGCATGCTTGTCCCATGCTGTCCTTGTTGACAAAGAGCAAACCAGAATTTAGGGCTTTGATTTAAAACAAAATCCTCATTGAAATAAGTTCTTAATTGATGGAGGTTCTTAATTGATGGAGAACGAGAACACTTACATGGGCTTCACTGTGCTTTGCTCCACTTGGGTGAACTTCAGCAAGCACTTCCCTTTTATTTTTATTTTAGATGCAGCAGTGGGCTTTGCTGGTCTTGATGTATTCTAAATAATATCTTAGTTATTTATTTGAGAATTTTATACAATGTATTTTGATCATCTTCACATTCCCTCTTCTCCTACTTGTCCTAGATCCCCCCTTGCCTCTATGTTCAGAGAAGTTGTGGAACCCCACATCTTCCCCTCCCTCCCATATTCCCCATTTAGTGTTGGCCAGCTACTCTTGTTGTTGTTGTTTTTGTTTGTTTGTTTTGTTTTGGTTTGGTTTGTTTTGTTTTGTTTTGGATATTTGAGACAGGGTTTCTCTGTGTAGCCCTGGCTGTCCTGGAACTAACTATGTAGACCAGGCTGGCCTCAAACTCAGAAATCCACCTGCCTCTGCCTCCCTAGTGCTGGGATTAAAGGCATGCGCCACCACTGCGCAGCCACCCAGCTACTCTTAAGAGTAAGGCTTTCCCAGAAGTGTAGTCTGTTAGTCAGAAGTCACCCACTAAAGAAAACCCAATCTTCCTGTGTTACTTTTCTATTGTTTTGATAAGACATCATGGCCAAGAAAACTTAGAAATGAAAGGTTTCAGTTTGTTTGGGGATTTCGGTTTTAGAGGGATAGGAATAATCACTGTCATGGTGGGAAGCATGGTAGCAGGCAGGAAACAGCTGAGAGCTTACATTCCATCCACAAACAGGAAGCAGAGAGTGGACTGGGGATGGTGGGAGGCTTTTGATGCCTTAAACTCTTCCTAATGTCAGATCTCCAACAAGGCCACACCTCCTAATCTTTTCCAAATAGTTTTATCAACTGGGGACCAAGTATTCAAATTATGAACCTATGCAGACATTATCATTCAGACCACCACATTCCACTCAATGACCCCACAGTCTCATGGCCATATCATGCAAAATGCATTTAGTTCAACTTCAAAAATTCTTACAGTCTTTTACAGTTTTAACACTGTTTCAAAATGCAATACCTCTTCTGAGACTCAATGTAGTCCTAATTACAACCCACCTGAAAATCAAAAGGCAAGTTATATACTTCCAACATACCATGGCACAGAATATGTGTTGCCATTCCAAAAGAAAGGGGTTGGGTATGTTGTGTGACAAAATGTTTCCTGGGGAGGCACAACACATATGTCTACTCTTTCCAGCTAGGAAGCTTACCACAGACCAAAGTACAACTATCACCAAAGTTCAGCTTGGTGAGTCAATACATTTTATTGGAGTTACTTACAGGAATATGGGTGAGGGGTTACTTATAGGAGCAGAATTGACTAAAAGACAGTTGCTTCACCAAAGCCCACTGCAGCATGGGTAACACCTCACAAATCTGGGAACTTGGGAACATATTTGCATCTGGTAGGCATCTCAACAGGTTGGAGAATGTTCTTTCCAGGTACCTTAGTTGGTCTAACCCTCTTCTGGGCACTAGGCTAGTTTCTGCTTCTTCTAGGCATTTGGTCTGGTCTCAGAGTCATCTTTGCAGCTTTGCTTGGCTGAGAGTCTTCTTTGCAGCTCAACTCCCTTTCTTGTTGCAGTTGTTTCTTTACATAAACAAGTTCCTGCACTATCTCAGCCTCAGATGCATCTTTAACTGCACAGGACAGAGGTCAGGCAACCTTTCCTGCTGCTGCCAATACTCTTGATCTTTGTATACTAATCTCGAAGACTGGAAGATTTCCTCTAAACCTTTAACTGTTTTCAGGGTGTTTCTGTAGTCACAAGGTAGATCCCATTCACCAAGCAGACATGCCACCCCATACACATAGATGAAGGCTGCCGTTCTGGGATTCTGCCCACAGATACCCCTAATCCCGATGTTTCAGCTTTAGCTGCATATCTCACTACCCATAGTAAGATACATGCAACTGTTGTCAAAGCACAAAGGCACACGAACATACACTATATGGAAAAGCACAAGTCTATTGGAATATCTTTCATAGATGCTCTTCCCTCAGGGTGCTCAGCAATAGCCTCAGTTGCTACCCATAAATGACCAGGACCATGTACTCACTTCTCTCCAATTCATCTTTGGTTTTGTTGTGTCCCTGTTCAGGTGCCAATTATGTTGTATGACAGAACTTTTCCTAAGGAGACACAATACATACATCTATTCACCCCAGAGAGTGAACCCTGGGGACTTTTGGTGGACTAGATACCACCAAAGTACAGCTTGGTGAACCAAAGAGTGCTATTTGGGTTACTTAACAGGAGCAAAGATGACTAAAAGATAGCTGCTTCACCAAAGCCTAGTCCAATATGGGTGACAGTTCACAAAGTGATCATCTGCAGGCAGCTCAGCAGGTTGGAGAATGTCCTTATTTGATTTAAACATCCTCCAGGCAACTCAGCTGGTTTCTGCTTCTTCCACACGTCCAATCTGGCCTCTCAGTCTTCTTTGTAGCTCGCTCTGTTCTACTAGTTTCAGAGGCCCTCAGCTTTTACAGCTTACTCTGAAGAGTCTAGTGAATCATGTCAGTTTCAGGGACTTCCTGAAGCTATTTTGACTTGTTTACCTTCCTGTTTAAGGATCTTCCTTGCAGTATGGAATGTCTTAATTTTTGAGGAAACTGTTAACACAACAGGCCATAGTGTGAAAATAGGGACCAAAGCAAGATCAAGCTAAATAATAAGGCAAATTCCAAATCCTGGAGCTCCATGTCTGATGTCAGAGGGCTTAGATAGCTCTTCTTTCCAGTATTGCTGCCTACAACACACTTCTCTGTCTGGGGCTGGTTCCACTCTCTGTTTGCAGCTCTCCATGGCAGACACCCCCCCCCCCCACCTTTGATGTCTTTGAGTCTCCAACACAATACAGGGTTCACTTTGACATTTTCACAAAATGGCCTCTTGGGGCCTCCATGCAGGGACTTCTCTGCCATATCTTTGGCCTCAGCAGCTTTTCCTTAACTTTGGAGAAAGAATCCACAACCCCATTATCATGTTATCTCATGACTCTAAAGCTATAACTGCATGGAGAACATTGCCAAATTTGAGATGGTGAGCCCACACCCTTTATGTCACATTTGCAACAGCATTCATTGCTGTTTTTTCTTTTCCCAAGATGGAAGTTTAGCTGGGTGTGGTCTTGCCCGGAGGGCGTCCTTTCCTCTGTCCAGTGAAGCCAGGCCTATCTTAGTCTCCTTATCTTGTTCAGCACAAGCCTTGGCTCCAATATCAACTTTTCTTGGTGCTCTTTTACTTTTCAAACTGTACACTTTGTATCCTTTTTGCCCTGTTTGCTCTTTTTTATTGAAGACCTATATGAGAATGATTACTAATAACCATACAATACAGCCAATATTAAGCTATCTTGAAATCTCCTCTATTGAAGAAATTAGTCCATTGCTTTTCAATTTAACCTCAGGAAAATTGTTAGGACAAGGGACAGTAGATAGTCACCTTTTTTCTTTTTTCTTTTTTAAATCAAGGAATCATCTCTAGACCAGTTACTGATATTGTTCTCCTCTAAAACCTTTTGAACTGGGCTTCAAACCCCACCCCACAACAAGTCTTCAGCAAGCCCACACCTCCTTCTCCATCCCCCAAAGTTCCACCAGCTGGAGACTGAATATTTAAACATATGAGCCTATGGGGACCATTCTTATTCAAGCTACCTCCCTATCTTTCACAGAAGCTACCAAGTCAGTACTCCTCAGGGAAGGGTGGGGTTCATTGCCCACCTCCCCTGAGCCTATGCTAGGATTTTGTCTGGCTTGAGCTTACAGAAATCTTGTACATACTTCCACAATTGTCATACATGCATGTGTCTGAAAAATGACATTTTCTTGAAGTCATCCACAGACTCTGGCACGTATAGACTTTCTGCCCCTTCTTCTGTGAGTGTCCAGAGCCTTGAGGAGAGGGGAATGATACAGATGTCCCATTTAGGTCTAAGACTCCAAAGGTTTTGCTCTCTGCATGTTGTCTAATTTTGGTTCTCTGTTTCTACTATAAGCTTCTTTGATATGGGTTGAATGATATATTGTTCTATGGATATAACAGCAAGTCATTAGGAGTCATTTTAATGTTATGTTCATTTAGCAGAGTACTAGTAGCTTCCCCCCAAAGGCCCATGACTTATCTGATCACAGGTGTTTTTTGTTTTGTTTTGTTTTGTTTTGTTTTATGTCTCTGTATAACAAGTGCCAGCTATGGGATCCATCTTGTGAAGAAGGCTTTAAATATAGGTGGAAAGTAGTTGGCTACCTCACAGAGTTCACAGCTGGGTGAGATTGGTGATTTCCTTTCTTCTTTAGTAGTGTGCTCAGCCCCTCTCCCCCAGTGCTGTGAAGGCTGGCTAGGAGGGATTATGCTTCCAGTTTACTACCCTTTTGATTTTTCCATGTTTATGACTCAAGTATGTGGTGTCTCAGCAATAGAATCTCACTGTTAACTTCCAGAGGGTAATTAAAAAGCACTGGAAATAGCCTGTAATGTTTGGAGGACTCTGGGACCCAATGGGCCAAGGGCTCAAAAAGAGGTAACCCATTCCTGGTATTGGTATTTTTATTTGGTAGTATGTGGTGTTTAGTTGGGTATTAGCCTCCCATTATATGGTAACTATATCTATATCTATATCTCCATCTATCTATCTATCTATCTATCTATCTATCTATCTATCTATCTAAATTTAGGAAACTTCTATTGTTATAGGTTTCCATATGAATTTTTCAAAATGTCGATAGCAGTAGTTATCCCACCTCTGTATTCTGTTTTCTACTCTTCCATTTCATTGGCTTTTATTCACTTATTTCTGGCAGCCTTTATCAGCACTGGCTCAGAGGGATCAGTGTCTGGATATGCTGGATCCTCACTTTGCTGTTTTAGTTGCTCATAGGAGAAAGTATTCAGTAATGCTATTAGGATCTGAGTTCCCTTGCCACAGGGTTTAGTAACCCTGCATAGTTATCACTCCTACTACTGGTAGGTATTTGTGAGTAGATTGACTGGTGATTGGCTTTAAGTATGACACTAGAGTTAAGTAGTGCCTCTTCCAGATCAACTTGAGGAAGTGGGCACAGTCACTGTGGATACCTTTCTTACTCTTTCACCTCTAAGATCAAAAACAGAATTTACAGAGTGCCAACTCAGCTTCTTCTACTTTTTCTTTTTTTTAGATTTTTTTCTTTACTTACATTTCAAATGCTATCCCAAAGGTCCCCTATACCCTCCCCCCGCCCTACTCCCCTACCTACCCACTCCCACTTCTTGGCCCTGGTGTTTCCCTGTACTGGGGCATATAAAGTTTGCAAGACCTAGGGGCCTCTCTTCCCAATGATGTCCGACTAAGCCATCTTCTGCTACATATGCAGCTAGAGACATGAGCTCCGGGGGTACTGGTTAGTTCATATTGTTGTTCCACCTATAGGGTTGCAGACCCCTTCAGCTCCTTGGGTACTTTCTCTAGTTCCTTCATTGGGGGCCCTGTGGTCCATCCTATAGATGACTGTGAGCATCCAACTCAGCTTCTTAATTGTTTTCAGTTGTCTTGTGAGATGCCTTAGGTCAGTTCTCTTTGTTTTCCTTTATCATAGTTAAAGATGCTGGAGGAACAGTAGGTTTGGGAGTTCTATGGGCTGAGGTTTAAAAGCAATTTTAAAAAATACTATTTAATTTTGATCTTGTAGTTTTGAAGTACTATATAGCAAAGGACTACAATTTAGTGGTTATTTGTTTTTTTTTTTCTTAATGTGGAAGAAAACTATATTTTTTGAGAGATGAGGAAAATAGATTCATCTACTGTTAGGTCAGTGATTCTCAAACTTCCTAGTGCTGTAGCCCTTTAATACAGTCCCTTATGTTGTGGAGACCTGCAGCTATAAGATTATTTTTGTTGCTAGTTCATAACTGTAATTTTGCTATTGTTATGAATTACAATGTAAACATGTGTTTCCTGGTGGTCTTAGGAGACCTCTGTGAAGGGGTACTTAGATCTCCAAAGGGGCTACAACAAACAGGTTGCAACCTGAGAACCACTGTATTATATCTTTCCATAGATGATAATATGTGTAGCATGGGAGATTCAGATCTACAGAAGTTTATAGTTTTGAAATCTTCTTTTATTAAGGTATAGCTAGTTCAAGTCCATCAGAACATAAAAATACATATTGTATAGGCCACATTTTAGGATTTCCTTCAAATTTTAAGTATTCCCACTGGGAATCAGTGGGGACAAATGTGAGAGGACTGTTTGTTCATTGCTTTTGAAGAGCCTTTTCTCAGTATCAAAATGGAAATTCTGTCAATTCTGAGTAGCTGTCTAGACAACATTAGTTACAATGGAATGAGTTGGAAGCTCCTTCTGCAGAGCTTTAGGCATAATTTAAATGACCTTGACTTCTTTGCTAGTGTTGACATTTTAAAGACCTGATTATTTTCTAATCGTGCTCATATTCAAAGCCTTTGCCTTGAAATTTCACAGTATCCTTTTTCTCCTGGGAAGCATTAGTCATTTAACTTTCTTTAGCTAATGGGATGAGAGCAAATGCCTCACATGAAGAGGCTTGCAGACTGGTCAGATATTGCTCTATTAATGAAGGATGAGATGTAGGGAGTGTAGTTTAGAGACCCCATTTGTTCCTACAGTGCCATCCTAGAGCACCAAAAACCTAGCCATTCAAGGTAAGTTTATGGATTCATCTAAAATTAAATGGCTGCAAACACATGAATTAACTTGTTTTAAGCTACTAAGTTTTGCAATGGTCAAAATTTTTCATTGTTTTTGTAGCCATAAATATTTCTATAATCTCAGATAACCCATCTCTGAAGTATGTAACTCAACTACCATCACTAATGATACTGAGCTATTCATTTCTTGTTATCCCACTGACAATTTGTTTCTGGTTGGCCGGGATGTGGTAAAAGGGAACATTATCCACTGCTGGACCCAGGATCTTCAGAGAGCAAAGCATTCGGTGGTACCAGTGTGGGAAAAAGTAGTTATTCTTTTTGTGAAATTTTAAAGGTACTCCCTCCCCAGTCTGTGCATGGAGCCAATGTAGAGTAGCTTTCTAGAACATGGGATTATGTAATTTTAAAGAATGACACAGGTAAGTCATCAAGTTGAGTACATACAATAGGACACATAACATGAGTTACAGGCTTATGATGGCTGTCTGAATAGTGGGAGATCCTATGTGTGCTAGTGTGATGTGTAACCCCACGAGATGACTGTTTGTGTACAACTATGCAACTCCATGTCCCTGTCATTGTGTGACACATGACTGAACATTTTTAGTCAAGAGCAACTTTAACCAAGAACAAGTTTTGGAGAGAAAAGAGAGAGAGAGAGAGAGAGAGAGAAAGGAGAGAGAGAGAAAGGAGAGAGAGTCTTAGAAAAGTAAAACCCACTTTACACTTTACCTCTGGGCCGTTTGAAGATAGCACAGTGTAGATGAATGCTATGACTATAGACTGAACTTTTAAAACTTAACTCCAGACACAGCAGGTCCAGCTTACCCAAGAGAGCTAAGGTTGGTTGACAAGAGGCGGAGCAAGTTTTATTGGGCACATGACTCTGCTTTGCACTTTGACCTTGCAAATCAGAAGGCTATTGTTTTTATGTGTTTTGTAAAGCACTGCTATTTCCTCTCCTTTTCTTTTGTTTGAGAAAGAAGTCTGCTTTCATTTTTGTGATGAAATAAAAGGGTGCTGGCTGAGAGTCCTCTGAACATTGGCAGAGCCTTGCAGGATACTTCTCAGAAGCTATGGCTTTCTGTTTCTGGAGCTGTGCTTGAGGAGCATTGGCTAGGTCCTGCCCTTGGTGATTTCACCCAGTTCCTTGGGAAGGTCCTTACTATTTATCCTGTAGTTAACTCACCCAGTTCTTTGGGAAGGGCCTTGTTATTTCATGCCGCAGTGCTGGTCACCTGGCGGTAGGTCATTAGCATTTTTAGTCTTCTTTTCTTCAAAACAATGCACACCATGCTAATTAGAGGATTCTGAAAGCTAAGTAACCTGTTTTAAAATCAGACATTTTAATTTGCAGCTTTAATGGCTGTTTTTATAATAACTGGCTTTATTGGGGGTAAAAGCACTTCTCATGTTCCACTAGCAAGGCAAAGCATAACAGAAGCTGACAAAATTAAAAACCTCATAATGCGACCTTTGCCTGGGATAAAAGGCTGTTTCATAACAATTTCCTTTTGTTCTTTGTTTAAGCCATTACTCTAAAAGGAGCCTCCGATTAATCTGAGTAAATGCATCATTACAGTACTAATCCATGTCCTTCTGTCAGTGTCTGTTTTAATTAAATAAGAAATGAGTGCAGGAAGATAGCACGCACAAAGCTGTGATTGGAGAAAGAAGCACCGGTTGATGAGGGAAAAGATTAAAAAGGGCTTTACGTTTTTTGTCCATTTGCATAGCCCCAGATGCCACTGGGTTTCAGGATGAAAAGGAAACTTACAAAAGTCCTGACCACATTGCACTCATAGATTTAAAATAATGGGACTGACCAGTGAGATTCTAATCATGCATTTATCACATGCTAGACATTCCAAAGCGAGGGGCGGAACAGTGCGGGGTGTGTCTTCTCAGTCTTCCATGCAGCCTCACGGTGCGTTGTGAAAACACACCTGCCAAATTTGGAAAGTTTATTTTAGGTGAAATGTACAGTGAGACTTGGTTGTGGGGTGTGTGTGTGTGTGTGTGTGTGTGTGTGTGTGTGTATGTGTGTGTTTAAAGTATCTTGCACCTTTCAGTTTAGTTTTTCTTTTATTTGGAACTATTTTTCTTATGATAATATATTAAGGATTTGGGTGCTTAATTTAATGTTAACTCTAAAAGGCACACCGAATAAATACTTACAAGAGAATCTTACTACACGGATACCTAGAAACTCTCCCTGGCCCTGCAGTTGCAGAATTCCCGTGGCGAGGGCATTCTCCACATGCCCACCATTATCTGATGTAATGAAAAGAGAAAGTGTGCAGCAGCGAGATTGTTAATTAATTTAGCCTAACAAGATGAAGACGAATGAAGCAGAGCACAGGATGAATGAAGGAAGAGGTCTTATTTACAATGTAATACATTTTTATATAATACAGATTTTACTTGGTTTAAAAATAGATCCCCCCAATACTATGAACAAAATCAATCCCCACCCCACCATTCCACATGGAGCTCCTGGCCTGACCTCACAGAAAGCAAGCCAGGGCTCCATATGGAAGACACTTCTCCAATGTGTAAACAGGGCTTTTCTTCTGCTAAGAATCCTACAGTAGTTAACCTTTAACTCCAGGGTTTTATTATTCCTGCTGCAGACAGAGGTGAGCACAAGCACAGAGACCTGGAAGCTTTTAGGTCTCTTGTCCTCCAGGTTGCCCCAGACATGCCGTCTCTGTTGTTTAATAATCATTTTATTTTAATTGTCTTTCACTAAAGGCAGGAATCTCAAGGGCTGGGGGGTGGGGTGGGCAGGGAGGAAAAGCTGTGTGCTTCTTACTTGCAGTTACACAGGGTTCTTAGACTCGCATTATTTTAAAGTCCCCCCTTCAGAGAGTAATGAGCTTTCTCCGGGATCTGACCTTTCGTCATTCCTGCTTTCTGCTCAGAAGTACTTCCTTCCTTCCTACTGTAGCTAGAAAAGACAGTCTCTTATCTCGAGTTACTGTAGGCAGTGGTGACAGGACTCCACAAATGGTGGTATTATGATCACTGTGTTTTTATCTCAGGGGTCAGGAACAAATGCATGCAACTGCTTCTAAGGATTTCAATAAATAGGACTTTTTTTTTTTTAGTCCAGACAATCGCCTTTTATGTTACTTTTAAACAAAGCTACTAGTCCATCAAGAGTTTGAAAAGAAAACAATTCCACAGAGTGCCGGTATGGCCACAGACCAATCATCATGGCACCCATTCTCAAGTCCTTTATTTTTCAAGTCCACAACAATAGGTTGTTGATTCAATGGACAAGACCAGAACAATTAAGTTCTCTGTTTAGCAGCAGTGCAGCATTTTAATGCCCTTCTCTAATAATGCTCTCATTATTGTTATTCTAAGACTGGGCCTCAGGAGGAGGAATATTTGCTGGAGGTACGTCATTATTTTGCAAATTTCGATTAGCTCATCATGTTGTCTGTAGTGTGAAAATCGTAGCTAATTAGGGCAGCCAGTTAGACGACCAGCTTTTGAGCTTATGAGTTAAAAGGTAGCATACTTGATAGGCCAGCGATGTGAAAAAGGTGGTAAAAAGGAGGATTAGAGCAGTTGCCTTAGTAACTCCAACTTCCATCTGGGAGGGAACAATGGACTTGTGTTTCTCCCCCACCTTGGTGTAAAAATTGGTTTTGTTTTGAAAGGACAGGGTTCTTTTTATGACAATCTGGAATTCAGCCCAACTGAGTGCAGTTTTAGTTGTTAGGAGAGACCATTGGGATAGGAAAGATGAAAAGGTCATGGTGAGCCTCAAGGACATGAAAGGTCGTTGTCTGGGGAAACAATGGTAGATTGTGTTCTTTTTTCTCCCTCTCTCTAATATTTCAAGCCAGCCAGCCCCTAAGTCAGGTGATGGGACAAATACCTACAGTTTAGTCAGGTGAAACAGGAGGAGGGGAGGATTTGGGGGAGAGAATTTGTACTATGCCAAAGAAAGAAAGGAAGAAAGAAGGAAAGAGAAAAAGAAAGAAAGAAAGAAAGAAAGAAAGGAAGAAAGAAAGAAGAAAAGAAAAGAAAGAAAAGAAAAGAGAAGGGAAAGGGCTGTCCCCAACCTGCTTCAGTTGAGAGAGTAGTATTTCTTTGTCACCGTCCTGAGATCCCAGTGTGCTCTGGATGGGTTGCCTCTGGGCCAGCACATCTCTGGGAACCTCTCCAGCGTGTGGAGCTTGATTTAAGCTTTCTCTTCGAGCTCCCGGAGGACCAGTGATGTGATACTTAACAATAAATTTAGTTGTTGTCGCTTTCTTGCATTATTGGTACCCTTAAAAGGTTTTCCTTAAAATGCACACAGAATAAAATGAATGATAAATATGAAAGAAATTTGTCTCCGCACTCCACAGGGTTTTACCATAAATTCTATGACTTCCATCACAGAAAGTTTACAGGAAACTGTTTAGATGTTGCTGCAATAGCAGTTCAATTTTTTTATGTACGTAAGAAAATGCCACAATTTTAGGATCTACTAGGGCTTTGTATATGGGGATGGTGATAGAAAAAGACTGAATACAGCACCATTTCTTTAAAATCCTCAAAGCCAAATCACCCTTCCCAGGGTCACAATACTTGTAGTTCAGTGAAATGAATGACTTCTCTTTTCCTTCTATATTAGTCTCTCTCTCTCTCTCTCTCTCTCTCTCTCTCTCTCTCTCTCTCTCTCTCCCTCTCCCTCTCCCTCTCCCTCTCCCTCTCCCTCCCCCTCTCCCTCCCCCTCTCCCTCTCCCTCTCTCTGTGTAGAGAGCTAAAAAGAATAAAGAAAGGAGTGTTGCATTTTATAAACAAAAAAGACTGTTTTTGATGATCTCAGACACCTTTATTTTTCTTCTCTGTTGTCTCATCGTGATTCTCTGGTTGAAGCTGAACTTGGTCCAGGGAGTTGGAGGTTTGAGACTCTCCCTTAATCCCAGGTCTCCCATTGCCCAGCCAACCATCCTCCTTGTGCTAACCTTTGTTCTTTGGAGGAGCTGTATTCCTTTTGTTTGTTGAGCTGATATAGCTGAGTCATGAAACTCCAGAGTTGCAAGACTTTTGCCACTAGCTAGTTACACTTCTACATTTGAAACGTGAAGAAAGATGGAAGTGACTGGCCCAAGGAAGTGCAAGCTCTTTAGAGCTAAAGGGTTACCATTTGCTGTATTGTCTAAATATGAAAACCTGAATTAAAAGAAAAAGAGAGAGAGAGAAAGCATTATTCAAACAGGTTTAACTTGCTTCCTGGTTCTCTGAGTGGCTGAGAGGTGTGGTAAAGCTAATATCTGGAATGCTAGTGGTATTCAGAGAAAAATTTTTTGATAACTATTGAAGTTCTATTTTTACAGAAATGGAACTTCCTGTATCAGGAACAAAACAAATATGGTAGTACAGTTTAGGATTACATCTCTATAACCCTGGGGAGATGAGCTTTGGTTGGGAAGCCTGGTTAACAGGGTCTTGAGACTTTCTTCATCTTGCCTTTTTCTGATGTGCTTTCAAGTTATTAGTATAATGGATGGTTTTAACACTTTCTTTACACAGTCACAGAATTATTACTTTTTTTCTTGCTTTTGTGTCTGTAAAAAGTGACCTGAGGTTATTCAATTAGCTGTTTGGAGACATTAAATTTGTTACATGATTTGAAAATGTAGTATAGATTCGGGAGATTATGGTTAGACTGTAACTTTGTGCTATATTCAAATACTCAAAAGCAAATATAGAATCATGATATTTAATATGATCAGTATAAATGCCATAGTTTATATTTTGAATCATTTGGAAAGTATTTAGAAATTTTAGGCTGTGTGTGGACATAAAAGGGAATGACCCATGTCCTTACCTTATTATTTCATATTAAAGAAAATTTACCCCACCATGACATTAGGTATATTTTATTTCAGTCTTTTTTATGCCTGAGTGTGAGAAGAAAGAACATGGATAGTTATTTATGTTTTGTCTCTAATGTTCAATGTGAAACCTGACTTATCCTAGGCACTTGGCAAATAGTTATTGGGTAAAAAAAAAACTTGCATGCATGGATCATACTATAGGCACATTTTTAATATTGGAATCATTGGATTTTTTCATGTTAATAATTTTTTAGGACATTTAAAATGACTTCTTCACAGTCCACCATGCTGTGTTTTACCATGAAATTAATTATTTTGTTAATTTTCACTGTCACTCAGAAGTTAATTTGGAAGACTCTCTTCTATTTATTTCTAAAACAGTGGTATTTTTCATTAAGGAAACAAACCCTTCTTGATTGCAGTAGCTCATGAAATCCTATCACTTTTCCCGTCATTATTTAGCTGTCACCTCCCTAGTAGGTCTACCTTGACTATCCTGTTTGCACTACATCCCTGATTTTTCTGGTGCTATATATGTTTCTAGGTTTCATTAGTTTTCAGTATCTCCTGAAATTCTTAACCTTCTTTCCCATAGAATACCAGATTTGTGTAGCAGGGGGTTGTGGGTAGTTGTAGTCATCCATCCTTCATGCCTAGAACACCGTTTCAGAATCTCAATAGTAATACTGATTGAATTATGCTTATTTCAAGGATTTCAAGTCAAGCATTTATTACACACACTAGCAACACTTATAACCAATTAGTACAATGATCAAGGACTTCCTTTTTTCCCTAGTTTTTAGGCTTATTTTTGAATATACGCATATGTATATAAGTGAGCCTGCATAGTCTATGAGAGTCATATACTTGCAGGAATTCCTTATCACCTGGAGTTACAGGCAGTTATGAGCTGCCAGGTGGGTGCTGGGAACTGAACCCCATCCCTCTGCAAGGACAATAAGCACTCTTAATGCTGAGCCACCTCTCCAGATCCTGTTTTTCCAGTTTTGATATATACTTATTATTTAATTGAGTACCATCATTAATATTTGTCTGTGTTGATTACTGCTCAGGTTTTCCACGATTCTCCACATGAGGTCATCTGAACTCTGGCATTAGGTAGATGCTTGTGTGTGTCAAATGTTCTTCCTGTCACTTCAGATCATCCCTTTGTTCATCCTCTGGGTTCTCTGAGAAGACTCCTAAGGGTTTTATCTGGTTGCAGTTTCAGATTCTCTGATTAAAAATTAGGTTGATTTTTACTATATCCTGCTACTAAGTGATATTGGTTCTTTTTTCAACATTTCTCTACGAAGAACATTCCACTAGCTCTTTCTTAGTGTTTTTACTGGGTTAAGTTTATACAATCCTTAAAATAATGTAACATCAGCTAGGAAGATGGCTCAGTTGATTACGTGTGTGCTGCACAAGCTTGAGAGCCTAAGTTCAGAAGCCCAGGAACCACATCCAAAGTCAGATGTGATAACACATCTGTAATTTCAACCCTAGAGGAATGGGCAGAGAAAAGTTGACTCTTGAAATTCATTGGCCAGACAACCTATCCTAATAGGTGAACTTCAGGTTCCGTGAGAGACCCTGTCTTAACAAATAAAGAGGGAGAGAGATTGAAGGAAGACACCTGTGTCCACACTTGTGCATGCTCTCACATGTACAGATATACGCACTCACACTAACAAGTACATATACCACAAACATACATGTATATGAACATATCACACTGTGCACACGTACCACATCACAATAATACTATATTAAATATTTATCCCTTTTACAATGACAGTAATATGAGCCAACAAAAACAATCCTTTATGTCCTTTGTGATTATGTTAATTATAATCTTTTTAAATCATAAAATATATGACCATTTATTAGCTATAATAGCTATATCACATATTTATATGATATTTGTAATTTCAAAGTTTTTTCCTAACAATGATCATGATTCCTTAATCATAAAAATGCACCAAAAGATGCAAAAGACATGGCTTATTATATTAATTTTGTAGGTGACAGAGAAACAGAAAAACAGAGTCTAGACCCCAAAATTTAAATATTGGTAGAGAGGCATGGGAATTCATGTTACTTGGGTTCTACTGGATCAGCACTGTTTGAGTCAATTTATAACCTTTTCTGTGAATTAAATCACTTTTTTTTGACCAACCTTAGTAGACCCCATGAAAATAAAAGCAAATGCTTATAATGAAACAAGTTTAAAGTCTTACTTGTTTTTTTTATTTCTGAGACATGATCTTGCTATGTCCATTGAGCTGTCTTTGCACCCTTAATCCTGCTGCTTGAGTTTCTGTCCTAGCAAGGATCACAGGCCTGGGCTCAAGACTCAGCTCTTGGCTTTTATTTTCATGGGGTGGTCACTTCACTTCCCAAGAACATTAGCTGTTCTTGACTGTCATCTGTTTTTATTCATTCTTACCAGGCTTTTATCCACCATGTGAACCTTGGTTGCTTGTTTTTCACCTTCTGAGTAGTTAGTTGTTCATTTCCATCTCTGGATGTGACTATACATGGGAACAGGTACAGAGGGGCAAGCTAGGCCCGGAATAGCCTTGTAAGTAAGTTAACACAGGAAGCACAGTGTGTCAGCTAAGAGATTGGGCAATAGACACCAGCAAGTAGACCATTATGGAAATGAGGCAAAAAGAGGAGTTAAAGTGTTCTATAAAGCAGACCAAGAAAAAAGCCTGTCTGGAGCTTAGACCACTGTCAGACCTTAAGCACCAAACAGAGCTAAAAGATAGATTCTAGATTCTGGGTGGTCCACATATGGACGACTGCCAATATCCTAGAAGGAAGGGTCATGGTCTCAGACAGCCCATTTACACATAATAAAGCAAGGTAGAATGTCAGGGTCTAAAACCAAGGCAGAAAGTCAAGGTCATAGGGCTGGAGAGATTGACTGCTGAGTGATTAAGTATTTGTACTGTTCTAGCAGATGACTAGAGTTGGTACCCAACATCCATGTCAGGCAGCTTACAACTGCCTATGACACTGGTTCAAGGGGGTACCCTATGCTTTTGGCCTCCATGGCACTCCCAATGGTATACACAATAAAAAAAAACCATAAAAATAAATCTTGAAAAGGTCAAAGTCAAACTAACAGCAGCAAGAGTAAATAATTTAATTCTTAATCCTCAGAATTTGTATTGGAGTCTCTGACAGGAGGTCAGTAATGGTTCCTCTAGAGAGTTTTCTAAGCCTTTAACATCCCATGAGAACTGCCTGGCATGTTAGGACTGGAGACAGAGGGTCCAGGTGTCTACATTTTCACAAGCATCTCAGATCATTCAGAGTCAAGTGTTTGCAGACCACATTTGGAGAAAATTGCCCTAAATTGTCAGGAAGCACTTATTGTGGGATAGGGGACCTAGTGGCTACTGCTGTTGGGAGAGGAAAAAGGCATTTAGAATTTGAAAGTCAGACCTTCCTGCTAAAAGAAACATGCTCAGGAGTCCAGTTGTGTTTATCTGCATGCAAGAAAGCCGTAAACATGGACTGGAATGCACTGGTCTGTGGTGCTATAAACCGGCTAGGTTTTTCACCTCTTTAGCTTCCTGTGTTTATGACCCAAGTGCTTTTGTAATCCCTAACAAACATTCATACCTTTTGTGAAAAACTGGAGGCAGATGCTTCTTTTTGACCTAATCCAAAGTGTCGCTCATTTTTCTTTTCTCTTTGAACTTTCCATTTGTCATCTGCATGATTAATTTTTCTCTTTTCCTTCCCACGTCGTAAATTGGTTAGCTTGAGCTGGGTAGGCAGACTGCTGTCGTGCTAAGGGTTAACCAGAAGAGAATTACAAATGAACTATCTAGAAAGTTGATTATTAATCCAGCTGGAGAAGAAATATCCTTTTACTTAGCAAGAATGAGTATCCGAAGAGTGGATAATATTGGTCAGGCGGTGGGGTGGCATGGCAGAGCTTGGTAAGTAAAACATAAGCTTTTATATTCATTTCTGAACAGTAGAATGTTGATGTATGTAAACAATTACGCCTAATATGAATTCAAAAGCTGCTAGAACATTCTAAGAAGTTCCAAATGTTCTTGTTGATGAGATAGATCCCTGTACACTCTGTCAGTAGAAGGTCACGGAAAGTGTTTGCATGAGTGGATAAATATATTTAATTTTGAAAACACACGATTAGATTGATGATTAAGAACAAGGAAGTGGGCATGGAGGAATGATTAGTAAGATAATCGAAGTCCAAACCTCACCTCAAGTAACATAAACTAAAGAATCCCCAGTGACAAATGTACTTTCTTCTCTCTCTCTCTCTCTCTCTCTCTCTCTCTCTCTCTCTCTCTCTCTCTCTCTCTCTCTCTCTCCTTCCTTCCTTCCCCCTCTTCCTTTCTGCCTTTCCCCCTACAAAAGCACATTCTGGACTCTCTGGCATTAAATATAATTTAAAGTATAACATTCACATAAAGATTCACTGAGATATTTTCCAGACAATGATGCAACAAAAACTGTCATAGGTTTTGATATTTTCAGGGTCCCAGGACTCATTTCCTTGCTGTGTTTAATTTAAAGTCCTTTTTAAAGACAGCTTTTATTGTATCTGTGAATTGAAAGGGAAGAGAAATGAGAAGATCTGTGCTATTTGTACAATGAAAATTAAGTGAAAAGGTAGGATTTTAATAATGTTCTTCCACCAAAGACTGCTCCCGTTGAAGAAGAAATTTTGATGTCAATATTCAATTCTATAAGGTTGAAAATTTGCCTGATACTACAGAAGTAAACCTTTAAAATGTAACATGGAGCATAATGAGTATTCTAAAAAGCTTGTGTAATAAATAATTTGAATATGAGGCTATTATTCTTAGAAGTCAGACAATTTCCTCAAATTGCAGTTGTGTCCAACAAATGAACACTTTTGAAAGTATGTTTTTAATGATAATGATATCATTTCAAATTAAAATTTTATCAGTTAATTCCTAAAATGAGCACAAAAGTCTTCTTTTAAAAATTATGAATTTCAAGTTGGAAGCATATGCTGTGTGTGTGCACGTGTCTGAGTGTATCTGAATATGGGTAAGAAGTGTGTGTTTAGAGTGCCAGAACACCATAGAGCCCCACATACTTGGCTTGTGTTTATTTCTCATGTCCTGGCCTATATTTAGGGCTGGAAACAGCAGAGCATAATAAATGAAATAATAATATTAGTTAAATGTGTAGTTCTTAGAGGTAAGTGAATGCCTTAGCTCACTTAATCCTCACATTAGCACTGTGGTTCTTGGGACCTGCTAGGATTAAGGTAGATGCTAAAACAAAAGTCAGGCTAATTAACGATTCCTTAGCATCTGATAGTATAAGTCTATGGAGTCAGGGTTCAGGAACTTGAATATGTAAGAGGGGAAATACCTGAATTTGACATGCTTGTCTTGAAATTCAGGACCACTGAAGAAGGGGAGGGAACTAACAATGGAGTTCTCTGCATTTATTAATTCTTTGACAAATGTTACTGTGGAATTTCAGTCAAAAAATGAGATCAATTATATCGCATAGCATATTAAATATGCTATACATTTATAAGAAGTGAAATGTCACTCCAAAGTCTAAGCCTTGCTCAGTCTTGCCTTGTCATGCCAGAGGCAGCCACTTTATTAAGTTGATGGTTCATTTTGTTTTCTTCCCAAACTTGACTCATATATCATATTCATTGTGTAGTAGTGAGATCCCCACTTATCGCTCTTTGGATCCTTGACTTCCCACAATATTCTCATTCAAATAAACAAAACAAAACAAGCAACAACAACCAAGCATCAAGGGCCTCCTGCCCAGAACCTGACTCTGCCTTGGCTGCAGCTCTAGCTTTGTTCTCAGCCTTTCTGATCCAGCTCCTGTACCAGTTTCCAGTTACTTCTTGTAGCCACCAATGTAATTTCAATTTTTGAAAACACCACCCACCAGAGGCAGTGAAAAAGAAAGGATAGCGGGGTCGGGGTGGGGATTGGTGGGGAGGACAGTGGACCTGTTTAGAAAGGTTTTTGGAGCAACTCCTGTCTGTATTGTCTGGAAATCAGCAGTTCAGTTTATAGTTCAGCAGCAGCAGCAGCAGCTCAATCCACCCGCTAATACTTCATGGATACACCAGTAGTCTAGTTTGGTAGAGTCAAGATAACACATCAGCCAGGCCTTGGGTCAAGTCAACAGGAGGGACCCAGAGGGACACCAGGAAAAGTTCTCAGCTGTGCCTCTCTGAGCGAATCGAGATACCAACAAGTTTTGCAGCTAGCTCTATATGTAAGCCTTGCTCAGCCTCTGTCACTGTCTGTGCACTCTTATTTATACCCTCCAAACATCACATATTCTCAGCATTTATGTCTGTTTCAACTGCTATCACTCTGTCAATCAGCCCTAGTCCGAGGAAGCAGCAAGAAGCCGCAGCATACCACCAGGTTTTCGGTTGTTTTTCTTTGTGGTGTCTCTACAACAAATGTAGCTCAACTACACAGTGGAAGGCAGACCAATATATGCTTCTCCTGTGTCTGCTTCAGTAAAACATTCCTTCACAAGTCTGCCTTAGCCTTTTACCTGTGTAAACTTTAGCTAAACATTCTTTCATGTGTTTTGCCCAGCAAAACTCTACCCAACTGACTTTCCAAAGAACCCTTAAGTTTCCACTTCACTCTCACTTATTTCCTGTCCTGAGGTCTTTACAGAAGGCTGTCTTCTCCCCTGAACTGCACCCTTCCTTCCTTCCTTCCTTCCTTCCTTCCTTCCTTCCTTCCTTCCTTCCTTCCTTCCTTCCTTCCTTCCTCCCTCCCTCCCTCCCTCTTTCTTCTTTCTTTCTTTCTTTCTTTCTTTCTTTCTTTCTTTCTTTCTTTCTTTCTTTCTTTCTTCCTTCCTTTCTTCCTTTCTTCCTTTCTTCCTTTCTTCCTTTCTTCTTTACTTTGAAATAGCCTACTTTGTTGTTGGATTTTTTTCCCCTCACATGTAGTATATGTAGTCTGGCATATCATAGGCATTCTGTAAGTACCTGTTATTATCTGGGAGGAGAAAGAGAAAGAAGAAAAAGGAACTGGGTATGAAGGATGACAAGTCTCTGATGGTGAAGCCAGTGGTCTGTTGCTCTGTTTGGACACACTGTGTAGAATTTTGCAGTTTGGTGTCAGCAAAGAATGAACTGAGGAGGTGGTATAGACAAAGGAACTTAGCTCCCACATTGTATGCTATAGGGTAACTCAGCGACTATAATCCTATGTAGAAGTGCTCTAAGAGTCTTCTGAAATCTGGGAGAACTTAAGACTCAACTGAGGAAATAAAAAAAGTCTCAAGGGGAGAGTTGTCATGGTACATTATACAGCTTTGGTTTTCAGGAGAATTGTAGGTAACTTTTTCTCTTTTTTAAAGAATAAAGAAAATGAAATCAGGAAGGTAAGACTTATCAAATGTCAGGACATAATTATGTTGTATTCTGCATAAAACTTTGCTGACATTTATAATTAACGTCCAAGGCTTTGAGATTGTGCTCAAATATAATTGTGATGGTGATAATAGAAAGGTAAAATAAAGATGGTAAGGAGACTTAAGTCATGTTTTTAAGTAAGGTTTTATGTATCATCTTATAAAATTAAAATTTTTATTCGATTTGATATTTACTTATTATTTTCTCTCTATTGTTCTTTTCTTTAAACAGACTTTTAAATACAATATATTCTGATTATGGTTTTGTTTCCTGAAACTCTGCTAAGATCTTCCCCTTATTATTGTTTATTTGCTTATTTTGTTTGTGCTTATGCCATAGCAAATACTTGGCGGTCAGAAGATGGTGTTGGGTTTTGCCTGCCATTGTCTGGTTCCCTGAGATCTTTTTTCCTTGGGGTGTCAGATTGGCAGCAAGCACCTTTATCTATACAGCCATTTTTACTAGCCCATTTTATACAATTCTTGTGGGAACCTTGTGACATAATGACAGGAAGGCTTTTGCTGTTATTGTTTCACAAGAGCTCAAACAGGATCCAAGACTAAACTTATTTTAAAGAAATTCCTAGGCACAGCTGCCTATGCAAAAAGAATATTCACTTACCGCTAAGCCTCCCTGAAGGCTTAGGTCAAAGGATGTGTTTAGTGGCTTTGGTAGATGTCTTCTATACATTGTCTTGACTTGAAAATTTCTTTTTCTTTTCACATTTCCTAGAAATGCTAAATGGTTAGCAATTTCCAACAAGTGGAACCAAATTGTCTTGATGCTTGTAATCAATGAAGATTACTGAGCTTCCTTTATGTGAAGGATTACTGAATGAACTTTAATGGCCAGGTCCCTGCCTAATATCTTAGAGCTCCAAAATAAGGCACAAATGTTACTGGAAAAGAATGAAGCCGTGAAACCTTGTGATGTCATAGGCTCTCAGGTGCACACCTAAGTGTTCAGTGGCAGGTACTCATTTGGATGACTTTAAAGAGGACATGAAGAGTATATGTGTTTATGTCACATATACACACACGGGCAGACAAGTGACAAGTAGCAAATGGGTTTTTTTCCAGACAAATTCCAGGAACTATTTGTAATGATTACCTGAAAAGCTGTTGTGCATTAAGAAGGCCAGACTTCTGTGTTTCAGCTGGACAAAGGCCGACGATAAGTGTGTCTGCTCATGCTTGTTTGGGTTTGGTGGTAGAAGTTTCTTGAGGTGAAGAGAGCCATGCATGCTACCCCTCAAAAACAGGATCTAAGAGAATGTAAGAGTGGATGGTACAGACCCATCTACTCTAGAGCCTGCAGCAAGATCCCATGTTCAGGCCTTTTTGGGTTACTGAATGAGTTCAAGGCCAGCTTAGGTGAACCTAGTGAGACTGATGCAAAATAAAAGTAGAAAAGAGGGCTGTGGATATAGCTCAGTGATAGAACACTTGGCTAGCATATATACCTAACATACATGAAGTCCAGGTTCAGTTCCTACCCACACAGAGAGAAAATAAGAATATACAATACTTAGCAAGGATGTGGCTAAGGATGAGAAGCAAGGATGAGCAGTAGTGCATACCAAGGTGTACCAGTACACAAGTCCAAGTGAGCCATGGCCACAGCATGCAGAAGGAAGTTTGCAAGCTATAGTTGCTGAAATACAGTAGACTTCCTTGCTGTGGTAGTGAAGACCTGGCTACCAAGAGTAGAATGACTAAAATACTGAGCTATAGCAAATGAGTTCAGGATTGATCCTTAACACAGCGATCTTTTGTGAGTCTCTTAGCTCCAAAGGGAAAAGACTTGACCCAAGAGACTTACATTTATGTATTCTATTATGTGAACTTCATGATGTCTAAGTTTGCCTTTTGGGTTGTTCAATTTATGAATAAAAAACATGGTATGTATTTTTACATATAGTTAGGCAGGTGATATCTGCCAGTAGCCCAAGTGAGGATTTTAGATACCACCAAAACACAAAAGAGTGGGCTTGAGAAGTGTGCTATGAAAAGGGGGAACAGGAGAGCATGGGTCTCAGGACTGGGATGCAGCTCAGGGGTGTGCAATGAAAAGCCAGGCCAGAAGCTCAGGGAGCTTAGGCCTCAGCACTGGCCTGAAAACAACCAAGAGTGCGGTTTAGTCTGGGGGAGCCAGGGAGATTCAAAACAGACTCCTCTAGTTGTGTGTTAAGTCTAAGGATCCCATTTGAAGTACCTTATATTATTCTGTTATTTCAGCTTCCCTTCATAAAGAGGCTATTCATAGCCCAGTGAGTACTATCATAGACTAGATACAACATTTCCCCCCAAATCATCAGACTTCTCAAATAAATAATTATTCAAAAAAAGAAAAATGTCTTTAATGTCTCTCTTCAGTATAATCTTTCTTTTTTTCCTTCCAAGAGTAACTACTTTCTCGTAACTGCTATTTAATTTTTTTTTTTTTGGACAGGGTTTCTCTGTGTAGCCCTGGCTGTCCTGGAACTCACTTTGTAGACCAGGCTGGCCTCGAACTCAGAAATCTGCCTGCCTCTGCCTTCCAAGTGCTGGGATTAAAGACATGCACCACCACGCCCTGCTGTAACTGCTATTTTCAATTTGTGCTTTTCCTCCAGATTTTTTCTATATAACCATATAGAGATATGTACTTTTATTTAGAAACACACAGTTTTATTTGTGGGAAGATAACAGTCCTCTCTTTTACAGGTATTGGTTTATTCTTTTCACATTTTTATTTCATTTAAAAATTATGGCTCAGAGTATTGTGTTTGTTTACAAAGCTTTGCCTCTTATTCTTCTACACAATAATTTATGCTATGCATATACCATTGCTACACTTGAGCTATCCAGCTTAAAGATCCTCAAATAAAATTTTAGATATTTAAAAGTTGGGAAATGGTAAAGTATAAGTTATCTTTAAACTATGCAAGTAAGGCATAGAAGATTTAGATTGGAAAGGATCAAGATAATCCTAAGTATAGATAAGGGTACCTTGGACTTGTATACTCAGGGAACATCATCTTTCCCTACCACCCATCTTTCCTTTAGTAATTTGCATTGAAAGAATATGGGTATGCAATTGCCCACTGTCTCACTTTTATTTTCCTACAGATGTTGTTTGCATGCCTTATTGAATGTCTGACCCTTGGTCTAAAAGTTAAGGTAATGACTCAGGGCCTTGTTCCCTCTTGAAACCATCCATTCACTCACTGACCACACATCAGGTTGTGGCTCTCTATCCTAGGCATCAAGGAGATGATCACCACTTTCTATTTGTTTGTCTCTGTCTCTAGCTCTCATTCTGAGGATGGAACCCAAGTCTTTAAACACATATGTTTATAGTCAACCCCTGAGCTATGTCCCCTGCCCCTAGACTCCAGGATCTAGATGACTTCAGTTTATAAGAATCGCACACATGTGTGGGCAAGACAGACACATAAACTTATGAATGTAGAGCAATGTAATAGAAGACTGATTAAATCAGTGATGAGAGTAATTGACTTATATAGGGTAGTCAGGGAAGGTTTTTACAGGGTACATGACAATTGTGGTAGAGTTAAAGACTCACTCTTATTTAATTGAACAGACAATAGAAAAGACATGGTAGGAATGTAAGGTGTAAGGGCTCTGAGAAGTGAATAAAACAAGGTACCATTTAATTTCTCATTGAGAAAAATAAGATGTCTTTATATAGAGGGTGGCTGGTAGTAAGGAAAGACTACTTGAGCCTGCAGAAATTTGCTTAGAAGCTGTGGGTAAAGAGCTTGCTATGAAACCATGAAAACCAGAGTTCAGATAGCAGGTACCCATGTAAATGCCAGGCAGAGTGAGTACATTTGAAACCCCAGCGGAGATAGGTATGGGGGGGGGGCTGTGCGTGTATTCACACACACATACACACACACACACACACACACAAACACACACACACGGAGTTCATTTGTGTTGGTCATCTTTAGGGGGAAGGATTTGATATAGACATTTCATTACAGATGAATACTCCAAGATCTCTGTCTGTATATTGTCCAGTTGTGTATTTGTATGTTAATTACCATCAATTGTAAGAAGCAGCTTCTTCGTTGAGGGTTGCATATGTCATTGGGAATTGTTTTATTGCTATGTTCATTTCGAACAATAGGGTACGTTTTTGTCTAGGGATCTCTGTAGTCGTAGGTTTTTGGCCTCATAAATAGTGTTAGGTGTGGGTCCCATCTCTTATTATAGGCCTTATATCCAAGCAAAAAGTGGCTGGTTACTCACATAAAATTTGTGCCACTGTTGCACCAGTCTATACTGTAGGCAGGTAGCTGCTGTATGTCACAAGGTTTGTAGTTGTTGAGACTGGTTAATTTTCTCCTCTGGTTGTGTGTGTAGAGCCTTCCAGCACTATGAGCATTAGTTAGTAGGGGTGAAAATAATTGAGCACCAGCTAAATTTCTTAATGTTTGATGCCATGGTAAGTGGTGTCTTCAGAAATAGGGCCTTGCCATCAAGATGTAACCTATTATTTTGAAGTTTTACTTAGTAGCCTATAATGTATGTCTAGTTGGAGTATTGTCTCCACCATTGCACATAGACTTCATTTAAATTCCTTTTTATATGTTCATAGTTCAGGGAGCTTCTAGAGTAGTGGGTTTCCACATGGATTTTTAAAAGGCCTTTTGTATTATCCCTCCCTTGGAGGGATGCTTAATCTTGATTGCTGGTCAGCAAATCTGAATTGATAAACTCCAGGTTCAATAAGAGATCTTTCCTGAGAACACAAGGAGGAAAGCAATTGTGAGAAGACCTGGGTAGCAATCATCTAGCCTGATTCTCAGTCTTGACTGTGAAGAAATCTAGCAATTTTGCTTTCTTTTTGTGGTGTTAAAGATTAAACCCAGGGCCTCACACATGGCAGGCAAGCGGTGCCTCTGTACCACAACTCTAGATACTTGCAATTTTTAAAAACAGTAGCCCCATGCTTAGGCTACCCATTAACCAAGCAAATCAATTTTTGGAAATGAGATATAGGTATCGATATTTTTAAAGGTCTTTATCTTATTTCAAGATGCACCAACATTTGAAACTACTGAGCGGTGATGATGTAAGATACAGAGACATTGTTTAATATGAGCACAGGTGCCAGGAAGTGAGACCAGTAAGGTAGCACCCAATCAGGTCACACGACATAGGATGTAGATTTACTAAGAGGACCTTGTATAGTAGATGATGGAGAGATAACGAATCTCTTAAGGCAGGAGGTTAACATACTTAGGTATTGTTTTGGGATCACAATACAGGCATTAAAATAATGTCCCCCCTCACCTCTTCCAACCCACCCACAAGAGTTCTCAACTTGGAATCAGGAAAGAAAACTTTAATTTTGTATTTTTAATAGACTTAAAGATTTCTCTAATTCTTATTATTATGCTACTTCCAAAAGTAAAGGCAAATCCATATACATGTAAGAACCAAATAAATAAATAAAAATAATTGTAAGTAAGAAAAGCATATCCCTCCCAGATCCTTATGCATACGAATACATGCAATCTTCCGATGAGTTTTGAATTCTGCTGGAGATGACTTTGAAGTGAGGCCAGGAGCATGAGAATCACACTCAAGGGTTTGAGCTGAAGAACAATGTGACTCCAGACACCACAGAGCTCTGAACACAGGAAAGCCGCCCAAGGCGACACACACGCTGCTGACATGAAACTCTCCTCTGGGTTCCAATGTGCATTAGCTGGTGGGAGAGGAAGTCGAGAGAGAAAAACTGCAAAAATTTAATTAAATAATGTTTTACATATTTTTTTCCTTTGGACTCAATTCAGTCACAAATGAAATAGCAGTTGCCTGGGATTTCCTCAGCATTAATTAATTCAAACAAGGAAAAAAATGAATCAGAACCAGAAACTTATTTATTATGCCCTTCTTTCCTTTAAGATCTCAAAAGTCTCAGGGTCTCCTGTGATCTCAGGAGTTTGCATTTCTAAGACTTGGGTATATCCAATTTAAAATGGATTAAAACAGCCTCCTAGACATAATAGTAAAGGGAAGATATTTGTTTTCATTAATTTTTCTTTACCATTCTTTTAGTAGAAACTTTTTATCTTTTAATCAACAGTAATAAGACTTGAAAATGGTAACATGGCCAAGGATGGAGCGCCTCTGAAAATACCTTATAGATAAATTGGGCTTAATCCTCTTTGCACCATAAAATGTAGATGACCTGTGTTTAGCGATGGTGTCCATCACCTTTAGTCTCTGCTCTGGTAAAGGAGAAAAAGAAAGGAATACCTGTCCATATTAGCTGAGTTGGCTAGAGAGCCGCATATCTGGGGAAAGCATAAACGAGTGAATTGAACAGTAATTGGAGTGGAATACACAGATTCTAAGTTCAGTCCATCTCTACTCTATACCACAGTTTAAAGCAATGTTGGTGATGTGTCAGTATTTAAAATCATTGAGGTTTCACAGTGTCCCACACGTTGTTTTTATTTACCTTTTCATTCTTATTCATTTATCCTGTATTCATGCTTTTCTTTCTCTATTCATTCATATATCTCTGGATAATGAAGAAGTGGAAGTGACTTGCACTTTAGGAAGATTCACACTTTTTGAATGGAACCATCCTCTGGTGTCTGCTATGTGTGTCTGTGCAATCTCTGCTGGTTGGACAATTCCAAGACCTAGCTGCTGTGGGTCAGAAATGGGCACTGTTGCCATGGCTTCCCTTCTGATAGTGCAGTTCAGTTTCTGATCTTCTCCTTTCTCTGTCTCCAGTACAACATCAGAGATGGATGGCTGTACCAAAATCTGCAAAAGCAGGGTAATTTTCTTTTTTCTTTTTTCTCTTTTCTTTTCTCTTCTCTTCTCTTCTCTTCTCTTCTCTTCTCTTCTCTTCTCTTCTCTTCTCTTCTCTTCTCTTCTCTTCTCTTCTCTTCTCTTCTCTTCTTTTCTTTTCTTTTCTTTTTTTGGATAGCCCTGGCTGTCCTGGTACTCACTTTGCAGACCAGGCTGGCCTCGAACTCAGAAATCCGCCTGCCTCTGCCTCCCAAGTGCTGGGATTAAAGGCGTTCCGTTTGTGATGATGAAGCCTCAGCTTTCCCACTTTATTCATATGTTTTGTTCTTTCCCTAGGGTTGTTTAAACTCTTTTTTTTAAACTCTCAGACAGAGGCACTCACACATGTGCCATAATCTAGGCTCCATACTGATTTTGACTGATTTTTTTTTTGGCACTCTTTTCAAGTGAATTTGTTGGATAACAATTTGTTGGATAACATTTTTCTTTCTTTTCTTCTTTTCTTCTCATTTTTAAATGTCACTCACACTTTGATTAACCTTTGTTCTTCTAGGCACAGTGCAGGTTATGTGAGAGAAGACTAACAGGCAGAGAGTAATTGCTCTGTCATTCACGCACATGCTCCTTGAGCTTCTAGGACTCTTTAAGAATCAGCCCTATGCTTCACTGTGTAACTAAGCATGCTGATTTCCTAAGCAGTAACTACAACGAGTTTGTAAATACAGACAGTTAACAGAGATAATTACAATGATCTGCAACTCCAGTATTAAATTGGCTCCTGGCTGGCTTGGGTGGCTCAGCATGTAAGAGCTCCCCAAGCCTGAGCACTCGAGTTCGAATCCTAGAGCTTCCAGTGGAAGGAGGAGTGTACCAACTCCTGAAACACTGTGAACACTGTGGTGCGTCTGTGGAGCGTACAGTTGCACACACAATAATAACAGTGCATAACACTGAAAAGGAAGCAGCCCTGTGACTGTTCGGTGTGATTTGTGTGCAGCTGATGTCATATCAGTTTTATTTTCTGGTTTTTCAGTTCCATTTCTTGCTAGCTTATCATAATGGCTCAGAGTGGTCACCATGACCATCCAGTCCTGAACTGTCCCCTGAGCTGAGGGTCTGCTTGTCTCTTTACTTCTTGCCTCTGTACCAAAACTGCTGTGCTTTCCAAACGTTTGTATCTGTATTTGAGTTTCCTGTATTTACCTTTGTTTCCAGACTCAAAGTTGTTATTTCTCTTTGATTGTTATTTTGGCCTTTAACAAGATCAGTTCTCCTATACTCCAAGCTTCTACTTACTTTTGACCATGAACTGCCAAATTAGATAAAAATAGGGAAAATATCATTAAGCGGGCTTCTTCCATTGCCAAACACTGACATAGGTGTTTGTACAGGAATTCCATCATTTATTTTTCAATACTTAAACCATTTATTTTTATTTTTCTTAATTATGCGTGTATGAGTTCATGTGGATATATGTATGAGAGTGCAGTGCCTGCAGAGGCCAGAAGCATCAGAGACCCTACCCCTGAAGCTGTAGATAAGTGGTGAGCCACGTAGAATGGATGCTAGGAATCTTCTGGAAAAACAAGTGCTCTTAATTCCCGAGCCATCTCTGCAGCCCTGCTTTTCAATTCTTAAAGTTATTCTTTTTTTTTTCAAGTAGCAAAGAACTAGAACTAAGAACTCAGCATATGCCAGACATTGTGCTGAGCCCATTGGGTTTGTTCCTGCAATAGTCCAGCATGGTGTACCATTTCTACATTGTATACATGAAAATTCATAGGTTCAGAGAAGTTGTACTTCTGTGAACATAACAGGACTGTGTTATGATAAATGTTAGAAGCAGAATTTGAACCCAGATGTGGTTCTCAAGAAAATAGAAAGAATACAGTGACATTTAAGTAGAGTAAGTAGATTGTGAACCGAGAGGACTCTCCTTTAAGGAGAGAAATAAGCTCTAACCATATGACCGTGAGATAGTTCTTTGGGATCTGCATCCATTCTGATTCTCACCATCAGCACAGTGTTACTCTGGTACAGTGTGAAGGGGTGTCAGCAGCTTGGCATTCAGGACAAACAGATCCTGAAAGGACTTTCAGAACCTTGGCCATGAAGGAGTACCCTCCTCCTATATGCAGCGTGAAACTTTTTAGGACTTGCGGATCCCAGAATCCCAAGCACACCTTTGTTGTGTTTCTCATATCAGGCATATGATTGATGATTTGTGAAGAAGCAGACGGTCTCTAGTAGCATGGTACTAGCCATCTCAGGGAAGCAGGTGTGAGCCTCTTTATATGCATCTAAATGAGACAGGATCTCAGAGAGCAGTCTCTGAAGTTCCTCTTTCCAGGTTCAAATCCTAGCCCACAGTGGGTGTATACTCAGGCAAGTTCATGCATGTATCTGACTTCTCTTATGGATGAATATTAGGGGTAGTGGCGATAAACCGGCTCCTAGGACTTACTACTACATGGTTTGTTTTTAGAACCAAAGAAGTTAATGTATGCAAAATAATTAGCATAAAACTTGTATAATATGAGTTACAAATATTAGCTATTAAGATTCTAATTTGATACACACACACAAAAAACAGCTGGGCAGTGGTGGCACACGCCTTTAATCCTGGCAGAGGCAGATGGATCTCTGAGTTCGAGGCTGGCCTTGTCTATGGAGTGAGTTCCAGGACAGCGAGGGGCTACACAGAGAAACCCTGTCTCAAAACAAACAAACAAACAAACAAAAAAAAACAAAAAAACAAAAAAAAAAAACAAACAAAAAAACCCCAAAAAACCCAAAAAACAAAAAAGGAAAAGATTCTAATTTAAACTTTAAACCATTTTTAAAAAACTCAATGTTTGTGAAAATTATGAACAGTCTCTAAAATGCTGAAGCCTTCATTAATCAATATATTTCATTTTTAATCTAACAAATAATGAACACCATTTCTTATTTCTGTTTTTCTTTTCCTTAAAATCTACTCTTAAGTTGAGAGTGACCTTACTGTGAATTTTTTGTTTTTTCGGTCTATTTCTTGGACCTAAACACAGAACAATCTAAAGCTACAAGATTTTGTTTAGAGTGGACCCAAGCTCCAGGTGAAGGGTCGGAAACAGCATGTCTTCACCTTGGGATAATATCCTACATGATGTGAGCATCTCCTGTACGTTTCAAAGTGTGACCTTCCATTGGACAAATTGGATGAGTATAGTCTTGTTCAGCAGCTGACTTAAGTGTTGAACCATCATTCCTTGTTCATCTGCTACTCTACTATTGGAAGAAAGTGGCAAATAGTACTGAACTACTCCCTCCTCTGTGGTGTGAATGTGCAAAACAAAGATAAAAGCTATGTTTTCTTCGTGGAAGGGTGTGGAGGCAGACAGTCATTTCAAATAGAAATAATGAGGCTTCCAATTGCAACTGAGGCTTCCAATGAGGACACTGTGGCCATCAGAGGAAGAAGGAAAGAAGTTCATTCCTGAAAGAGAGGTACTGGAGTCAACTATAGACTGTGTTGTATGTACAGGTGCCGGGGATGCTGCTGTTAGTGGTGATGTGACTGTTTGACAGAGATGCTGTCTGCATATTTCCATGATGGCTCCAAGAGGAGCAGCACCTGCAATTAGCTGAGTAAAAATCCAATGATTTGATAGACAAAGACTTTTGCTGTTTCGGTCTGTTGCTTCTCTGTTATACCAAATAATTTTGAGAGTTGGCTTATTATAATAGTGATTTATCATTTTTGACTAATGGCATTGACTTAGAGCAAAAGTTACCAGATTCTGATGAACATGTATAGAGCTGTTTTATTACTCCCACCAACCTCCCCTTAACCCCAACCCCCACCCCACCATGAAGAATTGTTCAATCTTGCTGTCACCTTTGGGTGGCATTAAAACATTTATTTTTAGGAGTTTGTCTCAGTGTGTATATAACCGTGGGTGTTCCTGTGCCTGCATCTGTGTGGGCATATGTTTGGACTGGGGAGGGATGGAGAGAAGTGAAATTTTGAGAGGATAGAAGTCAGTGATATTTGATACAGAGCGGTGGAAAATTAAACTGAAAAATGAAGGTTTTCAATGTTTTCTTCCACAGTTAGAAAATGAAACTGGTGGCATGATGCATATTTCCACAAAGAGTATTTATGAATATAATGTGGACATTATAAGGGCAATCAGACTTTCTAGAAATGGGAGAAAAATATATGATTGAAAAAATGAGGCAGAGGTAACGAAGACACTTTTTGGACCTAATTTGAAGCATAGTGCTCAGCTGGGGTAGAGTTTTAGCAAAACTGGCTTGGCCATTTATAGATTACAACACTTTTAATTTCGTCAGTCTTACAAAGTGTTGATGTTGATAAAGAATTTGTTGATGCTCTATCAGTTTCTCCATGTGGAGAAGTGCTCCAGGGTGATTAGCCTACTTGGGGCTGGCAGCCAGAAGACAGAACCTGGGACCAGGCTTTCTGAAGTAGGAGAAAGTTGCCAGTGCTGAACTTTCACTCTCTGTAGAGAAATTCCCATGTCCAAGGGTAGAAGTCCTCTTCACCTTTTTATTTCTTTTGAAAAGTCTTTAGTGGTTTTTGCCAACGTTAACATCTTCATGTCTGGTTGATTAAATTAACACTACTTTCAAAGTCATGCCAGGGCCTAAAGTCTCCTTGCTATATACAAATTTGGGCATTAATTTAAAAGCTCAACCATTTGATGTGTTGTTTTCTGCTTCATGTCAAGGCTCTGAGACCCAGAGGACCTACCTGGTGTTCAGGGCGGCATGCTTAGGGGTCAGGCCAGGACTTTGAAAAGCAAGGCCTCCTGCCAAACAACTGGCCCTGGCTGAGGTTTGCTTTTTGTCCCATGTACAGTGACCTCTTGCCAGCACAGTCTGTCACCTATTGCGCCATCTCACAGTAGTCTTACTCATCCCTCTGCCTTGCTGCAGGCAGTTGACATGGGCGACCGTGGCTGGCCTCACCTTCTTACAGCTTGATGTAGCTGGAGGCTCCATATGAGCATGTACGCTGCACCTTACGTGAAGGTTTTTGAAATAATCCTTCTCTGTGTTTTCTGTTACCATATAAACTAACGTGCTTCACTGTGTGTACTCTGTTACTGTGGATCTCCTTCCCCAACAGAACACACCGATACATTCCTGAACTTTGCTTTGCTTAGAACTGTCATTTTGTGGTATCAGTCAGTGTATTATTTAATTTTTGTTAGAAAGTATAATTATGGGCTTTTAAAAGTTAGTTGGTGGAATAGATTTGAAGAAAAGGATAAAATACAGTCTTTCTCATGGATTATTTTCCACTTTAAAAATGTTCCATGATTATTAGGGAAAATCAGAAAATATAAAAAGGAAACTAAAAATGAGGGAACTCTTAGGGTGATATTGAGAAATAGTGCAGTGTTTAGTAGAATATATTTTAGGAGATTTTATACTTATGTATTCATATTTATATAAGAAAATAAAATATTATTGAATATTGATATTTTGTAAATTTCTTCAATTTTAAAAATAAACATTGTTCTATGCAGTTACTGTGAAAGAATTATAAAATATGGTAAAAATGAAAATAATTTTGAAATCTAAAGTTAACCTCTCAGAGATTTTTAATGGCTATCATGCTTTATTTCTTCCCCTTGCAATTTGTTTTAATAATTTTTTTATAAGTTGCCTTGGTCAAGACAATTTATCTTTTCTTTTCTTTTCTTTTCTTTTCTTTTCTTTTCTTTCCTTCCCTCTCTTTCTTTCTTTCTTTCTTTCTTTCTTTCTTTCTTTCTTTCTTTCTTTCTTTCTTTCTTTCTTTCTTTCTTTCTTAAGATAGAGTTTCCTCGTGTAGCCCTGAGTGTCCTGGAACTCAGAGATCTGCCTACCTCTGCCTCCTGAGTGCTGGGATTAAAGGTGTGCGCACTACCACCACCCAGCTCCCTTTGCAAAATTTACATTAAAAAATTCATATAACTTCATCCTTAGGCGAGGTGACTGCATTGACACCATTTCATAATCAGCCAAGTCATGATTCTTTGTAGTTACATTACTTTCTAATTTATTTTTTTGTGAATAAAAATGTATCCACAAGTCCACTACCATGTCCAAGGAATAGAACTTTGATAACAGCACATATTGCCACTAGGTGTGAGTTACTTTTTGAACATTAGCACCTCATTAGCATTTCCCCACACATTACTAAAATGCTCTTCCTCACAAATGTCTTCTTTTCTAAATGAGTGCATAATCTGTATAAAGGTAACATGAGAAGTTCAGAGCAGGTATAAAAAGTCAAGGCAAACAACCTGCTTCCTTGGTCCCATTATAACCATCTTCAGGCATATACGTGTTTTGATTTGTAAAATTTCCTACCTGTCTTATCTGTCTACCTATCAAGCCCATCTGTCTATCTTCTGTTATTGATCACCTATCAATCATTTACATTTATCTATACTCTATATATTTACTTTAAAAATAACAATAGGATCAAGTAGTACGAAATGTTTCATTTTCTTGTTTTACTTAACAAGCTATTATTTCCATGATGCTACATGGTCACTAGCATGATAATAGTTTTTCTTCTAGTAAAATAAAATTATAATTTGAGAAAAGCCTCATTTTATATGTGTGTGTGTGTGTGTGTGTGTGTGTGTGTGTGTGTGTGTGTGTGTGAATATGTCAAGGTCAGAGGACAACCTGAAGGAGTTCATTCTCTCCCTTTGCCTTGTGGATCTGGGGAATTGCGCTCAGGTTCTCATGCTCAGTGGCAAGTGCATCACCCGCTGAGCCTTCTCTCTAGCCCTACTTGATTGTTTTTCAATATCTCATGCTGTCCTATTGTGTGCATTGCACATGTTTGCTGATAGCTTTAGTTAAGGTTATTTCTAATTTTCTGTTGTTATTAGCAACATCTTGTTAAGCCCTACCACAGCTCAATTGCTGCACACACCTGCAATTATTTCTTCAGTTTAAATTCTCAGAAATGCATTGCTGGCTGATCCTCTTTAAGGAAGTTAGACATATATTTGCAAAATGCCCTCCAGAGAAGCTCAGTCAGCTCACTTTTAAGCCTAGTGTGTGAAACCACTTCATCATATCTCTACCAACACACTGTCACTGTTTTAACCAAGGCCAGTAAAACATGTAGAAAATGACAGCTCAGTTTTAGGATAATTTACATTTGTCTGAGTAGTAGTTAAATGAGTACTTTTTCATTTTTTTGGACTGTCTGGATGTCTTTATTTAAAAAAAAATACATGTCCTGCTCATGTGTGTATGTCATTAGATATTTCAAGAATCAGCTGAATAAGTACATATATACATATATGTAAATATTTTGGATAGCTGAACACAAAGAAATATGTTAGTCCAACGAACATGAGCTATTGATTCTTTTTTGTAAGAAATATTTACTTGTATGTTAAATATCTTAGATGGTGAAGATGGCATTGCTTTTGTTTTTTTCTTTTGGAGGAAGGGTCTCACTATATTCCTAGATGGCCTGGAGTCCCTGGGCTCAGCAGATGTGCCCACTTCAGACTTCTCAGTATCTGAACCATAGAGCATACAATCCATGCCAATTTAGAACTGGTTGGTGGCTGATCCAACCAGATTACTCCTACAATCTTTTTGTTTGTTTGTTTGCTTTGTTTTGTTTTGTTTTGTTTTGTTTTGTTTTGTTTGAAACAAGGTCTCTCCATGTAGCCCTGGATGGCTTGAGACTCACTATGTAGGCCGAGTAGTCTTGAAATCACAGAGATCCTCCTGGATGCTGGTATTAAAGTCTGTACCATCATTGCTAGCACAATCCATTTTTGCAGGGTTTTCCTGTGTAGCCCTGGCTGTCCTGGAACCCACTTTGTAGACCAGGCTGGCCTCAAACTCACAGAGATCTGCCTGCCTCTGCCTTCCACGAGCTGCAATTAAAGGTGTGCCACTATGCCTAATGTATAATCCATCTTTTATGTTACATTCATTATAAAGTTCTTAGAGGCATTTGGATCTACTTCTCAATTTATTTTGTTTAATCTGCCTACTCTTTGACAAACTTTAATTAATAGATTTCATATTATTTGAGCTGAATTACCATCACTCATAGTTTTTCATACTGGAGACTCACCTTAGGTCTTCAGTATGCTGGGAAACCACTAAACCACTGAGCTATGTTCCTGTATCTGCATGAACCCCAGTCATGTTACCAAATTTCTTTCTCTGGTTCCCTTAAAACAAAACAACAACAACAACAACAACAAAAACTGCTTCGATTTGCAATTTTGGTAGAAATGTATAAAATTTGTAAGACAAGCTGCGATAGTAATCTTTTCAATTTAAATGAAAATGAATTCTTAGATATTTCAAATCTAGTTCCTTCTTGTAGGATGTGGTGAAGGGTCTCTTTTGTGCGTGAGTTCTAGGCTAGCCTAGATTATCGAACAGAGTAGCAAACTGACTGCCTGGGTGTCTGCAGATTCATACTCTTAACAGTGGTTTAAGACTGAGGGGCTCTGGCCAGCTTCTTATCTGTCCCCCATAAACCCAGTGCCACTCTCTAATGAGTTTGGAATTTATGTGTTTTGAAAAGAAACATTTGTACTTTTAGAGTGTGCTCATATTTTCTAAGTATGGAGGAGATAGACGCATGTCAAACTTGCTGTGAGGAGAGTGAAATCCTCTCTCCCTTGCTACAGCTGTCAGACAAACAATGGTGCTGGGGTGAGGTGTACCCGGGTGGAGTCCCATGTGTAATACAGCAGATAACGACAGGATAAAGAACCCTACAATTTATATTTTAGGATCATGTCTTCTGGGGCAGGCTTTTCTCTGTCTTAAATTGTTTCACAGTTAAGGAGGATAATTGTGATATTCTGGACAAATGTTGCTTGCTTATGAAGTTTCCTCCCTCCACAGTGTCCCCTTCCCCCAAATATTCCTTCCCTCTGCTTTTGTGACACATCTATTCTGAGACCTCCTTTCCCTTCTTTTTTGGAGTTCTTGTTCCCCTCTCATAGTTTTATGAGATAAGTTTTGATGAAACCAGAGTGTAAGTTCTGCATGTGTGAGGAGCCGGAGTGTTCATTGGTGTGAGCTAGCAAAGTCTGAAGAGGTTTTGAAAAGTGTTTGTTACAGTATGTTTCTTTTTCATATAAATTTGAGCTTTCCTTTTCAAATAAATCGACAGACTTTTTCTTAATGAAAACTAATGATAGCAGTAATTGTTTGAAATTCCAGAATATATTTTTCAAGCTTCACCCTTAAAATCTCCTATTAGTCACAATGTTGCACTAACTTTTTCATTCTCATATATATACACACACACACACACACACACACACACACACACACACACACACACACACACACACATATAAATTAATGTGGCATAGGCTGTCTTAAACTTGTGCTCTTCCTGCCTCCATCTTCTCAGGTCCTGGGACTGTCCATGTTGCTACCATGCTACACCCATCCTGTATCTCTGACCATGCTTGTCTCCTTTTCTAAATCCAATGACATACAATTGACAAACAGCAGTCATTACAAAAAATAAGGAGTGGAGGGAAGTATGGAGAAAAAGAGAGGCAGGTACAATAGGTGAAATAGCAATAGAGATAGGTCTTCCCTTTAAAAAAATTGACCCCAAACACTATTTTGTTTTGCTGTTTCTTGGATTTCAAGGTTGAATAATTTTTTTCTGTCACATTAGGTTTTTTTGTTTTGTTTTGTTTTGTTTTGTTTGCCATACACACTTATTTGTCTTTAACAATGACTTTTAAAGATTGATTTATTTTTATTCAATGTATATGAATGTTTGCTTGCATGTATGTATGTGCGTCATGTGCATGACTTGCTTGTGGGTGTCAGGAGAATGTGTCAGATCCCCTGAGACTGGAGTTATAGGCTGTTATGAGCCACAATGTAGGTGCTGGGACCGGAACCCAGGTTCTCTGCAGGGGAAGCTAGTTTTTGGATGGCTGAGCTGTTTTCCTCTAGATACCCATGGTATAAGTATGTAAAGTATTTGGATCATATTGTGACAGATTTAAGCAGAGGCTGAGAAATAAATCAAAGTGCTGGCTGTGAAAAATTATAACAACATTAATACTGAATTATAATTTTTCTGTTTTAAAAATGTATCCCATATGTTATTTGAAGTACCATACATTGCGTTGCTATAAAGTTAATTTTAAAAATTAGTTTGACATGCATAATCACAATTTTATCCGACAAACCACTAAGAATGAAAAAGTTTGGAAAGGAAAGCTGCAGACCTGGGAATAGGTGACAGTGTAAGTCAGAGTTTCGGCTGTCAGAAGTGAAGATGCTCATGAACTGAGAAGTCAGGCTGAGTTCCTCAGGATGGCAGCATCTGAATAGTTTTCCTATGTTCTTGATAGACATTTGTGGGGTTTCAACATTTTATAAGTGGACGTCTCAGATGTGTGCATAGCAGCCTTAAGACACTGAGGGATGAAAGACCCATAAAGAGTTCAGAGAAGAAGGGCTGGCTTTCTTAAGGTAGTGTGACCCAGTGTGATGTTGTGAGAGGGCTTGGGAATAGATGCTGGGGTGGGGTTGATTGAGTTGAACATTGGATCAGAGATGTGGTATTTACATTAGTCAATATAGGTGCCCTCCTTCCCTCCCTTCCCCTCCTCTCCCTGTCCCTCCCTCCTCTCTCCTTTCCTTTCCTTTCCTTTCCTTTCCTTTTTCCTTTCCTTTTTCCTTTCCTTTTTCCTTTCCTTTTTCCTTTCCTTTTTCCTTTCCTTTTTCCTTTCCTTTTTCCTTTCCTTTTTCCTTTCCTTTTTCCTTTCCTTTTTCCTTTCCTTTTTCCTTTCCTTTTTCCTTTCCTTTTTCCTTTCCTTTTTCCTTTCCTTTTTCCTTTCCTTTTTCCTTTCCTTTTTCCTTTCCTTTTTCCTTTCCTTTTTCCTTTCCTTTTTCCTTTCCTTTTTCCTTTCCTTTTTCCTTTCCTTTTTCCTTTCCTTTTTCCTTTCCTTTTTCCTTTCCTTTTTCCTTTCCTTTTTCCTTTCCTTTTTCCTTTCCTTTTTCCTTTCCTTTTTCCTTTCCTTTTTCCTTTCCTTTTTCCTTCCCTTCCCTTCCCTTCCCTTCCCTTCCCTTCCCTTCCCTTTCCTTTCCTTTCCTTTCTTTTTCCTTTCCTTTTCCCATTCATCCCTCCCTTCCCCTTTTCCTCTTTCTCTCCACCCTCCCCTTTTTTGCTCTCCTTTTTCCTCTCCTTTCCCTTCTTATTACTTCATTATTGCTTTCCTTTCTTTTCTCCTCCTCTCTTCCATGTTCCTGCTACCTCTCCTTAACCCTCTCGTTCTTCTTTCTCTTTCCTTCTCCCCCACTCTCCTCTTCCCACTGCCCTTCCTTCTTTCAAGCACAATTATACTATAGTACCTAGGGTGTTACATATTTTTGAAAAGTGTGTGTGTGTGTGTGTGTGTGCATGTAGAAATCAGAGAAAAACTTGGAGGTGTTATTAGTTTTCTCTTTCCACTATGTGGGTCCAGAGATAGAACCCAGGTTGTCAGGATTGGGAGTAAGTGCTTTTAGCTGCTAAGTCATCTCTCTGTTTATGTGTATGCATTTATTTACAATTATTTTGTACATTTGGGTTTGAAATTTTCAAAATTAAGCACATTTAGACCATATAGCCCAAATTCTTGAGATAAAAATTAGCTAGTTACTGGGTGTGCTTCTGGAAATGGTAGAAATCCACCGATTAAATGTGCAAAGACAAATAATTACTTGTAGGGCTCACTATTCCCTAGTAGAAAGAGAGGTTCACAGATGACAACAGTTATGTAAGTTGGATTCTTAAGTTATTTGGGAGTGAGAGAGTAGCACAAAGAAGGAAGTTAGACCCAAGGGATGAGAAAAATGCATTAGTGGAAGAGTAGGCTGTCTCCTTTGGACACATCTCTATAATCTATTGGTTTGTGTATGAACGAAAGAATCATGGCTTGTCCTTGGAGGCTGTTACTGAATACAGAGACGCCGAGGTTCGGTGTCGTTACTAATGTTTTGTGGTGAGACTGTATTTTTGTGTCCTGCTGCTTGTGGATGGCACATGTGCTGTCACATTGCTGGGAATGACATTCTGTACACTGTCATTCTGCCCCCATCCTCACCCCCACTATGAACTACATTTGTGAAGACTTTTGAGAAAGTGTTTGTGTCATAAGTACCAGCATGGCAAATTTCAAACATCATTCACATTACTAATGTGCATTTTTACAGCATCAAGTGAGATACACAAATGAAATATCTTCAAAGTGATGGGCAGGACTTCACAATAAGGGAATGTTAGACTCTAAATTTGGCAGGTGATATTCTATTTATGACGAATCTAAGCTGAACACCCCTCTCTCCTTTTTAAATTACCATTCACAGAGAGTTGAGGGATTCCTAACTCTCTGGTCACTGTCCCCCGCATTTTCCCTGCCCTGAGAATGCAGTGCCCAAGCTTCTTGTGACCAGGACCTACTGCTGCTTCCTTAGAGTCAGCCACTGTTTCACTACACTGGGCTTATCTTTCAGCAGTCTTCGAAGAAGTGGTCTTTCCAACAAAGTTCACTCTTAGTTATCAGCCCAAATCTTTGTTATTGTGTGCTGTCTTTTCTTACAGTTGTTGCTTCTGATTGATTGTCCCTCGATTGAAAAGCCTGCAGTCTGATCCCACTTTTCTGTTCTTTTTGCTTCTTCCTTCCCATGCTATTCATTTTTCACCATTTCTTCTCTCTTAGAGCACACACACACTATTATACAATTCTCAAAAAGTGTTTAATATACTTTGGTGTAGTTTAGTACCTCACATGGTATAATTAGATAAGGGGACCGGACTTATAAACTTACTTTTTAAAAAGTTTTGTGTTACTTACTGTGGTCATTTTGAGCAATTTGGCATTTGCAATCTGTATCTTTACTTGATTTAATGATATAGATTGGAGGCTGGGGTTTATCTGTTGGCAATGTAAACATGAGAAAGGAATTAATCTTCAGAATCCATGTTTTTATTTTTGTTTTTGTTTTTAACCACCAACTGACAAATCTCAAAACAAAAACAAAAACAAAAAACCTGAAAGCGGGCATGGTGGCATCTGCTTGCAATCCCAGGTTGGATCTCTGGGAGGGTTTAGCAGCCTAGCCTACTTTGAAAGTTCTAGGCTAGTAAGGAAGCCTATTTTAAAGAGCAACGTCAGTGCAATGAGGTAGTTCAGTGTTACCAAGCCTGAGTTTGATCTTTGGGACCCACATAGTTGGAGAGAATCCACACTAATAGTGTCTCTCTCCACCAAACTTGTTCCAGGATACATGGATGTGAATGCACACATTAAATAACTAGAATGTTTAAAAACAAAACAAAACAAACAAGGCATGAGGAGTCACAGCTGAGGTTGCCTTCCTCATGCTCCTAAACAGAACAGGCACACACATTTACACACACACACACACACACACACACACACACACACACACACGCTCACCACACAAATAGATCAATCAACAATTCAATCAAATATTATTGAGTTAAAGAGAATTTTGTCTTAGGTAAGTTTGTAATATTGACCAATCAAGGAAGCTATATAAACCAATTAAAGTAGTATAAATGGATGAGTTTAGAGTTTCATATGTCATTTAACAAATACTCTTGTAATAATGATCGCTAAGATCCATACTTATCTCTGGACAAGATACCATGCTGAAGATGTGTAAGCATGGTGCATAGTTGAATCTTTTATGTAATTTCCACGAGCTATGTTTTATTTTATTTTATGATTTTTGATAGAGAATATAAGACACAGAGGTCAAGTACGATCTCAAAGCTAGTAGGATAAGAATGCGCCATAGCAGGCAGGCTGTTTAGAGTGCTAGGCCAGAGAGCCCTGATGGTGTTGAGTTGTTAAGTGTGAGATTTTGGTAGGAAAGGATGTGTAATGATGGCCTCTATTGAAGTCAAGGCCACATGCAGGTGAATTTAGGATGTGTGTTGCACAGTGTTTCCATCTGTGCTGTAACCTTGTAACCAGTCTCTCTCTGGAACTCAGGGTTTCTTATCAGGTGTTCACTGAACACACACCAGATGTATGTGTATGTATGTATGTGTATGTGTATGTGTATGTATGTCTGCCATGGCCTTGGGGACACATCTGTGAGCAAAAGAGAAAAACCCAGCCCCAGGAGGTTACATTCTAACAGAGAGAAACAGGCGACAACAGAAAGGCAAGCTCAGAAAGTAAAGTAATATCCTCTATGGGACAGAATAAAACAAGAAATGAAGACAGAAAGAGGAAGTGTTCAGGCATAGTGGAAGCAGAGTTCCAGGCAGAGGAGCTGCCAGTGTAGCGACTCCCTCCCTAGGAGGGGTAGAAATGAACCCAGCTATTCCAGAGCAGGGGTGAGGGTCAGAGGGACTGCAGTCAAGTGAGTGGAAGGAACTAATAGGAACCAGAATAAACAGAGACATGCAACTCAACGTGTGGAATTTTTGTTACTTTAAAATTTAGTGTGCCAAATATTAGATTATACTGTAATGATTCATATATATATGTATTCATATATATATGAATATATGTATATACATATATAAGAATGGTGGGCATCCTTATAAGAAGTTTTATTTTATTTGTTTCACTATGTAATGGAAGTAATCTTGAGTTTCTGTTATTCTCCTGCCTCAGCCTTCTAAATGCTGGGATTACAGATATATGTCCCATGCCTAATTCCTGCCTAGGGCTCTAAGAAGGTCTAAGAAGGCTCTGCACTTTGGTGAAGGTTGCAGGTGTTTTGATGGTCTATTCTCTCACACTCATCCTGAAAACTTGGTACTTGTGTTACATTTGATCTTAGGCATGGACACGACATGAAAGAAGCTGGGCTGTGGCTGTAGCCCTTACCTGTGTGTACGCCCTAGCATTGCAAACTGAGAATACCAAACCCAAAGCAATAGCCACAAAACCCAGATGGAGATCTTGTAAGACAGCGACACCAGTGTACAGAAGAACCCCTGCCCTGTTAAACAGTGATTCCTCACCAAGAGCACATTTCCCTGGTAAATTTGTACAGTGCCTGATGTAGAAAGGAACTGTGATAGGCCGTAGCTTATGAAGTAATTTGTTCTCTGAGCCACTGAATAATAAAAACAGCAAATTTAGGCCCAGATATAAATCTTCGTCTTGCAATTTGCTTGCAGTGTTCCTTCTCAGTCTCTTGTCTGCAAATTGGATATAATATTCCCTATAGCTGTCATAGACTGGGAAAGATTAAGTAAGAAATCCCTTTCATTTCTTTCTCTACTTGAATTCATTCTTTATGACAGAAGAAGCACTTCTATATGTGTAGGTTGGTGGAATTGTATGTAGATCATTTTATAATTGGCTCTCTTTGCAGGATGTCAGGAGGTAAGAATGGAGAGACCTCTCTAGCCATCCTAGCAGCTGATTAAACACTGTGTAGGAGAACGGGGAAGTGGGAAGGAGAGCAGATGAATCCCTGGCAAAGAGAACAGTCTAATCCCAGAGGACATTTGCAACAACCGCCTGGGCCCTTTGGCTAGACTCAGAGCAGCCCAGGGCAAGAGGCCTGCCCCTCAGCACACCATCCAAACTGTGTGTGTTAAGGCTTGGCTTTAATGAAGTCATGACCACTTGTTCAGCTCTGCATATGGCTGGATGTGATTCCCAGCTGCCCTGTGGGTTAAAGTGTAAACAATGAGTAGATTGTTATGTTCCTATTAAGCTCGGAGTGTGATCTCATGTCTGTGCCACATATGTCTACCACTAGAAATGTCCCTGCTCCTGATCTCATGAAAGGGAATTAAAGCTGTGTCTGAAAATGTCTGAATCCATTAGTCTGAGGGCTTTTTGCTCATGTTTTTACTGAAAACAAAGACTGACGTAGAGGTATAAAAAATCACGAACATCATCAATAGGTGTCAACATGACACCAAACAGATAATAGACACTAGGATGAACATTTTTTACCTCAGGACTAAGACACCCATACATCTGGCATTTTCTCAGAATACAATACTCTTGTAGTCTACAGTCATAAAGAAGGCTGAAAATTCCCGGATCTGAAATGTGTACCATGTAACAGAAAACACCCATCCACAGAACTGATTCTGTCCAATTGCTAGCATGTTGATTAATTAGTGTCCTAGTTTTTCTTGTTCTATATTGATCAGAAATGCTATTGTCCTTGTGTTTACATTTGTAAGTGTAGCATACTTGTGCTGGTCAGTGACAACCTTCAATGTCAGCCCTATAGCCTTCTCCATGGTTTGAGATAGGATCAGGTACATCCAGCTGCTACATACAGAAAGCTAGCTAGCTGGCTCATCAGCTCCACGGGATTCAGTTGTCTCTGCCTCCCATTTCACCACAGGAGGTCTGGATCACAGATGCATGCATTGCCATGTCTGGCTTTATGTGTGTTGAGAGAACTCAAACTCAGGTCTCTACACTTGGACAGCCAGCACTTTACCATGGAGCCATCTCTCCAAGCCCTGGAATGATGTTTGTGCTGTTACTGTTTTATATTACAAATGTTTCAAATGTTGATATAATGAGAATACTAAATGAAGGCCAGGGATTTGAAGTTCTCTATAAGGAAATATTTATTTTTGATAATGTCAATTAACATTCTGGATAATTCAAGGTACCTGCCTAATTTTGTTACTTTTTCTTTGTAGCAGTTTTAAAGTAAAGCCATCCCCATTCTACCGATAAGGAAGGGGAGGCTGAAGAAATTTAAGTAACCCCTTAAGGTTGCAAAAGACTGGTTTCTTACTAGGGTGATCTAATGTCTCTATGTTGATATTCTTGCTGTGCCTTGCTCTTAAGTCTTTCCTAAATTCTATGCAAGATGGCTTCCTGATCTCTAAACTTGGTAGTAGGTCTGAGTAATGATACTCAATTGCTCTCACTGCTTTTCCCATGTGTGTGCATGCACTCTGCCTTTCCCATTGATGTTATGTCTGTTAAGCTGTGGGCTCTACCTGGTTGCCATGAAACTGTTATCCCTATTTACAGATGGGTAGGACAGACAGAGACGGTGTTGATTTTCCAGGTCAAACAATTCTCAGAGACAAACCTAGAAATGTCTTGTCCTCAGTTTGGCAATCTTGTTCACCCTCTGCTGTGTATATCCAGGGATGCTGACTTCAACAGAGAACGGTGACTGTACAAGTGTCAAAATATTACCTTAGCCAGTCTAAGGAGGAGTGTTTTCTTTCCCTAAAAATGCAAGTCTTTGGAAATTTCCCTTGGGGCAGGGGTGGGGCTTATCCTGCAAGTCCTGCCCCTGTCTCCAGGGAAAGGCTATTCAGATAGAGTTATTATTGTTATGGATTAAGTGTAACGGATTCACTTAAGGGTCTGTTAGGCCAGGGCCTTGGTTTTAGAGCTCTCAAAAATTCTCCAGCTTAATTGAACAGAGAAGTTTTGGGGGAGGAAAAAAGAGTTAAGTTTGAAAGGGAAACTTTTCTTATAGGTAATGATTACAAATACTGCATGCTAGAAGCATTGTATCTTTTCAAACTGTAGAGTAAGAAAAACAATTAATCCATCTACAAATACTTCCTGCTGTCTAGTAACAGGGAAGCCTGGTTCTGTAGGTATGGTTACTCTTGGGTGTTTGTGCTGGGGCCACCATGAAGTAGCTGTACACTTGGCTCAAATTGCTTCCCTTCTCTGATCAGCCCTCACTTGGCAAACAAGATAGTAGAGTTTGACAACTTGTTTTGGTTTATTTTGTCTTTTATTGTGATACAGGGACTCATGAAGATTGGCTTTAAGTCAGCTATGTAGCTGAGGCTGTCAGCTTAGGTGAATTTTATGTGTACTTTTATCTCTCAATACTTATCTCCTAAAGCCAGTTACTGAAAACTTAAATGTTAAACCATGTTTCTGATAAGAATAAGCAAAGATATAGAGACTTATTACCAAAAATAACTTTTAGCATCAGAAATCCTTAAAAATAAGATCTTAACCTCTTTTGAAGGGAAAAAACAAATGCTCCCCACCCCCACCCCCATTATGAGCTTATGAACCAGCTCTAGGCTGGCTTCAGACCTTATCTCTTCCTCGCACCTCTGTCTAGCCACAGGGCTTTTATTTAACAATGGGAATCTGCCTCTACATCTCAAACAACGGTTGTCTCTCTTTACTTAAACCCTTTTTTCGGTCACTAGACCCTCTGTCTGATCCTGAGGCTGGAAGGCCTTTCTTCCTTACTGTGAGGAGCGCCTCTACGTGGACTGTGCAGTTCATAAAGTGTTAGTGGTGGACCACGGAGCTGGAGAACATCTGAGACTTGGCTTCGCTTGGCTTGTGACGGAAGTGACTTTACCCGCTTTATCTCTGTACTCCAGAGTTCTGCCATGTACATATGTATCTATATTTACTGATTAATTAATAAGAGAATAGTGAGGAGGATACTTGGGCTTGGCAGCACTTTTCTTATCTACAGCCTGTGCTCACATTACTGGCCAGGTGCCCAGCTTATAGTCATCTCCGTGTCAAGAGAGATAGGTGCTCTGGGCTGTTCCATGTGGCCGTTACCACTCTGGCAACTTCTGAATAATATATGTGACATGTTGTTGCTCCTTACAGGAATGTGAAAAGTTCCATATTCTGAGAAGAGTCGATCTGTATATTAATCTCTGCTTTCCAGAGAATGTTTGTGGTATAGAAGACCTCAGCTTTGGGTAGCTTTCTCTGCTTTTTCTGTCAGGTTCTCTCTTGATCTCCCTCTTCCTTAAGCAGGGCTAGGCACCCCATAGTGTTTCTGTACATGCTTGCTGTATTTTACCTCCTTCTAGAGAATCAGCGGGCCGTTCCACACACGGACGTGCCTGCATTTTCACTCTTCTAGTGTTCTCTGAGCAGAGCGGTGGCGGGGACTCTGTGTGTGACACTGCTGTGGTGATGCTCGGTTGCCCTGCTGTTCCCTAAGATCTGGGAAGGTAGGAGTGAGTTGAGGGAGCAGTGGGGTTGTGGAGCCTAGACGGGAGTGTTTATTGCTTGCTATTGTTCTCTCAAGGGGAAGGCGTGGACCTGACTTGGTCTGGCCCCTGTGTGCTTTTCAGGCTCAGTAGCTTTACACAGGGACCCACATTCTTCTTCTCTCAGGAGGACCACATGGTAAAGGAGGGCGGTATTTTTGTTGTTTCCCTTTCTTTTAAGGGGCATGGATTTTTACTCTCAGCTCCGCACTCCACCTGTGGAGGTGTGGCATTGCTACCCTCTCTGAACTTTGTCTGGAGATAATGATTTTGTAGTGAGAAGTCTAACCACTGATACAACTGGGTAAAGTAGAGGAAATAGTACATATACGGGCTGTGAAAATTGTAAATTATAAGTTTATCTAAACACAAAGTGCAGTCATTTTTGTTTTCCAGCTTTTGAATTCCTAGGGATTTTGTCTGAAGTGAGACCAGTTTGCTCTTCACTTTTGCAACCACCGCCTCAGGCAGAAGCAGAAGCCAGTTGGTGCTCAGCGCTGCCCCAGGATTTCCTTGGTGTCTTCCCCAGGCCACGGCTCTGAGCCCCTCACAGCTGTTGTGTTGTGTTCTGAGGAGGGGGCCTTATGCTGGTTTAGGGTTACAGAGTCTGGTATTGAGTTTCAGTTCTTAGTGAACAATGGCTGCTCGTTCTGAGGTATGCCATATGATTTGCTGTATTCCTGAGAGGATGACATGGGTGCTTTATAATTCACTTGAGCAAAAATGGCATACTTGGCATACTCTTGTCCTTCTTAAAGAGGAATGTATCTCATTTTCTCTCTCTCTCTCTCTCTTTCTTTCTTTCTTTCTTTCTTTCTTTCTTTCTTTCTTTCTTTCTTTCTGTCTATCTTTCCTTTCTTTCTTTCTTTCTTTCTTTCTTTCTTTCTTTCTTTCTTTCTTTCTTTCTTTCTTTCTTATTTTCCCAGCAGTTTATTTGATACCTGCTGTTTATATTTCCCACCCGTCCCTTCACATCTCCACACTGTGCAGCAGGAGCAAGGAATGTTTTACCATTCTTTCCTAAGGTATAAGAACTGCTCAATGTTGGAACAGTATGTTCTAGCAACATGGAGCTACGATACATAGAGAGAGTGTTGAGAAGTAGTTAAGGTCACACTGACTCTGGAGTGAGACGTGTAGGCTTGTCCAATGGAACTTGGACACATTACTTAGCTCTTTTTTTTTCTTATTTCCTTCAGTTTCCCGTGTAAAATAGGGTTGAAGAACCTCCATCATTGTGTTATATGACAGATGAATTTGTATATATATATACATTCATATGGAGAATTAGCTATTATTTCTGTGATCATTCTGAAAGTCTTCTTATTATTAAAGTACTAAAGTCATTCCACACCTTGTTTATGTAGCTAGGAACCTGTCATTTATCTTGGGTGTCACACCGCACCAGGATACAATTCTTATACCCTCCTGAAAGCTGAGAGTGAAGTATGGTATGTTTGGATGGTACAGATTGCCCAAGGATCCTGCCAGGGATGTATCTCAAAGTTAGCTGTTGGGGGTGGGGTGGGGTGGGGGGTGGGGGTAAACATAGCACAAATAGAAGAGGAAATAAATATAAGTCTATCCTGATCAAGTTAAATGGCTCTTATATAAATAGTTGCAATAGAAAAGTCACTGAAAGATTGATGCTTTCCTGAAAGGCTTCTGGAGAATCAAGCTGTAGCTGAGCTTGGATGGTGGATCTGGAAACAGGGAGGTGTGTGGAAAGCTGAGGGTGTTGGGAGTGGAGCTGCTGCCAAATTGAGCAAGGACAGGATGCTGCATGGTACTTCCTGTGTTGTTGCAGTGAAGTTACTTAAGTTCCTGAAGTTTCAGTTTTCTCATCTGTAAAGTGGGGGCAGGATACTTGCCCTTGCAAAGCAACTAGTATAGCTTTTGGTATGATTTGTATTTGGGAAACGGGATCACTTGCTATCCACTCCAACAGCTGAAAGCGTGGGAGTAAGATCCCAGGCACATAACCACGGCCAAGCTCCTGAGCTACTTTAGAGCTTAACGTGGATCATTTGAAAATGAGTTCAATTTTTTCTTTATTGTTGTTTTGAGCCTGTATAGATCAGACTGGCCCTGAACTCTGTATCCTCCTGCCTCAGACTTCCCAGGGCTGGGAGGAAAGATGTGTACCACTTCTCTGGCCCTGTAAAAGGGATTGATTGGTAGGTCCCTTGAAAAGTTGTTTGGAGACTTAATGAGGTGCTGGGAAGATAGCTAGTGAGCTTAGAGTGCAGTAAGCGCTCAAACCCCAGCCACTGCGCCAGCCATTTCTTCTGCAGCTCTGCTTTCTCACAGATACCTTCTTGGCTGTTATTCGTTGTCTCCTTCCCTCTGCTCTTCTCTCCACCTGTCTTCTTTCAACAGCGTTTATCAGCGGTGGCTGGAGACGCTGAACACAGAGGCTGGGGAGAATGTGGAGGTAGAGTAACTGGTTGGCACCACATGTCCAGCCGAGCAGTGAGGAGCAGATAAGGAAAGGGCAGCTAGACACACATAAGTACCTCAGCAGGAGCATAAACACACGTGTGCCCCTTTGACCGAGTCATCCTTATTAAGGCCACTGAGGGATTTTCTTCTTACAAGGAATTTTGACCACACTGGTCCCTTGGTTAAATATCTTCATCAACATGTTATCTCCCAGAGGATAAATCCTTACTGCGTGGAAAGCACTGAAATCCTTTCTGCTTTGTTGCCTGCCTGCCTTTCCAGACTTTCTCAAGACACCCTGTATCTCTGCTGCTTTGAAGTTTGTTTTCCCAGGGTGCCTTTACACATCACGGAACCACCTTTTTCCACCAGACAAATTACTAGTCGTCCTTCAGGAGCCCACTGACTGGGACTTCTGTGCCACCTCTGATTTCTTCAGAATATGTTATTTTCTCTTTTGGGTTTCCACCGTGTTTCTCTAGAACACCTGCCTATGTATATTATCTTATGATGATTCATGCTCTAGTTCTATTTCTTGCTATAGTGTAAGGCAAAATGGTCCCCAATCACATTTGCTCAGTTTACAATCTGATATCTTTATTATGGCACAAATATGTTAATAGAAACTATATTCCAAATACCACATGCAGATCCTCTTATCCAAGGCTAGCAGTCTGAGGTGTGGTGAACTCTGAGCTTCCTTGCATGTCAGCAAGCCACAGCTCCTACTCAGCTGCTCAGTCACAGATTCCGTAGGCAGTACCGCACAGTTGCTAAGCTCTGCGACTTGGTAGATGAAGTGTATAAAATGCAGTTTTGACTTGTAAGTTCTCATCATGGACTCATCGGGTTAAATTCTGTCACTAGGTGAGGCACATGTGTACCATATATCACAGTGTTACATACCTCTGAGTTTGGGAGTCATGACAGTACATGATATGGAGCAGGCAGTAAAGTTTTGCATGCTAAATAAAAGTGGTGGTGGGCTCAGGGCTGATGATTTCTCAGTTGCTAGCCAAAGTCTGAGGATTACTATAAAGACACTGTCTCGGAGATCTTGCTTTGTATGAAGTATTCAGAATGGCAAGCAATAATGTATTTTCTTTTCTCCATCAGGTCAAACAATGGTCCCTTTCCTTCAGAACACAATGACAAAGTTTCTACCATTCACAAAGAAGCCTAATTGAAAAGTCCCACTAGTCCTCTTTCCTCTGGTGGACTGTCTCCCAGATCAGCTCATCTATAGCTGTGGCAGGGCTGACGGTCTGTCAGTAGTGCCTCATCTCTCTTTCCTCTGGTGGACTGGCTCCCAGATCAGCTCATCTATAGCTGTGGCAGGGCTGACGGTCTGTCAGTAGTGCCTCATCTCTGGTTTTCCTCCAGTGTGGAGATACCCTTTGCTCGAACCATCAGCACATTTGCAATAAAACTGACTTTCCTGTAATGTATGCCGCTTACAATAAAACAATATAACCATTTACCTGATACTGTATGGTTTGAAAGGGATGGAGAGAAGGAAAATGGCAGGGTGGTTAGCCTCCCACTCCTGGTTTATTAGCTCTGTGCTGTGTTTAATGCTTTATCAGGATCAAATTTCTTTCAGAAGAAAACTGGCTAATGTAGTCAGAGACATCTTTTGTTCCATCTGGCTCTGGCCATTTTGGGGAGTAAATCAGCTCTTTTCTGTATACACTCTGCTTGGGAGCTGTAATAAGTGAGTGCATACTGCAGAGCGGTGACCTTCAGCCAACCAGAGAAAGACACCTCTTCTAATCAAAGGCAAAAGCCACGATCTTTCTTGTTGTAACTTACTGTTGACACAAGAAAGGCCAGAGAGATTGACATCAATCTCTATAGAAACCATTAACCAATGCTGAGTAAATCTGCAGCATTGAATCCATATGCATGCTTGCTTTTATTATTCTTGACCTATGGGCACACGTGAGCATTTTGTGGGCTTTGTTTTAAAAGGAATGTTTAAAATGTAGCTAGTTATTATGGGATTTCGTTGGTGAAATAAACTGTTTGGGTAGTCTAAATAAAGGAATCTGTATTATTTTGCATCTCCTAAGCATTATTTGCTTAGGTGTGGCTTGGTTTGATTCCAGATTAGTACACGGCAGCAGAGGCTGTTGCTTTAGCTGGGTGTAGCAAAAACCAAGTAATTTTATACATGCTTTCCAAATGATGTGCAAGTCCTGTGTCATTTGATTTTAACTGGGACTTTTTTTTTCTTCTACTCTTAAAAAAAATTCCCTTAACAATGACTGTGTTGGCTGCAAGGACATGTGTGTCTAAGAGTCTCTTAGATGTCCCAAACTCAGGTTGGTAATACTTGCCAAACGATTGGCGACCGTTTGCTTAGCAGAAACAGGCTCTGTAAGTCAGAGCTTCAGTGTTTGGAGCTCCTTTTCCTGACTCCCCCACCCTGAAATCTCAGCTCTGGTTGAGGAGGGCGAGGAAACAAAAATGCTTTTCATTTCATTCTCTGCTGTACATTTTCCAGTTTGGGTGACTAAAGCTGGCCAGGGTGCCTATTTTTGGAAAGAGGAATTAAGATACTTTGGAGAAAGTACTGCACTGTGTGCTGGCATTCCAGATGGCCAAACTAGAGTAGAACCAAGCCCAAGGTTTCGAGGCTTTCGTGCCAATGATGACCTCATGAGGTCCAGCCTGGAGAAAGAGAGACATAGTTCTCCAACAATGATGGAGAATGGCTTCTTCCTTTCATATTTCTATTGAGTGATCTCCAGTGTCCTTCTCTTTTCCTGTCTCTGACAAAATTAGCCCTTTATAATTAACAATTGTTAGATTTTTGGCTTGTCTCTCAGACTTCTCTTAGAGCCCTTTCACCCCATCTACCCATTGTGTCCTCTCTACCACACAGAAAAAACTGTGATATTTTTCTCTTTGGCATTCCTGTCTTTTCCTAGCAGGCTTTTCTAGTGGGGACTGTGGGCGATTTTACACTTGATTTGTTGAATCTGAACTCTTTGCTGTAAACTCTCACACACAGAAGGAGCTATCTTTATAAATGACAGAACGGACCTGGCCTGAATGGCGCTTTGTTTACTGTTTGCCTAAAAGGGGCCCCTCTATATTTCATCTGTCAAAGTTGCTTTTCTTTCTTTCAACAATGCTTGATTGTTTTCACAAAAATTCAGGTTCCATAGACAGGAGAATTCTGTATTATATTTTCCTGCCAAATTCCGATCTCTGTTTTCCTTCCCCTGTGCTCACAAAGGGCTCATAACTTACTGTCAACTGTGAGGCCGACCACAAAGCTCCACTGTTGCTCAGCAAATAGGCTCTATTGCATGATGGCTTGACTAGCTTGTAAAGTTTGCTTAACTGTAGCAGCAGTGGCAGAAGGCATGTGGGTGCTGCATCTCCCCACAGGCCGGGAAGCTTTGCTTCGCCCATCCACTTTTACGCTTTAAACTCTTTTAATTGTTGAACAAAACTGACACTGCTTTGTTTAAGCAGATTAGATGCTGTTTAAAGCCATGGCTGCATTTGGTAGCCTGGGACTCAGGAGAAATTAGTTAGTGCTTTTTGTGATTTGGGAAGGTGTCAGAGGGGTACGCCCTCGAGTGCTGAAGTTCTGGCTGATGTGGCAAGAGAGAGCCGGATTGAAGAGTGGAGGAACAGCTACTTCGTGTGAGTGATTTGTGCCTTTAGCTGTCACAGGTCTTAGCTGTGGTACTTTACCTTCTAATTTTCTAAACTTCAAAGCCTACCTGATCGGGTGGGAAGGTGGTGTGTGAGGAGCCCCCGCTGATGTCACGGTACCGAACTAATAACTTGAAAGGCATTTTTGTAGGACATTTGTAATCTTCCTAGGGAATTGTAAATTTTTTTTTTTAAGATTTGATTTTTTCTGGGGGGGGGGGGGTTAATACACACACCTTTTTTTTGGGTAGTATTTATTAGATTTTTAAAAACATGCACTTTCTTTTCCCTGTGTACTGTAAGGTCCTGGTAGATAACTATATAGGAAGGATCACAGAACTCGTCCAGGAACTCTTTGAGGAAGAGTAACCTGTGCCCCAGGAATCTTTGCTGTTTTCAAAGGCAGGCTGCGTCTGACAAGGGGCCTTATGTGCAGCGGCAAAGATACCTTCTCTAATGGAAATATTTCATCGTAATAAACATTTCAAAGAGGCACAACTGACAAGCAGGCCACCGGGTAATTTCTGGAGTGTTTTAGCTAAAGAACTTAAAAAGGTCAATGCTCACAAACAATTCTAACGAAGAAAGGCTGCTGTTCTACCAGGATTCACAGTGTCGAACATCGTTAAAGGTATTTTATATGAAACACCAGTGAGTTGAATTGACTTCTGAGAAATGCATTACCATAGTGCTTCAGTAATTCCTTTCACTCCAACCCGTTTAATTCTGTCACTTGTCTCTTCTACATTTTTTTTCCTCCGAGTAACACACACCCCGAGTTTGTTCCCTGTACTGCTTGGCAAAGTTCAAAATATTTATTTGTTTCTTTTCTCATCCATCTGCTGTAGAGACCTCTGTGTTTATGAGCTTGGTCCTCAGGCAAGTTTATCCTTTCCGTACATTCAGCTTCAAATAATGCGAATAGGCACCTCAAGCTGCAGTGAATCGAGTTTTTGACTGAGCCCCAGTGAAGTACGTCTATTTTGTAATAATGAAGTCGCTAAAACTCCAAACAGGCAGGCCGATTCTTTAAAGTAAATGGCGGGGAGAGGATAAACGTTGTGTCTTCAGCCATGAGGCTGCAGCGTAGCTTTTTAGAGCATCAGTAGGAACTGGGTCCTCTACCTGATTTAGAAACAGAGAAACTGGCCTAAGACGAGAAACACTTTGGGGCCTGTCATGTGGGGACAGGTATCACTGTGTGCTCTGAAGAGCACTCATGCATTCAGGGAGCACGGGTGGCTTAGGCTTCCTGTGTACTCTCAAGGTAATATAAGTACTGAAGATGGAAGTTCTGTTTACCATAAGATTGTTTTCATTTAAAAATCCATTCAAAACAAGCATAAATGGGTTATGCTATCCAAATTGTTGGTTATTGAAAATCAAGGAAAGAGATGAACAGGAGGTGGTCCAAATGGACATCCTGAGTCCCAGACTCTGCTTTGTCCTTGGGAAACAGCTCTCAGTAGTGTGGTCAGTAGGATCTGGTCTCTCCAGTGTAAAGACTGTCTTGTCTGTAACTCTTTGTAGAGATGGTGTGTGTGCCTGTGTATATAAAATGTACTTTGTCACTAGCCCACTTATCATTGTGTCACAGACAGACTGAGACTAGTAAACTTTCATTGAGTAGGACTTTAAACAATTTCTAAAATTTCAGAATTTCTTTAAGGATTTTTTATTGCCTTTGTTTGGACCAAAATATTTTTCTGCTAAGTTTCACTTGAAGTAATTTAGCATTTTTTCTATTTCTACTAAATGCTAGGTTCTTTCACAGTGATTAGTGCAATAGTCACATCAACTCTTACAGGTACACAAGTTGACCCCACTTGTACAAATAGGGATATGGTGGCTCAGACAGTTAAATGACTTCTCAAGTACATAAGTCTATGAAATAAGAGGTCTGAGATTTAAATCCCTTTTCAAAACCTGCCCACCGTACCACAGTCTTCCATCTGGCAGTGGGGTCTGTCAAGACAGGTAAGGTTTTTTTAGTTTTAGGCACTGTAGATACAAATAAATATAGCACCTCTAAAAGTCATCCTCAGAACTCTCTCAAGTCAGGTTTGAGAAGGTGCAAGGCAGGCTTTCATGGTGGGGGCCTGTGACTGTGAGTAACATCTAGTTATTTCTTACAGTGAATACTAGAGCTTGGGAAAGCCAGAGGTTCTTAGCGCAGTAGATGCAGTTGGACACTCAATAAAGAGTCTCTTAATATGCAAGGCTGTGGGCAGCCACATTTGACTTTTATAATGATAAGCAAAACAGTTCTGTGCAGTGATTCATGGAGACAATTGGATTCTCATGTTCTCCTGGAGCTGTTTATGATAATATGTTACCAGCAAATGCAAGTGAGAAATTTATAGCAAATAGCTATAAGGAGGTAGAGAGCTGTAGAGGTATGGAGGGGAAAACACAAGGTAGTGGCACTTTAGTTATCTGTAAAAGCAGACTATTTTGTGCATATTAAAAATGTGGAAATCTGTATTGCTGGTAAAATCTTCCTTCAGCTTCTATAGACAGTGACAGTTTAGAAAAATTCATGCCCTTGTGTTTGAAAAGCTTTCCTGCCTCTTTCTCTAGAAGTTAGGGTATATGCAATGTCACATGCAGTAAGGTTTTAGGATGTTGTTTGAGTTCCTGTGCCCTCCTTGGGATCAGCTGAGACAGTTGTGTCTAAATGAATATTGCTGGAGCTCCCCCCCCCCGCTCCCGCCCCCGTCCCAGGGCTGTCTGATTCCCTGCTTTTGCAGCTGGTATAGCAGTAAGAGTCATACCTTTTGAAGTGTTTCCAGCTCTGACCTGTGTCCAGAGTAGCTTGTGAGGTCAGGGCTGGTGAGTAGAAATTGGGTCTCATCTTCCTCTAAACCTAGATATGAATAAGCAGTGGTATCCTTGTATTTCACCATTGACTGTTTAAGGACATAGTTACATGTGGGTCATCAATGCTAGTCAGAAAATGCACAGTAGAAAAGGATGGTTTACATTAATAAACAGTTCTTAGACACTACAGCGCACCTCCCAGTCTCCTGTATTGTATAGAAGCTGTAGTTAGTTGCTCAAGTGATTTTGCTGTCAAAGTACCTGGAATGAGAGTCTGGATGGCCGGGTCATTGACCTCCTCTTCTTCCTTCTCCTTCCTTTCCGCCTCCTCTTCTTCCTTCTTGTTTTAGTTACTTTCTATTGCCAAGACAAAACACTAAGACCAAGGCAACTTTTAAAAGAAAGCTTTTAATTTGGGGCTTACAGTTCCAGAGAGTTAGGGTTCATGACGACCATGGCAGGGAGAGTAGTAACAGGCATCAGGTATTGGTGCTAGAGAAGTAGGCAAGAGCTTACATGTTGAGACAACAACCATGAGGCAGAGAAAGAGTTAACTGGGAATGGCTTAAGCCCACCTCACAGTGAAACATCTCCTCTAATAAGTCCACACCCCCTAATCCTTCCCATACAATTCTACTAACTTTGTCTAAACATTCAAATATATGAGCCTGTGGAGGCCATTCTCATTCAAACCACCACAGCTTTTCTCTTCTTTCTCCTTCTCTTTTTCTTCTCTCTCTGCCTGTCTTTATCTCTATCCCTTCTTTCAGTAGATATCTAGTAATCAAATACCTCCAACTCTAGGATTAGAAATTATCTTTCGTTTGTTTTTTGAAGTGTTAGGGATCAACTCCAGGACTAGGAAAGCACTCTGCCATTGGGCTATACTTTAGGCCTAAAAGAAAATAGAAAAGAGTGGATTAAAGTTGAACTAAGTGAGCATTTAGAACACACACACACACACACACACACACACACACACACACACACACAGAATATTCATAATGATATTCTATATGGAGGGACTATATTGTAAGGAAGGAGTCATGTGGTAATTCTAGACTGCCAGCTTTCACACTCTGTCCTCTGTTTGCTTGGTATGCCCTTTGGGTGAGTGCTGTTTCATTTTCTCTTTTTTTGTGAGATGGAGGTTTTTTGCTCTGTGGTCCTAGCTGGCCTCACAGTTATTATGTAGATTGAGGAAGTTTTGAACCTGAAGTTATCCTCCTGTTTCTACCTCCTGAGTGATAGGATTAAGGACATGTGTCATCTCAATTGGCCTTATATTTTATTTTTTTAATAAGCATAAGAATAAGAATAATTTTATTCCTTGGTTTCATTATTAAACAGGACAGTGATGTCTCCTAACTCCTGTTGTAGTCTGAGAACATGAGCTCACACTATGTGTAGTAGCAGAGCACAGGGCATGGCTTTTCTAAGTTTTTAGTGATTTTTCCAATGTTCATCTGTCTAACCATCATCTATCCATTTACTATCTCATTTGTTTATCTTTTTAATGTTCCTGGAAAAATAAATTGATTGGTTTGGCTTTTTAATTGTATTTATGTTTAAAATTTGAAATGAATTTAATGGATCAGGGCGTGAGTAAAGAGGAGACATTTAATAGAGTATGGAAGTTTAGAAGCTTCATTTTAAATTTTCTATCATGGCTACTGTTTTTCTGGTTAGTTAATACCCTTCTAGTTTCTCCTTAATTATTTAATAGCATTTAAACAACTGGGTAATATTTACTGATGTCGTCTTTATACCAAATATTGTACTAGGTTGGCACCATGGATGCAGAGAAACATGAAATTTTGTTCTCTTTCTTGGAAACTCTATAGTCTGGTTGGGGTAATCTATACAATTGCTTATAGTCTATCATTCTTTCATTAGAAAAAGGTTGTGTGGATGAACTATTGAATAAACACGTTGTGAGGATGACTTCCTTAGAGCACTTCCTGAGAGGACCACAGTACCTGGGATGGTCCAGCTGGTTCCACGAAGCTGAGGGAAGTGACAGGGCCAGGTAGAACCTAACAGCAAGTGTGAACAGAGCTTGAGGGTACCAGTGTACACAGGGCAGAAAGGGAAGGTACAGCCCAGAAAAGGCTTAGGAAAGTCAGATGAGTCTGGGTGCAGGGTCTTGAATGCCTGGGTCAGGAGTTTAGATCTCACTGTGTCTCCTGAGGAAAGCTACTGATGTGTTTTGATTAGAACAGTGGAGGCAGACAGAATGGCAGCAATTCATTGAAAGAGGAAGGAACTGAAAGAGATAAGCTAGTTTAGAGTAGGTTGCTAGAGTTGAGCCTGATGCACAGAAAAACCCTGTCCTGAGGTTATTTTAAGTATGGCTAGCAGGGAGGGCCTGAGAGACATCAGCAGGGTGGCTTGACACAGTTGAGGCAGGCTGGCAAAGAGCAGCTGGGATGCTTCTGAGACTCTTATACGTCTGTGTAAACAAGGGAAGGTGCTGAGGAAAACTCTGATCTACCTAGTTTTAAGTTTTGTTGCTATGGCATTGTAAAGTGTATCTTCATGTTAACAGCCTGTGGTTGTTTGGGGCCTTTCACAGAAGGAAGAAATGTTGGGAGGAGACAAAATAATCATGGGGTTTAGAAATAAAGCAGACCTTCCTGGTGAGAGCACGGGGGTCTGCCTGGCCTGAGAGGTTTGTGGCACAGGCGCCGGCGGGAGCCTTCTTGGCTCCGGGACTCCGCGGAGGGCAGGCTGCACGGGTGACCGTGTGGAATACAGAGTGCCAGCTGTTTCTGGGACGGGCGAGAGAGTCGCAGAGCTTCTGGGCGGCGCCATCTTTAGCTCCAGACAGCCGGCCACCTTCCTGGTGAGAGCACGGGGTCTGCCTGGCCTGAGAGGTTTGTGGCACAGGCGCCGGCGGGAGCCTTCTTGGCTCCGGGACTCCGCGGAGGGCAGGCTGCACGGGTGACCGTGTGGAATACAGAGTGCCAGCTGTTTCTGGGACGGGCGAGAGAGTCGCAGAGCTTCTGGGCGGCGCCATCTTCAGCTCCAGACAGCCGGCCACCTTCCTGGTGAGAGCACGGGGGTCTGCCTGGCCTGAGAGGTTTGTGGCACAGGCGCCGGCGGGAGCCTTCTTGGCTCCGGGACTCCGCGGAGGGCAGGCTGCACGGGTGACCGTGTGGAATACAGAGTGCCAGCTGTTTCTGGGACGGGCGAGAGAGTCGCAGAGCTTCTGGGCGGCGCCATCTTTAGCTCCAGACAGCCGGCCACCTTCCTGGTGAGAGCACGGGGTCTGCCTGGCCTGAGAGGTTTGTGGCACAGGCGCCGGCGGGAGCCTTCTTGGCTCCGGGACTCCGCGGAGGGCAGGCTGCACGGGTGACCGTGTGGAATACAGAGTGCCAGCTGTTTCTGGGACGGGCGAGAGAGTCGCAGAGCTTCTGGGCGGCGCCATCTTCAGCTCCAGACAGCCGGCCACCTTCCTGGTGAGAGCACGGGGGTCTGCCTGGCCTGAGAGGTTTGTGGCACAGGCGCCGGCGGGAGCCTTCTTGGCTCCGGGACTCCGCGGAGGGCAGGCTGCACGGGTGACCGTGTGGAATACAGAGTGCCAGCTGTTTCTGGGACGGGCGAGAGAGTCGCAGAGCTTCTGGGCGGCGCCATCTTTAGCTCCAGACAGCCGGCCACCTTCCTGGTGAGAGCACGGGGTCTGCCTGGCCTGAGAGGTTTGTGGCACAGGCGCCGGCGGGAGCCTTCTTGGCTCCGGGACTCCGCGGAGGGCAGGCTGCACGGGTGACCGTGTGGAATACAGAGTGCCAGCCGTTTCTGGGACGGGCGAGAGAGTCGCAGAGATTCTGGGGCGGCACCATCCTCAGCTCCAGACAACCAGCCACCTTCCCGGCAAGAGCCACAGAGCTTCTGAGGCTGCGACATCTTCGACTCCAGACAACTGGCCACCTTCCTGGCCAAAGCAACACAGCTTCTGGGAAAGATCCTGTTTTGGGCCTTCACCTTCAGCCAGGAGGAGGTCCAAACACCAGATAACTGTACACCTTCCCTGAGAGAGGAGAGCTTGCCTACAGAGACTGCTCTGACCACTGAAACTCAGAGAAGAGAGCTTGTCTCCCACGCCTGCTGATAGAGGGTAACAAAATCAACAGAGGAACAATCTTTTAACAAAGACAACTATAACAACTAACTCCAGAGATTGCCAGATGGCGAAAGGTAAACGTAAGAATCCTACTAACAGAAGCCAGGACCACTCACCATCATCAGAACCCAGAACGCCCACTTCGCCCAATCCAGGACACCCTAACACACCTGAAAAGGTAGACCTGGATTTAAAAGCATATCTCATGATGATGGTAGAGGACATAAAGAAGGAATTCAACAACTCACTTAAAGAAATACAGGAGAACACTGCTAAAGAGTTACAAGTCCTTAAAGAAAAACAGGAAAACACTGCTAAAGAGTTACAAGTCCTTAAAGAAAAACAGGAAAACACAACCAAACAGGTAGAAGTCCTTATAGAAAAACAGGAAAACACATCCAAACAGGTGATGGAAATGAACAAAACCATACTAGACCTAAAAAGGGAAGTAGACACAATAAAGAAAACCCAAAGTGAGGCGACGCTGGAGATAGAAACCCTAGGAAAGAAATCTGGAACCATAGATGCCAGCATCAGCAACAGAATACAAGAGATGGAAGAGAGAATCTCAGGTGCAGAAGACTCCATAGAGAACATCGGCACAACAATCAAAGAAAATGGAAAATGCAAAAAGATCCTAACTCAAAACATCCAGGAAATCCAGGACACAATGAGAAGACCAAACCTACGGATAATAGGAGTGGATGAGAATGAAGATTTTCAACTCAAAGGACCAGCAAACATCTTCAACAAAATTATTGAAGAAAACTTCCCAAATCTAAAGAAAGAGATGCCCATGAACATACAAGAAGCCTACAGAACTCCAAATAGACTGGACCAGAAAAGAAATTCCTCCCGACACATAATAATCAGAACACCAAATGCACTAAATAAAGATAGAATACTAAAAGCAGTAAGGGAAAAAGGTCAAGTAACATATAAAGGCAAGCCTATCAGAATTACACCAGATTTTTCACCAGAGACTATGAAAGCCAGAAGAGCCTGGTCAGATGTTATACAGACACTAAGAGAACATAAATGCCAGCCCAGGCTACTATACCCAGCCAAACTCTCAATTACCATAGATGGAGAAACCAAAGTATTCCACGACAAAACTAAATTCACCCATTATCTCTCCACGAATCCAGCCCTTCAAAGGATAATAACAGAAAAAAAACAATACAAGGACGGGAACCACGCCCTAGAAAAAACAAGAAGATAATCCATCAACAAACCTAAAAGAAGACAACCACAAGAACAGAATGCCAACTTTAACAACAAAAATAACAGGAAGCAACAATTACCTTTCCTTAATATCTCTTAATATCAATGGACTCAATTCCCCAATAAAAAGACATAGACTAACAGACTGGCTACACAAACAGGACCCAACATTCTGCTGCTTACAGGAAACCCATCTCAGGGAAAAAGACAGACACTACCTCAGAGTGAAAGGCTGGAAAACAATTTTCCAAGCAAATGGTCTGAAGAAACAGGCTGGAGTAGCCATTCTAATATCGGATAAAATCGACTTCCAACCCAAAGTTATCAAAAAAGACAAGGAGGGACACTTCATACTCATCAAAGGTAAAATCCTCCAAGAGGAACTCTCAATTCTGAATATCTACGCTCCAAATGCAAGGGCAGCCACATTCATTAAAGACACTTTAGTAAAGCTCAAAGCACACATTGCACCTCACACAATAATAGTGGGAGACCTCAACACACCACTTTCATCAATGGACAGATCGTGGAAACAGAAACTAAACAGGGACACAGTGAAACTAACAGAAGTTATGAAACAAATGGACCTGACAGATATCTACAGAATATTTAATCCTAAAACAAAAGGATATACCTTCTTCTCAGCACCTCACGGGACCTGCTCCAAAATTGACCATATAATCGGTCACAAAATAAGCCTCAACAGATACAAAAAGATTGAAATTGTCCCATGTATCCTATCAGACCACCATGGCCTAAGACTGATCTTCAATAACAACATTAAGAATGGAAAGCCAACATTCACGTGGAAACTGAACAACACTCTTCTCAATGATACCTTGGTCAAGGAAGGAATAAAGAAAGAAATTAAAGACTTTTTAGAGTTTAATGAAAATGAAGCCACAACGTACCCAAACCTTTGGGACACAATGAAAGCATTTCTAAGAGGGAAACTCATAGCTCTGAGTACCTCCAAGAAGAAACGGGAGAGAGCACATACTAGCAGCTTGACAACACATCTAAAAGCTCTAGAAAAAAAGGAAGCAAATTCACCCAAGAGGAGTAGACGGCAGGAAATAATCAAACTCAGGGGTGAAATTAACCAAGTGGAAACAAGAAGAACTATTCAAAGAATTAACCAAACGAGGAGTTGGTTCTTTGAGAAAATCAACAAGATAGATAAACCCTTAGCTAGACTCACTAGAGGGCAAAGGGACAAAATCCTAATCAACAAAATCAGAAATGAAAAGGGAGACATAACAACAGATCCTGAAGAAATCCAAAACACCATCAGATCCTTCTACAAAAGCTTATACTCAACAAAACTGGAAAACCTGGACGAAATGGACAAATTTCTGGACAGATACCAGGTACCAAAGTTGAATCAGGATCAAGTTGACCTTCTAAACAGTCCCATATCCCCTAAAGAAATAGAAGCAGTTATTAATAGTCTCCCAACCAAAAAAAGCCCAGGACCAGATGGGTTTAGTGCAGAGTTCTATCAGACCTTCAAAGAAGATCTAATTCCAGTTCTGCACAAACTATTTCACAAGATAGAAGTAGAAGGTACTCTACCCAACTCATTTTATGAAGCCACTATTACTCTGATACCTAAACCACAGAAAGATCCAACAAAGATAGAGAACTTCAGACCAATTTCTCTTATGAATATCGATGCAAAAATCCTTAATAAAATTCTCGCTAACCGAATCCAAGAACACATTAAAGAAATCATCCATCCTGACCAAGTAGGTTTTATTCCAGGGATGCAGGGATGGTTTAATATACGAAAATCCATCAATGTAATCCATTATATAAACAAACTCAAAGACAAAAACCACATGATCATCTCGTTAGATGCAGAAAAAGCATTTGACAAGATCCAACACCCATTCATGATAAAAGTTTTGGAAAGATCAGGAATTCAAGGCCCATACCTAAACATAATAAAAGCAATCTACAGCAAACCAGTAGCCAACATCAAAGTAAATGGAGAGAAGCTGGAAGCAATCCCACTAAAATCAGGGACTAGACAAGGCTGCCCACTTTCTCCCTACCTTTTCAACATAGTACTTGAAGTATTAGCCAGAGCAATTCGACAACAAAAGGAGATCAAGGGGATACAAATTGGAAAAGAGGAAGTCAAAATATCACTTTTTGCAGATGATATGATAGTATATATAAGTGACCCTAAAAATTCCACCAGAGAACTCCTAAACCTGATAAACAGCTTTGGTGAAGTAGCTGGATATAAAATTAACTCAAACAAGTCAATGGCCTTTCTCTACACAAAGAATAAACAGGCTGAGAAAGAAATTAGGGAAACAACACCGTTCTCAATAGTCACAAATAATATAAAATATCTCGGCGTGACTCTAACTAAGGAAGTAAAAGATCTGTATGATAAAAACTTCAAGTCTCTGAAGAAAGAAATTAAAGAAGATCTCAGAAGATGGAAAGATCTCCCATGCTCATGGATTGGCAGGATTAACATTGTAAAAATGGCTATCTTGCCAAAAGCAATTTACAGATTCAATGCAATCCCCATCAAAATTCCAACTCAATTCTTCAACGAATTAGAAGGAGCAATTTGCAAATTCATCTGGAATAACAAAAAACCTAGGATAGCAAAAACTCTTCTCAAGGATAAAAGAACCTCTGGTGGAATCACCATGCCTGACCTAAAGCTTTACTACAGGGCAATTGTGATAAAAACTGCATGGTACTGGTATAGAGACAGACAAGTAGACCAATGGAATAGAATTGAAGACCCAGAAATGAACCCACACACCTATGGTCACTTGATCTTCGACAAGGGAGCTAAAACCATCCAGTGGAAGAAAGACAGCATTTTCAACAATTGGTGCTGGCACAACTGGTTGTTATCATGTAGAAGAATGCGAATCGATCCATACTTATCTCCTTGCACTAAGGTCAAATCTAAGTGGATCAAGGAACTTCACATAAAACCAGAGACACTGAAACTTATAGAGGAGAAAGTGGGGAAAAGCCTTGAAGATATGGGTACAGGGGAAAGATTCCTGAACAGAACAGCAATGGCTTGCTCTGTAAGATCGAGAATTGACAAATGGGACCTAATAAAACTCCAAAGTTTCTGCAAGGCAAAAGACACCGTCAATAGGACAAAAAGACCACCAACAGATTGGGAAAGGATCTTTACCTATCCTAAATCAGATAGGGGACTAATATCCAACATATATAAAGAACTCAAGAAGGTGGACTTCAGAAAATCAAATAACCCCATTAAAAAATGGGGCTCAGAACTGAACAAAGAATTCTCACCTGAGGAATACCGAATGGCAGAGAAGCACCTGAAAAAATGCTCAACATCCTTAATCATCAGGGAAATGCAAATCAAAACAACCCTGAGATTCCACCTCACACCAGTCAGAATGGCTAAGATCAAAAATTCAGGTGACAGCAGATGCTGGCGTGGATGTGGAGAAAGAGGAACACTCCTCCATTGTTGGTGGGATTGCAGGCTTGTACAACCACTCTGGAGATCAGTCTGGCGGTTCCTCAGAAAACTGGATATAGTACTACCGGAGGATCCAGCAATACCTCTCCTGGGCATATATCCAGAAGATGCCCCAACTGGTAAGAAGGACACATGCTCCACTATGTTCATAACAGCCTTATTTATAATAGCCAGAAGCTGGAAGGAACCCAGATGCCCCTCAACAGAGGAATGGATACAGAAGATGTGGTACATCTACACAATGGAGTACTACTCAGCTATTAAAAAGAATGAATTTATGAAATTCCTGGCCAAATGGATGGACCTGGAGGGCATCATCCTGAGTGAGGTAACACATTCACAAAGGAACTCACACAATATGTACTCACTGATAAGTGGATATTAGCCCAAAACCTAAGATACCCAAGATATAAGATACAATTTCCTAAACACATGAAACTCAAGAAAAATGAAGACTGAAGTGTGAACACTATGCCCCTCCTTAGAAGTGGGAGCAAAACACCCTTGGAAGGAGTTACAGAGACAAAGTTTGGAGTTGAGATAAAAGGATGGACCATGTAGACACTACCATATCCGGGGATCCATCCCATAATCAGCTTCCAAATGCTGACACCATTGCATACACTAGCAAGATTATGCTGAAAGGACCCTGATATAGCTGTCTCTTGTCAGAGTATGCCTGGGCCTAGCAAACATAGAAGTGGATGCTCACAGTCGGCTATTGGATGGATCACATGGCCCCCAATGAAGGAGCTAGAGAAAGTACCAAAGAAGCTAAAAGGATCTGCAACCCTATAGGTGGAACAACATTATGAACTAACCAGTATCCCGGAGCTCTTGACTCTAGCTGCATATGCATCAAAAGATGGCCTAGTCGGCCATCACTGGAAAGAGAGGCCCATTGGACACGCAAACTTTATATGCCCCAGTACAGGGGAACGCCAGGGCCATAAAAGGGGAGTGGGTGGGTAGGGGAGAGGGGGTGGGTGGCTATGGGGGACTTTTGGTATAGCATTGCAAATGTAAATGAGCAAAATACCTAATAAAAAATGGAAAAAAAAAAAAAAAACCAAAAAAAAAAAAAAAAAAAAAAAGAAATAAAGCAGAAAGATGCTTGATCAAGAGTATAGGGACAGAATAGAGGTGAATGCCTCGGCACATGAGTGGTATATTTGTATCTGTTCTCTTAAGTAAAAAAGAAAGATCTATTTGCTCATTGACCCCCTTTCAGCTTTTCCTTCTGCTTTTCTTTCTAGAGTCATTGAGCATCTGTAAGATGTGATGCATGGGTCAGGCACTAAGGAGCCAGCAATGAGCAGGGCAGGTGTAAGTCTGTCTGTGGGTCACAAAGGATAAAATCCTAGAATAATTCCTCCTTTCCTGTACTTAACAGAAGCTTGTGACAATGTCTACTAGGGCCTTGGAATTATTTCTCTGACAAAGTATACCTTTTCTCTCAACATTCCTTATTATCTCTGTATTGTAAGAAATACCATGTGGGTGTATAATTTCAGAAATGGCTTAAATTAGCCATCATCGAAGTTCAACACTCCTGATTGCATCCTCTCAGCTAGGAGGTTGTCACTCTGTAAGGTCACATGTAGGATCTCTTAGAAGGAAAAAGTTTGTTATATTACTTAAAAATTGCAAGATCAAGGAAAATGATGTTTTCACTAGATGATGGCAAATGTATTACAGATCACAGTCAAGCTTGCCCAGAATCCCGACTTCTGTCCTACTCTCCCCGCTAGAGTTTCTGAGCCTGTGTGAGCACCTGTGTCTTTCTTACTCTTCCCTGATGATAGAGAGTGGAGAGAGTAGAGTGAAAAGGAGCCTGTCTTTAAGAAAGAGTTTAGTCTAAAGAAATTGTCCCAGCAGGGAGCAAGACACCAGATTGACAGCTTCTGATTTGTATGCCGACTTAGGGAATCTTGAGCTGTTGATGGTGCCCAGTTTGTCTCTCTTTAACCTGGTGTAGGACTTTCTGCTCCCCTGCCAAGCCTATCTCCTCATGAGTTGAATGATTAGAAGTGATAATTTTTTAGAACAGAGGTGAGAGGCAAAAGTGGAATACCAGACTTTAGCAACTTATGCACATTTATCATAAAGGAAGGACACTACTGAAGGAAGGACACTACTGAAGGAAGGACACTACTGAAGGAAGGACACTACTGAAGGAAGGACACTACTGAAGGAAGGACACTACTGAAGGAAGGACACTACTGAAGGAAGGAAGGACACTACTGAAGGAAGGAAGGACGCTACTGAAGGAAGGACGCTACTGAAGGAAGGACACTACTGAAGGAAGGACACTACTGAAGGAAGGACACTACTGAAGGAAGGACACTACTGAAGGAAGGACACTACTGAAGGAAGGACACTACTGAAGGAAGGACACTACTGAAGGAAGGACACTACTGAAGGAAGAAAACAAGTCCTCTGAGCTGGGAGCATAGGGGGAAGTTGTTTGTTTGCTTATTTATTTATTTTACAATATTGGAAAGAATTATATGAATCTGAGCATTTTAAATTTTGAGTTAGACATAAAAGAACGTTACTTTGCTAAGAGAGCTTTTATGTAGCAGGTTTCCTTTTTATGTGCCAGGATGCTAATGATAATAGTTTTACCTGGACCATGGCATCTTCAGTGTGTGGGAAAACCAGGTCAAATGTTCATAGCTTTAAAACCAAACTAGTTTGTAGTTACCAAGGTCTCCAGAAGAGTCAGTCAGTTTGGGCACCAGATTTGGGCAAGAATTCCAGATGCTGAAGGTCTCAAAAACAATTGAAGTGATGTATCCTACTCATGGCTATTTCTAAATTTGGATAGAAATAATCAATTTTGGAAGATAAATTTCCAATGTAAACAACTTAGACCAATTTAGAAGACAAAAATAAAACATACATTTTCCTTCTCTTTTAAGGAAAAGGTAAGTAAAAAACTAATGAGGTTAAATTCTGTTCTTTTCCACTTTCATGGAGGATTCTAAACTAGAAGGAACTCTCTAGAGGTTAGACTGTTTTGTGATGGACATTCTGCTGAGTGTGAGGCATATAAGCCACTGTGGTGTCACCTGTAGGCTTTTGTACCATGCCAGCAAGGCTGTGTGGCTCCTATTCATACTTGGTTCATTTCCCTTAAATTGGTCTTTCTTATTGTTTTTCATTTTTATTTGATGTAAGACTAATAAACCTTTCTGATAAATAACAGAGCATTTCTGTCGCACAGGCAGGGTTAAAATGCACCCCTTTTGGGGGAAGCCAGATAGGTGTATTTACTCTGTAGAGAGATTTAGAGTTGATTTTTTGTTTTCTTTGTGGTAATTATGTTTGCACTTTGCTGATCACTAGTTGTGCATTATTACAATGGAAGGTGACAATTTGATTGTCTTCAATTGGAGAAACAAGTAATTTTATATTCACTAAGCTGTCAGGTAACACTAACTCACAGAACTGAGAGCTCCTGGCAATGCATTTGGCACCTATATTTAACTGCTTTGATGCTTGCATAACCTCTGCTAAATCAGAAATGCTTCTCCGGCTGGAGATGGTTTTCAGGGCTGTGCAATGAGGTTTTCATTAAGTAGACAAACTGAAAATGAACTGCAAAGCCGTGCGTCTTGCCCCTTTCTCTGCTCCTCCCATCACTGCTCTCCTCTTCCTTTCCTTCACACCCTCCCTTTTCCATTCTCCCCTCCATCTCCACTTTCCCATCCTTCTTTTACAGGAGTCTAAAATGCATCTGATATGTCCTTACCAGAGAGAATTGCCCCATAGCTTTATGTAACTGATGGGAACCTAGAAAATCAGCTTCTTCACATAATTTTGTCCAGCAAAGCTATGCTTGAGATTTCATATTGGGAACAACCTCAATAGTATCAAATTTTCATATCTCTCTCTCTCTCTCTCTCTCTCTCTCTCTCTCTCTCTCTCTCTCTCTCTCTCTCTCCTTTTCTGAGTAACTGACAATAGAGGAAGAATGGAAAAATGTCCAGGGATAGCTTCCTACACTTTCTGTTTGAGAGAATGTAGCTCTGGTCTGTGATTTATTTATTTATTTATTTATTTATTTATTTATTTATTTATTTATTTGTATGAGAGAAGCAGATGAGATGTTCCAGAATCCGACAGTCTATTAGTGGATCAGTTTCAGCGCAGTGGGGATGCTCCTTGAAAAAGAAAGCTTTTCATCCCACGTGAAGAGGATATTCTAAGTGACCATGTGGAAATAAATTCATTATGCTGTTATTTTAGATGGCCTTCTCTTATGAAAGCCACGAAGAGGTCTTTCAGTTGAGCTGAACAGTGGCTGAGCTTGATTAAAACCCTCTGAGTTAGGGTGTGTATTTATAGTAGCCATTGTTCAGTTTTGATCTGACTGTCAAGCCACTGGTTTTATTTATATTCTCTGGTAGTGGCTTTATAGAGCAAAACTCCCAACAGCTACTGTGAGAAAATTCAGTATTATTTTCAAAAGCAAAAAGTATAGTGGTTCCATGATACCAAGTTGTTTTGCTCTTAGGAAGGAACTGGATACACAGGGACAAATGGGATCATTTTAGGTTTTCCATAGGCAGTCAGCCAATCAAAGGCCAGCAGTTGGACGGGTTGCCTGGGCCTTCTAGCAGATACTGACTAGTTAGACAGAGGAGGTTACGTGATGTAACATTATCAGGAGAAACAATTCATGAGTCAAAGCATTCCAAGACATATGAGCTCTAGTCCAAAGAACAGACTTAAGCTATATAAAGTGACAGCAACATTGTCAGCTAAATATAGGCTCCAGAGATACAGATTTGATGACTTGAGAGGAATCTGTTCCAGGTAGTTCCTATTCTGTAAGAACATCAGAGCGCCTTTGGTGACAATTCTGGTGCATCTGTATGGAAAATTAGAGGCCTTAGAAAAATCAAGACCATTAATTTAATGTTAAGTGTATTTCATTGCCTCATCTCTGTTCACTTGCCAGCTTGCTCAGATCCTTGAGTATCCTGACAGGTATCACATCTTGGTGTTCTATATAAACTCTGAAAGAGGAGCTGAAATGCTAGAAGGAAGATGGCTTCTCAGCTTTCCAGTAGCTCTGACAGCGCTCCCCTTGCACTCCCTCAGTTGCTTATTAAGACATGGACAGGGAAAGAAAAATTGGTAAAAGCCCACAGGTATTTGGAGGTGGAGTGGAGAGGACATGAGATTGTGGCTTCAAAGAATACAGAGACCCAGAGAGCAAGGGTGGCCTCTCCAGTGTGTGTGTGTGTGTGTGTGTGTGTGTGTGTGTGTGTGTGTGTGTGTGTGTTTGTGTGTGTGTATCCTGCAAGAGGTGTCTTCACTGTAAGATCTATTTTATATCTATAGGTGTTCTGCTTGCATGTGCATCTGTGTACCATACAGGTACCTAATGACCTTACATGTCTTCACAAAGGGACATTGGATTTCCTGGAACTACAGTTATAGAAGTTTGTTAGTTACCATAGAAGTGGTGGGATTTGAACCCAAGTCCTCTGTAAGAGCAACAGTTGTTCTTCACCAAACAGGCCATTTCTCCAGCCCTCAAGACTCTCTTCACGTTAAAGTGTAGAGTTAGGCGTTTCCTTGCAACCCTCTCAAATCCCTGAACGTGGGAATTGGAGGCACAGGAAAAAGGCTTGGAAGTCATTCTTTGCCCTAGCCTGGGTGGACTGGAATCCTTTGTGAGGGTTCCTGGGCATTGTGCATTTTGGCAGCTGAATGTATCTGTTACTCACGCTCCTTAAAATGAGAGGCAGTGTTATATTTTTTTGGAAAATGAACTTATTTCTCAGAATCAGATCAAGTGCAGTGTTCAGGAAATAATGAGTTATCTAACCGAGATGAGTCTATGCTGAGGTTCAAAAAATAAATGTAAGCATTGCACTGAACTTTAATAGTTTTATTATCAGCAAATGAGCTTATAAGTGCTGCTTTGTGTTAGAACAGCATTTCTTTTTTATTTTTAGATTTTATTACTTCTTTTATTTTTGAGATTATGATATAATTACATCATTTCCTCCTCCCTCCAAGCCCTCCCATTCACCCCTCCTTGCTCTCTTTTAAATTCATAGCCTCTTTTTTCATTATTGCCACCATGTGTATGTGTAGGCACAGAATTCTTTTGAATAAGTGTAACATACCTAAAAAGGGAGTGTTATTTGATAATAACCAAAATAATAAAATATTAGATAATAGTTCTGTGCCATTATATTGGAAAGGTTCTGTATATCATACTTTTCTGAAGCAGAGGCCTTAGTGTATGTATGTGTCCACCATCTTCCTCCTTTTATAAAGCCCAGACCACCTCACCTGCCTTGCTCAAGAACAGAGTGTACATTTACCACTGAATCACTTGGCAGTAACCTAAGCATCTGGACCCTTACACTGGGGCTTAAGGTAGAGTGCTTGTCCCTTTGTTGGAGTAGAGATGGTCCTGCTGGTGTTCTGGAAACAGCATTGATTATGGAGCATTGTCCCCATCAAGCTCATAACCCCAAATCTTAAGCTGGAAGGTCTTCTCAATGGTCCAACATCCAAGGGGAGTCACTTGATCTATTGGGCAGATATAGTTCAAGTGCAGGGAACATATGATGGGAACTGAGTTTCATATGTCCCAAGACATACAATTCTTTTTGGAGGTTTTCCTTGATAATAGCTATGCCCCAGAAAACCATCTTGTTTAACCAGTGTGATAAGTTGACAATGTAGTTTTCCTCTCTGATTATAATGTGCTCTGTGTAGTCAATACACTGGTACCATGTGAGTGTAATTTCCTCTTTTATTTGATCTCCAATGCACTGTATTATAAATAAACAGTTAAAAAAAACACCAAACAAATCTGTTGCATTTCCTTTTAAGATTGTACCACTGTAGACACTTGTTCTAGTAAAGTAGAATTGGGCACATTTGATTGCATTTAAATTTTTCATGCTTCAGCAGTTTGGCTGGGAGCACAGCAAAGAAAAATCCCATGAGCGAGGAGAGTTGAGAATAATAGAACTTGATTTTGTGTATTATAGCGGCAACATTTGCGCTGCTTTAGTAGGGTTGTGTCAGCACTTCCATTATAAACCCCTGTTTTCAGGGGCTTTAACTAGGAAGATTTTTTTTAATACAAATTAAAAAAACAATTCATTCGAATGATTTTTAAGTTATAATAGAGCAAAAATAAAACAAAGTAAAGTCACATAAAATTGACCATTTTCGCAAAGATTTTCATTTTTTGTTGCTCATTAGTTGTGTGGGACATAGCTAGGTGAGGTGCTACCTAATATACAGAGGTGGAGTGTATGGAAACACCGTTGTAGTGGATAGTATATAAGCATATTTAAAACAAGTGTGAGAATTCACACAAAGCTGGCAAACCATAATTAACAAGGTGTATTCGATTCATGGACTCCTAAAGCAGGTGACTTGGGTAGAGTGATGGGAACAAGGGTTTCACCAAAGTTGATTGTCTGTGCTTCCTAAAGTACAGCTCAGTTGCTGTAGGAAAGTGTCAAGGAGGATTGCTAAGACGTGGAAGAGTGCCAAGGTAAGGTTACCTACACATGCTTGCTGTGCAAACCTGACACGAGTTCGATTTCCAGAATCCACTCCTGAATGTTGTCCTCTGGTCTCCACATACATTACTCGGCAAGTGGCCTCTTGCATCTTTGATACCTCTTCCCACCCCAATATTAAAAATGAACAATAAGAAAGGATAATACTAAGGAAAGAAACAAATGAGGACATAATCAGTTAAATTGAAGACTATATAATCATTTATGTGTAAAAATTAGTAAGCATGATCCAGTAGTAATCTATGATTTATTTAATAAACTATGTGACAGCAAGATGGCTTTGCAGATAAAGGTGCTTGCAGCTAAGTTAAATTTTAGGACCTACATAGTTGAGGAGAGAACCTGCTCCGGCAAGTAGTTTTCTGGCCTCCACATGTGCACGCGCACATGTGCACACAAGCGCATGCACATACGCACTGATAGAAATATAACAATTAAAAAAGCTATGCATTAAAAATAAGTTGTGTGTATATTCATATAAAAGACAAACAACTGCCACTTAGTGTTTCTCAACCTGTGAGTCGCAAGCCCATTGGGTAATATACCAAACATTCTGCATATCAGATATTTATAATATAATTCATAACAGTAGCAAAATTAGAGTTATGAAGTATTAATGAAATCATCTTATGGTTGGGGTCACCACAGCATGAGGAACTGTATTAAACTGCGTTGGCAAGGTTGAGAACATATGTCCTAGACTAATGCAACACAACAACCAAGCTACTGCTGAGAACTGAAATAGCCCAACTGTCTTATCCAAAGGAAATACCTTGATGCGAGAACAAGAATCCCCTCCTCCTCTGTGGACAACATAGCGCAGAGTGCTAATAAAGCAAGCACAGAGAGGATGTCAAGCACGATCCGAGGAGCGCTCTTAGGCCACAGCGTGTCGACCTCCTTACCAAGGCATGGGCTGGGAGCTTCTCCTACCTCCCCACTCCTCTGCCTGGTTATGGTGTGAGCTGAGGATGAACAGTCGGCTTTAATATATTGGCAGCTGAGCTGGTATTTGAAACCTTGATACACATTTGTGTTTGTGGGTGTAAAAGAAAAGACAGCTTGTGTGCCACTGTAAATAGGCTTCTGATGGGTCACTAGAGGGTTCACCAGAAGCTTGCCGATGGAGGAGAGGTGAGGCCTCTCCCCACTAATTGTATTCAGCGTGTAATTTCTAAACTTCCCTCTGAATTTTGATTTTCAATTAACACTCCCCATTTGAAGATAATTTTCTATTTAATGTAATTGCAGGAAATAATTTATTGGCTGATTAAGACTGAGGGCCCAGCCTTCCTTAAGAAAAACACTCACCAACCTGCCTTTAAACTCAACTCATAGCTTTGGACAGATTGAGTCTATTTTTACAGCTGCAGCGTTGTTTAATAAGGATCGTACCATTGTTAACCAGCATAGTCTGTCGTCAAAATGATTCTTAAGAGACTGTTTACATTTTGCGTTTTGTGTCATGATTAATTTATACTAAAGCAACAATCACAGATACTGCTACTGGAAGGCAGCAGATTACTTTATAATAAGAGGCTGCTTGTTGGAGAGAACCTAAGTCACTCTGAGTTTTGGATTATGACTTTTTCTTCACTTGCATTGAAGTGTTTCTAAAAGGTGGCAGTCAACTCATTCATTCGTTTTTAATGTGTGTGATTACATTAGGGCTAACTGCCCATTATCTGAACAATGCAAACACTCTTGCTGCCTGTGACCGATGCTTGATAACTTACAGGACAGTTATAATTGCCTGGTTTTGCAGTGGTATTTCTGGGGCCCGTACAGTAGGTTCTGTAGTGACTTTCAATACTGAGACTCATCCATTGGTTATGATTCTCCATGTGTGCATGTATTTCCCCATTTGTTAGCACCAACAGGAGTCACTGGAGAATGTGTCTGAGTCTTTGAAACGGTGCTCTTTAGAACATTCGGTTTCTCTCTTTTTAGGGAAATAGAGCTATTCATCTGCAAACTGTTCTATTTTCTAGTCTCATCTAAAGAGATGAAAGTTTTGGTATTTGTACAATGATTATTATAAGTAGGTATCAGCATTTTATTATGTTTCAAAGCACTTCAAAAGCCCGTAATACTTTTATTTAGAACTGTGCATAATTAGTTTAGCTGATCTTCTATTAATGTTTTTCACTGTAGGATACTAACTCTGAGCCCCCTCATTAATTGTGAGAAATTTAGCATTAGCTGTTAAATCCTATGTGAAACATGGGCTGCTACATAAAAACTACTGTTTAAATTGGAATTAACTTAATTATTTTTCCTTGCACTTGATATTTCCTTCACTGCAATATTCATGAAAGCATGTGACAGATTTGTAAATTTAACTGTTAATCTCAGATTTCTAGACCCTTTAATCAGTATTTATTTGTCTGTAGAAACAGTACAGGCAAGTTAATGATTTGCTAATTTGAAAAATGCTCATGTGGTTCCCTATGTTAACTGATTTGTGCATTTAAAAATGGTATGAAATCAATTAATGTTAAAGAGCAATTAAGGTGGCGATTGTATTCCTTCCATTACACAGCAGTTTCAAAGGAAATACAATAAATAAAAATCAACACGAAGCTTTAGGGGAAAATGGATTCTTCCATTAATTTGTAAACTTTTAGTGATTTGGTCACTGACCCCTTTACTAAGAAATTCATCTTTCTAAAGTGATGCTCTCAGAGCTCTGTAATTTTGCATTACATGCTTTTTGATCTCATCTGAAGCACACAATGAAGACCCCACTACACAGTCCTTTGACAGTCTCTTTGTGAAGACTGCCACTAATGAGAGAGACGTTAAACCTCTAGTAGGCACAGGAGGCATTTTATATTTTCATAGTAGATGCTATGAGTCATGTGTATTCTTTCTGACATGAAATGGAGATATAATTATTTTAGAAATTCAACTAAAATGCCACAAAGTTGCTATAACATTTATCTGACACTAGAAGCCATTCAGTCAACATGACACTTAAAAGTTAAGAAGCAATTCTTAATGAAAAGTTTCATATAGGCCATTGGTGTGCGGTCTGCCACTCATAATCAATATTTAAGATAGGAAGTCATGACCAGTTTTATTAGCATATTAAGGACAAATTATTTAATGAGTCTAATTTTTTTAAACATAAGCTTAAATTCTCCCTTCATCACTCTGTGAGAGAGTTAGGTATTCTCTCTCTGAAGTCTCCCCTCAGAGTTGTTCATTAGTCCGTCTACTGACTCACTCGGTCTTTCCACTGCTAACCACCAACCCAAGTACCCTTGCCACCAGAAACTCATAAAGCCTGGAAGAAGGGCATACAAATACATATATTGTACATCATGAAAACGTATAAAGATCAGATTTGGGGGTTGTGTAAAGCAGTTAGGGGGCACAGGTAAAGAGAAGGAGGAGGATAACAAATAAGCCAATTGTCCTTTGCAGTTTACACTGTCAATTTCTCTGTTTCAAAGATTTTTATTTTTTTGCTATTATTTTATTATTAGTCAAATACAATAGCTTCTAATTTGTTTGTTCAGAGTCCTCTAATCCACAGTGTTTCCCTTCTTCTGCAGAAGAATGTCTTCCAAGCAAGCCACCTCTCCATTTGCCTGTACAGCGGATGGAGAGGAAGCAATGACCCAGGACTTGACCTCAAGGGAAAAGGAAGAGGGCAGTGATCAACACCCGGCCTCCCATCTGCCTCTGCACCCCATAATGCACAACAAACCTCACTCTGAGGAGCTGCCTACACTTGTCAGTACCATTCAACAAGATGCTGACTGGGACAGCGTTCTGTCATCTCAGCAAAGAATGGTGAGCACCACAATTCTAGTGCCTGCTATCAGCGATGGGATATGTTAAGGAAAACGAAAATACATGGCTTCACAGTATTCCTGGTCAGACCACAAAACAAACATGCGGCATACATACCGTTGTTATTATTCTGGTAACTGGGAAAACTTGGAAAGCAGTTTGTGATCTAGGCTATGGCTATAATTAGGTCTGCTTGACAAAAGAATATTGATTTACTTTTTAAACAAGCAGAAGTCAGTTATCTTATACCTTCCATTTTAATTTAATGTGATTAATTTAGTAATGTCACAAAATAGATATTCGAATGAAGTGTGTCTGTGTATTAACATTGAACAATTAAGCAAATATGTCCATGTGAATGAGATCCTAGTGTGACTACATCTTCAATAAGGACATGCCTGTATCTATCATTTTAAATGAGAAGTCATGTGCCTATATATTACTATCAAAGGAGCATTGGAGACTACTGTACCATCCAATCAGACCACATAGGTTTTCTCTAGAAGCAGAAACAACATTCCAAGTAATGCAGGAGTAGGGAACTTTCCCATGGTAAATTCTACCTTATAAACATCCCAACAGAAGCCTCAGGACGGACATTAATTATCTAGTCCAACAACAATCTTCTTCTTTTATTATCATCTAGAAGAAACCAGAACCTTGATATGCCTTAACCCTAGATTGTATTTTTTAACTTTTGGGTGACCAAAAATTAAGTTAGTGAAAAATATCTTAAGTAGACAATGAGAGTTTTAGTCCTAAACAAAAAACAAGATATCATTTTAAATGCCTTTGTTAACAAATGAACATACTGACATAAATAACTCCCAGAGGGAGAAAGGTTTTTGTTTTTCAAATGTTTTTGTAGACACAGTATAGGTGTGGGGGAGGGAATCAAAGGATGAATGGAGCATGTCTTGAATAATTTTAGATTTACTCCATGATTAACAAATTTCATTATGACATTTTCATAATGCATGTAGTACTTTTATTACAGTTTCCTGCTCTTCTACCATTTCTTAAACACCCCCTTCCTCTACTTTTTCTGTTCTAAGTTCCTGATAGTCCTTTCAGGTCAACGTTTCTCTCCCACCATATTCAACTTGTTTCATCTATGGGGGAGGGATACTTATACTTTTCTTTGTGTATTTGACTTATTTCTCCTAACATGATGATCTCCAGATTTTCTTGCAAATGACATCATTTTGTTCTTTTATACACGGGGAATCAAGAGTGAATAGTTTTCTGGGCTGGAGAAAGGGAAGGCAAATATATATCGAGGCAGGAATGGAGAACATTTTCTGATTGAACTTAACTTGTTCATTCCATGACTGCACGGTGGCATGGCTGAGGTGCATATCCACTCTCTGCTCCTCGCTCATAGGCAGGATAATGCGACTGCTTGGTCTTTATTTGAACAGATATGTATGGAGCACCTTCTGGATGCCACACATTCCCTAACTATAGCTGTATTATGGTGAAGCAGAGGTGATGCATGCCTGTCTGGAGGTTGTGTTCTTGGACAGGGGACAGACATGCAAATATGTATATAGTTGAAGTTGTCCATGCTATGCAGAAGATCAGAATGTTGTCTGAAAGCACAATGAGGTGAATCTAACTTTGAATATAGATGGATAGGATGCCCTCTCCAACCTAAGGCGGACAGAAAGTAGTCAGAGTAGGGCAAAGAATAAATCCGTGGAGAGAACAGCATGTTTAGAGTGTCTGAGGTGATAAACCCAGAACTTAATTTAAGGAAATGAAAGATGGTCTTTGTGGTCAGAGGATAATGAATGAAGATACATCAGATGCGGTTGGAAAAATAGATAGGAGCCATATCATACAGGCCTTGGAGATGGCATTGTGGAGGTGAGATGTGATCTGAGTGCAGTGGGAGCAGCCTTTGAAGGGCTGAGGAAGGCTTCTCACAGATAATTCCAACTGTGGCCCAGTGAATGGATGGGCGGGCAGCAAGAGTGAAAGGACGGGCCCTGGGGTTTCTACTTCAGAAACCTAGATGAAAGATTACAGTGACTTGGATTAATGTAAACAAAGGGGGGCACAGAGAGGGACTGGCTCAAGATAGCTGTGCTTTGATGCCATGCGCAGGCCTGACCAAGTATAAGTAACTGGACTGGAAATGTATGGGGAGAGGCAGGGACAATACACTCAAGTTCTGTTTCTTCTGAGGGCACTTTCCTTATTTTTCTTAGAAAAACTTTATTTTTGGCAAGTGCTAGGTTGCTTTGCTGAGTTAGTCTGAATTTTTTGTTATGTAGAACTTGTCAGAAAATAGATACTAATGTATATGTAATAATTTATGTTACGTATGATTTATGGTAGTGTAAAATAGCTTAAGGTTGCAAACATATTATAGATTAGTGTGAAAGAGACCATTCTCATAGAAATGTTTCCAAACTTTCGCTATGCTTTCTGCTGGAGCTTTTGTGTTCTCCAAATGCTGGAAAGCCAAAATATTTGTTTAACTCCCACTCTATAGCGTTTCCCAGCTGTGTACTTATATGGTGCAATAAAAGGATTTAACAAATGGGAAATAGCAGCTGCATGTGGAAACTTTCTTTGTGTTCCCTCTTCACCAGATAGAGTCAACAACATGGAGCCTGTAGCCTCGGACCTGAACTGACCTAGGCCACAGATCAGGTCACCAGGCAGCTTCTGTTTCTTGTAAAGAAAAACAATGGGAAGGATTTTTATGTTCCTGCCAGACCTGCAAATGTGTGTGTGTGTTTGTATAACGTGTGTATGTTTGGGTGGAGTGTGTGTGTGTGTGTGTGTGTGTGTGTGTATGTGTTTGTATAGCATGTGTATGTTTGGGTGGAGTGTGTGTGTATGTGTGTGTGTGTGTATGTGTGTGTGTGTGTTGGAGTAGGAAGACTGTGACTGATGTGAAATTTTAATTTATTTCATTAACTAAGAAGTATAAAGCACATTGATGAAGAGCCCAGGCATTTGCAGTTGTCTTCTATGGATCCTGTCTGTCTGTTTGCTTGCTTGATTACTATCAACTGAATCCCATCAAATACTGTAGAGAAATAGAAGCCAAGAATGACTATACAAACTACAACACACATTTGTCAGGGCTTCTTCAGTTTCTGGAATCAGTTTCCACAATGGTCCTCATCTTCTGGACAGCATTTGGTCTACCGAATCCAGAAGGGTTTCACTGGGAAATATCAGGAACAAAAGTAGAAAAGACAAAAAAATTCACCAGTCCCCATGACCTGACTAGAAAAAAAGTTTCAACTTAGCATCCTGGTTATTTTAAGTGGAAACTCAATAAAGTAAGATGCCACACAGTTTCCAGTAATAAAAACAATGCGGAGGAATCTAAGCACAGAAGGAGGATAGAAGTTCTAGGGAAGGGATTTCACAGACCAATGCGATATAAAACAGAAACCAGAATGTCTGATTTTAAATTTAGTGTTTTTTTTTTAATCAACTGGTGACTTTTTTATGGTTGAAGTGTTAGTACACATAAGAATGTCTGTCTGCTTCTGTGTACAGCACTTCTTCTTGTCATGGTTTTCTGGGTACCAATACCTTTTTGGCATAGGAACATTGACACCATCCAGAGATGTGCATTTTCATTCTTATTGACCCTGTGCCATTAGTAAAGAATGCACACACGTAATAAAATGTACACAGCACATTTCTTTCTGATGTCAGTGTGAAGGAGCATCTCTGTGATAGCTAGTAGTGACTGATATTTGTTCTTATATGTAATTATTTCCACAAAAGTTTTATGTGTAGAAAGAACATGTGAGCTTAGGTATTGTTAGTAAACTTCTCTGCAAATTACATATTTTGTGGGGCAGGGTGTGTTGTGAAGATTGCATTTCTGTGTAGCTATTGTATCAAATGAATGAGTTGAGAGGTGCATGGAATACTATGTTCTCCTACTAGTACAATTTTATTCTCTTCTTCTTTTTTTGCTTTAAAATGTAATTTAAAGAGGTAGATAACCATTGGCCATGGGGCTTTGGAATGACTACTCAGTTCCAGATACAAAGACTACTTGTGATAATATCAGGTTTCTGTTCTAGTAGAATTTACATAGCACCAGGTCTCAGAGTCAGACAGTTCAAACAGTGAGGAAGATTCAGTGAGGGGAGAATGAGAAGGAAGATCTTTCTAAAGAGGAAAACTTTCAGCTGAAATTTGGAACAAGTCAATTGTACAGAGACTTGGAGATGATAAATATAAAAGTACTTACAAGTAGTAAAAAGTAATATAGTAAGTACAAAAATCTTAACAATTTCTCAATTTTAACAGTGTTTGGATTTAAAATATGTTTTTATTTATCTACTTCCTGCCCACCACCTCTCACCAATTCCCCCTGACAACCAACCCAACTTCTTCCTGACTTTATGTCCTCTTTGAAAATTTGTTACTATATTAATAAATAATATTAATAGTTTCCTGAGTTCAACTAGTGCTATACCGATGTGAAAGGATGTAGGACCATCCACTGGGGGACAGACCACCTATCAGTAGGCACATTCCCACAGAAGAGTGAATCAGCAGCTTCTAACTCTCAATAGGTCCTTTGATAGAGATGGAGCCTCAGCAGCCCCTGGAATTTTCACTGGCTTGATATTGTTAAGGTCTTATCCAAGTAGATGTTGCTGATGTGGGCTGATGTGTATACCAGCCACGTCATGTCCAAAAACATTCCACAACTCTCCTTCCCATCCTATGTCTCTTACATTCTTTTTTCCCACTCTTCCATCATGTTTCCTGAATCTTGGATATGGTGAGGTTGATATAGATGACCCATCTATGGCTAAGTACCTGAAGTCAGCACTTTGACCAGTTATTGGTCTCTGCATTAACTACCATCAACTGCAATAAGAAGCTCCTCTGACCAAGGTTGGAAGCAGCACAATTATATGGATATAAACATAATATTAGGAGGGCAGTTTGACAACCCTCCATTTAGTATAATAGCCTCAATAGACTTCCCTATTAGACTCTATGATCTTTCAAGTCATAGACCTTTGACCAGGTTACAGTATCAGACAAAAATACCTCTTATGAAACAAGTCTCTAATCCAATCAGAAAAAAGTTGGTTATTATCACAACTGTCATACCATGATCACACTAGTGGAAACATCTTTTCTGGCAGGTTGATGCTATAGCATGAAGGGTCCAGAACTGGGAAATGTCTTTCTGCCCCGGTAGCCTGAACAGCACCTTCTGGCACTGTGAAAGCCATTAGGAGAGATTCCTGGTCAATTTGAGATTTCTTAATGTCCTGCAACCAAAGTGTCTTTAGCAGTTAGTACAAACATCTTTTGATTAGTGTATTTGAACAACAAAACACAGCAGAGTGTCTGGAGAGGACAGAATGATGTGGAATGAAATCAAGGGCAGGCAGAGGATACATATCATAGAGTCTCAAAGGTTGTAATGAAATGTTTGAACTTTGTTTCAAGTGCAAGAGGAAGCCATTGGGAGATTTTAAGCAAGACAGTAATAACGTTTTATTTAACTTTCTCATAGATCGCATTGCTTACTGTGCAGGTACAACTGGGATGAGGCTGGGAGAGGTAACAGTTTCAGAGGTTATCCATTGAGACCACGAAGGCAGGAGCTTAGTCAAAATTGGGTGAAATAAAAGAGGCCAACGTCCAGGGACACAGTGATAGACATACACATTCCCGATCAAACCATGGTGACTTCTGTGTGACCATGAAAATGTGATGAGACACCAATGGTTTGGCTCTATCTTTATGTGGAGAGAGAGAGAGAGAGAGAGAGAGAGAGTGCATGTGTGTGGGATCAATGTGTGTAGCTATATGTGAGAATGCACACATGTATATATGTTTATAGAGGTCAGAGGCTGATGTTAGTTGTTTTCTTCAATCACCTTCCACTTGATTTACTGAGACAGGGTCACTTGCTGAACCCAGGGCTTGCCAATTTGCCTAGTCTAACTAACTAACTTCCCCAGGGTCTTAACTCAGGAATTTTGTGATTACAAACTGACCACCTTACCTGCCTGACTTTTATGTGAGTCCCAGAAATTCAAACTCTGTTTACTAGGAAGTCCTTTATCCATTGAGCCACATCCCCAGCCAACACAGGGTCCTTCTTGAAAAATGTACAACGTGACAATAAGGTTTAAAGTAGGACTCATGAACATAGGCCTTTGTCCATTTACACTCACAATCATATTGATATTTATTAGGCAAAGATGTTATTACATATATCTGCGTTTGAACTACTCATTAAGTAGAAAAAAACTACATTGAACCCTCAGCCCAGAATGTCTGAAGCTCTTGCTTTAGAGAGGCAAGTGGACTAGCTTTCTTGCTTGTAGGGACTGTAGCTTAGGAAGTGTAATTGATCTGCTCCTGATTGCTTGCAGCCTACCAGAGGACTGATGCACAGTTCTTATGACCCCTGGTCAATCTATGAAAAACTCAAAAAATACAGAAAAGAGCAAGATTTAGATGGTGATTTTTATTTTTTAGAGAAGTTTTAAGGTAAGATGCACATCAACAAGAGATGTGAAGATTATTCTTTGTTATAATCAAAAGAAATAATAATGCCATGCTGGACCACTCGATAGTGACCAGGAGCAATGCTTCCTTGCTTGCAAGCTGTTGGGCCTCTCTGCCTCTTGCTTCAGCCAAGCAAAATTGCTAGTCAGCACTGGAGTGTTTTCTGTAGTTCACTTGGAGTCATAAAATTTCTGGTGTGGACTTTGTACCATTTCTCGGAACATGGCTGTTGTCATTGTGTGATAACATAGTCCAGGAATTCTCACTGGGGATTTAATCTTCTGCCACACTTCATGTTGTGACAGACTTTTAGAAGATTTCTCATCTTGCTTCTTTTTGAAAGATTTAAGAATGTTGAATTGTTGCCAAGGTTTTTTGTGTGTGTGTGTATGTGTGAGAGAAAGAGATTTAGTAATTTAAGGTACTAGGTACCACCCCGATGAATTTAATTTCAATACATTTATTGGGGCTATAATTCAGTAAGTGTGGTTCACCTGGTCTGACTAGTATTGTCCTCATGCCCGAGGGCAGGTTGATCTGTCTACTGTGTGGTGTCTGATCAATATCTGAAACCCATGGGAAAAAATTCAAACTGGCAATATTTAGGCTTCTTGAGAAATTTAGTTACTTCTTGTCTTAGTTACTTTTCTTCTGCTGTGACAAATCACCATTACCAAGGCAACTTATAGAAGAAACAGTTTCATAGGAGTTTCAAAGGACAGGTCTGTGACCATGATAGTAGGAAACATGGCAGCAGGCAGGTACTAGAATAGTAGTAGCTGAAAGCCTACATCTGATCCATAAGCATGTACATGTACATATATATATACATATATATATACATATACATACATATATATACATATATATGTATGTACACATATGTATATATATTCATATATATTTGTGTGTATATATATTGAGAGAGAAAGAGAGAGAGAGAGATTGAATATGAATGGCCCCTATAGGTTCATATAGGGTTTGGAAGGTTTAGGAGTGTGGCCTATTTTGAGTAGTTGGGCCTTGTTGGAGGTGTGGCTTCGCAATAGGAGGGTTTTTTTGTTGTTTTTGTTTTTGTTTTTTTAAGAAGTCCCATAAAGAACGGGGGAGAAAGCATTCAAACATATGAGCCTTATTCAAACCACCACACTACTATTCTCATTTTCTAATTTTGAAAATTCATTCAACTTAGAATTCAAACTTAGGTGTTGATTAGGGGAAGATGTCCAACTGTAGCCCAAAAGACACCAAACAGTATTATTCCCTTTTCCCATAACTTTGAAATCAGCATACAGCGCTGTCTCTTTTTATAAAAATTATTTCATTAATTTAATCACAAACTTAGTTGCAGTTCATGCTGTAGAGTAAAGCCCCATTTTGCTATGTGGAATTTGTTAAACCTTGCCGTGGCAGTGACATGGGAAACTTGTTTGTGTGTTTAACACACTGATACTCTACTGTAACTTTAATGCCTGGATCATGCCCTATGTTTCCTTTCTGTTATTTTTCCTCCATGATACTCTAAAAGACTTCCTCAAACCTTGACTGTTTAAATAAAAAAGAAAGAGGTTATTGGAGTGCTCCTGAAGGAAACTTGGACACTTTTGGAATTCTGAGTGGCCATATCCTACTTTGTCCTATTAGTGATGTCATAGTTCTTTGTAAAGACACTTTCTGAAAAAGGTTTTCTTCTTACCTGGCATATAATCAAAATCTTTATCAGAAGCAGAAACACTAGCTGCTCTGCAATGGTTGACTTCCCCTTGGGCACGAAGGGATCAGGTATGCATGCTGATTAGCACAATCCAGTCATTAGCATGTGATTATGTGGGCTACATATTGAACACCTGCCAAAATCTAAGAATCCCATACTTTGCTGTATCCATGCAAAGACTTGTATTTCGTCTGTGTTTTGACAGTTTGAGGAAAATCAGTCCCTGCTATCTTTTCTGTCACTATAATAAAACTGTGTGCACAGTGTCTCTTCAAGGAGCTGGGCTATGCCACGCTCAACTCGGGACTGTGTCTGTATAAGCTCCAGTGGCTAGGCTTGTAGAGGACTGAACCCCATCACTGATGTCACTTGTCATTCACACATTTCTACCCAATCATGGGTATTGTTGTTTGGGTGATTTGGCCATCTTTTCCTAATTTTTTCCTAATCAATTTTATGTGATTTGTTTCCCCATGAATAGTTTTCTTTTCTTTTTCTGAGTGCCACTAGTGTACATGTTGCGCTTTCCTAGGTTGCTGGTCTACCACAGAGTGTGTCTTGTCATCCATGATGCCGCTCTTCCCTGTTGCTGGTTTATTGTAGAGAGTGTATCTTGGAGTTGCACTTCTACAGAGCAGAAGTTGTACCATGATAATTATATAAAACAACATTTGATTGTATCAGAAACTGGTGTAATCTGGTATAGAAGAAACAGCTTGAACAGGATGATCCTCAGGTTTTATTTTTCTTATGGATGAACATATTTGAATGTAGAAGACTTTTACTTTTGAAATAATCCTGTTAGAATTTGTTGTCGTTAATCAGTGGGGGACTACTTCAGGACACCAATGCTTTTCTGCTTAAAGTAGAACTCCATAGCGCTTCCAGTCTGCAAGTGGTTTGGGCCCATGTATACACTTCTTCAAAATTCTTCACGCCATCTCTTCTTGCCTGGCTGTGAGCACTTCACCAGAATGAAAAACAATAACTGAAATAATGAAACCTGCATATTTGTGATGGTCTAAGGAACGTGCTCTAGAGGGGAGGGTATGGACCGAGTGGCATGTAGGGATTTTCAGGACTACTTTGAGCTTTTTAGGGGAGCATGAACTTCCTCTGCAGCCCCTTTAAACTGATGGGATGGGATGGGATGGGATGGGATGGGATGGGATGGGATGGGATGGGACGGGATGGGGAGGACAGTGGTGGTCGTTCCTGCTTTGTAACCACAAGCCAGTGCTGTTTGCCTTCCTTAGGGTCTGTCTTCTCTAATTCCAATGGAGCTGGGTTTTCCAGGAAGGCAATTGAATCTCACCTGCACCATTCAGAGCCTGAAAGGCTCTGATGAGGACTCAAGCAGGAGAGATCTCATCCTGCTCACCCTGTTCTCTCCACAAACACATCCAGTTCTTCACTAGACAAGCCTTCAATAAATGTGTATTAATCACTTTAGTATGCAAATTATTCCACCATTTGATTGTCCTTCTCAATTAAAAGTTTTCCTTGTTTCTCAAGAGAGGTGTAACCTTTTAAAAGAACAACTCTAAGCTATCATTCCCTTTTGTTAACATAGCCTTCCATGAGATAACATTTATTATGTTGTAATATTAACCTTCTAGCTATTTTTTTGGTGCTACTACATTCCCATGATTGCTAGGCATTATTTTTCTAGGTGATGCAAATTGAATTCAATATTATATCTTTTCATGAACTACATTCTTAGATCCAAAGTATAATTTACAAACCTTCACTAATAAAATTTTACAATCAGGTTGAAATTAGAAATGGATATTTAGGCATTTAATTTATCTTCTTTATATTTCCTTAGTACCCTAGAAAATGGAAAATCTTGTTTAACTAAAATGATTGGAAATTATTTGTAAACTTTTGTTTTTATCATTATTTAACTCCAAGTTATTTCTATTACCAGTGTGTTGAGAGTAGCTTGAATACAATATTCTAAAATTCATCTAATTTCTGATAGGACTTATGTCTTTTCAAGCACAGATAGACTAGAGCAGTGTCACAGAATACACTCATGATATGAAATGTCAACAAAATGGAAAAGGAAGAATTAGAACACTTAGATGACAATTATTTTTATTTTGGACTGCGTGTGTCTGTGTGTCTGTGTGTAACTGTGTGTGTATATGTCTCTGTGTGTGTCTTGTAATTATTGAGATGTAGCTTGGATTAAACAAATCAAGGATACCATTACTTTCCTGATAAATGAAGAGCTCCACAGGCATGCTTTCAGTCTACAGGTGGTTTGGGTTTATGCATATTTTCTTGTACAGATTCTTCAGTTAATTTCTTCTTATCTCCATGAAGAAATTGAGGAAACTTTTGCACTTGAATTTATCAGTATTATTTGACTTTCAGCTGTTTTATTTTGTACTTTTTCATTTTGATAAAACCTGTTTCATTTTGCACAAACACAACTATACTTTGTTTATAATTTGAATGTAGTGGTTTGGGCTATTGTTCTTTTTAAAATGGCAAAATAGGTTAAGGAATGAATCTTAGTTGTTGGTATTTGAAAGTTCCCTCTCAGAAAGTGCAGACTGGTGATGTGGTTGTCAATAAAGGCTTATTGCCTGAGGTGGGAAAAGGCAGAGCTTCAGGCACTAGGGGACCTGATGGTCAGGTTAGACTTCCTACTGCTTTGTGTCAATGTTGAGACATTTAGTGCCTAGTTTCCCCCCTTTCTGCAAATACAGAGATAAGTTTGTAGATACATGTATGCATGTATGCATGGATGGATGGATGGATGGATGGATGGATGGATGTTTTACAACACTGTAGCATCTGGAAATTATTTTTAGTCTGTTCATATTTTGTTCTCCTTGTAGACATTGAAATCAGAATGCTGAAGATGTTACATATATTTTTCTAGATTAACACAAGTTTCCTGTTAAGCTCATCATAGGTATTTGATGTATTAGAAAGCCATTAAAAGACTTTTGCAGTGAAATCCTCAAAATTGGAACATGTACTAGACAGAAGCCAATGAAGAGAGATTGTTGGGCTGAAAGAGGCCTTGAGACTAAGTGTGTACAGTGTGCAAAGTGATCTGTCCGGTCTTTCTTCCCTAGATTAGCTTCGCCTTGAAAGGTCTTCACTGTTTGTAGAAAAACATCTTTATTAAGAAACAAGTGGATCTAACAAACCCTAATTGGGACCTGGCACTTTTTAATGTTAAGATGGGTAAGGTTTGAAGAACAGAGCCTGAGTAGTTTGTCTAATTTTAAGCATACCAGTTGTCTTGCTGGTTATAACAATCACAATGATAACACATGGTTAATTTTCAAACCACTCAGATGTCTCTCAGATAAAGGAGAGAGAAAATCATCTTCCCAGAGCTTAGCAGGAGGAATAGACTTGACATTAGAGCAGACTTTGAGAAAACGACTGTGGAGCCTTGGGCCCCTCCACACAGTGGACCTGTGATCTGTAAGAACTTGTGCAACGTGTACAACTTTTGCGTAATTCTTCCCACACCCAGTGCCTCGGATTGTCAACAAAAGGGGGAAAAAGACTCCTTTCTGGAGCTGTTCTCCCTGGTGGGACTGGGAGGGGACCCAGAAGGCTGCTACCTTACCAAAAGCCTGTGCTCATCTCTGCCACTGATTTGTCATGTGACTTTAGGAAAGCCACTCTTAATTCTTGACTTGAATTTCTTCATCTCAAAATTGAAAGATTTGAATTGTAATTGCCAAGTCTCAAACCACTTTTAACTCCCGTTTTCAGAGCTGAAGTAGTTTGAGCTGGTTGAGCCTGGCAGCATTGTTAGCACCCAGTGACTTTTTGAGTGAGTGACTGCCTGAGATGGGAGACACATGAGTAAGCCAAGGGCTGAGCCTTGATATTCTAAGCTGTTGGCTTGGCCTCTGAGGAGTTTACCATTAGGCATTCCTGCCTGAGAATACTTACACTCCACTACCAAGAACCCTCCTGAGTATTTCCATCTATGATACTTCCTGCCCATGGCACTAGAACTTAAAAGCATGATACCTCTAAGGCAGTGCCGATAAGGGTGACTTAATTCTTGTATAGTCAATATTCAGGTTGCTCAGTACACTACTCTTTAGGAGAGAGAAAAAACAAGCTGGCATATACTTCAGGGAGACTAATCAGAATATCTGAACTTTTTAAAAATTTTATTTTATTTTTCTGTGAGAGGGTCTTACTCTGTAGATCCTAGCTGGCATGTAACTCACCATGTAAACCAGGGTGGCTTCAGACTTATGGAAATCCACCTGCCTCTGTCCCGTGAGTGGTAGGAGGAAGGTTCTGCACCACCTCTTCTCTGTCTATGAACTATATCTTTATGAAGAAGTAAGGGAAGCTGGGATGTTTCCCCGAGTTTGCTAAAAATAAGGTAGAAAGTTGCTATGGTAGCTGTATGGTGTATTGAAAGTGTTTCAATCTGAAATTTATATGGGGCAGATTTATAGATTGAAATAAATTTTATATTCTTATAAAGAGAAAATTTGTCAACTCCCCAGAGATGAAAGACTGCTTTGGGAAATAGTGAATCCTCCATGAACAGGAAGGTATTTGCAGAGAAGCCCCCGCAGTTGATTGTCAGGGCTTTCTACCACTGCCACCAATCCTGCACCACCTCATTAGTGCCCATATAACTGGCATAGGTCTGAGAATCTTAGGTTTAGTCATGCACTTAATAACTACCCAGCGCAGCCGGTCCTTTATTGGTGGTGCTATTGCTCCCATTTTAGAGAGGAGGAAATTAAAGATAAAGAGTTTAATTAAGTTGTCTGAGCTTGAATGAATGAATGGTGGAAAAGCTGGGAGTTAAACTAGAAAAACCTTGCCCAATTGCCTGTACCTGAGTTAAGTAAGGATTTTATCATTCCATGTGCTGCACAGGGATCCATGCACTGGCTGTGACTGGAAAACTAGGATTTTAAGGATGTTAATATGAAAGGTGACTGTATGGTGACAACACAGGCACTCTTAAGAACTTATCTCCACAATTTGTGCTTAAAGGATGCATCCGGCCTGCCTGCCTGCCTATGTTCTCCCTCCTTCCCTTCTCCCTTCCCTCCCTCCTCTCCTCTGTCCCTCCTTTCCTAACTCCCCCTCTTTTTTCTGTGTATACACAAACTTCCACTTATATGTCATGATAATGAGGTAGTTTAGAAAACTTTTGGGTTTCAGAAGACGTTCCAACATGTAATAAGGACACATGCTCCACTCTGTTCATAGCAGCCTTATTTATAATAGCCAAAAGCTGGAAAGAACCCAGATGCCCCTCAACAGAGGGATGGATACAGAATATGTGGTACATTTACACAATGGAGTACTACTCAGCTATTAAAAACAATGAATTTATGGAATTCTTAGACAAATGGATGGATCTGGAGGATATCATCCTAAGTGATGTAACCCAATCACAAAAGAACACACATGATATGCACTCACCGATAAGTGGATATTAGCCCAGAAGCTCAGAGTACCCAAGATATAATTTGCAAAACACATGAAACTCAAGAAGAAGGGAGACCAAAGTGTGGATACTTCCCTCCTTCTTAGAAGGGGGAACAAAATACCCATGGAAGGAGTTACAGAGACAAAGTTTGGAGCAGAGACTGAAGGAAAGACCATCCAGAGACTGCCCCACCTGGGGACCCAACCCATAAACAACCATCCAAACCAGACACTATTGTGGATTCCAGCAAGAGCTTGCTGACAGGAGCCTGATATAGCTGTCTCCTGAAAGGCTCTGCCAGCTCCTGACAAATACAGAAGTGAATGCTCACAGCCATCCATTGGACGGAGCACAGGATCTCCAATGAAGGAGCTAGAGAAAGGACCGAAGGAGTTGAAGGGGTTTGTAGCCCCATAGGAGGAACAACAATATGAACTAACCAGTACCCCCAGAGCTCCCTGGGACTAAACCGCCAATCAAAGAAAACAAATGGTGGGACTCATGGCTCTAGCTGCATATGTAGCAGAGGATGGCCTAGTCGGTCATCAATGGGAGGAGAGACCCTTGGTCCTGTGATGGTTCTATGCCCCAGTATAGGGGAATGCCAGGGCCAAGAAGCAGGAGTGGGTAGGTTGGTGAGCAGGGGGATGGGAGAGGGGGTAGGGGATTTTCGGAGGGGAAACTAGGAAAGGGGATAACATTTGAAATGTAAATAAAGAAAATATCTATTTAAAAAGAAAACTTTCGGGTTTGCGACCATTTATGAATAAACAACCTTTTTCTTATGTAAATCTTATCTTTAGGGAGGGTGGGATATAGTGAAGATAACGCTGCTGTGACTGAAGCTTTAGCTAACTAAGCCTGGTGTATATATAGTATATATATAAGGCCACTGAGTGTAAATGGATATGAAGATGCATGCAACTTATGTAATACAACTTGACCATCCCACTGGAACTTAGAATAGATAGAAGCAGGGTCGACAGAGACTTGAGGTCATGGTGGGAACTTTCCACTTTGGCAGAGAAGACTGACCCCCTGACACACTTGTCAACATGAACACAACTTTTAGTTTCTTTTTATTATATCAATTTTAGTTGATATTTTATTGTTTTTTAGCATCTTTGTAGGTACTGAGTATCCATAATTATCTCTAGACTATCCAGTAGTTGAATATCAATAGAATACCCAGTGTACTTTAATAAGTTGGGTTGATTATTGATTTGGGCTTTCTTCAAATGAGTCTAGGTATGGGCTGAGTATAGTCACTGTATATTGAGTAGTATCAGATTTCAAGAACAAGTCTATGATTTAGAATCTCAGGAAACCTTACCTTGAGTGGGGCGGGACTCACTCAATAGTCATAACTGCTATTGCAGAGGATGCAGAGAAAGAGGACTCCCAGCTGCTGGGAGTGCAAACTGGCACAGCCACTATGGGAATCAGCTTTGGAGCCTGATTAAAAAAAATTAAAATTAGAACTATCCTATGACCATATTTCACTTCTGGACATCTGCCTAGAGAACTCTGCCTGTGATGGAGATATTTGCACCTCCATGTTTACTGCAGCTCTACTCACTATAGCAGGAGCTTGGAACCAATCTGGTAGACCATCAGTAGATGAACAGATAATGAAATCTGACACATTCATGAAACAGAATGTTATTCAACTCTGAAGAAAAATAAAATCACGAAAATTTCAGGAAAATGGGTGGACTTAGAATATGTAATATTAAGTGAGATCACTCAATCACATAAAGAAAAATCCTGCATGTTCTTCTTCATGTATGGATCTTAACCTATGACACATGCATGTATATAAGTGAACAAGTTTGTGTGTAGAGTATAATATTTAGAAAGGAGAACAGGAAATGATATTAAAAAAGATAAAATGCTCACTAATGAGTTCACATGTGTAGTATATATAGTTCCTGTAAATCCTTTTCATTATCTCCCTAGGTATAACGCATTTTCATTGCAAAACAATTGGCATGGGGAACTTACCTTAATGTGAGCTCTGATTGACATTCCTATTCCTGTAGGCTCTCATTCTCCATGGTACCAAACCAAGTGTCTTTCACTCTTTAACTAAGTTTAGCTATTCAGATTATAGAGTGTGAAGATTGTTAGACGTATGTTTAATACCAGAAGTTAGGTAACTCTGAGACTACCTTAGAGTTCTGATTTACTTTTTGTGAATCTCAAAGAATAATACACCATAAATTTGAAAACATTGGGCAACTCGTTTTGATTTTTCACTGTATGTTATAATTCTGATTATATCAATGATGATTAATAATCACATCCTTTTCATTTAAATAAACATAATCTTTAGGGAGGCTTTAGTGTGCTAGAATGAAGATAAAGCTGTGACTAGAAAAGTTGTACCTAAAATGGACATCAGAATCCGGGGATGTAGCTAGGGTGGTGGAGGGCTTTTTTAGTATACACAGAGCCTGGGTCCAGCACTATGGAAAACAGGCATTCTCAGCACTCAGGAGGTGGAGGCAGGAGAATCAGAAGTTCAAGGTCATCTTGAGCACGTTAAAGGACAGCCTGGAATATATGTAGCCACATTTCAAAAGAAAAAATAGAAAGCACATTAAATTGGCAATGTGTAAAGCACAAAAATGGATGCATTTCATTGAATTTTGCTTATGTGCTCAAGAAAGGGTAAGAGAGGCTAATACTTTGTCTTGACAATCAGATTGGGCAGCTAGTCACTGAGTTGACTGGTACAGTGACTTAGGCCATTTCTCAAGCCTTTCTTTCAGTGGCAATGACTTCAACCTGTTTATGGGTCTCCACTCCAGGATACAGACAAAACCCCATTCCTGATCTCTGCTCTTCCGCTCCCACCTCTGGCACCATGTTTGACATTTGTAGCACTAGTCCACTGCACTCCCTCTGCCTGTGTACTGCTGCCCATTCACATTCCTCACAGAGGTGTGGCAGCCGCCCAGCCTTGAATTAGGGAGGAGATAGCTCACTTGCATGTGTAGGATAAGTGCTCGCTGATAACATTCCTAGAGAAAATCTAATTGCTAAGGTTTCTGGAGCTTTGTGAGGAGCCAGTACTTAGTGGATTCAGCTTGGGAGCAAAGGGTATAATGTAGTTTAGGCTCATTACTCCACTCTGATGAATTAGTATGAATAAAATCCTAAAAATAGTGCCAGTAGCTATCATGACAGTATGTTGAAGAGACAAGTGACACAAAGCACATGGACAAAGGACTCAGTAATAAAGAGTTCCTGAATAGCTAGTAGTGGGTACCATATGAAATGCTTTATAAATGATTGACTTCTCGCAGCAACTACTTAAGGATATAATTATAGCTCTATCCTATAAAAAGGTAGTCTAGCTTCCATCCTCAAGACTGTGGGCAAGCTCCATGACTCAAGGATTGACTAGAAAGCTGGGACTGACTTACAGGGTGTCAGCGATAGCCTGCCTCCAACTCTCCCTGAGGAACCAGGCTAGAGGGCAGACACAATATGGAGAAGTCACACAGTAATAGAGGAAGGAATGTGTCCTTGAAACTCTAGCCATTCCAACCCAGAGTTTGAAATGTTCCTGCTTAGGTGCCGCACCTCTAAGCAGGTCTCAAATGTGAGCCGGCCACCATACAGCTTTAACTACGGCTTCCCTGGGAGACCCTGAGACAGAACCAGCAGTTCTGAATGTTGCTATAAGTACTTGAGTTTGGAAGGATTTTTTATGGAATGGCATGTAAGCACCGCAACTTCTGTTTGCTAATTCTCCGGTAAGATTAGTATCAAAAATACAATTGCAGCCTTTTAGTGGGGAAGTCTTCCTTCTGGAGAGAGATGTGTGGAAACAGAAAGGTTTACAAGGTGGGCTTGTTTGGAATTACAGCATTATACTGTTGAGGTGACTGTTTTGTGGGTGTGTGAGTAGAAAGAGCTCTGGGTTTGGGGTCAGAAATCCTGTGTTTAGATGTTCACCTGAGAGCTCCATCCAAGTGGCATGGCAGAGATACTCTTGCTGAGGGCTGGCTTGCTTCCCACTCAGAAAGAAGACTGGGAATTCACTATTTAGTAGAGTATTTTTAGAGATATATAGATGTTGGGAATTAAAAAGGGGGCCCAGGGGATGCCCTGGGGACGGGGAGGGGCTCAGGGGATGCCCAGGGGAAGGGGAGACCCACATCCTGCCAGAGTTTTACCTATTCTCTGGTCTGTCAGGAGTGGGAGAGCTGCCATACACTTTTCACTCATCCCCAGGCGAGAATTCCGCTGACCCACTCTTCAGGGGTTGGCAAAGGGGCAGCCCTACCTGGGAACCCCGGAGCTACTTTGCTAAAGCCACCAGGGTTATAGGAGAGAGGGATGAGGGAAGAGGTTCCCAACACTGACCAGAGTGAGTGCAGCGGATCTTGATGAGATCTCTCTCTATATATGGTTTTAGAGCTTTATTGTAGAAAGGCAGGGGAAAAGAGAGAAGGTAGGAGAGAGAGGAGAGAGAGAAAGAGAGAAAGAGAGAGAGAGAAGGCTAGAGAGAAAGAGAGTAAGAGAGAGGAGAGGAGAAGACAGAGGGGAGAGAGGGTGAGAGTGAGGGGTAAGAAGAGAGTGAGAAGTAAGAGCATAAGAGAGTGAGGTGGGGGCCTATCAGCCCCTTTTATGGTCTTTACTGTTGCTAGGTAACTGGGGAGGAGTTTAGCCTGAAGGTCAGAAGCTTGGGCCATTGCCTAAGTGACTTCTAGCCATGCTTCTCTTGTGGGGGTTGGGGGGGGGTGGTAACTTAGGCAGGAGCTAGAGTTCCAGGAGCATGAGGGAATGCCTACTGTGTCATAAAGGTGAATTATCACCATTTTCAGGGTTCAGACCTCAGCTCAACTGGAGACCAGCCTGCAATTCCCCACATACAGAGATTACAGTGTACAGGGGTCTGGGATTTATGTTAAATGAGAAGTGAGAGGGGAAAGGTAGACAGAGCACACTTAGATACTATTATTTGATCTCTTAAGATATTTCAACAACTTTAATATGGACGAGGACATCAATTGGTGTTTCATACTTTTGGAGCACAAACAGGAAATGATGTAATAGAGTCAGTTATTTTGCTGCTACAACAAAATTTTATTGACTAAAGAACTAAAATAGTAGAAATCTATTAATAGTGCAGAGTTCTGAAGGCAGGTGCTGTGGTTTGGTGGAGTGTCCCCAGTGTCCATGTTTTAAAGGTTAACTCTTAGCATGAAGTGATGTTGTGAGGTGTTGAGAGGTGGAACCTAGTGGGAAATTTTAGGTATTGGAGTTGTGCCCTTGAAGGTAATTGTGGAGAATTACAATTCTCCTCCCTCTTCTCACTCTCTCTTTGGTCAGGCTTTTCCTGTTAATATGCTTTCATTGTGATATGTACCACAGGCCCATAGTAGGGTTGGGGTTCATAGTTCATAGACCAAAACCACTAAAGTTATAAGGCAAAACGATGCTTTCTTTCTTATGAATTGATTTATCTCAGGTATTTGTTATAGTACTAAAAACCTAAAGTACTCAGGAAGTCTAAAGTCAAGTTACCAGTAGTTTCAGTCTGGTGAGACTTTCCCCAGGCTCAAGATGGTTAGAGGGTGTCCATTACTGCACCTTCTAGAAAGAAGGAGCTAATTAACAATGTCCTTCCTTATTGTTGAAAGGGAAGGATGACAAAAAGGGCCTAACTAAGTTGCCAACAGGCTTTTTGGGTCACAAATTTCATCCATGAGGGTTTTAATCCCCATCAGTAATTATCTCCTCAGGGCCCCCTCTTTATGTGTGTGTGTGTGTGTGTGTGTGTGTGTGTGTGTATATTTGCATAAATATATACAAATGCAGATATATAATTTTAGCCCATGAGGATTCTCTTGTATAATCTGAAATTCTTCAGTTGAAGGTTGAAGCTGGTCTTCTCTGGGTAAGTTCAGGGAGATCATAACCAAGAGGCTCTGAAGACCCCACAGAGCAGGCTCTGGGCTCACAGACAAAGCTCTGCCACTTCTGTTAAGTGTCCAACTCCAAAGTAACTTTTGTCTTTCTGTATTAGAGAAAGAATCTGTTCATAGATAGAGAAATTAGAAGACCAGATAAACAAATGTTTGCTATTTCTTTTTTTTAAACTGATACTTTTGGTGGGACCATCGAGAAGAAAGGCCAAGAGGAAGCAAGTCCGTTGTAAATTTCTGTAGTATGTGACAGTGGTCTGCTCACTGCGCTCCTCACTCCCGGCTTTTTGTGGTGCTTCTGTGATCACTCATGTGACTTAGTAATTGTTTTCCAAAGAAAGATCAAAGGAAGGGAGTCATCTCCTGTCTTGTTTTTTTTATGAAAATCTCAAAACTCACTAGTTTATTTATTTATTTTTTTATATCCACATTGCAATGTTAAGGCCAAGAAAATTTTAAAATTTTACAAAACTGTTTTTTTGTGGTGTGTGTGTTGTGGTGTGTGTGTGTGTGTGTGTGTGTGTGTGTGTGTGTGTATCCTTCCATAGGTCATACTGAGTGTCTTCTTCTATCTCTTTCCACCTTTATTTCTAGATGGGGTCCCAAATTGTATCTATAGCTCACCCATTTGTATAAAATGGTTGGCCAATCAGCTGCAGGGATTGGCTTGTCTCTGCTTCCTTAGCAGTTGGATTGTGACTGTCTAACAACACCATGTCCACCTTTTATGTCAGGGCAAGGTTCTGAATTCAGGTCTTCACGTTTGCACAGCAGACACCTTACAGAATGAGCCAGCTCTCCAGTCTCCACATAGACTTATTTTACTCTCTTCTCCTTATGTCCACAGGGAGGTCAGGACTTATATCTCAGAGTTACCATACTTTTTTGTTCCTGAGGTGATGCTAGGGATACAGAAAAATCATTGCACATATTTCTCAGTTGGTCTGACTTAGAACCTGTCTTGTCTTTTTACAAAATAAAGTATGCTTTTATTCCTTAAGAGCATTTCCATAAAATGATGTAACTCTCTAGAGTGGTTTGAAATCTTTTGTCTAAGTTTGTTTGCTGCTCTCACTCTGTATTTCCTCTCTATTTTGACTATATTTTCTTTGTTAAGTTCACACAGAAATATAGTATTTTGAGACTATAACTTTTCCCTACCCCCCCAACTCCTCTCTCGCCCATCCTCCTTCCAGATTCATGTCATGTACTTTTTAAAAATTTTTAAAAATGCTTATGTTACGTGGCTGTCCATCCTGTTAAAGGAAACTGACTCCCCTTCCTTCAACAGTGATTCCTTGCCAAGTACCCTTTCCTGTCTATGCCACAGTGTTGACGGCTTGATCTTGTGCAGACCTTGTGCAGTGCCACAGCTGCTCTGAGTGCTGTGCTTGTATTCTACCCAGCAGGCACTGTGCTGCAGCTGTCCTTCCCGGTCCCTGGCTCTTACACTTTTTCCACCCTCCCTTCCACAATGTTTTCTGAGTCTTCCTGGGAGGGGCCGTGATAGATTCCCCCCACATCTGTCTCTGTCTCTCTGTCTCTGTCTCTGTCTCTCCCTCCTCTCCTCCTCCCTCCCTCTCTTGCTGTCCCTCCCTTACTCCCTTCCATCCTCTCTTTTGGGGTTGCTGACATCCTACGAGACAAAATTTTAAAGATAGCTTGTCAGTTTTACTGACATGAATTAGGGGCATATCTCTGTTCATGAAAATCCCAGTGCTTATGAAACTTTATTAAGTTTAAAACTGATAAGCACATCCCCCTTCCGAGTTCCCAAAGGCCAGGCTAAGCACTTTTCTTTCTACCTCAGCCTCTCATGAATTTACTCAGTGCCTGTGTTGGTGCCTTGGCAACATAGGAGTAGTTCTTGTGGCAATCATGACTTTGCAGCCTCATGTTCTGTACTTTTTAGTGTAGAGGCACCTTGTACAGATCATGGGACAGAGGACAGCATAGGTCATCACTGAAGTAAAGGAGCCCATGGTTGTTGTCTTTGGTATAGGATGATGGTAATTACATTCCGCGACCATAAAATAAAGAACACAGTCTAACAGATAAGTGATAACCAGCTTACAGGGCTGCTTGAACTTGAGCCTGAGGGACAACTGGCTCTCCATGCATGGACTGCTAGTCTGGAGTGCCTCTCCAGAGCCTTTCAGTCTCCATCTGACACCTGTGAGAGGACCTCCATTCTGCTCAATAGAGTCACCTGTCAGCGAGCAGGTCCCTGGGCCAGATTTGTCATTCAGCTCCTCTTAGCTTGTGCCAGGGCTTTCGTTTTTATTTTTGCGCTATATGAGCTTATTTTGCATCTGAGGGAAAGTGAAGGATAAAGAAGCTAGTAATCATTACCAATATCACAGTCACAGTGGCACTGCAATGATGTTTCTGGGAACTTTGTTTATACAACTTGGAGACTGAACCACGTATGCTAAGGAATCAAGGCCTAAGCCCAGTAGGCATTGCACAGAGGGCTTTCTCAGCCTCTCTCCACAGAATGCTTACAGATGTTACAGATGCTGAGATGCCAAGTCTTCTGTGGGTTGTCTAGGGGCAAGATAAAGAACTCTAGACCATACCTCACCCATTTACTTTGTCCTTTCAGATTTCAGCATTGTACACAGCCCCTCTGGCATTGTGCTAGCAATAATATGAAGGCAGGGAGCAGAAGACTCATCTCACACTGTTTTAAACTGTTTTATTGAAATCCAAACCATACAGTTTATCTATTAACACAAACCATTCAGTAGAGTTTCCAGTAATCACAGTATTTAAGTTAATCGAGGGTCACATCAATGCCTCTAGTCCCAGTGCTATATCTCTTCCTTCCCTCAGACATTATCTCCCCTCTGGGGGCTCTGCACTGTGCCCAGGGGCTTTTCAAGTGCTGTGCCATTCTCTGGTCCCTTTCTCCGTGGGAACGGTGGCAGCAGTACTATTGAGCGCAGCCATTGTTTCATTCAGTGGAGACTCGCTGATTTAGCCCCAACACCTCCATGTACTGATGCTGTCTCCCCAGCCTCCCATTTCTTCCAGCACTAATTTATTTCTGTTACATGTTCTAGGAGACCAAAGCTGGTGTTTTTGTATGGCAGGCCAGTGCTCTGCCTCTGACTCAGCTCCAGCCCTCCTTTGCTCAAGCTGGCAGGGTTGGTTACCTTTGCAAGAAAAGAGACTAGGAGCCATTAGAATTTTGATGTTTCTCAACAGTTTTTCTTGTTTTTAATCAGGAAAAGAATATTTTTGTTCAGACAGATATATGGAGGGCTACAGCTATGTAACAGTTGCCTCTAACCCTTGGTTCTTGATTTTTATAATTATTATTTTACTTTAAATTACGTGTGTGTGTGGGTTTGTGATTGTGACTATATGAACACAGGTGCCCACAGAAGCCACAGACATCAAGTACCTTGGAAATGGAATTGTAGAACTGCAAAATGAACCACGTGGGTGCTGGGAACTGAACTCTGGTCCTCTGCAAAAGCAGTGCACTCTGAACAGCTGAGACATTTCTCTCCCTGCTTCTCAGTTCTTATTCAGAGATGCAAAACAATTTCCTCTTCCAAAAGCTTTAATACGGTGTTTGTATTTTAACCTAAGATTTGCTCCCTCTCTGTAGCTAGAGATGAGCCTCCTAGTAGTTAGCAAACTCTTGTATACTGGGAAGTAATTCCTGTGCAAACATTTCTGCAATGAACAATTTACTGTTGTTCAAGATAGTTTTTAAATGCCACGTGGATGGCATGCTACAGCTGGGGCATCAGGAGCAAGGCTGAGGGTGGACAGGAGCTTCTGGGACTATGGGCATGTGTGTAGCTTGAAACAAGCTGGTGTCCTACAAACCCCAGCATTTGGAGAATTGAGATCGCTGACTCTCTGGCTCAGGTTTAGACATTTTATCTAATTTCTAGTGAGTAGTGAATGTTGGGCATTGAAACTAAATTCCACTATTTTTAAAGTTTCTAAATGGGAGAAAGCAGTTTTTGTTTGTTTGTTTGTTTGGTTGTTGTTTTGGGTTTTTTTGTTTTTTGCTATGTACATATTTTGGTCAGTGGGAAGAGTGCTGCTGATGAAAGGACCCAGTTAGGGAGAAAGACTTCACCAGTTCTCATCCTGGGTCACAGAAACTGAATGCTCACAAGTGCACAGCATGTGTGAATGAGAAGCCAAGCTGTCCAGTTTTGTTTTCTTACCTCAAAAATGACACAGCTTGAACCTGGGCTTTGCGTTTGTTTCCTTTGATAATTAACTGCTACTTTAAAGTTCAGCATTGCTTATAAGACAAGCAGTTCTGTTTGTCTCACTGATTTATTTTATTTTGTTAATATAATTTATTTGATCTAGTGATAATCATAAGCTATTCAACAATTAGGTTTTCTTCTTTCCCTTTTCTTTTTCTTTTTCTTTTTGGAGTGGCTGGAAAAGAAACCTACATATTAATGACTTTTATACAATCTCATTTTATTTTTTCTAGGAGTCAGAGAATAATAAGTTATGTTCCCTATATTCCTTCCGAAATACGTCTACCTCACCACATAAGCCTGACGAAGGGAGTCGGGAGCGTGAAATAATGAACAGTGTTACTTTTGGAACCCCGGAACGCCGCAAAGGGAGCCTTGCCGATGTGGTGGATACGCTGAAGCAGAAGAAGCTGGAGGAGATGACTCGGACAGAACAAGAGGGTATGTGGACTTCCTCTCTGGGCTTTTTCCCCTCGGCAATAGCAAAATAACCAGGATTCCAAGGGCCAGAAGTGCCTAAGAAAGCTGGGAATAGTCACTCAGAGGTTACTATGGTGACAGCTGACTGAAGTCCATTATGAGTGCTAAGCAGATAGCCCCAGTTTTCTCAAAATCTGTGCGTTTTGTTTGTTTCTTACAACAATACCCCAAGGATTAGAACTGATGTTAACCATCACCCTGGAAAAAGATAGCAAGGGAATTTCCCTATCTAACAGTTTTAGTGATTTTTTTCTTATTTCCTTTTGACAGATAGTTTTTTGATAATATGTCCCATTTAAAAATGAAGTAAACTTTTTTTCTAATGTGTTTCCCTTCCATTTTCTGACTGTTACACATTTAAAATTTCACATCCACCCCTAAATGCTGGACTAGGGTGGAGAGCTGCTAAAGCCTCCAAGCGTGGGAGGCGGTGCCTGCCACAGCCTTCTGTGCTCAGCTCCTCTACAGGAGCCTCCAGTGGACTCTGTATTTAAACAAAATGCGCTGTGGGCTTATCACAGTGAGTGTGTACATGAGTTCTTTATCTGTGTGCTTCAGCCCTGACCTAGCCCTGGATTTTTCACTAGTTTTTGAGATTTAGACCTTAGTGACACTCTAGGGGACTTTGACTGACAGGTAGTTCCCGTCTAATTGAATTTATTCTTATAAAGACTTAATGTTCGTCTTTTATTGATGTTTGTGGAAGTCTGACTAAAGAGTCTTGCTCACGTTCTTGTCATGCTAATCAGATTGCTGGCACGTAGTTGATGCTTTTGATGATCCAGGCTACCCAGCAGTAACTTAGGAACTGTAGCCCTGTCTGATACACTCAGTTTTTCCAAACCACAGGATTCAAAAGTTGCTGTGGTCTTTGTATTTAACATGGCAATTGAAATATTTTGAGAAATAACCCAAACAATGAATATGAAAGTCTCTTATAAACTGCAAACTATGTGGATCTGAGATGTTTCTGAAGGTGATCACATTATAAATGTTAATAATTCCACTGTGTTTCCATGTACTGATGCCTCTGGAGACCACTGAGGTGATTGGATAATCAACTTTACCATTATTTCTCTTTAGTTACAGACCTTTAGAATTCTTGTGCTTGCTTGATGCATATATCACATATTTCTTTTTACACATCCATGTGTATGATTGATCCTTTTTGTCACCTGAGGGTATGTGTGCATGTGTACTCGTGAATACTGATTGCCTCTTCAATACTGGGTTTCAAGCTCTTTATATCTTTCCCAATTGTCAGTAATTTCTAATATGTTTCTTACATTCATCTTTAGATTGTGAAAGATGATGATTGGTACATTCTGATCTATATTTAAAACATGAACAAGTATGCTCTAGAGGGGCCGATGAGCAATTATGGATAGCACATGTGATCATTAGTGTGTGAACTCTGAGCTGACTGACTCTTCTGCTCTTTCAGAGCTTTATCTTCTCTATGACTCCCTTCAACAGTCTAGTGAAGTCTGTAACTCCTTAGCACTATGGTAAACTCAGAAAATAAAATCTATAGACCTTCAGAGAAGTGAATTATATTAAATACCCAAGTAATTTTTAAAATGTGGTAAGGGAGAATGTGATATCCTTTACTCGTGGTAAGATAAAGTTTAAGGTAGGCCCAGCCACTCCCTTCTAGTGCAGCAGTGCTATAACTGACATGTGCAGGTGTTTTAACGATTGCAGTGAGATGGAGAACTGTCTCTTGTTAATGTGATAATACCACAGCCACGGCAGATGTTGCTTTCACCCATCACTTGAGGAACGGCAAAAATCGCAGTATGAGCTAGTTGGGGAAAGGTTGCTTTCCCATCTGAGTTCTGTCTATCAGTCTTTTGGGGTCTTTTGGACTCAAGGTTAAGAAGGCTGTTGCAAGATTACATGCTGTGCTCACAATGCATGAGGGAGTAGTCTCAAACTTTTAAAGGCTTCGTAGTCTAGTAAAAGGCATAGGACACATAGCGAATGAAACCCAGTCTGAAGTCTAACAGTGACAGGTTCCATGAAAGCTGAACAGATCAAATGTTTTGGGAGTTTACAAGGTAAGGTTGCTCCTGCCTAGGAAGCCACCGGAGGGTTCTATGGGGAATGAGTCCTAACTAGTCTGGAGAATGAAAGTATTGCTTTGGTGGAATGCAGGGAAAGACATTGTAGGCTGAGGAAGGGCATAAAACAGCCAGCCTTCAGGTTCTAACTTGAGGTGAATTTGCATAGGGAATATTAAAATAGAAAAACTAGACCGTGGTTCCGGGACTCAGCAGAACTTAGGAAATTAGTCTGAACAGGTTAGAGGGTGCGCCACAGAACCGGACAGCTTCTGGGACGGGCAGAAGCACAGAGCCGCTGAGGCAGCACTCTTGGCGGGCCGCAGACAGCCGGCCACCGTCCGGACCAGAGGACAGGTGTCCGCCTGGCTCGGGAGACAGCCTCAGCCTCAGCAGCAGCGGTCGCCATCTTGGTTCCAGGACTCCCTGGAACTTAGGAATTTACTCTGCACAGGTGAGAGTCTGCACCACAGAAGCTGACAGCTTCTGGGAACTGCCAAAGCAACACAGCTTCTGAGAGAGGCCCTGTTTTGGGCCTTCTTCTTCGACCAGGAGGAGGTCCAAAAACAAGATATCTGCGCACCTTCCCTGTAAGAGAGCTTGCCAGCAGAGAGTGCTCTGAGCACTGAAACTCAGAAGAGAGAATCTGTCTCCCAGGTCTGCTGAGAGACGGTAACAGAATCACCAGAAGAACAATCTCTAAACAGAGTCAACTATAACTACTAACTCCAGAGATTACCAGATGGCGAAAGGTAAACGTAGGAATCCTACTAACAGGAACCAAGACCACTCACCATCATCAGAACCCAGCACTCCCACTTTGCCCAGTCCAGGGCACCCCAACACACCCGAAAACCTAGACCTAGATTTAAAAGCATATCTCATGATGATGGTAGAGGACATCAAGAAGGACTTTAATAAATCACTTAAAGAAATACAGGAGAACACTGCTAAAGAGTTACAAGTCCTTAAAGAAAAACAGGAAAACACAATCAAACAGGTAGAAGTCCTTACAGAAAAAGAGGAAAAAACATACAAACAGGTGATGGAAATGAACAAAACCATACTAGACCTAAAAAGGGAAGTAGAAACAATAAAGAAAACTCAAAGTGAGGCAACACTGGAGATAGAAACCCTAGGAAAGAAATCTGGAACCATAGATTTGATCATCAGCAACAGAATACAAGAGATGGAAGAGAGAATCTCAGGTGCAGAAGATTCCATAGAGAACATCGGCACAACAATCAAAGAAAATGGAAAATGCAAAAAGATCCTAACTCAAAATATCCAGGAAATCCAGGACACAATGAGAAGACCAAACCTGCGGATAATAGGAGTGGATGAGAATGAAGATTTTCAACTCAAAGGACCAGCAAACATCTTCAACAAAATTATTGAAGAAAACTTCCCAAATATAAAGAAAGAGATACCTATGAACATACAAGAAGCCAACAGAACTCCAAATAGACTGAACCAGAAAAGAAATTCCTCCCGACACATAATAATCAGAACAACAAATGCACTAAATAAAGATAGAATACTAAAAGCGGTAAGGGAAAAAGGTCAAGTAACATACAAAGGCAAGCCTATCAGAATTACACCAGATTTTTCACCAGAGACTATGAAAGCCAGAAGAGCCTGGACAGATGTTATACAGACACTAAGAGAACACAAATTCCAGCCCAGGCTACTATACCCAGCCAAACTCTCAATTACCATAGATGGAGAAACCAAAGTATTCCACGACAAAACCAAATTCACACATTATCTCTCCACGAATCCAGCCCTTCAAAGGTTAATAACAGAAAAAAACCAATACAAGAACGGGAACAATGCCCTAGAAAAAACAAGAAGGTAATCCCTCAACAAACCTAAAAGAAGATAGCCACAAGAACAGAATGCCAACTTTAACAACAAAAATAACAGGAAGCAACAATTACTTTTCCTTAATATCTCTTAACATAAATGGTCTCAACTCCCCAATAAAAAGACATAGACTAACAAACTGGCTACACAAACAAGACCCAACATTTTGCTGTTTACAGGAGACACATCTCAGAGAAAAAGATAGACACTACCTCAGAATAAAAGGCTGGAAAACAATTTTCCAAGCAAATGGTATGAAGAAACAAGCTGGAGTAGCCATCCTAATATCTGATAAGATTGACTTCCAACCCAAAGTCATCAAAAAAGACAAGGAGGGGCACTTTGTTCTCATCAAAGGTAAAATCCTCCAAGAGGAACTCTCAATTCTGAATATCTATGCGCCAAATACAAGGGCAGCAACATTCATTAAAGAAACTTTAGTAAAGCTCAAAGCACACATTGCACCTCACACAATAATAGTGGGAGACTTCAACACACCACTTTCACCAATGGACAGATCATGGAAACAGAAACTAAACAGGGAATCACTGAAACTAACAGAAGTGATGAAACAAATGGATCTGACAGATATCTACAGAACATTTTATCCTAAAACAAAAGGATATACCTTCTTCTCAGCACCTCATGGTACCTTCTCCAAAATTGACCACATAATAGGTCACAAAACAGGCCTCAACAGATTCAAAAATATTGAAATTGTCCCATGTATCCTATCAGATCACCATGCACTAAGGCTGATCTTCAATAACAAAAAAAATAACAGAAAGCCAACACTCACGTGGAAACTGAACAACACTCTTCTCAATGATACCTTGGTCAAGGAAGGAATAAAGAAAGAAATTAAAGACTTTTTAGAGTTTAATGAAAATGAAGCCACAACGTACCCAAACCTTTGGGACACAATGAAAGCATTTCTAAGAGGGAAACTCATAGCTCTGAGTGCCTCCATGAAGAAACGGGAGAGAGCACATACTAGCAGCTTGACAACACATCTAAAAGCTCTAGAAAAAAAGGAAGCAAATTCACCCAAGAGGAGTAGACGGCAGGAAATAATCAAACTCAGGGGTGAAATCAACCAAGTGGAAACAAGAAGAACTATTCAAAGAATTAACCAAACGAGGAGTTGGTTCTTTGAGAAAATCAACAAGATAGATAAAGCCTTAGCTAGACTCACTAGAGGGCACAGAGACAAAATCCTAATTAACAAAATCAGAACTGAAAAGGGAGACATAACAACAGATCCTGAAGAAATCCAAAACACCATCAGATCCTTCTACAAAAGGCTATACTCAACAAAACTGGAAAACCTGGACGAAATGGACAAATTTCTGGACAGATACCAGGTACCAAAGTTGAATCAGGATCAAGTTGACCTTCTAAACAGTCCCATATCCCCTAAAGAAATAGAAGCAGTTATAAATAGTCTCCCAGCCAAAAAAAGCCCAGGACCAGACGGGTTTAGTGCAGAGTTCTATCAGACCTTCAAAGAAGATCTAATTCCAGTTCTGCACAAACTTTTTCACAAGATAGAAGTAGAAAGTACTCTACCCAACTCATTTTATGAAGCCACTATTACTCTGATACCTAAACCACAGAAAGATCCAACAAAGATAGAGAACTTCAGACCAATTTCTCTTATGAATATCGATGCAAAAATCCTCAATAAAATTCTCGCTAACCGAATCCAAGAACACATTAAAGCAATCATCCATCCTGACCAAGTAGGTTTTATTCCAGGAATGCAGGGATGGTTTAATATACGAAAATCCATCAATGTAATCCACTATATAAACAAACTCAAAGACAAAAACCACATGATCATCTCGTTGGATGCAGAAAAAGCATTTGACAAGATCCAACACCCATTCATGATAAAAGTTCTGGAAAGATCAGGAATTCAAGGCCCATACCTAAACATGATAAAAGCAATCTACAGCAAACCAGTAGCCAACATCAAAGTAAATGGAGAGAAGCTGGAAGCAATCCCACTAAAATCAGGGACTAGACAAGGCTGCCCACTTTCTCCCTACCTTTTCAACATAGTACTTGAAGTATTAGCCAGAGCAATTCGACAACAAAAGGAGATCAAGGGGATACAAATTGGAAAGGAGGAAGTCAAAATATCACTTTTTGCAGATGATATGATAGTATATATAAGTGACCCTAAAAATTCCACCAGAGAACTCCTAAACCTGATAAACAGCTTCGGTGAAGTAGCTGGATATAAAATTAACTCAAACAAGTCAATGGCCTTTCTCTACACAAAGAATAAACAGGCTGAGAAAGAAATTAGGGAAACAACACCCTTCTCAATAGTCACAAGTAATATAAAATATCTCGGCGTGACTCTAACTAAGGAAGTGAAAGATCTGTATGATAAAAACTTCAAGTCTCTGAAGAAAGAAATTAAAGAAGATCTCAGAAGATGGAAAGATCTCCCATGCTCATGGATTGGCAGGATCAATATTGTAAAAATGGCTATCTTGCCAAAAGCAATCTACAGATTCAATGCAATCCCCATCAAAATTCCAACTCAATTCTTCAACGAATTAGAAGGAGCAATTTGCAAATTCATCTGGAATAACAAAAAACCTAGGATAGCAAAAACTCTTCTCAAGGATAAAAGAACCTCTGGTGGAATCACCATGCCTGACCTAAAGCTTTACTACAGAGCAATTGTGGTAAAAACTGCATGGTACTGGTATAGAGACAGACAAGTAGACCAATGGAATAGAACTGAAGACCCAGAAATGAACCCACACACCTATGGTCACTTGATCTTCGACAAGGGAGCTAAAACCATCCAGTGGAAGAAAGACAGCATTTTCAATAAATGGTGCTGGCACAACTGGTTGTTATCATGTAGAAGAATGCGAATTGATCCATACTTATCTCCTTGTACTAAGGTCAAATCTAAATGGATCAAAGAACTTCACATAAAACCAGAGACACTGAAACTTATAGAGGAGAAAGTGGGGAAAAGCCTTGAAGATATGGGCACAGGGGAAAAATTCCTGAACAGAACAGCAATGGCTTGTGCTGTAAGATCGAGAATTGACAAATGGGACCTAATGAAACTCCAAAGTTTCTGCAAGGCAAAAGACACCGTCAATAAGACAAAGAGACCACCAACAGATTGGGAAAGGATCTTTACCTATCCTAAATCAGATAGGGGACTAATATCCAACATATATAAAGAACTCAAGAAGGTGGACTTCAGAAAATCAAACAACCCCATTAAAAAATGGGGCTCAGAACTGAACAAAGAATTCTCACCTGAGGAATACCGAATGGCAGAGAAGCACCTGAAAAAATGTTCAACATCCTTAATCATCAGGGAAATGCAAATCAAAACAACCCTGAGATTCCACCTCACACCAGTCAGAATGTCTAAGATCAAAAATTCAGGTGACAGCAGATGCTGGCGAGGATGTGGAGAAAGAGGAACACTCCTCCATTGTTGGTGGGATTGCAGGCTTGTACAACCACTCTGGAAATCCGTCTGGCGGTTCCTCAGAAAATTGTACATAGTACTACCGGAGGATCCAGCAATACCTCTCCTGGGCATATATCCAGAAGATGCCCCAACTGGTAAGAAGGACACATGCTCCACTATGTTCATAGCAGCCTTATTTATAATAGCCAGAAGCTGGAAAGAACCCAGATGCCCCTCAACAGAGGAATGGATACAGAAAATGTGGTACATCTACACAATGGAGTACTACTCAGCTATTAAAAAGAATGAATTTATGAAATTCCTAGCCAAATGGATGGACCTGGAGGGCATCATCCTGAGTGAGGTAACACATTCACAAAGGAACTCACACAATATGTACTCACTGATAAGTGGATATTAGCCCAAAACCTAGGATACCCAAGATATAAGATACAATTTCCTAAACACATGAAACTCAAGAAAAATGAAGACTGAAGTGTGGACACTATGCCCCTCCTTAGAAGTGGGAACAAAACACCCTTGGAAGGAGTTACAGAGACAAAGTTTGGAGCTGAGATGAAAGGATGGACCATGTAGAGACTGCCTTATCCAGGGATCCACCCCATAATCAGCATCCAAACGCTGACACCATTGCATACACTAGCAAGATTTTATCGAAAGGACCCAGATGTAGCTGTCTCTTGTGAGACTATGCCGGGGCCTAGCAAACACAGAAGTGGATGCCCACAGTCAGCTAATGGATGGATCACAGGGCTCCCAATGGAGGAGCTAGAGAAAGTACCCAAGGAGCTAAAGGGATCTGCAACCCTATAGGTGGATCAACATTATGAACTAACCAGTACCCTGGAGCTCTTGACTCTAGCTGCATATGTATCAAAAGATGGCCTAGTCGGCCATCACTGGAAAGAGAGGCCCATTGGACACACAAACTTTATATGCCCCAGAACAGGGGAACGCCAGGGCCAAAAAGGGGGAGTGGGCGGGTAGGGGAGTGGGGGTGGGTGGGTATGGGGAACTTTTGGTATAGCATTGGAAATGTAAATGAGCTAAATACCTAATAAAAAATGGAAAGAAAAAAAAAAAAGAAGATGTGATGGTGCAGACCTGTAAAAAAAAAAAAAAAACTAGGCTGTGTTTGGATCCTGACAGGTCTTGCCATTCTGGCTAGAAAATTCAAATGCAATATTGGAAGTGATGGAGGAACTGCTAACTGCTCTGTTCTTCATGGCAAAGGATTAGACCTTTGCTCTGAGAAAGCAAATCCGGCAGTTCAGTGTGGGGTGGATGGGAGCAGGGACAAGTATTCAGGAAATAGTTCCAGGCTAGAGAGGATAAGGGCCTTAACGAAGACAGCACAAGTGAGAAAGGAGGGCTGTATAGGGAGATGGAGTCGGGAGAGGAATTGTGAAGATGTGTGAGTGTGCAAACCAAGGTTTTATTGTTGTTTATTTTGTTTTTTAAACTCTGGGCAAATAGGAGGATAGTGATACAATCAATAAAATAAAGAGTGCAAATATGGTTTGCAAATGGGAGCAATACATGGTTTCTAGTTTTATAATGCTATAGTTTGAATCCCATTTTTAAGTGTGTGCATGTGTACACATATAGGCACATGTACATGCCCACATGCCCACATATGTGTATGCAACACCCTGCCTTAGCAACTGTGTGAAGGCCAAAGAACAACTTCAATCGTCAGCCCTCCCTTTGCATCCTGTTGAAGGCAGTGTTTATTATTTATTCTTTGCCACTGCATACACTAGGCTAACTGCCCTGTCCCTTCCAGGGATTGTCCCATCTCCACTCTCTTTTCTCATAAGCATGCTGGGATTACAGATGCACACCACTGTGTCCAGCATCACAAAGGTACTAGGATCCTAAATTCAGGCCTTGGCACTCTTACAGCCAGGGCTTTAGCCACTCAGTCAGTCACCTCCTCAAGCCTGAATACTAATTTCATTTGTCTTCTGGTAACAATAGAAGGCAGTGGGAGACCAAGGAGCTATAGAAAGATCATTAAAGTTTAGGATAGATTTCTGATTCTAAAATGATCACAGACAATCCTCCCAGTATCTCCTTGGCTTTGGCTCTTTAAAGCCTTGGGCCTGGTTCCTCAGGTGGAACAGGACAGCTCACGGGGCATGTAAGAACTGTTCACATATATCATTTCCCCTCCACATCATGGTTTGAGGGCCATATTTTAGGATCAACTGATTGGCAAGCCTGTATGGATAACAGAATAAATGAAGATCTTTCTTGAGTCATTCCCAGAAAATGTTTTGACTCTTTATCAAATTAAAAAGACCTTCACTCTCATTCCTCTTAATGCAGAAACTCATCTGTGTGAAATTTATCATTGTCCATTTAAAATCGTTGCTTACATAATAAAACAGCAACTTTTCAGGCAGATGCATTGATCCACTATATCACTCTTCTCCCTGAGCATTGCTCTGACTAAATTGCAGAGAATCTGATGAACAATGGCATTCTGTCAGAAGCACCCCCTCCCAACAGTGAAGCTGATGGGAAGATGAACAAGGGTTCTGCCTTTTGTGAATTTAACTTTGATTTAGTGTCATAAGTAGATGAATGACTATGTGGCACTTAGGGAAATGATGGGTGAGTAGAGACACAGAGTATATTGAATGACTAAATCTTAGAATCTTCTTTATAAAGTCCTGTTGATACTGGTGGGTAGAGTGTGCAGAAAGGCTGTGATTAATAGAGCCAGGTTAGAATGCTTCCAAGATAAAAATCCTTCAGCTTCGATTAAATGATGAATCCTAGTTATCCCGTGTTACCCATCTTGTTGCCAGCATAGCTGGGTCCTAACATAAGCGACAGTTGTCAGAAAATGAACACTTTAAAAAGGACTTCTATATCTAAATACATATATTTAATCAGAGAGCCCTTTGGCTTCTGAAAATAGGTTGTCTAATGAGAATTTCATTTGAGCAGCTGCGACTGAGGAGGTCAACAGGCAGCGCTAGGAGAATATGGCCCAGCTGGTTAAATGTGGTGGCTGTCGTGATTTAAACGGTCAAGTGCTGCTTGTAATCCAGGACCGTCTGTTTGTGGAGGGAAGAGTGAGTGCTTCAGCATAATGTACAGCTGTTTTCATCTCTCTTTAATAATAGTGCTCCAACCGCTGTCATGTCTTGTGTATCATACTACTGAGTATATGGTCCCAGGCCGCTGGGGTGGGTTGCAGTCAGCATTGGGACTCACGTGAGGAACAGGGACACAAGAGGAAAACCCTTGGGTGTCAGATAAGACTTTCTGACTCTCAGACTTTTCAAGATTCTCTTTTGGGTAATAATTACCACCATTGTGAGGAAGCAGCAGTGCTTGGAATTAAGTACAAATATCAGAGTAGATGTAGTTTTTTTTGGGAGAGTGTGGAGAAGACACAGCTTAGTCAGGGTTCCATAGACACTTCTGGGTCAGAGACATAAGAGTATGAATTTGCCCCCTGGTGTACCTTAGGCCATCAGGGTGATACAAGCACACAGATACACCATGTTGTGCCCCTCGACAAAGGGCAGTAAGCTTGGACTTCTGACAAAGCAAGCTTCTTAAAGGATGCTATAGCTGTTGGAAGTACCATGTATGTGTTTCTGTGTATGACAGGCACACTGGTATCATTTACATCTCTAAACAGTCATCTGCTCTGTGTTCCCATTGAAATGTACCAATGTTGTATGTTTTTGTGTAATAAAGTTGTTGTCTAGTATAGCTGAAATGAGGAGAAAACTCTGTTTCAAAAGTCATGTCCTAGATTGACGTAGATCTGGATTTGAATCCAAGTTTCAGAACTCATGACAGCACTTTTACAAACTGTCATGTGGGCTGGAGCTAGAGCAAGGTGTTATAGTTTGGTAGTTACTCAGTATTTACCACAAAAACTCTATAGCACAAATTACTAAATTTCTTGCTGTTTTAGTTTTTTTTAAATCCAAAATGTACATAAGTATTGTCTTAGTTACTTTTCTATCTTTTCACCATGACCAAAGCAATAAAAGTAAGCATTTCATTCCACTTGAAGTTCCACGGTTAGAGTCCATGGTAGTGAAGTGAGGAACAGCTGAGGGCTCACATCTTCATCTATAGCCAGGAGAGAGAGCTTGCCCCCAATGACACACCTCCATTAAGGCCACACTCCCTAATTACTTCCCAAACTATGGCAGTTTCTTTCAAACTACCAAAATTATAGTGCTGTTATGAAAGTCAACCATTGGTCAGTGCACTAAGTCATGTGGACCATTGTGGGCATACAGGATAGCACTCAATAAATTGAGCCAAAGTTATCTCCTGGCCATGAGACCTTGCGTGTATGACTTAACCCTTCTGTGCTTCAGTTCCTTCATCTATGAAGCTGGGTTTTGGGGACTGGATATCACTTTTCTCATCACAGCTATTATTGCTATTATTATTGTAACTACTATTACAGTGTTGTTATTTGAAGAAACTTTTCAAAGAGAAATGTTATAAAAATCTCCTTGCATGCGGGCAGGCTGTAGGAAATGCCCCAGGGTGTTAAGGGATTTAGCATTTGGCGGCAATGGTGTTCTTGTGTTCTGGAAGAGCAATTCAGTTTTGCTGGCCTTTCAGGCCTTCTGGAAAAGCTGATAGTAAAGTTTCCCCACTGGAAGCCAGTCTTCCCTGCTGTGAAATGTGGAATGCAGTGTTGTCAGCCACTGAGGTTGGTGGAGCTTTGGATGAGGTTTCAGACTCCTGTCAGGAACAATGTGTTCTTGTTGCAATGAAATCTATGAAATCCTGTGTAGTAATAACAAGAGCACCTTGACATTCCCGCTATGCTGTAGCATCCAAACAATTTTATGGCAGAATGTGTGAATATTAAGGTTTTACTATATTTTGATTGATTTGATTGTTGAAGTCTTAGCATGTCTAAACCTTTTCTGGTTATCATTTGTGAGATTTGTACATAAAAACACATTAGAAAGACTCAGAGATATGGCTTCTTCAGTGAAGTGCTTGCCTCTCACACATGAGGGCATGAGTTTGATACTCAGAACCTACTTAAAAGGCCACTCCAGTACTGTGAGTTAGGCCCAGGAGGATCCTGGGCACTTGACAAATTGGTGAGCTCCAGATGCAGTCTCAAAAACTAAGAGGGGAGAGATTGAAGAAGACACCCTATGCAGACCTCAGGCCACGCACATGTATGTATGTCTGCCCCAAACCTGTACACATACGTATTACACCCATACACGTCAACGGGCTTTGATTATTCACTGTTGCCCTGCCAAGTATCATCTCAAGCAATTGGAAATGAGTACTTAGGCTCCGCAGTCTGCTCACAGTTAGGTGAGGAGACAGGTAGTTAGCCAGAACAATGCTAATACAGCTTTATTTAAATTCTATTCTCCTTTTTTTTCCTAAAATTTATTTTCTCCTAATAATATTTATATTCTTGGTGCTATATTGGATTATTTAGTGTGGGAATTATGCTTAGTGCATTTTCAAGTTAGGTATATTTGCTTTTCAATTTCTGGAAACTGGCCAATCTCTCTTGTAACTTTAGGAATCACAGAATGAGTGAGAGTTCCATGGCCCGTGGCCTTTTGGACAAGTCACTCGTTCTATCTGCAGCTGTTTCATGGCCCCTGTTACAGTCCAGGTAGCTCAACTGTGCAGCTGAGTCCTCTCCTTGACTTCTCTTTGTTTGGCTTTTGCTTTGAAAAGGTACTGTAGATTCTTGGCCCATTTCTAGCTCCTCAGATTTAAAGGTTAGTTTTTTTCCTGGCTCTTTTCACTAATAGCGTTAGCAGACACACACAGTTGTTTCAGGTTTGTCTTTTGCTGAACGGGGAGGGGGTTGAGGGTGCTCTAGGCATTTTGTTGTTTACAAAGAGGCAGCTTCCTAATGGCTCACTGGAAAGGCACAGTACCCTCTGCCTTTTGCGTTTGGGAAGTTTGCGTTTTCCCTTGAAAACCCAGTACATTTTCTTCAGATTTTTTTTTTTCTGTGAGTTTCAAGAAATGAGCAGAGGAAACTTTGGATCTTTAGTGTTTTTTTTTTAATAGTTGAAAGAGAAAATGAGCAGATAAGGAAGTGGGTCATTTGGCATGTTAGGTGAAGACCAAGCCTATGACCACAGAGACAAATGCTCATGGCCTTGTGGATGAGGCTGTGTACTGGTGACTGCCCATGGCTTTTCTCTTGGGCAGCCCTTGCTCTGGACATGCGGGGACTTTGCTGTTCTCTTTCATTTTGTTTTGAAATAGTTTTGAATTAGTTTTTAAATAATACTTTTAGGACTTTATAAAAATGACGGCACCCTGTAGCTTCTGAGCCCTGGTTGTATCCTCACCCCCTTTTCTAAAAAGGCTAGCGATTATGGAAAAAACCCAAAAACTAAAAACAAAACTGTAAGAGCAGTTGAGGAAGATAGACCAAAGAGATCTAGACAGTGACAGCTTTCGGAGAACACACACATGCACACAGGAAACAGAGTGGGAAACAGAGAGAGAGAGAGAGAGAGAGAGAGAGAGAGAGAGAGAGAGAGAAGCGTGTTTGTCAGTATCAGTATCAATACTAGTGCTGCTTGTTCTGAAGGGAGGCCTCTCACTCACTTGTGCATCATACGAGTGCAAGATGTTCCCTGACACTATTGGCTGCTGACTACTGAAAATTGTGAAAAATTCAAATGTCTAGAGACAGGACAGTAGAACAGACTGTCATATGTCACACCTTCCAGTAGTGTGTGAAATATTAGACAGAAGAGATGATTTTTGCTGTGTAGTATTATGCATTTTCACTTCTTATAGTTTTGTTTTTAGTTTTTGTTTTTTTCTATAATCACTAACCTTTTCAGAAACTCAACAAGAGTCTTCAATGGGCCCTTTGCTGCAATTTCCCTTTTGTTGTGTGGTAATAAAATGTCTTCGGCCCTTTCAACAATGGCCAAGCGCAGGTGCCTTGTTCTCATGCTGGACTGTGATTACTGGGTTTGTTAGGAAACACACTGTTTCCCTTTTGATCGTCTTTATTCATGTTCCCATCTTAAGATGTGGTTTTGGGATTAGAATAATTACTGACCTCTAATTATCTTGGGTTCACAACCTACATTTTCCTGAAATACTTTAAATTTAAAATTACAAACCTTTTGATTATTGCTCAATCCTATTGTTTATATTGAAATAGACAACATTTTTTGGGTAGTCAATTGACCTGTTATATGGAAATCTTTGCTTTTCTCTAAGAATATCATAGACCAATAATTCCAGTTACCAGGAAGCTGAGGCAGGAAGATCACAAGTACAAGGCCATTCTGGGCTATATAGTAAGTTCAAAAACTGGACAAACCTGTTTAAAAATAAAATTAAAAAAAAAAGGAAAAAGCGAAAGGAAAAGGAAAAAGGCATATCACTCAGTGTTTGCGTGCGTGCTTTGCATACATGGATAGTCTGGGTCTCATCCTTAGCAGTTCAAAATTATTTAAGAATCCTTTCAGGAGGGAGGCTGGGGTGATGGCTGCGTGGTTCAGATCCCCAGCACCAGGAAGGTTGGAGGCCTGCCTATACTCCTAGCATTCGGGAGGTGGGATAGGCTCTTTGGCGCAAGGTGGCTAGCTAGACTAGCCAGACCTATAAACTTTGGGTTCAAGTGAGACTCTGTTTCAATATTTAGAGTGGAGTCTTATCATGAAAGAGACCCAAAGTCAACCTCTAGTCTCCCAAAGTCTACTATATATGTTCATAAATGTGAATATGTGCTTACTAGGCATGTGCCCACCACACCCCCTAATAAAAATAAAAAAGAGGACTTCTTTCAGATGTTGGCTTGGAATTGATATGCAATCTTTTATAACCCTAGGAGCTTGATAGTAAATTAACTAATTGATTTGAGTTTTAGTTTTTTAAAATTTATAAAATGATGTTGATATATAAGATATTTTTGTGTGTGTATTATATATATATATATATATATATATATATGTACACACATATATATATATTATACACACACACAAAGAATCAATTCTAAAATTCTATAATTCTATGCTATTTTGATTTTTTAAAAATTTGCAACTAAACTTCAGAGTCCACTAATCAGGTTGCCCCTCTCCCAAAATGTTTTTGAAATAAATCACTCATTTCAACCAATCTCATAATTCCTTTTCTTTTACTCTTGAAAGTGTTCATGATTGTCTCTTCTTTTTGATCTGGGAATATTTATGTAGTGAGTGATAAAAGCAGCTATGCAGTTTTGATGTCTGAAGAAGACATTGTCCAATGAAATCCTTACAAAGCCATGGCTTCAAGGCCCCAACTTAGTGCTGATAGCTTAGCTCTGAGTTATCTGGTGGCACAAAGGTGGATGCCCTTTCTCAGTTGATGTCTTTTGAGTTTAGGTCTGAGGAGCCCACACTGCAGCACAAGTCCAGACAAATGCCCCACAGTGAAGTCAGAGGATGCAGGCTGTCTACTACCACTGAGAACAGCAGAGTTAGAGGCTTATGTGTTTGCATAATTGCTTGCAGTATGTTAAAAACAAGTAAATACTAATGATGAAGGTATGCTGAATAGCTATGGCACTATGGTAAATATTGAATCGTGCTAAGAAAAGCCACAGCAGCAACAACAGCAAGATCAATCACACCATTGCTTATTTTTTAGCGAATGGGAACAAGAGTCAAAGGGAAGTCTTAGAAGAGGCCCAACACACTGTGCTCTGAAATTCCATCATATTCCAGAATGCCATCCCAGCTTAAACAGAACTCACTTAGAATTGTTTATTTATTTACTCAATTAATTAATTAATTAATGTGTATGTGTGTGTATGAGCATGCCATGGTGCATGTGTGGAGGTCAGACTGTGACTTCTTTCAGGAGTCCTAAGTCTCCTTCCACCTTGTTTCCAAGGCACTGGTCTCTCCTGCTGTTCCTGCATAGCATATTCCAGACTAGGTGGCCAGCCAGCTTCCAGTTGGTTCTACTCTCTCTGCCTTCCTTTGTCTCTCTCTGCCTTTCTCTGTCTCTCTAGGAGTGCTTGGATTACATACGCATGCCACCATGTCCACATATGGCTTTTTATGTCTCCCTTCATCAAACTGATCCCACAGGGACTATTTTACCCTTGTGTCATCTCCCTCACTCTCTTTGGCCTTTTAAAAGGATGATCCCTTAGCTCTCAGTTTCTACCTTCTACATACTTAGATTTCAGTTCCAGGCAAGCCTGGATGGCTCAGTGGATAAAGGAGCCCACTGCTAAACCTGAGTTCAATTCCCAGGACCAGTGTGTGTGTGTGTGTGTGTGTGTGTGTGTGTGTGTGTGTGTGTGTGTGTGTGACAGAGAGAGAGAGAGAGACTTATTCCTGCGGAGTGTCGTTTAACCCCCATACACATAATGGAATGTGTGTTTCTCATATTACACACAAATAAATATAATAGGAAATATCAAAACTAAATTTCCTCTTCTTCGGAGAAGTCTTATAAGCTTGTGATCCTAGCATCCAGGAATCCTATGGACATATATGTGTACTTCATTTTAACAGACTTACTGCCTGTGACTTCCTCACTTGTCTTTTGTATTGTCACCCACTTCATTTAGGTAGAGAATCAACCAGGGCTTGTCCAGGCCTGTTTCCCAGCACTTGTAACTCCTAATAAATGTTTATTGATTGAAAAAAACAAATGAAACTTATCTTGACTAATGCTTCTAGTTTCTCCTTCTGCCTCCCCTACCTTGCATTTACCTCACTCTCACAGTTAGACTTTTAAGTATAACTTTAATGGCAATGCAGGCCAGTGGAGACAAAAACAATTTTTTCTTTTAGTGACATTACTTGCCCCTCTTTTTAGCTATATGAGACCTATTTAAAAGTCTTTCTGCCAATGAGAATGTGAGTTTTGGTATGATACCATTTTTCATCATCCCTTGGATTGGAATTACACTCTCTATTCTGAAACCACAACCCTATGCAGTTATGGCCAATTGGTTCTCAGTTTACCATGGACATATGCAAAATCTCAAGTCTTTCTATGCAGCCACATCATGAACCTCTCTCATCCATCCATGTTGATCTCACACTGGTGGAAACTGAGTTCACTGTCTCCCTGACTGTGCCTGCTGTGTCGACAGCGTCTGGGAGAAGAAGCTGCATTCTTGTTTGCCAGGTGGAAAATAGCTTCTGTGACTTTTTTTCAGCCTAGATTTTCTTCTATTACTTCATTAATTTTGCTTTGAATATGAATAGTTCTTATATTCTCAATCCTGTAGTATGAATACATTCCCTGGTCAAGGACCTCCATATAGGTTTCAGTTTGGTGATATCACAAAAAAATTCTATGAAATTTATAAAATTTACCACTTTTTGTCTGAAAAGAAGTTTCTATTTCTCTATCATCAGTATTCAGAATAATGACTGGGTTAGATGGTGGTTTCAGTCTTAGTTTGATAAAAAGCTGCTACACAGCTTTAGAGTCCCCATGCAATGTTTCTTTCCCACTAGCCACTGAGGAGTGACTTAGTGTCTCTGTACCTTTGTCAGTAGCTGGCTTTCTAACTTTCCTTTTAGCCATTCTAATGGATATGTTGTGATGTTTTATGGTGAGTTAATCTGTATTTCTTTTATTACGAGTGTTACCCATTGTATATGCTGTTTGGTGTCTGTGTGTCCTTGTTCATGAACTGTCTTTCAGACCTTGGCCCTTTTGTAGGAAACCAGATTTTCTTTTGCTATTATATTTGGCATCTCTTTGTTAGTCTAGGTAGTAGGCCTACATTAGAGATATGGTTTGGAAGTATCTTCTTCAGTCGTTAGTTTGCCTTTCCATGTGCCTACACAACTGCAAGTTTAGAGTCTTAATGAGGACTAGATGAACAATGTTTTGCTTTATAGACTATATTTTTGATATAAAATTTTAGAACAACTTCCAAGTCATGGATTTTAAACATTGTTTTCTACTTTCTCCTCTAAAGGATGTATAGAATTGTACACTTTACAGTTAAGTCCGCATATACTTTGGAGGTAACTTTTGTATAAGGTGTGAGATTTAAGTCAGAATTCATTTGTATATGTTTAGCTAATGGATAGTTACCACTTCTTTTGAAAAGCCCTGTCTGCCTCTATTGATTCATATTGTAAATGGCAGGCTTGGCTACATAGGATGCCCCTAGAAGTCAGGAACAAAATGGCACAGCAAAACACCAGCAGCAAAACACCAGCAGCAAAACACCAGCAGCTGCAGTCGTGGCTAGAACAGAGGTCATGTGGGATGGTGACTCACTGGTCAGGGGCAAGATTACCAGAGATTCATTGCACTTCTCCACAGCACTAGGGGCATGTCAGTCCACACAGGCTGCCACAGTAAAGTGCTGCAAGCTGGGAAACAAAGACCCATTGCTCACATGCCCAAAGTCAAGGAATCCCAAGACCTAATTGCTCCCTTCTTCTTAGTTGATACCATGTCTTCAAATGTTGTTAGGGACAAGCAAGCACTCATAGTCCTTTCTCATAAGGTCACTAACTTCATTCATCACCCAGCCATCAAATCTTTACCTCTTGACACCACCATACTTCGGATTCTATTCTAGCATGTGGGTTTGGGAGGACAGAAACATTTGGACTGTAGTAATACTTGAAAACAAAATTTAAAACAATATTGTTATAATTTTTCTCAATAAAGTAAATTCTTTTGATATACACCTATCACATTTTTACAGAATCTGCATATGAAATTGCAAAATGCTCATAAAAAGCAACAATCTAAATTTAAGAGCATGTACTTGAAAACTTGCTGTGTTGAAGATGTACAAATGATATACATATTTAATCCAGTTTCTGTTAAAATCTGGTAAGACCTAGTAAGTAATATGTACACCATCATATTTGAATTTTTTTTATAAGCAGACTTACAGGCACATCCAACCTTTCAACATTATAACAGATAGTCATTGACAGGTTCATTCCTGAGAACTGCAATCAAGTTATGAAATAGATTATTAAGATCTCATACATCTTAAAAGGCATCTATGATTGTGTGTTGGACCACATTCACAGCAATCTTTGACTGCATGTGGCCCTGATAATTCTACAAGGCATTTATTTATTAAGCTCTTTCAAATCTATTGTAGTAGAGCAAGGTGGGGGCAGTAAAGGTGGGAAGGAGGAAAAGAAGGCAAATATAAGAATAGATACTCTTCTTAGTGGCTTAAGGTTTGGTGGGAGAAAAGTGGCATGAGTAAAGGCTGTCTATGCTGTAATAGGAAGAGGCTGGTAGCACGCGGCAGGGCAGAAGACAGAACCCTTATTTTGTCTCAGGCTAGAAATTTATGTATACAATTTGAGCTGGATTTTAAGTAATTATAAGCTGAATATCCTGAACAAGGGATAAGTTGGAATCTGAGGTAGAAAAGAAATGTACATAAAATGTCAGTGTTATGAATGAACTTCTCAGGATGTTTGTTGTGTCTAATTCAGGTGATCTGAGTGAAAGTAAAAAATAGGTCGAAGGTATGCTGAAAAGATGGAATTTGATTGTTTAGTGCTGGAAAACAGATGAGAACTTTAAATATGAGGATGAATGACAGAATAGGATTTTTTTTAAAATGGGAAGTAACTATTGGCATTCTGACCATCAGTAGCAAAAAGACAATGGGCAACGAACGACAGTCTGCTGTAGGCTATTGTAATGGCCTAGGCATATACTGTTAACAGTAAAATATCAGTAGAGGATATATAGGAACCAGATTTTAGAGAAACAGTTGAAGTTGCTAATTGGCTATGGTGTATGCAGTTGGAGAGACAACTGGAAGAGAGATCTGAGACTATTGAGATGATCTGTCTCCCATGGATGAGAAGTTTCAGGGAAATGTTTAGTTCTAGATGCACTAAGTTTGAGTCTTCTCTCTGTGGATGGAAAATGCACCCAGCATGCAGATGTGTGAGGAACTATACAAGAAAAATAAGAACATGCTCTCGAGGTCCTTGTCTCTCGTTGCCATGGAGTAAATTTCTTTTTTCTTAGTCAACTCATTTTGATGGGTCACAGTTCTAGATGGAGGGAAGTCACTACACCTGGCCCTTTGGTGCCATCAAAAAATGCAGTAGACACAAGATGAGTTACATCTTGTGTAGAAAGGATGCTGACTGCATAGCTGGCATGCTGCCTTATAGTAAACTTTTTGTTAACTCCAAAAACACTCAAGAAAAAAAATTAGTACATTAATGGCACAGTGGCTTGCTGTCACTACCAAGTGTTACATGCACCACACAGTTGCATTTGGCAATTGCTGACTCTTGGAAACTGGTGGGACAGTGGGTTTGTTTATGCCAGGGTCAGTAAAAATACCTGAGAAGGGAGCTACATTATGGCAACATGGTCAATATAGTGATCTAAACTTTTAACTCCACTATCATCTGGTACCTAAGTGCTATGTGTTCTAGATTTGACCAAAGCATGATGACATGGCCTATGACAGTGGTATACTATAGCATTAACTTCAAACAGGATAATACAGATCCATGATCAATTTCCTAACAATTTGTTAAATAATTGATCATAGTTTTAAGTAGTAGGTTAAAAATACTAGCTGTGGGGGAGCTAGGTCAATAAATATAGATGTCAACTCTCCATTTGATTACTTATTCTGTAGGTTTGCATTTCCACATAGCTTAACATTTGAACTTATATTACAGCATAAAGATAAATGAAATCTGAATCGGCCTTAATAGTTTAATGACTGGCAAGGGTGCTGGTGTTAGGGGCTTGTCAGGGAAAGCACATTGTCAAAGCAAAGAAGAAAAGTTATTGTGTGGTTTCAAATGTATTTATTTGCATTCCAATTTTATTTTTGTTTTTGTACCTTATTCAAAGATATAGACAGAGGTCACAACATGACTCTCTATGGTGCTTCAGGAATACCACTAACTGATGAAGCTATAAGTAATACAGAAAACAAAGCCTACCACCACACATCTTAGCCTTAACAAGATAGACATTTAATTACTAAAGGAAATCCTGTATTCTCCTTAGACAAGCAGGTCTAGAGGTGTGGAGGTGGCCTGGGCAGAAGTGAATTTTTGTAGTGTTTAGGTGAACAGCCTCAGGTTTCTCTGGTGAAGAACTTGAGTTTTCGTCAGCCCCACTCACTTTGCCAGTCCTGCTGTTTTGCAACAGGGCTTAAAAGTGCTTTAAGTGCTTGTGACCGTGGTAATGAATGAAAATGTCTTCCTAGCACGGAGAGGATTGCATTAGACTGAATAGTCACCTCCCTTGTAAAAGCACTATTAGAGTGGGGCAGCTGTAAGTAAGGATAACGATTTGTGTCCACTGCTTATTTACTGAAAATTGTCAATGTATTATTTATTGAGAGCTCTCCAGACAGTGCTTGTCAGAATAAAAATGTCAGCTCTGAGCAAAATGTTATAATACATAATAAAAATGCTAGGTACGCATTTTAGGAAGACAACTAATTAGACCCACTTTTTCTTTAGGAAGGGACAGTAAAGATGTCTAATATCAGAGACTTTCTCCATTTGTATACGGTCTTTTCTTTCTTCCCTGCTCAGCTTGGTATTTGTTTTAAAAACTTAACCATGTCTGAGAAATAATTTGACAACTTTCTGTGGTTGCCATTAGACTCCCCAAGTAGTGGGAGTCTTGCTCAAGGAGGAAGACCTGGCTTGCCTCCCCACAGTGAGCAGCCGCCCTCACCGCCATGTTTTGTCTGGAATTAGATGTCACTTCCTCCCTGAGCAGTGCTCTCGGAAAACTGCCTCCAGTGTAAACAAGATAAAATTATTAAGCTTATTCCTCAGCCGTGCTAATTAACCCCAAACAAATTTCACATTAAGGAAACAGAATTCAATCAATGTAAATGTTATTGCCGTGTATTACTGTAAGCAATAATAGAGTGGCTAAAATAATTAATTATTTTGATTTTTTTTTAAAAAAGGAAAGTATTCCTTCTCTATTTTTAAAATGCTGTTGCAAAATATTGTGTGGGTTTATTCTGCCTTTCTTTGGATCTCCTGGCATAGAATATGAAAGACTCAACTGGCAAAGCAGGAGTAACACAAACATTTCTTCCGAACACTGACTATTTTTTCCTTCTCTCACAATTGGATTATAGAAGGGGAGAGTATGCTTTGGAGAGCTTCACATCTACTTGGTCTAATGTGTTTTCATTGGCAGTCCCGCGGAGGCCAGGCTGATTTCCTCGGACCTGGTCCAGTTGACAGCTCATCATGGCGGTCTCCTCTCCATTCCCAGCACGCTTTAGTCAAATGCACATGGCAGTGCGGGAAGGGCACTGATATAATTTATATCTGGGAGGAGAAGAGAAAATACAGTTTTGCAGCATTTCAGGGTTTCAGAAGCCCCTACCCCTCCCCCTTTTAAAGAAAAATCTGGGTTCACACAGGAAGTCAAATTATCCTCTTCATGGTAATTTTCTAACATCAAACCCCGAGATTTCAACGTGATTGCTTGGTTTTGCCTTTGAGAACTTGGATAAAATTTGTTATTACCGTTTTCATCATCCTCAAAGGCCTTTCACTACACAAAGTACAGATGCCATATGACATATAACTTATTTCTCATTCAGGAGAATGTGTATCTGATTAATACAGAGTAATTTATCAATTATAAATGGCACATTCTGTGGCAAATAGAACATAAATCAAACATCGTCATATTAAGATTATTCTGAAAATTAGTATGCGACTTCACCAATATATACCATCAAACATTAAATTAACTTTGAAATTTAAAGTAATTTAGTTGAATTATACAATAAGGAATATGTGACTGTAAATTGAACCCTAGCATTTTTTCTGTAATTTTTCCATTGTCAAGCAGTTGCCTCTGCTGTTGCTGCCCAATTACTTGGGTGTCTTGTGTAAGGGTGCCGCTGAGCACCTCCCCCTTCTCTATTAAAGCTGTCCTCACCTTGGTAGGGAGAGTTAATCCTTTAATGATATCTTAAATATCTAACAAGCAGGTTGCTGCTAACTATGCACAGTGATGCCAAAGTGAATAACAAGAACATAGGTGTTCCAAGAAAAAGCTGGCGTGTGCCACTAACGACCATAAATAAATAAAAGCCAGTCCTCATAGCAGAGATATGAAAAGATTAAACTCTCCAAGTGCTTTAAAATCATACCTGGGCTGACCATTTTTTACTTGACTGTATATTTTGATTTCAAATAATTTGTTTTAGACAATTATTTAAATTTTAGTCTATACCTTTAGTTTCTAGTTCCAGATAGTTGGTTATAGTTTTGTCATTTCTTTGGACATTTATTTTTACTTTTCCAAATAGAAAACAACTTTAGTTTTTATTTCTTCACAGTCTATAAGTATCTGTTGATGCCCCGCACATTATTAGAAGCTACGTTCAGTAATTTTAAAAAATGGAGACAATAAAAATTTGTATTGAGCATGTCTTCATTTTAGATGTTTATGTATGTAAACATATTTTAGGCAAAAATGTTTAAGTAGTATGCATGCTATAGCAGAGAATATAGGGGTGCTAAATATGATAACCAGCTCTCCCATAGCTTCTGCTAGTCAGAGAACTTATAAAATGCTAAACTGCACGATTTCTATGATTCTAATATTCCTAGACTTAAAAGTTATACTATAATTCCAAGTGAATAAATGCAATAAAATCTAAAAATAAGGATCCTCGTTAGAAGAACCTGTATTAGTGTATTTTTAAATGAGATGCAAAAGCCTGCATCTGCCGTTTTATTCCTTGTAAGACAGTAATTGACAAACTGCAGTCAGCACGCTTTCATGTGTTTTTCTTCCTTTGCTGAATTCATTTTTTTTTAAAAATGAAAGTTAAAAAGGGAAAAGGGGACTCCAGGATTTTGAAACTCACTGGTCCTGAAGTGATGGGAAAATAGGCGAGGTGTCACAGCTAATTTCTGGCCCTGTTTTATGAGTTCTGCTCTTCCTTATTCTCCCTGTCAGCTCAGGAATCCCCGAGGCTGTGCAAACTGGCTGAACATCACTCAATCCGAGTTTTATATCCCCTTTTAATAATGTTGAGTCTATTCTGTCCAACTTTGATTCAGACAACCTGCTTGTCTTGAAAAAGTGATATATTTAATCAGTGGCGCTGTCCCCAGCCTAGCTCCCACTGCGTGTGACTGCAGCCGGGGAGTGGTGCAGTGCTCTGTCACTGCTGTTTGAATGGGTAATGTGGAGCCCATCAGCTGAGAAGACAGGAGCTGGAACTGCATGTTAGGACACACGATCAAAAGCCACTCTCCACTTTCTGCCAATCAAACCTCATGTTGCCTTGTGGGGCAGACATTAAATAGATTTTTTTTTCCAGCCTTATACTGTGGGCACTTTGCCAGTTTGACATGTGAACTGTTACAAAAAGATAGCAGAGTTTTGACTGCTTGCTGACTGCCTAAAAATATTACTGAACACTTGTCAGAAAGAAATGTTCATAATGCTATATTATAGAAAGCCAGTGAAATGTTTGTTACTCTTATGGTATACTATGGGTTTTTGTTGTTGTTCCAGAAGTGATTGGGGCAGAACAAGGCCAGACAGTTGCTTCTCGGGAGAAAGTAAAAGGACAAGCTGAATGAGCTGGGCATAAAGCTAACACTCAGTATGACCAACAGTTCAGCTGGGGTGATAGTCACTGTGTGGAAATAATATCAGTAAATGAAATATTGTTTTACATTCTTCCCTGGTGTTTTAAAAATTATTTACTCTTCTGAAATCAAAATAGGAGAGGCTGTTAGTAGTTATATTTTGAGCAAAACCAGCATTTGAAACTTGAAATTGTGACTGACATGGGCATCTCCACCTTTCTGTTTATTGAGGCAATAAGCCCATTTCTGAATTCCAAGTCAGTCTCTGGTTTGTGTTTGTCCCGTGGCTGTTTTCAGGGGCCTCTTTCTTTTTGTTCTGCCCTGAGGATTTCCCCATTATATTCCTGCCTCACCCTGTGCCTGTATCAGTCTAGTAACGATGATGGCCTAACTACTAAGCTTTTATAAACAACAACGAATAGAAAGTACTTTTAATTTTAAAAGCGCCTTGGGACTGGCATTTCTGACCATTTCCAAGCTCCCAGATAACCGTCCCAAAGCTGTTAAATCTCGGTGTTTTGATTCTTCCAAACTTGCCTCTTGGTACTTGCTGTCGTCTCTTCTCTAATGATCATTTTAAAAGGAGTTAAACATTTTCACCAAAACATACCATGGCAGTCTAGTGAGCTGCACATAAACAGCTGCTCCTTCAATAAGCCATTCTTTATAATACCCTTATTACCTTCCAGTGTCTCAAATTCTGATTAGTCAACAGAGCTGATTGCTGCACACATTCCATTGCCCGTCTTCTCTGCTCAGCTGCTCATGTCTGAGTAATCACAACACAACTTGGGCATTGTTTCTCTCAAGTTGCTGTTCATATTGTGCCTTGAAAATCTCTGGATTATCCAGGAAAACTGCCGTGGTGTGGCTGTGAGTGACTTTCCTAACTTGCATTTAAATTGTTTGCAAAAAGCACTCCATAAAAAAAAATCATGTAACTGTGCAACTCTTAGGTTAGAGAGAATATCTGTAACTTAAAACTGTTCCTGCGATCCGATTATGAAACAGGCAGGGCATGTGGCTGTGTTTTAAAAATGAGTCCTTTATAAATGTGTAGTTATAAAATTGTTATGCGACAGCTATTACATTTCAGTCAGCTCTGGACGAGATAATTGTGTGGAGAACCTCACAGGAAGGGTCCAAAGGACCTCCACGTTTGCTTAAGATGAGATAACTTTAGTCCAGTTACTGCAGGCCACCACTGGTGCCCACCAGATAGGGCAGCGCAGTGGCGGCTCCAGTTAGGACAAAATAAGTAGGGTGGGAAAAGTGTCTTCTCTGAAGCTAGAATTTCAGCGATTCCTCTGTTGTGACCCCCTGGAATTTACTCTCTGTGAGGAGGAAATGCTGACACACTGGAAATGCAACCTCAGCCAAGGCCCTAAATCTGTCATTGTGCTCTGGAGTCTGCTCTGAAAATAGCGGAGCTCTTTTGGTAAATTAAAATCGGTGTGAATGGGAACAGATGTCGCCATGCTTCCCCTATCTTCAGGGATGCCCAGTAGAAAGGGGAGGGTCAGCGGGGTTACAGGGTGGAGCACTCAGGAGTATGCAAACAGGGTCCACACAGGGAGTACTACTGACATGTTCTGGAATAGATTTGGACTGAGTGTGAACTTACCTACATTGCTACACCTAGAGGAAAAGGAAGGGGCAGTGTTTATTTCTGGGAGACTCTTGGATAGTCCCTGTGCTTGTATCTTTTCTTCAGCAAGCTACACGGTCCCTGGATACCATTAGCTTCTTACTTTCTGGAATTCTCTTGCCATATGCTCCTAAAGTATTTGTTACACTCTAAGGCTATAGTAGAGTCTTTGTACTGATATTTGTCAAAAATAATGAAAACGGTTTGTGCTCTAAAACTGTACAATTTATCAAATAGCATATGTAGCCAATTTAAATAAGTCTCATCGAAGTTTCAGTCTTGATTTGAAAAAATAGCATAGGATGAATTTATTTATAAGAACCTTAATAGTTTCTCTCAATTCCTTTTACATTTTAGATTACCTTATAATTTTCTAAATCTACATGAACAATAATGATCAATTTTGTCAGCATTATTCACACCTTTTATTAATTTAACATAGATGAATAAATGTGAGTGTTGTGAAGAGTTGATTGGGAATAGATTTTAAATCTGACAGTTAGATTACAGGGTACCTAAGAAAAAATGGCTCTTTCACTAGGTACCTAGTAATTTAATTCTTGTTTGAAATTATTATAATTTATTACAGTGTGTGGGTCCTAATGAATGTCTACTATTAAATGAAAAGGAGAAATTGAAATTAAGATTATGAAATTCTTTTAACTCATATCTTTAAATCCTCTTAAACAATTCCAAAGACATTAATAAGCTATGTAGGTTTCTTTCCATATGCTACAATGACAGATAGAAACATTTTTTCAACATTTAAATATTCTAGGAAATGTTGAGTGCCCTACAACTCTACGCTTGCAATCTTGGGATTTTAGAAAATGGGAAAAGCCATTACAAGAACATTGAACTTGGCAACTCTATTTAGATCTTTATTCGGACTTGACTGAGACTTTTCTAGCATTTGTGTTTTGCAGAAATGACTATTTCCTACTTTTAAACCTTTAATGTAAGGCAATTTGAGCTTTCATGGAGTTATAGACAGCACCACATTAATGTTTAAAAAATACCAAGTACTAAGGAGGCTCCTAAAACTGTGAATTAGTAAAATCCACACACACAGTGAGGATGAGTGAACGCTGGCGGACAGTGAAGGCTGCTGTACCCCGATATTGGCAGAGCCAAACTGGTCCCAAAAATGATCAGATATTTATAAATAATAATTTCTGAGAAAAACTAGCACTATCATAGGCCATTGTTATATCCTGACATACTGCCAAATGACTGCTTGAAAAGCCCACTGGGTATTTTTCCATCTGGGATTCAGCCTCAGTTTACAAACATGGCCTTTCTTGTTTGAAATTCTTTTAAGAATTAGAAACTGGCTCTTTGAAGTTTAAGCTAAGGCTTTAAAACTCCCGAGGCAGTGTTTGCTAATTTCTAGACCTTCCCTTTTCTTTCTACCTTTCTTTTTTAATTTGGAGCTGCTGTGACTAGTTTGGGTGTAAAGAGGGAAAAATCAGAGCAAGCGTGCTGGGCATGGCTTAGCTCACCTTTGAGTGCAGAGAGTAGGCCTGTTCAGGCTTCCTCAGCTTCAGAGCAGTGCTGAACTGAAGGCCTGGCTGTTTCTCATCTTGGCAAACTCCTGTGACCAACCCTGAAGTAAAGTGACTCAGGAGTGCGACTGCTTGGTTAGGTTTCTGATTGTTGGGTGGTTTCTGCATGGGTTTCTTTTAAGGTCTGGGAACATACCTTTGGGCTCCCAAGAACTGCATTTCCCATCTTCATCAAGCACAATTTGCTGTGGACCACAATACTGCCCCCCATTAGGTAAAGAAGACAGTGGGCATAGCTAGCTGCTTTTACACGAGAAAGTGATCTGTGGCCTCTACTGTTGTGCTTGTTGAGCTCCAGTTAGCTGAGTTCCTGGTAGAAACAGTTATTATCCGGACAAGACACAGGACCCACAGCAGTGCTTAACTGCTCTTTTAAGAGGAGAGGGATAATTAGGTGCTCCATGTTCTAAGTTTCCATAAATAATAAAGCCCTTTCTCATCCATCAGTCATATCCATGTGGTTGCTGTTTTGTATTGCAGCTTGTCCACTTATGTTCAATGTCATCTTTCATATACTATTACAGAAGGTTGAAATCCACTCTGGCCCAGAGGTGGCACAGAACTTGTTGGTGTGAGTTACATGGTGTGAGAACACGAGGATCCTGCAATGAAAACAGCCTCTTCACATTATTCTTTTGCCAATTGTGATGCCATAACTGTAAAAAAACGTTCATTTTGAAAGCATCGACAATTTACAAACCCCTACCTACTGTCATCTGTTTAATTAGATTTCCCCCCTTGGTACCTATTTAAACTCTAAATGAAAGATGGAAATATGTTTGCTCTAAATATTTGATATGATTGAGATGAGATTAAGGGGTTTAAATGATTTAAAAATTATATTTACTTTAGTGCAATCTGTTAGATTCAGTGTTAATCTGCCATTTGGTTTGCTTTACAGCAAAGCAAGCTCCAAGGGTTAAAGTGCCCAGCTCACTGGTACAGTTAAAACCGCTTCCCAGGCACAGAGTTCTTCAGGCGCAGTTGAGTTTCGCTCAGACCTTCAGTGTGCTGCTCAGCAATGACCTTGCGGGATGGAGAAGCATGGCACAGTGGCTCTTTCCAGCTGTACGCAGCCTATCCGTTGGGGTATAATCATGCTTGGTCCCAGCACCGCAGGCTTGGACATATGTTGAGGTTTATTTCTTTCTTCTGACTTTAATCCTATTCACCAGCTGTTCTGCCAGCTGCCATTCTTCAGTTTGGAGATTACATTTTGGGGGATACCAACAAAGGTCTGATTGACCACTGCTTTCTCTTTCCTTTTTTCTCCTGTATTCCTTAGAAATGACTGGACCTGGGGAAAGGAGGATTCAATATTTTTCCACTATGACCTCACTTTTTATATATTTTTTTGCTTCTAGACATTAACATGATTTATGATCACTCAGCATGCTGTAGATAAGCTTCCTCAGTGCAGGTTACCACCTTATTTATAAATCCCTTTCCATAAAAAGGTTTTAAGTTTACATTGAAGGATATAATTAATGTTTCTTATGCTACTATATAAACAACATTAATTAGGGACAATTTCTTTGATGTTCTAAAACATATTCCAGATGAAGATATGTTTTTCATTATTTCTTTGTCTCCCCATCTCAGGTTTGAGAGTTTATCTCAGTTGAGATGCCCTCCCCCTTTTCCCCCTGAGCTATGGTCCCACTAATCTTATTTGAATGGGCTATTAAATCTCTGTTACACTTATAATATATACTAATAAGTAGTATAGATTTCTCACTTTGTATTCCAGATGATCTGTCTATAAGCAGGATGTTAAACATCTGTAGTTTAAGCCTCTGGGACTAACAGATGCATTAATGCCAGAAAGAAAAGTAGCCTGGACAATAAGGTCACAGACCATGTGGTGAAGCTGCATCCCCAATATTATTAAGTCCACACATTCTTTTCAACACTAATCCTTCCATTTTCATAAAGGCAAGAAGATTAATAGACTTAAGTTGTAATCATTTACAGTACATGTTTATTACATTAATACCAACAAATACACAAAATCCCATATGTGTTATAATTCTCTGAGCTGATATTTGGAAGTTGTTTAAATACTCTACATGCCTCACAGTAGCACCCTCTTACCCAGGAATGTATTTCAAAAGATCTACCAAAAATTGGATGTTTATCTACATGATTCTACCTTTGTCTTCTAACTTTGTGATATGTTAAAACTGTATCTTATGGTAAATAACTCAATCTGAAGAGCACCTTAAACCAAGGTCATTAAAATTAAAAATTAACTCTAGATTAAAACAAACTAAAGAGTAATATGCTTTGGAAGGTAGTTTTGTTTAGTCAGTCTTTCAATTGTCCATCCATCCATCCATCCATCCATCCATCCCCACTTTCATCCAGCCATTCATTCCATGGAGATAGATGCTACTTATTGAACCATGTAATAGAAAACACAACATCTTGTGTCTACGAAAGCAGTTCAAGTTTTCACGTGTACAGAAATCTACAGAAAAAGGAGTTTATAAACTGCCAGCTGAAAAAAACTATTGATTCCATACCATCTTCCTATGTCCCCCCAAAGCTTCAACAGTACTGAACCCCACTTGCTAAATATGGGCATTCTATTTATAGAAATATCATATTTTTATTGGTGGCCAAAGCAGTGCTTATAGGCAAACCTACAGGTGACTAATAGGAGTTGCTCACTAAGTGGAATAATGAATAGTATTAGGTGTCAATTAAATCAAGCTTCCCCGAGGTGCAGGTGCTCCACAATGTACTGACACATTTCAAGTAGCAGTGCCACTTCACCCATGCATATGAACAAGCACATTTGCATATTAAAAAGCTGAAAATTATTTAACTGAAGCAAAAGTCTTTTAGAGATGATGGAGGTTATTAAAACTGTTGACAAGAAAGAAGGTAATTGCCTGAAAATGAGAGATGACATTCTGCTATACACAGGGAACGCTGTTTTTGTTGTATTGTGCAGCAGTGCCTGGGTGTATAACCTATTACATTGAGATTGCTCCTATGCAATTAGACCCTTTTTGTCCTCACTTCAATAAGGCTATGATTATGAGGGATTGAAGAACACTTGGCATATTGAATGTCTGTTGTTTTTATAACTTCGTCAGAAATGACAAAACACGTTTTGTGTCCTGTTTTTTCTTTGTAGGCTTATTGATTCTGTGATTATAATATTCATAAAAGACAATGTGTTCATGGTTGAACACTCTGTCATTTATACAGGTTTTATTTTTTCTGTCTCAGCATCACATTTGTTTGAATGCCAAGGTGTTAGTCATAAGATGAGCAGATTTTTAAAGTAAAAGATGAATAGGTGAGAAGTTTATCATGCTAATAATCCCAAATATTACTATTAAAATGTCATAAAAATGGATGATTTCCCAAGTTTCAGATGCAGATAGTTCACCCACCGAGGAAACTTGGAAGTGATTTTATTTTCTCTTCGACTCTGGGCTGTTTATTTTCACTTTGATTTTTGAGAGATCTTGTGCTTTGCTTTCGTTTGTCAGGAGGGAGATTCATGGCCTAGAGGGAGGCTCTTCCTGCCACTGGAAGGCAGTGCTTCTGGCTTGACTCACCCCAGTCTGCAGGTAGCAGCCGAAACAACTACAGTGAATGCAGCAAATGAAGTTGAAACCCGCAAATCATTGCAGGTGGAGGAAATTTCAGGGTTTATGCTTTATTAAAATTATGCTTGTTAAAAGATTTTAATCACCCTAATTAGACTTCGGCTCTCAGAAGTACCATTGTGGCAATGTATGAAGTCCATTGCCATCATTATTATACTCTTTACTTGAGGATGGTGTTCTTTGGGACATAGTATCATAGCATATTCAGTTAGACTTCAGGCTTCCGATAAATCCATTTTTCTCTTGGGACAATCAGCTCCTGCCTTTATTTTTTATGTGAATTTAAATCAAAGTCTAGATTGTCAGACATAGAATAGATAGGTTCTGAATAATGCCCAAATGTATCCAAAAAGTTTTCTGTGGGCTTGCCCTTTATGGGTCTTTCAGTCTTTGATTTGGCTGCATCTGGGCTTTAGGAAGCTAAGAGGCACACCTAGGGTTTTGTTAACAACTATCTAGTGATTTATCTAATCTGACGCATTCATTTCTTTAAGTTGAAGAGGGAAAATGTCTTTAGGCATTGCAATCTGACTCTCGATTAAAAAGATAAAAGTGAAATACCCTAGTTCTTTTCAAACATTATTTACTGCTTGTTGAAAACTTGGCTTTTGGATGATGAAAATTCCAATGTAGCTATGCTTTAAAAATTACAGAATAAAAGATCTACACACTAAAACTAACAAGTAGAAGATAGATGTCCCCCAAACTCAAGAATAGAAAATAGAGATTTCCTCATTCAACTCAGGAATAGAAAATAGAAACACACTCTCATGCCAATCTCAGGACGGGAAGTCAGATCCCCCCACTCCCCAGGTCAGTGTTCAGTCGCTTCAGAATGTGTCTAGTCGTAGGCCCCGAGCCTCAGTTTTTATTCACATGACCCTAGTTCTATGTAATTAAGTTATTTTGTATTCTAATCACTTTTAGGCGACCTTGTTTTAAAAAGTTAAGAATCGTAATCTATCTTCATTTGACTGGTTTTAGTGAGACAAATCATTGCTTTTAGCTATACAGTTGATAGAAATTTCTTCAGTGGTTTTTTGTTTGTTTGTTTGTTTGTTTAATTTTTTGTAATTTGTTTTGATACTGTTACTTAAAGTTTCCCCCCACCCCAGCTAAGTCCATCAATTTGAAGCTATTCAGCACTCAGAAGCCTTGATAACACCATTGGCTTTTATATTCAATCAGCTTATAGATTGGAATATTAAAAAGTATTGGTTAAAAATTAGTTTTAATTTTAACTTGTAAGAAATTACACTGAATGTATTAATGTCAAGGAAGAATTGTTTAATAGAAATGAGAAACTTAGATATAGAATCATAGATCTGTGCACTTGTTCTGTAAAACAAAAACCTTCCCTTTGTCATATGTGGAGCTCTCTGTGAAGCTATCACACCACAGTCCTGTGATAACTAAGGTGCACCTTCTGACAGATGCATGGCTATGAAGCTCCCTACTTGCTGCACCATTGACATTGACGTTGTAGGCTTTCACATCCTGGGCATCCATAAGAGTTCTCTGAGATGCTTTGAAATGAAGGAGTTATTTGAAGTAAACTTTAGCTTCCAATTGCTTATGCTTTCTCTACACTAATACCCACTTTCCCTTATTCTTAGTACACTTACTGTTCAAGTAAATGAGCAAAGTGCTTATTAGCCATCATGCTGTAAAGTTTGAAATGACGAAAATGAGACCAAAGACAGATTAAAGAACAAAACAACAAAATAGATGCATGAGGTCACATGTATAAAAATGGAGCTAGCTATTTATGTGACTATTGCAATAGGAACATTGAAAATTCAAATACCTTGGCATGATCTGGACTTAGGCAAAGCCTTGAAGAAATTGGTTGTGAGTCAAAGATTTTCTTCTGCATTCAGAGACTTTTCTAGGATATTGGACACTGGGGAAATCATACTGTATTCCTACCTCAGTCCCTTAACCAAGCTTTTTGTTGTTGTTGTTGTTGTTCCAGTAAAATCTGGTTAATGAATAGCCATTGAGTCCATGAAGAATGAAAGACAGCCTGAAGCCAGAAAGGTGAATGGCAAAGTACTAGGAGCAGTCTCTGTAGATTCAGTGCACACAAGCTTAAAGATACTAAATTCAACTCCCCAAATATGTCTTGTTTCTTACTCACTATTTATTTTAAAGTATGTGAGAAACTTAGGAACCCAGTATTGGTACTTGAGATCCACACACACTCCCACATTGCATAAGGGAGCACACCATGAAATTTCCCTACCTTAGTTTGTTAGGTTGATAATCCTTTAATTGTATGCATGTCTTTAGAGTTTACATAGTTAAGTTTTCTAATGCATCATTCAAATCCCATACAAGTTTGGAGTGGGAAGATGAACAGGACATTATTCTTGTGCTGTTCTAGAAGGAGGATAATGATGAGTTATCGATTACCCAGGAAACAAGGAGCTGGAGTGAAAATTCAGGTCACTTACATCTTCTGGATACTGCTTAGTCTCCTATGTTGTGTTGCACATGTTAAGTGTGGTGTCATGTGGATGTGATGAAGCCACCAGGTAAGGAGTGAGAGGCTCACCTGCTTAGGAGCTGCTCTGTGCAGGAGAAGAGGTGGCTCCTTCAAGGAAAGTCAGTTTATGAGGAGTATGAATGTGTGCATGTATGTGTATCTATGTGCACATGCGTGTGTTTGAGACTCTGTGTGTATGTGTAACTCTGTGTGAGACAATATGTGTGTGTGTGCGCACATGTTGTATGTGTGACAGGAAGAGGGGAGAAGGGGAGAAGAGAGCAGAATCTGAAAGAATGGCACCGACAGAATAGTGCATTTCCCTTCACCTTTGGACTTCCACTGTTGTCCTTTCCATGAACGATTGGTCTCAACAGAGCATATACACACTGCAGTGATCCACCCACACAACTGCATGAACTACAGTGGCAAAAGAGACATATGCATTTTCATGTTGTTTGAAGAACTGTCAGGTTTATACATCTTTCTTGAAAATTTCAGCATACTCATAATCAGTTTTTAAACAAAATAAACACACTTTTGTTTAAAAAAAAATCAAAGAAATAAAGCAAAATATCAGAGAATGGTATGATTCCTTATGGGCCCTTTATCTAACATAAACATTATAAATATTTCACCTAACTCACTATTTTTTTTGATTAAAGTTTAATTTAAAATGTAAATTACAAAAAATGCCAAGCATCTAGAAAATCTAGTACATGCACTCAAATTTCCACCACTATTAGTCAGCACACATTATTTTTGTGTGTCAAACATGATAATGAGCTGCAATAATTGAAAGATTGAAAATAGACACAGAGCACACAAACTAAGAAGGGTGTAATAAAAGCATCTTGTAATTTACCAGAACTTGCTTGCTACCATGCCTTTAACAATAGAATTCTGCATAACAATTTGTGTGACTGCTGAATAAATGTCTTCTTGAACACAGTGACAGCCACATGTCAGGTGACAGAACTCTAACTGAGGTGCTCTGACTTGCAGTTGTACCAGAGGCATTGCTGGAACACTGTCTGCCTTAGTGTGCACCCACAATTTCCTGCTGTTAGATATGTCCATTGGGAAGTCTGTGACATCTGTTCACACTTCCTTAAATTACTGAGTCTGTGCTCTGCCATTAGGTCCAGCCAAGTTAATCCACAATTACACTGAGCCACCTCTGGCACCTTCTTCTTAGAATCAGTCTAAGCCCTTAGGTCTAGAACACTCTTTTGTTGGAGAAATCACCTCTAGACATACAAAGTACAGCAACAACTTATTTTTCAAAATCTATGACACTATTTTAAGGATTTGTTAGAAAACTCATTTTTTTGCACATCTATTAAGGATATTTATAAAGGCTTTTGGTAATTTTCCTCCCATCGCAGTTCAGTATAGGTAACATAATTAGAGAAAGTTCTTATTGATGTAGGCTCTGGCTATATCTTAGAGGTACCATTGAGTCTTTGAGTGATAGACACAGAACATTGAGAGAATTATTTGTTTCTTTAGAAACATTTGCTGAGTTCCTGCTGTATGCCACAACACAATGGAGGTCTTTAAAAACTGCTCTAACGTTTTTTTTCTCCTTATAATTTGTGAATGTGTATGTGAGTGCTCATATACAGGTAAGTGCATGCAGATGCTTATATGTGAGATTGTTTGTCACATATATTCACATACGTGTGTAGAAAGGGCGACTTGGCTGTCATTCCTCAGGTACATCCTTTTCTTGTTGCTTTTGAGCCAGGGTTGCTAACTGACCTGGGGGCTTACCAAGTGGCTAGAGCGGCTGCCAGTGAGTTCTAGGGATGCACGGCTTCTGCCCCTCCTTGCTGGGACTGCGGATCTGCACTACGCTCAGCTTTGTTACATGGATTCACAGACCTAACCCAGATCCTAACTAGCACAACCTATGCCTCTGTTTTAAAACCCTTCTTCTTCTTCTTCTTCTTCTTCTTCTTCTTCTTCTTCTTCTTCTTCTTCTTCTTCTTCTTCTTCTTCTTCTTCTTCTTCTTCTTCTTCTTCTTCTTCTTCTTCTTCTTCTCCTCCTCCTCCTCCTCCTCCTCCTCCTCCTCCTCCTCCTCCTCTTCCTTCTCCTTCTCCTCCTCCTCCTCCTTCTTCCTTTTCTTTTCCTCCTCCTCCTCCTCTACCTCCTCCCATCTTTTTTTTTCTGAGATAGGGTTTCTCTGTGTATCCTTGGCTGTCCTGTAGATATCCATCTGCCTCAGTCTCCCTAGTGCTGGGATTAAAGGCATACCCCACTACTGCCTGGCCACAACATTATATTTGTTGTAATCTATTAACTGAAAAATACTTTGATTTACTCTGGTTTTCTATTTACTAATAGCGTACTGGCAGATGTGTCTAACAGTCAACATTGCTTAACTATACCTCTTTACTGAATAAACATAGAAATAACCTGCTTCCCACAACAAAACAAAATGTATACTGTATATGTTCAAAGGTTATCCTTTTAAGACTAAATTGATAAAATTCTGAAATAGTGATCCTATTAACTCTTGAGTATGCTGTATCAACTTTATAAGGAAAAAGAAGAAAGAGAAATTGTGTAAGAGAAAAGACAGCTTAAGAAGTAAACTTTAAACATTGTTTAAACATTAGACATTGCTTGAATATATACATACGTCAAATGCAGAGATTTCATGTTTTTGAGGGTAATAAATGCCTTTTTAAAACACTAAAAAAGTATACCTTATAATCTATCTTGCAGCTGTAGCATATGTGATGTGCCTTTTAAGTTATGAGTGATTATTAACAATCATAAATAGCAAGAGGTAAGTGAGTGTTTAGAGTTTACAAGATGTTTTGTCATTCTTTAAAAACAACTCAAAATACTAAAAATCCAAGAGACCATAGCAATACATACATATGAAAAAAGTTTGGACAAAACAGATGTTCTCCAGAGAGGAAGGAAGGGAAGGTAGTATGAGTGGGTTTTGTTGTTGTTGTTGTTGTTTTCATGGAAGGAGGTTGGCTAGACTATGTCACCTGGGTTTCTATAGCAACAACACCACCCCTATCTTAGCACTTCTACAGGCTTTTGAAATTTGCTCATTATGTGCCTAGTATTTCCTATGACTGAAGCCCAACCAGACAGCACCTTATTTTTAAAATGTTCCCCTTTCTTCCTGTAACCTAGTCTAGTACCCACGTGGACATAAAGAGTTGTAATATAAAGTAGGAAGTTCTGTACCTGACATTTTTTCATACAGAATATTCTAATTATGGCTTTCCCTCCCCTGACTCCTCCCAGATCCTCCCCAACTACCCACCCATCCAAATCTACACACTTTCTTCCTTAATTAGAATATAAACAGACATCTAAAAAAATGATAAAATACTAATAAACCAGAATAGGATAAAAAAAAACAGACAGAAGAAAAAGATCCAAAGAAAAAGAATGAGAAACCTATAGGTGCAGAGACATGTGTTTGGGCACAAAGAAATTCCATGAAAATGCAACACTAGAAATCATAATATATACCCAAAAGACTTGTAAGGGAGGGTGGGAAGAAAATATTTTTAAAGAAAAGAATAAAAATATTGCCAAGATAAAGCATGAGACAAAGAATCTCCAACAGTACCACTGAAATTGTCTTGTGTTGACCTTGAACTGTTGGGCATGGGGTCTGTCCTTAAGAGTGACTTGCATACCCAAGTGAGACTGTTAGAAAAAACTTTTTCTTTGTGATCAATTGTCAACTGGAGATATCTTTTGGATTAGGAGTGGGCTCCCCTCCCAAACCAACACCCTGCTTCTCTCAACACTAGGATTCATCTGGTCCAGACCCATGCAGACTCTGTGTATGCTGCACTGAGTTCCTTTGTGTGATATCCTGCTTGTTTGGAATGCCTTGTTTCTAACCTATAAGCCCTTCCATTTACAAAACTGTCTTCTCTAAAAGCAAATGTGAAAGTTTTCTATACCTGGATGCAGTTCAAACACTTTTTTTTGTGAGAATACTCTTTTAGTAGATATTTTGGCCTATTGAGAAATGAAAATGGTATTTTAAAATTCTGCAAGAATTCCTAAAGCAATAAAAATTAAGTTATTTATAGTAGTAGCACCCAAATTCTATAAAACTAGTGTCCCACATGTTATAAATATAGTACCTGCTGATTAGATTATTGGATTAACAAGAACACCCCGTTTTGACTACAATAGATACCCAAAATCAAGTTGGTACACTTGATGGAGGGGTATCTATTTACAAGTATTTGGATTTAACATTTTTGGGTGGAAAAAATCCCTCTTCATGTTAAGTATTAGTGTAAAAATGAACATTTCATCCTGTGAGGTATGAGGTCAGCATTTACATACTGAGGTGTAGCAACTGTGGTTGAATTTGGTCATAGTTACACTTCACAGCAAAAATTTTCTTTCATTGTATCAGGAATACTTTAGCAACGTTAAGCCATGGCCATTTAAAAGGATGCCAAGGACCTAGGGGACTCCATGAGGAATGGAGATTCTGAACATTACCAATGAGATGTTTCCTTTTTGGAAAAAACAAGACATTAGGCAAACAATCATTCTTGTAGTAGGGTCTTTGTGGCTTGTTTTCATGTATCTGTCCCTTTGCATTTATTCGAGACACTGAATATCCTTTTGCACAGTGTGCAATCATAACCAAATTTTTAAACATTTTAAGCAAGTTTTATTAGATTCAATGGAAATGAAATCAAAGCCAGTCCGTTTTTTTTTTTTTTTTTTTTTTTTTTTCCAGAAAGGTTCAGTGCTGGTGTGTGCATGCTTCTGGTCTCCTTTGTAAACTATGGTTAAAGATAATCATTTGCTACTAAATTCTCTATGTGTATACTGTCTGTGGTGATAGGTTTTTTTTTAAAGTATGGTATAAGACATTTGTATTTCATAATACAAACTCATCAGTTCTTGTAGCAAACGCCTTACGAATTCCATGCAATGACTTTAGTGTTATAGTTCTATTTTAATATTTTAAATCAAACTTTCTTTTAAAAGTTGGCATATTTTCTTATTTATACATAATAATATTATCTATTTCTTTTTTAAATGTATTTTTCTCTCATTTATCATGTCCTGACTGCAGTTTCCCCTCCCTCCTTTCCTCCCAGTTCCCCCACCCTCTTAGATCCACTCCTCCCCCATTTTCCTTTGGAAAGGGCAGGCCTCCGAGGGATATCAATCAAGCATGCTTTGCTTGCTTCTTGCACAGGTTCTATTTGAACCTGTTACCTACGACTTGCTATCTTGAGGTAGACACTCAGAAACTTAGAGCTCCAAGCGGCCCCATGTGGATGGCTCCTATTTTCCTTTCTTTGTCTTCTTTTTCAGGGTTCTCATTCTTGAGCATAAACATTAAATGAATTTTAATTCTACCTCTTTGTCTTGTGTTGCTTATTTTTATTTACTTTTTAGACAAGGTCTTACTTTGTAGCCCAGGTTAGACTATAACTTGCTAAATCGCTCAGGTTCTTCCTACCTTAGACTCCTGAGTATCGGGATTGCAGGATTAGAATAGAGCACCCTACTAATTCTGTCATAATTTATAGAATTATATTTGTTACTGTGCCAAAAGTTCTCTCTCTTCCTCTTTCTTTCCTTTTTTCTGTCTGCCTGTTTCTCTGTCTCTCTCTCTGTCTCTGTCTCTCTCTCTCTCTCTCTCTCTCTCTCATACACACACAGGCATGAATAATCAGACTTCAAGTAGTGAAAGTACTTTATTTTAATAAAATACTTTAAAAATACTTTATTTTAATAAAGTGGGATTAAAATACCTATTAGAAATTAATAAATGTGTAGTATCTTAGGTATATAGATTATTTTTAGGTATATACATAGTTTGGCATTTTTTATTTGCCTTGTAACTTCTATAATTATTCTCAAAATTTATATATTTACTATAAATAAAGATGGAAATTAATGTCTTAATAATAATAAATTATATATATTTAAAATTAAATATAAACCTAAAAAACTGCTCAAACTCAAAGATTCTAATTATGGAAATATGCTTTTCCCATAGCTATTTTCTTAAAAAGGAAATTGAGTGGGTGGTAGCCTTAACTAAAATACTTTCTATATTTAATTTTGGACTTTATGTGAGGAAATCAGAGCAATTATAAACATTATTTTCACAATTGGATTTTATTCTAAAATAAATGACTCTTAAAACCATCTTTAAAACAATCTATGCTATTTCAGCCACACACACTTCAATTAGTGCTGATTGAGTTTTGAGCATTTTGCATTGCTGCATTGGCTTTCTCCTTAAAATTTCATTGTGGGGAGCAATTGATCAAGAACAGACTCCAAGTAAATGAATGTATTAGTGTTTAATTTGATGAGGGGATCCTTTTGTGTTAACATATGAGCAGGGGATTTGGTCTTGAAAAACTAATCTGAGGGAGGGAGTCAGTTTAAAACAAAAGCATCAGAAAGCAGTGGTAGTCAGTCAGTCTGAAGAGTTAGGTGCCCCGTGCATGCCACTCTCCTATCAACATGATGTGAATGAAAGTTTCTCTATGAGATATAGATCGTGGGAGTTAATATATGCTGTGTATTTTAAAGTATACAATGTGTATACTTTATATGTATATATATAATATATGCAGCTAAGGTAGTAACAGTACATATGACCTGCTTGTATTTCACATATTAAACTTGCTTGCATATTAATTTTTATTTTTATATTTGCATATGAGTCCATGTAGGCACCATGGGTTTCTTAGCATCTGGAGCAGGTATTTGTGGTTGTTCTATGTGCTTTGGAACGCTTCTTAACGTCTGAAGCTTCTAAATGTTGGGTTATTCGTATCATGTAATTGATACATCTAAGTACCAGTAAATGAAGGCTAAGAATAGTGTAAAGTACTGAAATCAAACACGTGTATTATTGTTGATTTGTTGTTGTTGTTGTTATTGTTTAAGACTATCCTTCTGTAGACTAGGCTAGACTGGAATTCCCTATGTACCCAGTCTAGCCTTGAACTTGAGATACAGACGAGTATCACCAGATTTAAGTACTCTGTTATAGATATTAACATGGGGTCTATATTTGGTTTGGTCACCAAAATAGCTAGTAAAAATGTGTATGTTATTGATGGATGAGAGCCAGTAAAGATTTACTGTATTTAGAGATTTTGTCCATATGATTCTGGTAAAAGTTAGTACCATGGAGAAACCTACTATGCAAACTATGTATATTTGTGTTGACAATATAAAAACCATGTGGATGTATGTGAGGATTTTTCTGTCTCACAGGTAGAAGATCCTCATTTCTTTGCTACAGTAGCTCATGTATCTCATTCAAATAATAAACACAGAAACTTTTTTGATGTAGCATTTGGGGTGGTGGAGAGAGAGAGAGAGAGAGAGAGAGAGAGAGAGAGAGAGAGAGAGAGGAGAGAGAGAGAGAATAAGAAGAAAGGAGAGAGGAGACAGGAAGACACTTAGGAAAGGTGACCATGGATGTGGCAATTCTCGTCCTCCCTTCCTCCTCCTCCCACCTTCCTCCTCCTTCCACCCCCTTGCTTATATATGTACATAACCAAAACCAATGGAAAAACTTAGGCCTTCTGAATATTTGACATGTCAGATCCAATTTTTTTTTATCAGTGGGTTTGTTCTGTAGTCTCATTATAGCATTTGTATGTCTGACACGGAGACTATTTTTTGCAGTGAATAAGAGAGCCATCACTTAATTCTTCTTTGATGGTGGCTTAAGGTATTAACACCACTCTTTCCTCCATGCTCCTCTTCAGGTGCTGCCTTTCCAGATTATAAGAATGATTTAAATCAATTATCATTGAACTAGCTACTGGGATTCCAGAATGAATTTTGTTCTTTCTGAAACAGGTTTGGTTTCTCTCCATGCATTTAGCCAGAGAATGATGGTTAAGGAAAAGAAACTTAAAAAATAGAACACTAAAATAGCCAGCCTTCCAGGCACTTAAGAATAGGACATTTAAATCTTCATACATATAGCCAAGCAAAATGTGCACATCTCTTTGTTTTTAGACGAGCATACTACTAATATTCTACTGTAGAATAAATCTGTGGTTCCCTTGAAGGACCAGTATAGTCAGTCACTTGGTGAGAAAGTAGCTAACAGTCTATAGAGGAGCAGGACAATTCCATTTGTGGTTTTAAGCGAGTCATTGTTTCATTTGGAGAATGTAAAAGTAGCTAACAGTCTATAGAGGAGCAGGACAATTCCATTTGTGGTTTTAAGCGAGTCATTGTTTCATTTGGAGAATGTAAAATCGGTGACTGAGCTTGTTCCCTTTGTAAGGGACACACAGTGACACACGGAAGCTTATGAGTGCTTCTGACAGATGTGTTGGCGGTTTGCCACAAGCTAAGGGTGCGGTCCTGACTGACAGCTTGCAATTATGTTATGATGAATGGTTCTGATGTGTGTTCAAGAGAAAACCACTTTCTAGAGAGTGAAAGTCATACATACGGTTCCTATAAAATCAGCTCAAATAAAGTATGGTAACTCTCTATTTTGTTTAGCATTTTGGTGGGCTAACCAATTTGAGCATTCCTCTTTCCACAGAAGTCTCTGTTTTTGATAAAACAAGGATGCAATCCAATTTTTTTTTTGTGGGTGGAAATAAATTTGATACCTTTTTTTGGCACCAGAAATACTTTATCTGCATTTTTGACAAAGCTGACATGTCCAAGGAAATCTTTACCTCTCACATAAACTCTTAAAAATATATATATGTTCTGTGGTGTACCTATAAGACTTTTGAGTCAAGCATTCAAAAAGAAGTTGCCTCTTCGGACCAACTAACTTTTTAATAAGTTCTGCTGTTTGTATTTCATTGAAGTTACTGTGATCAAATGATGTGGGGAGGCTGGCTTTCTGGGTCATTCTTATCTAATCTGATTTAAGTCAGATCAGACTCTAGTTTACAGTGTAGATTTTTCTAGAGTTAATATACTTATTGGTATAGAATTTTACTACTCAATGATAAGACTATACTATTTAAAATGTCTTGATTAAACTAGCTGTTATTTTCCCCATATATTGACAAAAAGTTGACAGGTTTCCCAAAATTAAGTCAAATAAAAATATTAAATTAAGTTGAGGTGGAGTTTTTAAAAAATACTTAAATTAAGTGGTTAAATTTGTTGCTTATTTTGAAAAAGTTAAGTTTCAGTTTGATTCTCTGAGAAGCTCAAAACACAATATTCTTGAAGCTAAGAAGGAATCTCTGTTAAGAAAATTAAAAAGCAACATAAAAATGATGAAATTTCAGTAAGTGCTTTACCATGTAAGAGAAGGTAGCACAATAGTTAAAATCTTCACAAAGTCAGACTACAACTAAGGCTTAAACACTGAAATTTCCAAAGGTCAGGGAAAAAAAAAGAAAGAGGGATAATTCATTTATCCCAAATTTCCTAAAACGGATTGCATTATCTTACTTCAGAGAAGCTAGTTAGGATTGTATAGATCTGATGCAATCTCAAAGAAAATTCTTAAGAATTTAAATATTTCAGCTTTGCAGTAGCCAGCTTTTGTCCTTTGAACTTGTTTTTCTCCAAGTCTCTTTGTGTGGATTAAGGTGTGCCATCTCTAGTATTGCAGGAGTGACCTTCCATTGTAACTGAAATTAATTCTTCCACAATGAAAGGAGGGGCATGTCGCAACTGTAGCAATCTGATTCCAGAATCCTACATTGCATCATCCATAGAGCAAATGGGTGAGAAGTTCTGTAAGCTTGGCTTTAGCTGGGAGCTGCCTTCTTTCCCTCCTGCTACTCACTAATCACTCACCATTCACACTTGGTCCTATGCCTAAGTGCAGCAGTGTGCAACCTTAGATCACTAGGACTTTTCTGTCTAGGTTTCCATCTTTGGAGGTCTCTGATTTTCCCTTTCCTGTTAATTCTAAACCTGTATTTTAGGCACGGTTGTTCATCTGTTAAAATGTTATCATTTAGGTCTTGATAAAGTTGTTTGTCATTCTTATGTTTATCCAGGCTCCAATGGATGACTATTATTTTTATTTTCTAGCCTGTCTCTTCTTCTCTCACCTCCTTCTTCAATGTTTCTCCCCCTCTTCCTTTCCCTCATGTCTCTCCCTCTTCCTGTCCCCCCTCTTTTCATCTCCTTTGTTTTCCTCTCCAACCTCTCCAACATTGAAACTCCGAGGCCTCAGATCCTCAGATCTCCTTGTTTGATTTTGTCTTTACCTGGAAGAGGAACATTCAACAATCCCTTTGCAGGTGCGAGTTAAGGCCTGCTGCAAAGCTTGGCATCTGAGCTCCAAGCTCTGAGTAATAGCTTCTAGCATATAGTTTTGATCAGATGGGGTGTGCAGTTGTGGGGGAAAGTAGATTGTATTATTTTGAGTTGTACCGTAGGTCATAATTATTAGTGTTTATAGGATACACTCATTAGGCAATTATATCTTGTTGTGAATTCGAAACATATTTGTTTGTAACTTGAAAGCTTTCTGGTAGGTAATAATTAGATCCCATTTGGGATATTTTATTTAAATGAAAAGTACTTGGAATAAACTGCACATTTTCTTTCTTAAAACATTATTTTCCAATCCTCTGGCATTTTGGAAACAATCTAGCATAAGCAGTAGAAGGCACAGAGATATCTGTCCTGGTTAGTGCCTAAGGTTAGGTGCCTAAATGTTTAATTGGATTTGGGAAATTTTCTGGACCACCTGTAATTAATTCTTTCACTGATACTTTGTTGTTTTTGTGATACTTATCAGATAAGTTCATAATGCCAGATACACTGTTTAATGTGATTTTAGCAAGCATGATCTCTGTGTGTGCCCTAATCAAGACCACAAAGTTAAAAATTAGCAGAACTGGATATTCCAAAGCACATGTAGTCCTCGAAAACCCAGTGTGAACCACTCTGTGCTCTGTAGTAAGCTGTACTGGGAAGTGCAGGAAAACCTGACTGCTGAGGGAGTTTTCAGCCCCTCTCCCAGCTGGAAGGACAGGAAAAGAAGTGCCCTGGCTTCTTTTCCCCCACACCTGATCCAGCCAGTGTTGGATCCTTTGAAGCAGTCACAGGTTGGGGGTGTTTGGAAGGTAGATAGTCTACAAAGAAGACTTATCTTTTATTAAGTACTTGTGGGAGAAGTACTTAAGCCATGTGCTTTCCCCCACTTTGTAACTTCTCTGCTTATTTATGCCTTTTTTTTTCTTTTTGTTTTTGTTTTCTAGACAGGGTCTCACTACATAGCTCTGGATGTCTTGGAACTCATCCTCTAGACCAAGCTGGCCTCAAACTCACAGAGATCTACCTGTCTCTGTCTTCTGAGCACTGGGATTAAAGGCTTAGGTCACAATAAGCATGTCTGAGTATTTCTAAGAGGAGCTTAGTCACCTAGTTTCTCAGTCAATTTGGGTTGCTTTCTATCACAAAATACCATAGACCGGATGGCTTGAACAATCGAAATGGGTTTCTTGTAGTTCCAGAGTCTAAGAAGTCCAAGATTCCTAGTGAGGGCTTTTCCTGCTGGCAGGTGTTCATATTCTCCTGGATCTTCACATAGCAAAGGGTGAGAGGCATAGGAGTGAGGGGAGAAGAAAGCTCACGGGCGTCTCTTCTTTTACAACACTCATCCCATTTTGAGAGCCCTGTCTTTAGGATCTCATTTTCACGTGACTACTCCTGGAATATGCTCTGAGTTCCATGAATCTGGTTGTCAGGGCTTCAATGTGTACAGTTTGGGGACATAATTCAGTTCTAGTACATAGTCCTCCCAGACCTTAGGTGCTCAGCCCTAGGGCATGGGTGTCTGGTGACCATAGTATTTACTTCTGTTTCCTCCTGGAGCATGTGTGATGACAGATATAACAACTGTTTATCTCTTAGATAAAACCTTTTTACCATGCAGTTATGGTGTATAAGAGGTTTAGTGTTTCTTGAATGTACCTTCATTTAATTTGTGCAGCACTTGAGGAAACTGTGGCTTAGCCATACTTCACATGGCACAATTAAGTGATAAAACTTGTGTTTTGGGAATGTGTTAGACTACAAGCATGAATAACCAAAACAGAGAAAGCAAGCTGTATAAAATTTCCAGCACACTGTAGCTCAGAGTATCAGTAACAGCAGCAATACAGGAGGCAGGCAAGAGGCAGGCTGAGGGGAGTCAGAGGGAGGACCTGCTGGATGAATAAGAGCATAAGAACAAATAAACCGTTAAAAACAAATGGGTATTTAGCTCTTTTGCATAACAAGCATTCTGGAGAGGTGAGATGCTGGTGTTAGTGCAGGAGGCTAGAATTTAGGGACATGGTCCTGCATACCTACAAATCTTACAGCTTTCCCTTAGCCACAGTAGGCCCATAGTCTGGGAGTGGGGACAGAAAGTAGTGCATAGATGAATGAGTCCACATGTTCCCTTTCTTTGCAGGGGGAGGGTAGAGTGACTCAAAACAAGGGAGACTGTTCAATAGTCCCATTGCAGATGTCTTCCCATGTCTCGTCTAGAATTAGGTTATATGGCCGATTACCGCAGCTGCGAAGGAGACAAAAGCAAATGGCTTGTTTGTCCAGCTTTTCCAGTAGAGGCGGTGGAGAAGGAAAAGGGTTATGAACGGGCTAAAAGTGTCTTACAGGAAAGAGATCCCAGGTTTAGTCCTTTGATTTCATTTGCTTTCTAACTCTCGAGCTTTGCTGAAGCAGGTATTACATACCTTTAAAAAATATGAGCAGTCATATTTTAGTATATTTTCACAAAGAATTTTGGTACATTTATAGAAAATAGCAGGAACACACTTGATTAACCTTAGCGAGGGCCTGACTCGGACCAGGTTCAAATGTTTCTTTCACACATTAGAACTCTATCATCCAGAAAGTTTCTGGACTTCTCTATAGCATAACGCATATCAGGTGTAGTCAAATGTGATCATGTAAGGATTTAACAGCTGTAAATAATTGTTTACACGATGAGTAGAAAGAAAAATTTCAGAGTCCAAGATTTGTGAAGTACAGCATGAATCCCTTTGTATTTATCACAGTTTGAAGGACAAGATCAATGATGATTCTGACTCTATTCTGAGCCAAGTTTAGACAGTACATGAAGCAAGATTTAAAGAGTAGGCTGTTTTTTAAAGAAGACAGAAGCCATTTCTGGGTTCTTTGTAGTTACTACCTGTCTCGAACTCTTTCCTATCTCTGGCTGGGTGGGCTTTAACACCCCCTCACTATGGTCACTCTTGCTTCCTCTCCACTTGTTGGACTGACACTTTGTGTAAGTGATCCGAGGTGATAGGAGGAGAAAGAGATTTGATTAAACATTTGATTGAAATAACTCATAACAAGATGTTAATGACCAATTGGTTCATTAACTCCTTAAAGGAAGTGGTAATTTTGTTCTGAGATGAGCTTGTATATTGCAAAGAATCCATAGTTTGGGTAACATATAAAAGAGGATTTAAGAAAGTGTGTTATAAGGTAATCTTGATCATGCAAAAATAGAAAATGTTATAATAAACTCATATGTATCTTTACTTAGGTTCTAAACATTTCAAGATTTTGCCATTCTATATTTATTTTAGCATTTATTTCCTCTTTCTCATAAAATAATGGGGAGATTTTAAAGAGTAAGCCTTAGCCTGCAATCCTCAGCCCAGATCATGCATACACCATTGTGCTCTCCTAGGCCAGGTGCTCATTTGTTTCTAGGAGCTGGAAGCCTCATGCATGCGCTATAGGCAAGAGGTAACTCAGCAGAGACTCAGCTATGATCTAGGGTTAACTGTGTAAAAATACTTGAGGACAAAAGCATAGCTGTGGGCTTTGTGTTAGCTTTCTAGGGATTAGCTTTAGGTTGGGGCAACATGAGGAATTGTAGCCCTTTAAATCTTAAATTTTTAATTTATTTTTAACAAGTTAAAAAACTACAAAGGGAAATAGTCAATTGTTTTCATACCAATCAGAATTAAACATATTTGCTTTAGTTTATTTTGATAAGAAAAATAAGTATAATTTACTAAGCCAGGCAGTGGTGGCGCATGCCTTTAATCCCAGCACTTGGGAGGCAGAGGCAGGTGGATTTCTGAGTTCAAGGCCAGCCAGGGTTATACAGAGAAACCCTGTCTCAAAAAACAACAACAACAACAACAAAAAAAAAAAACAAATAAAAAAACCATATGTATTGTTTGAAGTAAAAATTCAACATGAAAAAGTTTGAAAATAGAAGAGTCAGAGCTGCCACTTAGGAACTGACATTAATACTAGGCATATACGATTTGTATGTGATTACAAAAGTAGAAGATTAGTATGGAATGATAGTCAGTGGGTAAGACAGAAAGACATGTGAATACTGGTCATAGTGTGGAACGTTTGTGAACCCAATGTCTTTCTGTTATGCTAATAGAAAAGAAAGTGAACTGGAGGTTGCTAAATTCTAAATAACTATTTTATTTCAACCACCAGATAAGATATTCGATCAAAGATTTCCCTTTAGCTTTAAAACCATTATGAACAATTTGGAGGTGTTTTTGACAGCTAGCTGGCTTTCCTGCTACTTTCTCCGCTGTGCTTGTGTGTGCTCTGTTACTGCTCTCCCAATTCTGCTCCCCTCTCTTCTCATTAGCCTGTTGGTGGACAGTGGCCCTAAGCCCTACGAAAGGAGAATTAATTGCTCTTAATTCAGGCAGTCAAAGAAAGGGAAGCAAAGTCAGAAGAAAGGAGATGCATTCAGAGGAGCAGGAAAGGGTACTGGAGTCATGTACCTATGGGGACAGCTGAGTGACCCCAAGCAATGGCGGAAAGGCTGTCAGCGTCATCACTGGCAGAGCAGTAACGGCCCAGTCCTGTATGCCCCAGCATGCACAGATCAGGGTCCACCATTCCTTGAGGTGGACATTCTTGGGACCCCTCTCCACATTTACTGTGTAGACCTGGAATGGCCATGTTTAGAAGCCAAAAGGGCTTGTTGGCCTTCTCTCAGTCCCCCACTGGCTTGCTTGTATGCTTTAGTTTGGGCTGAAGATGGAAAGGCCACCAAAGTTCACTTGATTGCATTCCAGATGTGTGATGAGCAGTGGTAGAGCTTAACATTTTACTGACTCATGACTTTTGACATGTTATGTATGTTTAGTTATTTTATTCTGCTTATTTGTGTGCTCTTGGTGAGATAAAAACAAAACAAAACAAGCCATTGGTTTTTTTAATTAGTAAATGCAGTAGCAAAATGTGTGGCCTAGTATTTCTTAAATATTTATATTAATTCTTTGAGAGAGCCCTACATGTTTTGGTCACATTTACCTCTAACTCTTTTCTCTTTCCTCTCCTAGTAAACCTTCCTTCTCTGCCCCCTAACTTCCTGTCCGTTTTCCTTTCTTCTAAAAAAAGAACATATTGACTCCAATTTGTACTGACTTTACACTTCTGGGTGTTGAGCACTGGATGTGGACGCACTGGAGCATGCACATAGCTTTGTTAATCATAATCCATCCCCTTTGTATTGGGAGAATGTAACGCCGTATGCATATCTAACTTTTTTTTTTTTTTTGGTAAAGAAAAACTTGTTGGTAAAAGGTATGATGGTATGATAGAGCAAGAAAGACAGGATAGATTATTTAAAAACAAATATGAAATACCTCTAAAGACCATGCCAAGGGCCCAGGAGACAGCCCTGTGAGCAAAGGTCCTCACTGCCAAGCCGGAAGATTAAAGCTCAGTCCCTGGTACCCACATGATGCAAGGCGAGAACTGGTCTGCAAGTTGACACCCACTTCTCACCTCCACAGGCCAGGGGACACACAGGCCCTGTTCCTGGCACACATACATATAGAAATGTAGGAAGAAAGACTGTGAAGAGCTCCTACTATAAAATTGTGAGAAATGAAGTTTGAAGCCTCTGACTTTTAATTGTGGGTTTTTCTTTTCCTCTTACACATTGGCCAGTTGTCAAACTATTCACACACTATTGCAGGAACCACAAGCATTCTTCTATTTTCTTTTCTCGAGTTTGCCCTGATACTATACATTTTAATTATACCGATTGCAGAAATCCTACAATGTGTAATATATTTATTACTTTTCTCATTGCTGAGGACAAGTGCCTGGCAAAGAAAGAATGGTTTCTTTTGGATCCAGTGTGAGGGTATAGCCTATCAAGAGGAGAGGGCATGGTTTCAGATACATCCTTCTATCTGGAGGTCAGGAGGTGTGGAGGACTGGGTATCTGAACAGCTGATCGGGTCTCTCTCTAACTTTATTTGGCCAGGTTCTTAGCCCATGGAATGGTTCTACCCACATGCTGGGCTACTTCTCTTTTTCAGGTGAACTTTTCTGGAAAACTCCCACAGATGTGCCAGTGCCAAACAGTGTGTTTCCCAGGTGATTCCTCATCCAGCTAGTTCCACAAGGAAGACTAACCATCACACATTGATGTGTCTGTCTGTGTGTGTGTAAATTATTTTAAAATAATAATTATGTAGTAAGAAAACTTATATCCTGCTACTCCTATTCCTGTCACCCTAAATTCCACTGAGTGGATCCAGATTCCCCAGTACAAGTTTCTTCTACTTGAAGAATCCCCTCGAACATTTCTTGGAGTGGAGATCTGCTATGACTAATCCCATCAGTTTTGTATGGTCAAAACATCTTATTTCATTTTTGCTTCTGAAAGACATTTTTGCTGGGTCAAGGTTTTAGATAGATCATTTTCTCTTTCTTCCTATGTGAAAATGTTGCACAATAGTCTTTGGTCCTTGTTTTTGTTTGGGAATTGGTTCTCACATTACTGTGCTTCCAAGGTTTGCTGCAGGCTTGTCAAGGCTTCTCTATCTCAAGGTGTAAACAGTGTGATTAGGGGTGTCTTCATGTAATAGGGGAACAGGGCTCCCCTATTCATCAGACATGGATTTCCCTGGGATTCTTGCTCTATAGTTGTGTGGTTTGTATCACATTTAGCTAGACGTAGTTGTACCTTACAGGTGTTTATTGTCGTTGTCCTTAGGCTTTTTTTCCTGTATACTGTTAGGTCGCTTGAAAGCAATATGATCCTTTCAGGTCTTATTTTTAAGTTTTCACAGCAGGACAAAGTGGCATTTATCTGGTTGTAGAGTAGATTGTCATAGAGAGTTGTGATTCTTTCCAGCTTGGATCCTAAAGTCAGTGGGAACTGCCCTGGGTTATTAATTATGATCGTTTCTTCTCATCATTACAGGCAGTCTTCCTCTGTCTTCTCTGAGTGCATGTTCTCATTTTTACTCAATAGAAGTGCAGGTCGCTCTGCCAACAGACAGTGCTAGCTTTTTCTGAGTGTGTGGTGCCCTCTCTTCCAGCCAGCCCAGAGCCCAGGACTCTGCAATACTATTTCTTTTCAGGAATGTAGGCAGCCTTCACCTGGACTCTTTCCCTCTGGGTCAGGTAGTAAGCTAGACCAACTTAGGACTTACTTATTTTCCTTCCATCTCCTAGGGAATACTGTCTCTGTCACCAGATATCTGTGAAATATTATTCAAAAGGCTTGTTTTCCTTTTGAACATAATTTAGGAAGCAGAGTAACTTCAGTGTCTACCATATCCAGAAATGAAGTGGGTACTACTCTAGTATATAAAGTTACTGAAAGTTAAACCTGTGACCACTTTTTAACTTTTTTTTTTGTAAGCCAATGAAGAAAAATGAAGAAAGGGGCACTTTTTTTTTTTTTTTTTTTTTTTTTGGTGAATGAAAATTGGCACAATTATTTGGAAGGGAAATTTAGTGTTTCCAGCTTCTGACTCTGACCTTCTGTTGGCTCCCTAGTCCTTGTGACTAGAGGAAAGAATTCAGAGGGGACACAGAGCACAGTATAGAGGATGAGAAGAGTCTATGAGAGCAAAGCACTTTCCAGACCAACAGCAGACAATGGCCAAGAGGCCAGCGTACAGACTTACAGTGAAGGCAGGCTCTGCACTCCCTGCCCAGGTGGTTGACAGGCCCCTCCTGAGGAACAGGATAGTGGTGTAGCTTGGGTTTTACAGAAAGCCTTCAGCTCGATAGCAATTTTAGAACCTGTGGGGCAACTCAAAATGTCTTGTCCCCAACTAGGGCCAGAGATACCCTCAAATCCAGTCATAACCAGTAACCTCAATCCTGTAGTTTCAGTTCCTGCTTTTCCAAGCTGCTGGTTATGAGGAAGAACTTCATCCCCAAAGACACTCAAGCCAGCTGCCCAGAAACACTGCATATCAATGCTACAGGTAGATTTTCTCATGATCTATCAGTGCCCTTCTTGTAATCTACCCTAGAGTCACCTCTGAACGACTCAAGGATATAAATACTCAAAATAAGTCACTGTGATGTTAATGACAAGGGGAACAGCCTAAATAGTCACACATCAGAATGACTGAATCAACTAATGAACAACCACAGAATGGAATACCATGTAGCTGTATAAAAGGCTGAAGAGGCTAAACTGACTTGGAGTTACTAGTATAATATAAAGTATAATATATTTCCTTTAGAAATATATTTAAGAAACACTATATTTTGGGTACAAACAAATGTTCAACACATAGAGTGAAACAGATATAAAATAGAAAGATCTATGAGCAGGATACTAGGCACAAACAGAATAGGAGAGCTGGGAGTGATTGAGTAGATCAGAGTGGCTGGAGCAGGGAGCAGAGGCCACTGGGAGAGGCAAGGATGGATGCCTTCCCTGTCAGTGGCTCAGCAACGGTTTGTATCACTGTGCCAGTTGCAACCATTGTCCATATTCTGAACACAAAGCAAATAGGCAGGAAGAACCAAAATGGATGGAAGAATAATGAGGAATGTCACTGAACTGCAAATGACATAGCTGCAGTGGCATAGGGTTGGAGGTAGCTCAGTCGAACTGACCTCAGTAGCTTCATGTTAGTGAATATTTGGACTGCATAGCACAGGTCTAAAGAAAAGGACACACTCTTAAGAGACACACAACTATACAGCTGCCTGCTTAACATTTGAGTCTAGGTAAAGTATGGGTAAAGATTCCTCCCCTTCTGTCTTTCTCTCTCATGTGTATTCAAAGTTAAAAAAACACCATACTTCCTAAGTGAAAACATGTTTCCCTGATAAGCATTAGGTGATTGTAAGACTGTTGGCAGTTATATAGACCTGTAGTCTCATGATACTCAGTAATTATTGGAAAGCCAAGAGCCCAGGAGCTGGTAATTGAGAACTTTAAGAACACAAATCTATAAATGACCAAGCTCTCAGGGACCATTTCTTCCTCGTTGTCTGATGAACGGTTTGCTTGAAGATGTATCAAGCATCCTGCTCAGAGTCTCCCAGCCATTCTTCTGACAGTTTTGGATAAGAGGCTCAGAGTGTGTTCCCTTTCCATAGCACAGTGGAAACATAATAAGCTGAGTATAATTTACTCCTGAGATTTTGTTTGGCAGTAGGGGTGATTGAGACTCAGTGTTGTATCTAGAAGAACCCCAGGCTCTCTGGGAAACTATAAATTAAGATGAAATCAAGACTATAAGTCTTTTTCACTCCTGTCTGAGGCTCTTTCAAGTATGTCATCACCTTGACTGTTATTAATATTTTTATTGCTATTGCTATCCTCCATAGAAGCCACTTGAAATAAAACCCTGATCATAAAGTTCATAGTTTACTTGCAAACGTGAAAGCTTTGGAGTTTGAGAACTTTTTACAAAGAGTGTGTTAGGCAACTTCAAGGGAGTAATGTCATTTGTCAGCAGGTCACTTGACAGGGCTTGTGGGAGGTGTGAGATCAGGGTAGCTGCCAGTGGGATTTGCCATTTTTCTAGGGATGGATGCATCACACAGCCCACACTAATGTTTTTGTCCACACTAATTATTTTGTCATTTATGATTCCTACCTCAGAATTCCTCTCAGTGCTTTGATCTTAATGCTTCATTGATCCGACCCTGAGATGCTAGTGCAGGGTTTCTCTCTATGCTGATTAACAAGGGACTTTTTTTTTTTTTTTTTGCAGTGAAGGCAATGCTTATATTTTTTAAGCATGTACAGAGAACAGAGTTTTATATGTAAAAAGGATGTTATTATCTGTTTAAAAGATCTGCCATAACATCTGTCTATTAATACTATAGCCTGTGAAATGTATGGCAGACCAGAGCCTATGGCCTTTGGTTGCTGTGGTGTTACACCCTCTTTTATACACATCTCACTAGTTTGTGGCTGTGTTCAGTAGTTTGCAGAGTTTGCACTCTGAGACATTATCTTTGCTTTTAAAGTGCACTTTGAGGCCTATTCTGTGTTTTGCTTATTTGATGAAACATTTAGACCAATAACTGTGCACAACCTTTGAGTCTTGACACTTGCATGATTTAGCTGTTAATTGTCTATGTGCTGGATGCATGTGTTTTTGTGGTTAGAAACTGCTCAGTACTCGTACCTGATGCACACACAGAGCCTAGACTCTCAGGCATGCAGTATCACCAGCTTCGAGCTCAGCTCATAGCTGGACTCCCTTTGATACCACTAACTGTTGCCAAGTTTGAATAGAGGATTAAGAGGCACATGTAGTCCATCTTCAAGCTGTGCAGGGGAACTGTTGAAAGAGCCTTTGTGCTCTGTGTAATCAAGAGAACTGGTCAGTGTTTGGAATCCACACAGGACAATAGTCAGTTGAGAATTTGTTGTCATTCTTCCTGTTCTCTCTCAAAGTAAAAAGAAAGGGGAATTTATTTAGATTTCAGTTGGGCTTTTTGTTCTTTAACATTCTTCTTCTCAAAAATATAATTTTAGCTTTGAGCCTCCTTTAGCTCAAAATGTAAATGTTGAAAACTAAGCCAGATTAAAACTGGGCGTGGGGAAGCATATTTAGGTAGACGCTTTTACAGTCTGGATGGTTACTTAATTTATTGTCCTCTCTCTGAGAGACGGGAGTCTGTGAAGAGCTAATAATAGACAGGCTCACCCTGCTGTGAATTCCCAAGTTCCCATTCCTGTGCCGGTCATTTTCTCATATAAATGCGGAACATTTGGTTATTTAAGGGGAAAAAACCCTGACAAAAACTTGAGGGTGGAGAGTATTTGTGGGAAGCTTCCCTGAAGAGAAGCAACATCACAGTCACAGTGGTTTTTGCTCTCCAGATTGTGCCTCCCTACCTGGGGTTCTTCCTGATCTCTCCTGCAGTGGCTGAGCATTCAGGATCCCTGGCACCTTTTACACATAGTAACAAAACAACTGAAGTCTAAGACGGAGAAAAAGGCAAGCAATTTCAGAAAGTCTACTACTGGTGTAGTTGTACATAACTATAATCTCAGCCCTAGGGAGGGAGAGACAGGCCAGTCACAAGCTCAAGGACAGTCTGGACTACATAAGGGTCACATCAAAAGCAAGCAAAAGGAAAGTATATTGAATACTGTTTGCTCACTCAGTGGATCCCATGGAGGATTTGGGCCCCAACTCTCACTCTTCATTCAACTTTACTAGCATTAAGTATGAGGCTTTAGTTATTTCTCATTTGCTTTGTGGAACAGTGAGGGTGTGCTAGGGAGCTGATAGATGGGCTGATTGATTTGACAGAGATCAATGAGGAAGTAATACAATAATGTGTTGAGTGGCAAGATGTAGGCAGCCTTGTACTCTAGTGGAGTCTATCAGTGGTACTCCTGAGGAAATGATTTTGATTTTCTTTTATAAAAAATTACATTTTGTGTGAGTGTGTGTGTGTATGTGTGTGTGTGTGTGTGTGTGTGTGTGTACTTGCCACAATGTGCATCTAGAGGTGATAGGATAACTTACAGGAATCAGTTCTTTGCTTCCATCATGTGAGACCTGGTCATCAGGTTTGGTGGCAAGTGCCTTGAGCCACTGAGCCATCCTACTGGCTCAGACATGTCACTAAATAGCAGTCTAGCTGAAATCTTTAGATATGTTTTGGCAGGGCTTAATCTTAACATGTCTTTCAAAATCGTAGCACAACATCCTTCTACTTGAAATTTAAGAAATTTATTTTATTACTATCTTATAGGGTTTTTACTGTGTATGTGTAGAAATTCTGTATATTTTATAAATTCATTGCTTTTATTTTTCTATATTTTTCAAATATATAGAAATATATTATATTAACCACATAGTCAATTATCTTTCTAATATATTTATTAATTCTTATAACTTATTTCAGGCTTATATTTCTTTCCTTGTACATGATCAAATGGTAGTGTATATTATTCATTTTCTGCAGAATTTTTGTAGGCTGATAAACATATTTCACAGCAGTTCTGTAGGTTTGCAACAAGGTTGGCTGGGCAGTACTGGGCATGCTCATGTAGTCTTTTTTCCTGTCCTATATACAGCTTTCCCAGCTGTCAACATACAGCACATCTTACTAATGGACCAGTGTCAACATCATGGACTCCCCAAAGTCCACAGTCCACTAAGGTTCCTTCTGCATGTTTGATGGTGTGTCTGTGTGTCACACCATGGCTGGTTTTACTCTTCTGTCAACTCTCTTTGTCCTGCTCACTCATCCTCTCTTCTCAGTGATTACCATAGTTTTCCCTTTTCTAGAATGTTGTGTGTTAAGACACTATAATGTAAGTATAGTATGCAACCTTTTCAGATTGGCTCCCTTTACTTGCTATTATGATATACATTAATGTTCCCTCCATGTATCTTCATGACTTGATGACTTAGTTATTTTTAGTGTTGAATAACATTCTACTGTTTGAATCTACTACTGGTTATCTATTTACTTGCCAAATGGCAGCTTGCCTGGTGCCTAGTTTGAGCGACTGTGAGTGAAGCTGCTCTAAACATTTACATACAGGTTTTGGGCATATCTTTTAGTTTGTACGAGCGAAAAAAAGCTACACTGTGTTATTAGATAGTGTTTAGTTTGGGGACAAACTGTTATGTGTTACTCACACTGGCTGTACTACTCTTCATTCCTGTGCCACACTGTGCTGGTATTTGGTGCCACACTCCCAGTTTTGGCCATTCTAATAGGTGTGAAGTGCCTATCTCATGCTCAGTGACTAAGGTTTTTCACATACTCCCATAGGTTTTACCATCTGTGTGTTTCTATGGTGTCTATTCAGGTAGCTTTGGCACTTTAAATGGCATTGTCTCGCTATCTTATTGTCACCTTAAAGTTCAATCTCAAAAGTTTTAATCTTGAAGATATAAATTTAGCTTTCAAAGGTTGACTTTGTCATTGACTCTGGAGTATGTCTTTGGTGTGCTGATTACAAAGTCATCATCACAACACAGTCCTCAAGATCTATTGACCCCTCGCGGCCTCCTGTGAATTCAGTAGTTCTGTGTGTTGTACTGAGGACTACTATCGGTCCATAGTAATATGTACCATGGGTGTGAGGTTTGTTTAGCTGCCTTATTTGCATCTGGTTGTCCAGTTTCCTTGCTCCATTTATTGGGAAGACTTATCTTTTCACAAGCCCATGATGACTCTGTCATCAGTGATCAGGTTTAGAAGGGTCAAGTTTTCTTTTATATCTTGATCTATTCATAGATTCTTTTCTGATATCAAGTGGTCTTGTTTGCTGTCATTTAATAAGGCCTTGACTTGTGTTAGTCCTCTGACTGAGGTCTCCTTCAATTACAAGGTGGGTATAGGCTCTTTTATGTCTCTCTCAGTATGAACTTTAACCTTAACTTTGTTGATGTTCTTGGGGCAGTTGTTTGAGATTTTAATTGGGACTGTAATCAATCTACAGACCAGATTGGGAGAACTCACATTTTTTGATATTATATATTAGAGTTATTCAGTCTTTAAATGTGGAATAGTTTGAATTTATTTAATTTTTGGTATCATTTATCAGAGTTTCTTTTTTCTATACATTTTGGGCATACTGTATTGGATTCAGGTCCAAATATTGCATTTGTGGGGGACACTGATTCAAACTGCAATGTGTTTTAAATGACAGATTCCACTTGTTGCTGATAGAAAAATGCTTGACTTTTGTGTGTTAATTTTATATCCTTCAGCATTGTTGTAGCCACATAATGAAACTCATGCTAATGTTATGCTTTGGTTAGTGTTTTGGTATCTTCAACATAGATGATCAAAATATCTCATTATTCATACTCTGCTATCCTTTGCCTTTCTTTTGTTGACATATTCATTGACTAGGACCTACAGTCTGGTACTGAAGAGCATCAGTGAGAAGGGGCTTCTGTGGCTTGTTGCTTGTCTCGCCGGGACAGGCTTGAGTCCCACAACTTAAGTTTGTGATTTCTTTTTATTCTGTATTTCTTTTCTTAAATGTTCTTTATGAAGCTGTTTCTTGTTTGTTTTATCAGTAATTGACACTGAACTCTTTCAAGTGACCTTTCTTTGTTTATTGGTATAATCATGTGGTTTTCCTTCTTTGGCGTGCTGGTGTGATATTAAATGATTATTTTAAAATCTGAACCACCTTTGCATATCTTGGACAATCTCACTTGATTGTTGTGAATGATTTCTTTCAAGCATTGTTGGCTTGAGTTCATAGTGTTTTGGGTTATAATTTTCTTAGTATACCTTGGTTTGGTTTTGACATTTGGGAATTGCTGCCTTATACAATAAGCTAGGAGATTTTCCTTTTGTTTCTACCCTCTGAAAGGAATCAAAGAAAAATTGGTGTCATGTCTCCCTGAAATATGTGTTAGAATTCACCTGCATCTGATGAATCCAACTCGGTGTTTTCAATGGAAATAAGTTTAGGTCTTTCAAACCTCTCATGCTTTTTGAAGGCCTAGCAGATTGTGCCTTTTTTTACTTACTGGTTTCTGTTTCATCTAGGACAGGTATTTACATGTGTGGGTATAAAAGTTTAATAACATTCTTTTAGTCTCCCTTTATACATTGCAAGATCTGCAACAATGTCTTTCTTCATAGCTTCTGAACTCAGTGGTTTAGTAAGTTTGTTGTTGTTGTTGTTGTTTTCTCTTCTTTTTCTTAGTTTGTTTAGAAACTTACCTATTTTACTAACATTTTCAAAGAAGTACCTTTCAGTCTATTGATTTCCTATTTCCTTTTTCCTTTTCCCTCTCCTTCCCTCTGTTCCCTTCGCTTCCCCCTTCCCCCTTCCCCTTCCCTCCAAGCCTCTTTCATCTCCCCTTCTCCTCCCCTCCCCTCCTCTCCCCTCCCCTCCCCTCCCCTCCCTATTCTCTCTATCTTCCCTCCTCTTTTATTTTTGAGACAAAATCACATTCTGTAGCTGGTCTCAAAGTCCTTTAACTCATAACAATCCTCCTGCCTCAGTGTTGCAAATGTTGGGATAACAAATATGAGTTGGAGTTACCACACCTGAGCTGTTTTCAGTGTCATTCACATTAATTATTATTTCTTTTCTTCTTCTACTTGTAGATTAATTTCCCCTTCTTTTAATGTCATAAAACAGAAACTAGGCTTGCTAATTTTAGATAAATGCTATACATTTCCCTCTAAGCACCACGTTTGTTACTTCTGAAGAATTTTGATAACCTGTACTTTTATTTCATTTAGCACAAAAATATTTTAACATTTTCCTTGAGGTTTCTTTGTTGTCTCAGGAATGTACAGAAGCATGTTGTTAATACCTATGCATTTGACATTTCCCTATTATTGGTTAATACCCTAATTCCACTTTAGTCTAAGAGAACTGTACAGATCTCTTCTTTTTAATTTGCCTGCTGTAGTTTACAGCTCACAGCATGCTCATTTTTTCCCTCTTCACTATGAGTTTAAAGACTATTCTGTTGGGTGGGGGTAATCCATAGGCATCAATTATGTCCAGTTGATTGATGGTGTTAAGGTCACCCATTCCTTACTGATTTTTATGCCTGCTGGCTCTGTCCATTTTATGACAAAAGGATGTTAAAATATTCAGCTATGAGAGTGGATCCATCTATTTCTCCAAGCAAATCTTGCCCAGTGTGTTGGGATGTTCTCTTGCTGGTGTATGCATATCAAGGATGGTCATGTCTTGTAGAGTTGCTAAGGAAGATGATCCCCTAACCCTGATAACGTTCTCTGCTCTGAAGTATGATCAGTCTGAACTTCTTACAGCTGCTCCCATTTCTTCTGCACAGTGGTAGCATAGCAAACCTTCCTCTACCTCATTCCTTAATCTATGTATCTTTATATCAACAGTGCTTTCTTTTAGACAAACTATAGTTGGGTGTTCTGTGATTGGCCCCACTACCCCTGTAACTTGGTGCATTCAGACCTTTGATTGTGTATGGTTTCCATAGAGTTGGACTGAGATGCACCACTGTGCTGCTATTGTTGGTGCTTAACCTGTGTTCTCAGTCCTACTTTAGCCTTTGATACCTTTTCTACCTGATGTGGATCTATTAGAATTAATTTTGTAGTTTGCAAACAGTAATAGATTTGTCATGGAACCTTTACAAATAGGTATCACTACCATGTCTTTGCATGTATTTCTCTGCCCACTCCTCCTGTGGTCTAAATCTAGCGTTTATATGATTTCCTCTTCTCTCTTAGATAATCAGTTATAGTTTTGTTAGGACATTTCTCAGTCACTGCCTAGAGTTTGCAGACGAGATTTATAGCAAATCCAAGTGAACTTTCCAGTAGTTCACGTCTAGGACGAGAGCCATATAAGAGTGGCTTTTGTCTCTAAGTCTTTCTGGTCAGCCTTCCTTCTGTTGCCCTCACACCTTTACTCAGACACAGCCACCATTAGAAGGGGCAGCCATGTTGAGATATGCACACCATTATACATACTGCTTTCACTCACTGTTGCTATCGTTTTTTAACTAAGTGGTTCAGTAGAGCCCAAGACCAGGTGAGGCACCACCTCTTCCCTAGTCTGAGCCACTGATAGCACTATTGGCCTCTCTCTGAAGAACAGCTTTTACTTTTCTTATGAGGATGCTTTTGTCTAAGGAAATCTTTCTTTTCCACTTTGTTTTTAAAAGGTAACTTCACAGCATACAGAGTCCCAAGTGATTTTTCTTGTGTGTTTTGTTCACCTGGTGGTGTGGCTTGAATGTGTTCCTCAGCTTTAGCTTCAATGCAGTGGTGGTGAAGTGGGATCTTTATCAAGTAATTAGAGTATGTGAATGCTCCCTCATGGACAGACTCTACCATTGTGGTGGGATGACATGTCAGCTACTTTCCTGTTACTAGGCTAAGACCCATGGCCAAGAGCAGCTTAAAGAAAGAGTTGTTCAGAATTGTAAGACCAGGGTGTTTAAAATCACACTTAATGTGTTAAAGGTTTTTGTGGAGAAAGTCAGCAGCATGCAGAAGTAGACAAGCAACATAAGCAAAGCGATAGGAATTCCAAGAATTGAAAGAAACCAATATAGTGAAATAAAATATACGTTTGATGGTTTTCTGAGCAGGTGCTATAGGTATCTGATCATCTCTGAGCTTGAGTGCACATTGGTAGAAATCGCCAAAGCAGAATATCAAGCAGCAGGGGGTGGGGAGGATAATACTTTAAAACAAAGAATCCAAACAGTAATTGTTGATAATTTAGTGTCAAAGGCCAAATCGCAGAAAGAGGACATGCAGAAAACACCAAAGCACATATGTAAAAAACACAAAAATGGCAAATACGTGTTAGTCATCTTGGGTGTTCTTTGTATCTGTCTTGTGAGTTTTGCTTATGTCTACCTGTATTGTGAATTGTGGTTCATTATGGGCCCATCTGTGTTGTGAGCTGGGTTTGTTTGTCCCTATGCTTGAGTTGTGGTTCTTTGTGTGTTTGTCTGTGCAGTGAGTTGTGGTTCTTTGGGTGTTCCTGTGTGTGAGTTGTGATTCTTTGTGCAAATCTCCCATTTGGGGACAGCAGCTTGTCACATGATCTCTTTTTCTCTAAAGGACGTAGGAAGAGTTGTCAACTTTCAGTCTGTTGAGCATTTTACTTGTAATTGGGGTGGAATGGTGACTTCTGAACTCCTTATACTGCTGGATTGGAAGTCAGAAGTTGATTATATAGACTATAACTTTTTCCTTATCTCTCTGTTGCTATTTCTCTTTCCTACATCTGATTAGAGTCTTCAGGGAAACAGCATTTGCCTTTAATAATTACACTTGCTGGAAATTCCTCTGTTCTTAGACTGCTCAGTGTATAGTCACACCAGGTGTGGGGTTTAAGTGTTATAATGAGACTTATTTATCCCCAACAGAACGGTCAGATGCTTTGTTACCTTTGTCCCAGTAAGGGACATTGTGTTGCACAGCGTCTGAATCTTTGTGGAACTTAACGGTCCCACTCCTGCCTTATTTCTAATACTTATACTTGGTAATACTTTTTGTGTATATAAATAACTTAAAATGTTTATTATCGTTTTTCTTATCTATAAATTATTTGTTTGTATGTGTGTATGTGTGTGTGTGTATGTGTGTGTGTGTGTGTGTGTGTGTGTGTGTGTGTGTGTAGTTCAGAAGACAACCTGCTGGAGTTTGTTCTCTCTTTGAACTAGATAGGCCCTCTGATCCATTCAGGTCATGAGGCTTGGAGAGAGAGTCCCTTTTCCTGTGATGCATCTTGCAGATCCCTGTTAAGGTTTTTGTATGTAGATTATAAAGGAGACTCACCTATATATTATTTTCTCTTAAACTTTTTGAAGACTCCTGTTACAGCTTTTTGTGTGTAGATTTTAAAGGAGATCCATCTATATATTATTTTCTCATAAACTTTTTGATCAAAATTTGTTGGCCTCATGAGTTGAATAGTTTGCTTTTAGACTTTTTCTTGTTTTTTTGTTTTTGTTTTTTACATTTTTTTTATTTATTAGGTATTTTCTTCATTTACATTTCCAATGCTATCCCAAAAGTCCCCCATACCCTCCCCCCCACTCCCCTACCCACCCACTCCCACTTCTTGGCCCTGGCGTTCCCCTGTACTGAGGCATATAAAGTTTGCAAGACCAATGGGCCTCTCTTTCCAATGATGGCCGACTAGGCCATCTTCTGATACATATGCAGCTAGAGACATGAGCTCCGGGGTGTACTGGTTAGTTCATATTGTTGTTCCAACTATAGGGTTTCAGACCCCTTTAGCTCCTTGGGTACTTTCTCTAGCTCCTCCATTGAGGGCCCTGTGATCCATCCAATAGCTGACTGTGAGCATCCACTTATGTGTTTGCTAGGCCCTGACATAGCCTCACAAGAGACAGCTATATCTGGGTCCTTTCAGCAAAATCTTGCTAGTGTATGCAATGGTGTCAGCGTTTGGAGGCTGATTCTGGGATGGATCCCCGGGTATGACAGTCTCTAGATGGTCCATCCTTTCATCTCAGATCCAAACTTTGTCTCTGTAACTCCTTCCATGGGTGTTTTGTTCCCAATTCTAAGAAGGGGCAAAGTGTCCACACTTTGGTCTTCGTTCTTGAGTTTCATGTGTTTTGCAAGTTGTAACTTGTATCTTGGGTATTCTAAGTTTCTGGGCTAATATCCACTTATCAGTGAGTACATATCATGTGAATTCTTTTGTAATTGGGTTACCTCACTCAGGATGATGCCCCCCCCCCCAGGTCCATCCATTTGCCTAGGAATTTCATAAAGTCATTCTTTTTAATAGCTGAGTACCGAATGGCTGAGAAGCACCTGAAAGCATCCTTAATCATCAGGGAAATGCAAATCAAAACAACCCTGAGATTCCACCTCACACCAGTCAGAATGGCTAAGATCAAAAATTCAGGTGACAGCAGATGCTGGTGAGGATGTGGAGAAAGAGGAACACTCCTCCATTGTTGGTGGGATTGCAAGCTTGTACAACCACTCTGGAAATCAGTCTGGTGGTTCCTCAGAAAATTGGACATAGTACTACCAGAGGATCCAGCAATACTTCTCCTGGGCATATATCCAGAAGATGTTCCAACTGGTAAGAAGGACACATGCTCCACTATGTTCATAGCAGCCTTATTTATAATAGCCAGAAGCTGGAAAAAAACCGGATGTCCCTCAACAGAGGAATGGATACAGAAAATGTGGTACATTTACACAATGGAGTACTACTCAGCTATTAAAAAGAATGGTTTTGGATTTTTAAAAAAAGTGTTTGTATGAGATTACTATTTCTTCCTTGACTCTTTGGAAAAATTCACCAATTTGGCAAATTTGGGGTCAAAGTGACCTCAGTGATCAATTTTCTGTCTTTGTGTGTGTGTGTGTAATTTTCCAGCAAATTTTGATTTTATCTAAACTTTCAATTTATTAGCATAAAGGTTTTCATAGTAACCATGAATTGTTATATTAGTCTGTCATCATCAATACTGTTTTGTTTTCTTTGTGTATTACACTGCCATGTTTTTAAAAAGGCATATTCTACTCTTGCTTTTGGCCACATAGGGATAACTGGTCCTGGATTAACCCCTTCAGTACAGACAGTCAGAATCCTCATTAAGTGTCTTGAGAAAGTAGAAAATAGGAAACTAAAGAAACACTAGCATTAGTGAATGGAGACATGGAAACCAGAAACCAGAATATTCATACACTCTGAACAAAGAAAAGCAGCGTTTAGAGAATGTGACTACAGACAGTCAAGTGTAGGCTAAGAAAGAAGCAAAATTCAAAACGCTAAACTTTAGCGTTTAGTAGAAACTTTCCAAACCAGAGAACACAGGGAAAAGGCTCAAAAATGAACAGAACTGCAGGGCTGAGCCTATGGAGCTGATTGTTAGCTGTGCTGGCGGTAGGAGTGCCTGAAGGAGGCAACTGAGGAAGTTTTAAAGAAATAATTGCAGAAAATTCTAAGTTTCTTTAAGAATGTAAGCCTCTAGTTCCATGGAGCAGAAATAAGTGTCAGCTGGTGCCTGCTCCATGCCTAACTCTCTAAGCCTCTGTGCATCAATAACATAGTTTCAAAATATAAAGAAGACTCGAGAGCACTGAAATAAAAGGCACACCCACAGTTCAGTTATTGTTGGAAAATCTGGTAAATGTAGAGGATCTGAACAAAACTTTCAATCCCCAGGACGTAATTGATGGTGACAGCACATGGCAGATGCAAACTTATGCATAATTATCCTTTTTAAGTGAATTTAGAGTTTTGCATAAAGTTTATGTGTGTTATAAGCAAGTCTCTGTAAAGATGAAAGACTTAACTTTAAAAAGAGTATGTTTTCTGGTTACATGGAAAAAGATAACAAACTGATAAGAAAAGAAAATTAAAAATCTCCCAAACAGTAACTAAACCACCAGGCTTAAATCAACCATGGCTTAATGAAGAAATATCATATACAGCCACAAAATATATTTAACTACATGACAATGAGAAATTAATCTGACAAGAATATATCAGACCAGCTAAGACAATGCTGGAGAGAAATACAGAATTTTATGTGCACATTTAAGCAATAAGTACAATTTAAAATTGAGCTATAAATTCAGAAAAATCTTACCAACCCTTTTGTTTTGTAAGTAAAGCAATCCTAAGATGCATTTGAAGCTGCTCATGACCAAGCCGAGAGCACACCCTCATTCTGTGTGAGCTCGTCCGAGTACAACAGTGCTGGCAAAGTGAATGTCTGTAAGGTCAAGGGACCATCTGCAGGGCAGGCAGAAATCCAGCAGCAGCCTCCCCAGTCTCTTGACCCCCGCACCCCCAGATCATGAAAGAAGGAAAAAGATAGTCTTCAAACAGTTAATGTTGAAGCAACTAGACACAAAGTTTACATTGCCTGTTTCACTCATAGAACATAAAACAAATGAAAATGAACTTCAAGTTGAATATAAAACTGGGACTATAAAATTTTTTATTATAACTTTTATTATTGAGATTATAATATAATTACACCATGCCCCTATTTCCCTCCCTCTACATCTTCCCAATTAACACAAATTATTTTTTTAAGTCATGGCTTATTTTCCTATATATATATATATATATATATATATATATATATATATATACTATATATATGTAATATACATGTAACTATATATATCACAATATATGTATATATATATATATATATATATATATATATATATATATATCATGCTCAGTTTCTATAATGTTACTCATATGTATTTTCTTCAAAGCTGATCATTTGGAATTGGATAACCAATAAGAAAGACTATTTCTTCTATTCTCAGCATTCCTTAGGTGCCTATAGTTCTTTATGTTGAGTTGAGGCTTCATGGTCTTTCCCCTGTCCACATTAGCATGTCTATTTTTGTTCTCATTCAAGTTATGCTTAGGCACTCATGTTGGTAAGACTTTATGGGTGTACCTTTACATTACTTGGGGACAGAATAAATTCCCTGATTCTCAGACTCTTAAAATATTTTTGTTGTCACTTCTGCAATGTTCCCTGAGACATAGGATAGAAATTGTTTTGTAGAAATATTCACTAGGACTGGGCTCCAGAACTCTGAATTTTGATTGGTTGTAGTTTTCTGTAATGTTCTCTGTCACAAAGAAAAGTTGCCTTGATGAGAGATGAGGGCTCCACTTATCTGTGGGTATAAGGGCCAATATTTATAATCTAATTAGGGAGTATACTGGTTTAGGAACATGGTGTTGTGGGTTCTCCTCCAAGACCCATGGCTTCATTAGTTCCAGTAGTTGGCTAGGTTTCCAGTACCAGGTATAGTGAAACTCATAGAGATTCACCAGTCTCTGATTCCTGAATCCTGGGATTAAAAGTATGCTTCCACCACCAGGCTTGATTAGGTATTTTTAAAGCTCCAACCTGCAGACACTGAAGCAAATACAACATATTGGCTTATCTCACCAAGGCTGAGAATTGCATTTGACTTTCACATTGGAGAGTATAATATGATGTAAGGCATCATGCTCTCTGCTCCTCACTTCTGTGTGTATTTTCTCTTAGGACAATCAGGGTCTGTCTGTGTTATCCACAATAATCCCAGGTCCACACACTTTTTTTCTTCTGACCTGAGCATGAGAGAGGCTTTTAATAATCTAGGAAGAGCATTCTGATGAATCAAAATTCTTTGTGTGATCAGGAGGAGCAGCAGAAAGCAGAGAACAGAGTCTGCAGTTGGCAACTCCTGCAGTGGTTGTGTTTGGATGAACAGGTGGGATGTGCAAGATAGCAGTAGCATTCAGAGTGTTGGAGAGAGAGCTAAGTGGCTGAGGACCTCGGTTTGATCTCCAGAACCCAAGTGAAAGACCACACAGAACAAGATACAAATGCCAGGGAGACAGAGACAAGAAGATCCCTGGGACTCACTGGCCAACCGCTCCATAGGTACTGTGAGCTCTCAGTTCAGTGAGAGACACTCACTGTCTTAAATATGTGGGATCAGTGGAGGAATACATCTGATATTTACCTTGGGCTTCTACATGGGGCCCCCCAAACCCAGGGATACATGTATGCCCAGAATCAGAGAATTAAAAATGATTTCTCAGAAAAATGAATATAGGGTTCTGGGGATGTAACTCAGTTGGTAGAGTACTTGTCTACCAGGTACAAGGCCCTCAGTTAGATCCCTGGCACTTTATATACAGCACGGAGGGTTAATGGTCTACATAGGGAGTTCTAGGCTAGGCCAGCCTGGACTATGGGAGATCCTGCTTAAAAATACAAAACAAATAAGCAAACAAATGGAACACATTAGACACCCCAAAATAATTAAATTGTATCCATAATCTAATATTATTTTTAAAAACCAGGTACATATAAATCTGACACAGTAAAACAAATAGTTGATAACTATATACAACAGGACCAGCGGTAACTAAAGTGGAAATGTCATTGGTAGGATATATTTTAGCAATATGGCTACCTCCAGGTTTTTTTGTTTTGTTTTGTTTTTGTTTTTGTTTTTAGTATTGTAACAATGTTGACTTTTATTAGATATTTTCTTTATTTACATTTAAATGTTATCCCCTTTCTTAGTTTCCCTTCGGAAAATCCCCTATCTCCTCCCCCTGTTCCCCAACTCTCCTACTCCCATTCCTGGTCCTGGCATTCCCCTATACTGGGGCATAGAGCCTTCACAGGACCCAGAGCCTCTCCTCCCATTGATGACTGACTAGGCCATTCTCTGCTACATATACAGTTAGAGCCACAAGTTCCACCATGTGGTTTTGTTTTTTTGTTTGTTTGTTTTTTTCGTTTTTGTTTTTGTTTTTTTGATTGGTGATTTAGTTTCAAGGAGCTCTGAGGGTACTTGTTAGTTCATATTGATGTTCCTCCTATGGGGCTTCAAACCCCTTCAGCTCCTTGGGTACTTTCTCTAGCTCCTTCATTGGGGACCCTGTGCTCCGTCCAATGGATGATTGTGAGCATCCACTTCTGTTTTTGCCAGGCACTGGCAGAGCCTTGCAGGAGACAGCTCTATCAGGCTCCTGTCAGCAAGCTCTTTTTGGCATCTGCCATAGTGTCTGGTTTTGATGGTTGTTTATGGGATGGATCCCCAAGTGGGGCAGTCTCTGGATGGTTGTTCCTTTCAGTCTCTGCTCCAAACTTTGTCTCTGGGTATTTTGTTCCCCCTTCTAAGAAGGATTCTGAGCTTCTGGGCTAATATCCTCTTATCAGTGAGTGCCTATCATGTGTGTTCTTTTGTGATTGGGTTACCTCACTCAGGATGATATCCTCCAGATTCATCCATTTGTCTAAGAATTTCATAAATTCATTGTTTTTAATAGCTGCATAGTACTCCATTGTGTAAATGTATCACATTTTCTGTATCCATTCCTCTGTTGAGGGACATCTGGGTTCTTTCCATCTTCTGGCTATTATAAATAAGGGTGCTATGAACATAATGGAGCATATGTTCTTATTACATGCTGGAGCATCTTCTGGGTATATTCCCAGGGCTGGTATTGCTGGATCTTCCGGTAGTACTATGTCCAATTTTCTGAGGAACCGCCAAACTGATTTCCAGAGTGGTTGTACCAGCTTGCAGTTCCACCAGCAATGGAGTTTCTAACAGACATTTCTAGTACATTCAAACAGTGCAGCATCTGAGGTCTCCTGTGCAAGCGGTGACAGTGGACTAAGGCCTCAGGCTGCACATGTGGCTCTCCCTCAGGAAAATGAAACCTTTCTTGGAAGAAATGACCTGTTGAGTTCGAAGCATTTTTGAAAGAGCTTTGTACTGGTTGCTTAGTGGATGGTATATAAGAAAGGAAAAGTTTCAGTTTAAATGAGATGGAAAAAGCAAACTGGAGGGTCAGAAACACTAGCCAAGCACCATGTGTAGGGGACTGGGCTGCTGGACACCACTGACTTTCCCTGAGGTAACCTGTCTTCTTGGCACCCTGTCCAAAGAGTGAATGTTTGTGTCTATATCTGAAGCTCCTGTTAGCGAGTGTAAAAGCACCCCTTTCCCACTGCTGGCTGCTGGGATGCACAGGCCACAGCACTGATGGTTAAACAGTGATTTAAATAGTCTCCGGTAAAGCAAGCACTGAGGCACAGTCAAGTGGTCCCCATCTGTTTGAAGTCAGTGATGCCAGAGCTTCCTCATCCTCACTCCTTTCTAACTCATTCGGAAATGGCTGTTACAGCTCTAGACCAGGCTGTGAGCCCTGCAGTCACCTGTAGCATGTCCTTCCTTTCCGGTGTTGACCCTACAGTGGCAATGCTTTGATGACCAGGCGAGAGGTAGATCATCTGGTTTGGGAATGATCCCCAAACTCATGTTTTATGTGCTAGGAGCCTTGGCCAGAAGATGAGAGAGGTAGATGGCTTTTGCCTGCTCATATAGAACAGTGTGACTTTCATGAATGTATGCTCAGTGCCAGTTGTCAGGGATGCCTAAGAAAAACTCTGGTAGATAAAAATAGTACCTGGAGAAAAGATTGCCCCTAACACGAAGATGCTTACATGTGAGCCTGGCAGGGCTTAGAAGTGCAGCCTCTGTTTCCTTATGAACATCCCAGAGTCTTGCATCTAATCGTTCTAACAACATTTCCAACACCTTGATTTCTTCCCCCACATGGTGCCTCCTGCAAACACACCCCCTCACTCACAGCATATTGTTCAGTAAAGTGGCTGTGGAATTAACATTTTTCCTGGAAGGACTATATCTGATTTAATGACCAAATCATTTTAAGGCAGCACAACAGAATTTTACAGAAACGAAATCTCTCCCTTCACACGGATCATGCGTGTTTTACTCGAGTATTGAGTCATTAGCATGTTTATAATGGTTCTAATTTAGCACAACATTTTCTGAATTTTATCCTTGAGTCATTTACAAATTGTTCTTATTGAGTAAACAAAGGGAACAGATTGCATTTTATACTTAGCAATTTATCTGAAAGAAGAGGGGAGGGTTAATTGTTTTAAAGTTTTGGTCTGTTTGGGGAAGTGAGCCTGCTTTCTCATTGCTAGGCATACTTGCCTTTCTTCTCATCTTTTTGGATGGAGGGTATGCTGTGGAGGAGGAAAATGAAGACAAGGAGTAGACCAAGGTTGGCCACTCCCACAGGGGAGTGTGGAGCACAAGGGGGCTGGCACGAGATTATCCCAAACAGTTGGTGCATTCCTTAATGATCAAGTGCTTGACAAGTCCAGTCCTTCCTGGCAGAGCATCTGTGTTGATGTTTATACCGCTGTCCTGCTGTATGGGAAAGGCATGCTTTCTCTGCTGTGCCTAAAAATAGGATAGCATTGTATGAGATAGTTTAAGATAGCAGAAAGATTTAAGAGGTTAAAGGTTTGACTTTCAGATCAGCAAAGCTCAGTGATATAGTGTGCACGGCTCTTTCCAAACTGGATTTTCTGTGGAGTTGCTGGCGATCTGCACACTGGGTTAGAGAAGTTATTTCTAGGTTTGTTTGGTTCAGTCTCAAAAACACACTCTGTGGGCTTTTCTGTCAGCTCCCTGCATGAAGAGCTTGCTTGAAAACAGACTCTATTTATACCCCTTGTTCTTATTTGGAAAGTCAGTTGTTTCATTTTGTGTGTGTGTGTGTATGTGTGTGTGTGTGTGTGTGTGTGTGTGTGTATGTATAAGGACAGTCATCATGGAGAATTGCTTTGTATGTTATAGTGACTTCAGAATAAAACTGGCACATTTTAGGGTCTAATTATTTTTAGTGAGCTTGGAGGGTTTTAATTAAAATTTAAGAGTGCTCTTCAAGCTCTCCAAGCTCCAATTTTATCCCTTGTATTGTGGAGCGCTTGCCACTGTGTGGAAAGATGTACAGTAGCTGATGACTGCATCTGAATGTCCCCCAGTGAAAGCACTTGGGGCCACCGAGGGGCAAGGAAACATACAGTGTCAGGTTTGACTGGAAATTAAAGTCATTGGGCACTTCAGATAAGTATCAGTATTTGGGGATATAGAGAAAAGTGACTGCATTTGAAATAGGTGATTCTGATGGTAAAACGAAGGGATGCCTTTACAACGGTCTTAAGCACCATAAAGCACACATTCCTTCTAATGTGTACACAGGAACTGAGGCATTTGCTTCTTCACTGGAATATTTGAACGATATTTTCTGTCTCATGTTTGCGATATTCTAACACTCTGATTTTCAGTGTCACATGGAAATGAAAGGAGTAACAAATGTTTACTCACAGATAAACTGTTTCAAGTACATGGAGACATTCCCATTATTCTGTCTTTTTCCTTGGCTTTAATTATGATTTATTTACTCTCTGACACAGAAGATAAACCTTTATCATAGTACTCCTGAAGCCATATGTATATGTATACATGTGTGTGTGTGTGTATTGAGTAATTGAAAAACCTTTCTTAGAATATCAGTGCACAGATTAACCCCCCTTGCTCTTCTGTTATTCCATAGTGTGTTATTAGCCAGTACATTAGCACACCATGGTGAGTCACATCCTTTACTCAGCCCAACGCCTCACTTTCTAAGAAGTAGAACCATAGTTTGCAATCTGTTTTACAGTGTATTTTAAATAAATAAGTCCTGAATTGTATCTTTCTTTTGTTAGCAAAAGTTTAGAATATGTTTCCTGAAAGATAAAAACTTGAATTTGAAAAAAATAAGCAAGCAAACAAAATACCCAAACTCACCCGCTAACCAGCCTAGCAACAGCTACATAACCCAGTCTAGAGATATGGAATCTCTACATCTTTGCTTCAAATGGAGAATAGCAAAAATCAGATTTCTATCATTCATAAATTAATAGGCAAAATAATCTGAGGTCCCGGGTTTCACTGAGAAAGTGTTGGGGAGGATGGAATAGCCTCTGGTGATGCGCTACACAATGTCAGGGCACTGTAAGTTATACCTGGTTTTACTTATGTGTTTACTTATGGGGCTACTGTGTACCATGCATAGTATTATGATCCTTCCAGTATTGAAGAGTCATTTGGTTGTGTAGCTGCAGACAGCTCAGTCACAGAAGTTTGAACAGCCAAACTTAGATAATGAAATTTACTGTCACTGTCTCCTTGAGTGGAGAGTTGTTTTCAGGTTAATCAAATAAAACATATTTGTTCCATGACAGAGAGTTGTTTTCAGATTAATCAGATAAAACGCATTTGATCCATGATAGAACCCTAAACTATTTAGGGGACTTTTTTTTTTTTTCCCCATTTAGAATCACTGTGACTGTTTTATTGAAGACACTGTCTTGCTCTTTCTGTGTGGAGTGTAAGGTCTCATTTATGTAGTTTTCCCTCTTTGATCTCTGAAGTTGTGCTAAATCATGATGGGATAAGGTCTGCTCTGACCAGCTGCCTGCTGCTGCTGTGCTGGAAGGCTGTTGTAGAATGGAAAGGGAGCCTTACACTTAACCTGCATCCCTACCCAGATATTGAGTGCATTAGTATGATCCATGGGACTGGGACCTTTGACAATAAACTTGTCATAGGTAACTTTGAACCTGTTATATGTTTCCTCATCTCTGATCCGAGAGCCCCCAGGACAGAGTGGCTGGGTGACAGCCAGCTCCTGGCCCATCACATTCATTTCACTTGCTTTACCCTACAGCACCAACGTGGTTCTTGAGGGTCTGGCAGTCAGATGAGCAGCCAAGAGACACTATTCATTTCAAGCCCTAGAAGTAAGATCAAAGGATGATGAAGTTGTATGAAGTGACTATTTATTAGTGCCCTCAGATAAATATTATCTGTGGTTGTTATTAAATATCTTCCTGTCTATAAATGTAGAGACACAAAGCCTGTTTTATCTTTTCCTTCAGCTTTTTCTACCTAAGCAGGAGCTGGTGTAGCTGGGTCTCTGTGTTAGCAAGGATGGATGTTTTAGTAGAATGTCACATGCTTTGGATCCTGTAAATGTATAGCTTTCCTGTGAAGCCTGCTGGGTTTGTGTCCGAGCATCCGTTCCTGTTGTCCATAGAGCTGTCTCCATCTCCCATGGAGCTTCAGCGTTCTCTCCTGGGATCTCTGGGGTATTTTGAATCTATTTATAGAAATTATAGAGATGCTTTACATCATGTGTGTGAACTTGACTTGACTTTGTTACCATCCTTGTTATACTGTGTTTTTTTCTGATGGGTATAGCATCTTAACTCTAACTTAACCAGACTTTTGGCTCCTGCATCTGTGCTAGTGAGCATCAGTTTAGTGCAATGACAAAACCTACAATGATAGGTGAAAATGTAGCAAGCCCTAGTAGAGTGTAAAATTCAAGACTCTATTAATCTGTCTCACTGTTATCTAATGTTATAGCCATCTTGGTCTGATTGGAGAAACAGTAAGGTCTGGCATGCATGCCTTTGAAGATTCGCTCCTTGGCTCTGTAAACTCAGTCTTAACATTAGAAAAAATACAGGTGCTGAACAAACCACATGCAGCATCTCTGATGTGATGTGGAGAGAAGGCAGGGAGAGGTGGGGCTCTCACTTAATAGCCCTTCTCTGTAGACAGAACATGGCCCTGTGACAGCATTAGCCCTTTCATGGCACTAGATCTGGATTCCATCCATTCCCTGATTGATTGATCTCGTCACAAACAAACGTTAATTGTTTTCAGCAATACTTTCTAATCATGTGAAGGTCTTCTCATCTCTTAAGCAAGGATCACTGCCTTTTCCAAAGCTTATCTAGCCTCTAAAGCCCTTTAGAGCCATCTTGACCTAACTGTCAATCTGAAAAATTCAAGGCGGATTTGGAAGCTAAAGGGGGAAAAATCCTGAAAGAGAAAATGCTGAAAAGATAGGTGCTGATATGGGGGAGAAAAAGCATTTGGAACTGGAGGAACCATTTTAAATATAATTTGAAAAGAATGTTATCAGAATTTTGACACTTGGAATGCTAAAGTTTAATGGGAGTTTTAAAATCTGCATTCCCTGGAACCATGGTCTATTTGTTAAGAGCTGAGCCTTGGAAAGGTACACGCAGACAGTGCTAAGCAGGAGGCTTGCTTGTGAGTCCATCTGTCCTGAAAAGAAAACAACACACCCAGAAGAAAAGAGATTGTTAGCACTGTGTTCTCATGTTTGGACTCCTGTGATATCGTGAATCTTTATAAATGCATATGTGCTTACTCCCTGTAATCTAGAGCATTATTTTAAAGTGCAGAAGGTGGACAGTATTTAAACAGATCCTTTCTTTAATAAACATATATATTAGTTTTTGTATAAAAGTTTTAGAAGATTTCACCATGAGGGTGCAAAGAGCATCTTAATTTTATTTACTTGCCTGATTTTTAGTTTTTCAAAGTGGAATTTCTTTTTTATGTGCTAGTGGTTACAGGTCAGTTGGCTTCTTCTCTCTTAACAATTTATCGTTGTTTCTTGCACAGCATATAAATTTTACTTAACTTTTTAAAAAATTGCCTGGGCTAAAAGAAATATTATCTAAATCTAAAGCCACAGGGACGAGCCTTTGTTCTGTCTTACCAGTCTGATAAATGATAAACATTGATTAATATTGCTAGAATTAGGCTGCTAAGCATGGATTAGGGAACACTATCATCCTGGGGCAATAGTTTACCTTAGCTATGGGGTTTTATTATAGAGTGATGGCGGAATTAAAGCAACAGCAGCGGAAACAGCATTTGTTTGTTTCCCAAGGAGCCAGTTGCTCAGGCAGCTCACCCTCTGGGTCCATAGCACACATCTTTAATACTTGCTTTTGTATTTTAATAGATTCCTCCTGCATGGAAAAACTACTTTCAAAAGATTGGAAGGAAAAAATGGAAAGACTAAATACGAGTGAACTTCTTGGAGAAATCAAAGGTAAAATATAAAAATTATCGAATGTGTTCAGTTATTGGTTCACATACTTCATGCAGCTGCTGGTCTTTGTGCCAGGACCCTAAATTCTCATTTCTAAATTACTAAAGGGTAAAGAAATCTACTCTTCTTTCCATGGAAGAATGGATGTGACACATCCCTGAATGTCTTCTCTGTAAAGTGTGCTCTATGGATATCTTCTGCCCCCAGTGTCAGTGTACAAACTACCTTGTGGATCTACTTGACAAAGATGATGGAGAGGAAGTTTTGTCAAACAATGAACTGTTTAAAATAACGTTTGTTCTCTTAGGATCATAGTACTAGCACAGTTTATAGATTGAAATTATGTGATTTCTTTTTTCCCCCTGCAAATTGGCTCTCTATAAAATCCCCCAAAAAGCAGATAGAAAACGCCCCGCATCACAACTTATGGGTAATTTTGGAGACCTATTTACCTTGCTTCCCATCCTGTCTATATCACTTTATGTCTGAGTAGTTTTGGCTAAACACTGGAGTTTCCTACATCTCTTTCTCCATGGAGGTGATATGGGCAACTACTTTATATGAGAGAGAGAGAGAGAGAGAGAGAGAGAGAGAGAGAGAGAGAGAGAGAGAGAGAGATTACACAGATTACACAAGTAAAGGTCTAGCAACTGTGTCACTTGGCACTGAGAGAATCTGGGGGCGTGTGGGTTACAGTGATGGTTACTGTTCATATGCCTATAGGACTGGGAATTGATTCATAGCAAAGAGAGTTCTGGGATTTATCATTTCCTGCCCTTGGAATCCTAAAGTACCTTTGTTTTCTAATTTACTTACTTTTGTGGTTCTGGGAACAGAACTAGACAGGAACCAGACAATGTGCTAGGAAGCCTCATAGGTTCACCCCCTGCCTGTAGGTCATCCTTCTAAATATTGAGAAATTAAGGAGTACAGTGTATTTCATCATTGCTAACCTGTGAGCAAAATGTCTGTGCATCTGGACTAATCCAGCTCTTGTGTGGACACTTTTCTGGAGGAGAAGTGTTATTTTCTTATACTTCTCTGTCTCAAGAGGAAGCCAGAGCCCCCTATAAATGCCATCAGTCATTGCTCACAAACTCAAATCCTCTTTTTGCAGGAACACTTCAGGGACTTGATCACATTAGATCTCTGGATTTATCAAACATTTTTGGGTCATATAGCTCAGTTAAGACAACCATTTGGTAGCAGATACTTCATGAAAATGCTATTTTTAATTTATTGGAGAAAGTTGATAGAGCTCTTGTTCCATTCAACTTAATGCAAAGAACAGTTGTTCTTCCCAAAGAGTAATTAATAGCTCATTCCATTAACTAACACAGTGTCAAAAATCAAGTGGAAATGGAATATTATTTTCAATTTTACTTCTTCTGCTTTGTACTCATAAAGACCATTTGCTATTTTGGAAAAAACAGAATCTCAACATAACTGGTGGGTAGAAAGAAAAGTCATTATGACATATTCTCCATCCAGCTGCAATAACACGGCTGTGTGACTTCACACGTCATTTTGTGTTTTCTTCTCTTTCCAGAGCCATTGGCTTTATAACAGTGAGGACAGAAATGGCTTATGCAAAGGCAAGCGTTTGCCAACATGAGTGATGGGGGTCTTGCTTTCTCCCACAGCACGGAAGCTAACATTTTATTATCTCCGTGCTAACACACTTTGGCTTTTTATACACTTCAGGGTGTCTATCCTCTCATACCTTTCACTTTTATTTATATTTAATTCTAATTATGAGTTTAAAAATTCAAAAATAAGCAAAAGTTTCAGATGCTCAAAATGTGTAATTCTCAAAAGTGAAACATACAGAATCAAGATTTTCTATGCTGCTTCTCTGGAGGCCCATAACTTCCAGGGGTGAGTCTTTCTGAATTTATAGACATAAATGATAATATTCTTTCTGAATTTATAGACATAAATGATAATATTCTTTCTGAATTTATAGACATAAATGATAATATTCTTTCTGAATTTATAGACATAAATGATAATATTCTTTCTGAATTTTCTGTTTAACTTGTTCTACATTTTCCTTTTAATACATTTTAGCATTTTGTCACCACAAACATCACATACAGAAAATATATCAATCATACACTAATTAGACATTAAAAACCTTAGTAAAGTGGTAATTCCAACAGTTTGGTTTAACCGATGCTGAGAGAACACACTCTTTTTGTCCTAAGTGACTTGGCCAACTGTGTTTCTGTGCTCAGGGCATTTCTCTGAGGGTTTAAAGGTGATCTACCCTTTAAGGATTTGTTGTGGGTTTTCAGTAGCTCCAATCTTAAGCATTGTGTGTCAGTGGCTCCTATTTTCTCCTGATTCCAAAATTCATACATATCTATCTGTAAGAAATAGCATACAACACACAATAAAAACAAAAGTATTCTTTAATTCTGCATAAATCTCGTGGCACAGGCTTTCTGTTTACCTTTCATCTATACCCTGAGTTTTGTATAAAGTTAGTGTCTCCCCACTTCTGAGATGTTCCTTCTATTTCCTGCAGGTTTTCATTTGGATAGTCTTTAAAAATCAGCAGCAGCAGCATAAAGTGAGATTGCCTTGTGTCAACCAAGCCATTTTACTCAACACCAAACTGCCCATTTCCCTCTAAAGGACTTGTCTTATGCTTGCTGGCTGTCAGAACTTGAGACCCCTTGGGTATATTTAATAGTGTCATATCCTGGCACATACATGCCTGCCTTCTTTCCCCTTTAAATGTTTGAATCTGTTGAGGTTTGTTTGGGTAGATGTCTCCTACTCTTGAGATTAGATACTATTCTGCCATATTTTCTCCCAATTAGTTGGTTCTATGTTGAAACATTTAACCTTATCTTCTCTCTCTCTTCCTTCCCTCCTGAATATATTTAGATGTATAATGTCAACTAAAGTTATAGTGTTTTTTTTAAATAACATTATACATTATGACTGAATGTTGTGATCACTCTTCACTTGGAATAGTATCTTTTCTTACACTTTATTATACATTTGAAACCATTTATATATATATATATATATATATATATATATATATATATATATATATATATATATTTACTAGTGCCTTAGTAATAAATATAGAATATTTCATATTTACTATAACTTTTATCAAAGGTATTGTCACACTTTAAAAAGTTTATCTTGGATTGTTTTATATCAGTGTGTTAACATTAAAAATGTTTTAAAATTGCATTTATATAAAACTATTAGATGAACAGACATCTTTATAAAGTCATACATTTTTTTATTGGGAACAATTTATTCAATTTTTCTTTGAAGATTTATTAATTCGTGTGTGTGTGTGTGTGTGTGTGTGTGTGATGTATTGCTTAAATGTATGTGCATGCAGTACCCACCAAGGCCAGAAGAGGTCACTAGATTCCCTGTAACTGGAGTTAAACACAGTTGTGAACCACCCTGAGGGTGCTGGGAATAGAACTCAGATCACCTACTGTCATGCACTTAACCACTGGGCTTTCTCTCCACTTCCTTATTTTGGTTTTAATTCTGTACATTTCCTTATCCTTCAATATTATTTTTCTTCTGTAACTGTATTTAGAGATTATACTAAGTTTTGCAAATCAGTTTTACTGATTCACTGTATAATTTCCCTTTTACATATTTTATGTATCAATTTTTTGGGTTTTTTTTTGTTGTTTATTGGTTTTTCTATTAATTTATTTTTTACAGTCCATATTTTATTCCCCTCCCCCAATCCACCCTCTGACTTCAGAGTTCAGCATCCCATACCTCCCCCCCCACCCCCCCACCCCCCCCTACCCCCGTCTCCATGTGGATTTTTATTGAGATTACTGAGTCTAACCATGCAGCAGCTGAACGGCCTTTGTTTCATCACTTCACATCATATCACCTAGATTGCTAAGAGCAGTATAAAGCAATAGAGACAGGAGCAGAACTGTTGACATCGTTTTTAATTTATAGTGTTGGTTTTAGTATTTTACACTTTGTGTTGGCATAAGCTACTTTTAAAAATACCATCTCATGTACCCCAGGCTGGCTTGGCTGTTATAACCAAGAATGACTCTGAATCCTTGCTTTCCCTGGCACATCCCACCATGCCTATGCCAGTTATTTTTTCATTAAAATACAGTTTGCCATTGAAAATATAGTTCTTTATCATTAAAAATGGTGGCACATGCCTTTAATCCCAGCACTTGGGAGGCAGAGGCAGGTGGATTTCTGAGTTCAAAGCCAGCCTGGTCTACAGAGTGAGTTCCAGGACAGCCAGGGCTACATAGAGAAACCCTGTCTCGAAAAACCAACTATCTATCTATCTATCTATCTATCTATCTATCTATCTATACACACATATATATATAGTTTTAGTTCTAGCATCTTAGATGGCTCTAAGGAATTGTGTTGTGTTTACGGCACACTTTGCTGGTTTCGGGATTTGAGTTCATTATGAAATAAACCCAGGTTAATTGTGGGATAGTCATCTTTGAATGTCCTACAGGGTGTATCTCTTATAAATTGCATTGATTTGTATTTATCTGTAATTTATTTTTTTAATTCTTTTTTATTAGATATTTTCTTTATTTACACTTCGAATGTTATCCCCTTTCCAAGTTTCCTCTCTATTCCCTCCCCCCTCCCCCTGCTCACCCACTCCTAATTCCTGGCATTGGCATTCCTCTATACTGGGGCATATAACCTTCACAGGACAAAGGGTTTCTCCTCCCATTGATGACAGACTAGGCCATCCTCTGCTACATATACCTCTAGAGCCATGAGTCCCACCATATGTACTCTTTGGTTAGTGGTTTAGTCCCAGGGAGCTCTGGGGGTACTGGTTAGTTCATATTGTTTTTCCTCCTTTAGGGCTGTAAACCCCTTCAGCTCCTTGGGTACTTTCTCTAGCTCCTTCATTGGTGACCCTGTGCTCCATCCAATGGATGACTGTGAGCATCCACTTTGTATTTGTCAGGCACTGGCAAAGCCTTTCAGGCTTCTGTCAGCAAGCTCTTGTTGGCATCCACAATAGTCTCTCTCTCTCTCTCTGTCTCTCTGTTGTCTCTTTCTCTGTCTCTCTCTGTCTCTCTGTCTCTCTCTCTATCTATATGTGTGTGTGTGTGTATATATATATATATATATATATATTACAATAACTTCCAGAATTCAAAGTAGAACTGGCCTTTCCTTTCTAGATTATGTAATAAAAGTAGAAAATATTTATGTATATATGTATATATATATAATATCTTGAAATTCTGAGCAATATATTCTGAAAACACAAAAGCATAAAAACATTTTTTACTTTTTAAGGTAGGTCATTGTTTTCATGAAATACTTTTTCTGAAATCATATAGTCTGTGAGATTGTTTCGATGTTATTGTTGATTGAACCTGTCGTACTCAGCCTTTCACCTTCTGTGTATTTCTTGTTATGTATCTAAATCTTACTTTTGCAAATTTGTTTTTCCTCCTGTCTCTCACTTCTCTTGGCAGCAGTTTTTCTACTATTTAGCCACTTACCCTAAAAATGCAGCTTTCGGAGTTACGTGTTGATGCTGCCCCTTTTCAGCCTGCCTGGGAAATAACCACCTTGCCTTTGTTGGTACTGCTTCTTTAGTCTCGATTTGCTTCCTACTTTTTGCTTGTTTGTTTTTATGTACTCTAACTTTCCACATTAAATGCTTCATTTAAAACTTTTAAACCTAATATTAAAGGCACTTGGTTATGAGTATGTTTCTAGAAATAGCATTATGTAACTCTGTATGGTTTTAGAATTTTTGTCATTTTATGATGATTTAATAATTACATCATTCACTAACTAATTTAAGTTGATTTATATTCCGTAAGCTTATATTTCATTTTAAAGTCATGTAGTGTAACAAAGTTACTATAAGGAGGGAATAGCCACCATCAATCTTAGTGGAATATTCTAGAAATATATAGTGGAAAAAAGTGGGGCCATAGAATGCTTAAGAGAAGACTGAAAGATGAGTCTTCAATCCAGAGACCTTAATATTCCTATACAATTAAGACACAATGTTTTTTTAAGTTCTCACTGTAAACACTTTGCTTCATGTAATGCTGTCCAAATGAAGAACAGCGAAGCTGCTAAAACCCATGGGTAGCAGCCAAACTACTGCAAAAGTTTATACGACAATGGGTCAAAGTTGTCAATGAGTCTGTGTCATGTCTAGTATTTTTATTGCTTGTTTAAAGGTTTATTTTATTAGTTTAAAAGCATTTATTTATTGATTGATTGTTAATTGTTGTTCTGCCTCCGTGTATACCTGTATGAGGGTGTCAGATTCCCTGGAAATAGAATTACAGTTGTGAACTGTCATCCGGGTGCTTGGAATTGAACTTAGTTCTTTTAGAAAAGCAGCCAGTGCTCTTTATTGCTGCGCCATCTTTCTAGGACTTATTTCACTATTTTACATAATATGTATGCATGTGCCTGAGTGTGGACATGAGCACAGAAACACAGGTGCCCAAGGAAGCTTGAGGTGTCAGATCCCCTTGAGTTGGAGTTACAGTTGGTTGGGAGTAGGTAGATGTGGGTGCTGGGAACCAAACACCACATCTGCAAGAGCAGCAAGTGTTCTTAAAACCACTGAGCCATCTCTCCAGCCACTGTTTTTATTGTTTATATTTAAGGCATATAGTAATATGCTTATATTACACTACGTTCTGAATGGTTGGTTGCAGTCAAAATAGGAACATCACCTCAAAGAGTTCTGTTTTTCTCAGTGTGGTACCTAAAGTATCTCTTAGCATCCTTTAACTTCACCAAGGGAAACCCCACAGCATCATGCACAGCCACATTTCCTCAGATCTCCTCTTTTCCTGCAGTCAAATTACTTGAGGTTAGAATGTGGTAACAGTAACTTGCAGGAGATTAGTAGCAGTAATCTCATGGTGAGAGCCCAAACATTTGTTATGAAGAGTAGTTAGAGACAAGCAGGAGGGATTGACCTGGAACATGCTACCTTATTTGAAGTTGTTGGGCAGAAGAGCAGATGTCTGTTTTGTGCTGTTTTAGGGAGCTGAGATAACAGGGAACTTGTTCTTAAAAGCACAAAACATCATCTCATGAAGTCATAGTATCTAATAGAGTTGAATTGCGTGTGTTAGCAGAGGGCACCTGAAATATAGCACATCAAAGGGAACATTGTAAGAATGTGAGATTCTTTACTGTCCACAAAATAGAATATAAAAATACCTAAAACTGTGAGCACTGGCTCATGAGACTGAGGCAGAAGGATTTCCATGAGATCTAGCCTGGACCATATGGTGAGTTTCAGGCTAGTTCTCCTATCTAAAAAACAAACAAACAAACAAACAAACAAGTCGAAGTCAGGTGTAATAGTTTGTGCCTTTAATCTCAGCACTTAGAAGGAAGGCAGAGACAGGGAGATCTCTCTTGGAGGCCAGCCTGGTCTCTACAGTGAATTCCAGGAGAGCCAGGACTGCAAAAAACAAACATAAACAAACAAAAAACCAAACAAGCAAAATAAAACAAAACAAGACAAGACAAAATCTTCTAGGTATGGTGGCTCTCTTTTGATCCTAGGCAGAGGCAAATAAGTCTTTATGAATTTGAGACTAGCCTGAGGTACAAGTTTCCAGGCCTGCCAGGGCTTCATTGTGAGCTTCTGTCTCAAAACATCAAATGAACCAAACAAACAGAAAATAAAAAAGAATCTAAAATATTTTATGATATTAAACTAATAAGAAATTATACCTATTCTTAAAACTGAGTAAAACAGAACAGAAAGTTAGCTGTTGAAAGTGTTGCACAAAGCTGTAGAGGTCTCAGACGTCTCTGCTTGAACAATGGAGTGGTTTTAAGTTTTCTGAAGCCTTAACACTGTTAGAGTGGTTGGACTTGGCTCCTGGCCTCCCCCACAGCGCACACAGTAGTTTTACATTTCTACTTTTGATCATGAGGCAGGACACAGGCAGCACTATACAATCCTTATTGCCATCTGTACTTAAATGACTGAGAGAGAGGAGTGGAGACAAGTGACAAGAAGACAGAGTACAAGACTGATAGGTGGGGTTCAAGTTGTGCTGAGTGTGTGTGGATTCTAGGATAGCTGTGGTTTGACACATTTCTGAATGCAGCTGTGTCCCCGAGCCATGCCTGCAACATGAGGATCTGTGTCTTATTGCTACGCAGAGGCTCGGCATCTTCAGTTATAGGAAAGGTTTTGAGCCTCCTTCACACGTCTTCCCCTGGATGTGGTGGCTGGCATCTCCTGCGTGGTGTGAAGGTGCCTCTTTGGGCACTGTGCCAGCTAAACAGTGTTGTTGGTTGCCTAAGTTAGTACAAACTGTGCTTGTGTTTGTCAAACACGCGGATAACAAGAGACACGCAAAGACAATGTGCAGTGAAGGAGAAGAGGAAGTGAATGACTCCTTTCTAGTGTCATTAAGGATTATGTGTTTTGCTATCTACATTTAGGTATAAGATAGATGCCCTTGAGGTATAGCCTCCTTACAGCTTAGAAAAACAAAGATTGTTTGTTTGTTTTTTCATGATGGAAAACTGACTGAGACTACGTTTTCCAGGGGGAATTTCTGCGAAAGGTTGCAGTGTTTTCAGAGCTATTACTGAAGTACTGTCATGCACAGTGTTTACTGCTGTGTTTGAGGTTCTGGTTTGGCCTTCATCGACGTTGGTTCTTACCATGTGCACCGAGGAGCAGAGAGGCTGCACTTGTTCTTCCCCAGCGTTCTTTCTAGAGATGTAAAGGCAGGAACTATATGTGCTTATGGCAAATACAAAAGTGACAACATCAACTTAAGCTGGGTATGGAGGTTGGGCCTGTAATCCTAAACCCAGGAGGCTGAGGCAGAAGGATTTTAGGCTTGAGGCCCCCTTGGATTACGTTGTGAGTTCAAGGTGAATCTGGACTACATGGTGAGGCTCTGTCTCTAAAACCAATGAGAGAGCACACAAAGAAAATACAGCAGGAACCAAGAAGGACCTTCATTCTAACACTTTTGTGAAATACTTCTGAGTGTCTGGTTTCATCTCAGCTTTGATTGCCAGCAGGAATCCTCAGAGGAAAGGACAGGCATGTGGAGAGTCATGGTTAATTTCAGGGCATGATGGGTCCTAAAGGTCAAATAGGGCAGAATGTTCTAGAAGTAGCTTAGGCAGGGTTGTTATCTCCAGGTCAGAATGGATCTTCCAGTTCCTGCAGAATCAGTGTTCTATACCAATTGCTGACCTCCATGCCCATGGACTCCTACTTGGTTTAGTCTCATAAGGACCTAAACCACAGTGCAGGTGCTTGCTCCCCACCTGTCTTCCTCTTCCCCCTCCCCTGAATGCTCTGTTCTAGAAGGCATGGTGCCCACTGTTTTCTGCTTTACGCAATTACAGTACTTAACTGCCTGAGCAGGAACTATGATTGTATACCTTGAATATTTGTTTATAAATGAGATTTTCTTGTATTTCTACTCATAAATTTGTGATAATTTCTTCTTCCTTTGGAGAGACTTCTAAAAATCAGAAACAGATCTTGGAGATATGGCTAGTGGCTTAAGAGCACTTTGTGCTCTTGCAGGGAACTCAGGTTCAATTTCCAGCATACAGATGTTGACTTACAACTGCCTGTAACTCCAGTTCCAGGACACCTGATATCCTTTTAAGGCCTCTGCAGATACCAAACATGCATACGGTATATATGTATATATGTGTATACATATGTATTTTTTTTTACTATTTATTTATTTATTTTCATGTGTATGGAAATTCTAAATAAATTTTAAAAATCCCAAATGGAACAGAAATGTCTATGAGTGAATCTTTTGCTGCTTTATCAATAAAATCAGCAAAGTTCATTCATTTGGTGATTTAAAAAAATGTGTTCAAATAATAGTGTGCCAGTGTTTCTTAAGATTTAATGTATTTTAAACTTCTAAGTTGAATATTTTTAATGCCCTGAGTTGTAATTCAGGGACATTGTCTTCTTACCTCCTTCTTTTATGAAATGATGCAGTTGACGGACAGCCAGTGCCTTTTGTACATGTTCCTATAGAGTAGAACTTCAGATTCACATTGAGAATCACAGACACTCAAAAAAGTTAGAGCTGGAGGCTTTTTTTTCTGTTACACAGTCCAACTTGTTTTTCTCCAGATAAGTCCAGAAAGCTTGTGCTCTAAACCACATGGTAAATTACTAAGGTAGAAACTTAATATTTGGTTCCAAATAACATGTTTAGCCAATTTCACATAGTCTTTTGGATGTCTTGTAATCAATAGCGAGTAATTACGGGAGAACTCCTGGATTCCTTTAGCCAGCAGCAAATACATGAAGCAGCCCCTCTGAACACATCCATGCATTTGGATCCAGCAGCACCCACGGTTTCTAATTACACCGCTTTGCATGAGTGTAGACATCTCAGAGCTCTCCTTTGTACTCTCTGCTATAAACATCTTTTGCTTCTTTTGAAGTCTGTGTGATATACATGCAAGCAATTAAACACCCCCCCTCCACTGGAGGTTGGAGACACAAGGTCTTCTTAATTAAAATTCTAACAAAAGCTACCAGCAAAAATTCCTACTATATGATTAAGGTCTAAAGTATTATGATACATTAGACTCATTGTTAACTGTCAGGATTAAAAGAAATCGATATGTTGGGGTAAGATCAGCTGAATCTAATTAGTGAAATCAATGTTTATATAAAAGAAAATACTAAAGTTTAATAACAGGTTCTGCTTATAAATATAACACTGGCTAAAATTGTTCTTTGTTGTTACTGCATTGACCACATAATCATATTTTAAATTCACTGAATAAGAATCGGAAACTTCTTTCTTGTAGTTAATTATTATAATTAAAACACAAAACTTTAAAATCATATCTGATTTCAAAAGTTTTAATTATGAAAGATTCTTAAATGTAAAAATAGTCTCCAATTATAAAATATTCCCAGTGATTCCATTTTTAAAAGGCTAATTTTAGCAAGAGCTATGTACCAGAGTCAGAAAGGAGGCAAACTTGGGTAGAAGTAAAGGAACTAAAGTATTCTTATGCAATTATGATTACATTAATATGCATTAGTCCATCAGTGATATAGCAAAATTAAAGGGATACATTTTGATATAACATGAAAACAACACATCGTACTTTTCCTTCCTGATTGCTGTAATGGAAATAAACATCCCAACCAGTATGGAGAAGAAAAACTTTACTAATTGCAGCCTAGATTTTCAGTCAAATGGAGGTCATTAGCAATTTCCTGGAAGCCCCTCAGATTGCTTACCAGGAAATGGTGGCTAGCGGGACCTCTGTCGTTCTCCTGGTGGGATTAGTGAAAACTGGAGTTTTTAATGATGTGTGTCAGATGTAGGCTGATGGGGGGTGGGGTGGGGTCGAGTTCTCTACCACAGTAGGTAATATTCTTTGAACAGAAACATTTTTTAAAATTTCATATTAATATACAAACCTGTAAATGAACATAGCCATTAACATGCATAAATCTACCCATACTTTAATACATGCCTGTAGCGAGTAGGGCTCAGTGATGGGGATGTTGTAAAGAGAGGGATCTGTATGTGGTGTGGTGCTTACTGAAAGAGGCTGCTCTCGGAGGCTGGCATGGTGATTTTACAACACTGTTGGGTGGAAAGTTCAGCCTCATCTTTCCACCTCCATAAAAGAGAAAAATTGAGTGTGAAACACCTTCCAAGACACTAACCCAAGTCTGACTTGTCTTGAGTCCACAGAGTCCATCAGCCACTGAGAGACTTGCGGCTCAGCATTCCTCATGATATGAATGAGTGGCTGGCTTCAAGTGGGCTAGAATGGCTGAAACGTTTAATAGTGACATAAGCAGAGGTGAGAGTACGTATTCATTCATTCATACAGTAAATTATACAGAAAGGAAGTTTCTGGTTGGTTTCCAGTGGTGACAGGAAGAAGACCTCTTGTATCACCAGAGATCTTATAGAAAATGAGCCAGCATGTGTAAGCCTGAGAGGGAGACCTCTTAGGCTAAGAAATTGACAATACCATACACATCTGTCAAGTTTACAGTGCAGAGTACGTTGTTAATGTTTGTGCAACCCAAAATCAAGCTATTGCTAATTAAAATTAATTAATTTCAAATAAGTTAGACCTGGCAATATTAACCCAGCTTCATTTCCATCTTGTTATAATTACAGTTTAGTTATTAAAGACCTCCCAAGCCTTTTGTAGGATTATTAAACAGTTGTGTTTAAGCAAGGTCAAAATGTCTTATTAAAAAACTTAAGTGATTTCCCATGTAATTTTTGTTCTTTTTGTTAAAATGGGATGCTCACATTTAATATTTCTGATACATAGCTGATATAAGGTATTTTGTATATTGTTTTTGTTTTGTTGTTCTTGTTTGTTTGTACAAAATATTACTCTGTAGCTCAGGCTAGCCTAGAACTCATGGCAACCTTTCTGCCTTAGACTCCTGAGTGCTGAGATTATTGTTGTAAGCCACTTCTCCTGACTTGGCTTAATTTGTTTTGAAAATAACTGTGGTAGATACAATTTACTATGTATACATTTACCTCAGCACTTATACAGAGATTTTAGTAAATGCAAACTAGAGAAAAACATTTTAAAATATACTAACACTCATTTTCTGTGTCTCACCTGAGATCCTTTCATTTGAATAAATTATAGAGATTTAAAATATACATTGGTGGAAATATTTATCCATAAGTAATTCTTGGAAGAAAAAATTGTAGGATGCTCCTAGTCTTCTGTCTGTTGGACCCCACCAATGCCTGTGTTTAGCACAGCAGACGCAGTTTACCACCTAGGTATTCCCTTCCTTAGAGTCAGCTCTTGAGCTCACTCTCAGGGTCATGGCTGCATCACAGAGGAACTGCTGCATGGCTCTGGACCTCCCACAGTCCTAGAGTTTACATCATTTTTCTGGATTGAAAAAGCAAAGCAAAACAAAAACTAGGCATGGAATTTTTATCCCAATGCTGTTCTTATGGAAAAGGCCTATGGAGTGAACATAACTTATACATTATTCTGTATATTTTAAATTTGTTACCACTGTTGGTAATTACCACTGAGTGCATATTTAATGCACTGGGGAAATTTGATGCAATTATTCATTTGTGATTCTCCTTCAATTCAAATGTCTACATTAAACTATTGAAAAATAAAACTCTGGAGAGTTTAGGTCACTTTTAAAAATCCACTGACTTTCTGAACTCTGGTGGTAAACATCTGTTGCATTAACCAAGATGAAATTAGCATAGAGACTATACTGTAAAGAATACAGTTTCCAAGTTTAGTAACATAAAATAAAACCCCTCTTTGAATACGACCTTGAAGAGAGTAGACAGTCAGCCACACCACCTGCCTGCGGGGTCAGTGGGAGACACTAGGACTGAGTGCACATTTTAGCTACTTTAACTTGAGAGAAATTATTTTCCCTTGAGCCTCTTTTCAGCACTTTGGCATTGATTACACCCAGAAATGGACTAAATAGTCCAGCACAAGTTGGTAGCTCTTAGGAAATCCGTTCAAAATGACTGAAACTGCAGAGAAAAGGCACACATCTGACTCTCTTCACGATTTCCAGACTGTTTTAAATCGCAGAGAATTTGGGTACTGAAAAAGACCTCTTCTGCTGAAAGGGTCTGAGAATAAGAAAGGGGCCAGAGGGGCAGAGTTCCCGCTGACCCACGCTTTATTTCTCCTTTGATCATAAGCTGGAAGGAAAGGACTTGTTTCACAGAAATAGCTCAACATCATTTAGATGGTATGGCCAGGAGAGGAAGTGAGGCAGATGAAGGCAGGGTTTGATGCGGAGGTGGGATTCCACAGGTATTGGCTCAGTAGCCCAGCCAGTGTTTTCTCGAAGCTATTTGTTCTGTGTGCCTTTATGGTATTCTTAAATCTCTCTCCATAGAAGAGATTGGATCTAAATGAGATCCATCCATGCTTTTAAAAATGGGTTTCTTGACGTAATAACAAGAGATTTGTGTTCTTGCAGTTAAAGCAAAGTTTCATTCCTGTTCACATTTGTTTAACCAGATTCCCGTCACAACAGGTGCACAATTATTTTTATGAGTAAAATATTATCAGCCTTCAAAATTAGCCAGGGCAAAATGCAAGTTGTCTGATTAAATAATCAAAGGTGATACTTAAAATACATTTGATTTCCACAGGAATTTTAAAATGGTAAGCTCCATCTCTTACTCTGAAGTTCAGAGGGAATTACAATTGTTGCTAGTATGTAAGTAGTACCTGTAACTAGTCTGATGTGCTTTGTGAAAGTCATTGGTGTTATGGGGCAAACTATCATCAGATAGTCTTTTCATCTGTCAGGAAAGTGGTGCATATCACAGCAGGTGACTCTTTTTCTCTTGAACATTATTCAGCATCTGATCAGAAGGCCCACCAATCTAGAAAACTAAAATCCAGTGTTTGTTCACTTAAATTCAATTTGTGAGATATAAAATTAAACATATATTTCACTTTATAAACTAAGTAGATTATAGATATATCAAAGTTATAGATTACCTTGGTCAACAGTCATGATGCCTAAGTGGCAGAATACAAGAAAAAAAAGCCAACCCTACCCCACCCCCTCCTGAATGGAACAGAAAGCATATCTGGGTGGCAACTTCACTGTGGTTTTAAAAGCACTACAACAGCACAGCTGTTAGAAACCAATTACAGGCAGGTAACTGTTTGTTTTCATATCTAAATCTGTTTGTCAATCAGGAGAATGCAATGAATCAGGAGAAGGGATCTCAAATACAAACCACAGAGTAAGGCGGAGCTTCTGGAGGAAGTCCAAGCCACAAGAATTAGGGCAGGAGTGCGATGGAACCAAATCCACACGTGCGTGCACATGGCTCCCGGCTTTGACCATATTTTCCAAATCCAGTCAGAAGCTGAGATGATTGGAGAGAATTCTCCATTTTCTGTTGGGAATAGACTCATTTTAAGGTTTGTTAGAAGCAGTGTGGTTACCGAAAGAGAGAGATTATAAAAGAAGCCTGTAGGTTGTTATTAACTGAGACCATTTTCAGTCCTGGCTCATCAAGTCTTAAAGAGAGACGACGACTTACTTACATGTTAGTTTGGGGTGCATCAAGGCACACCTTTGGCTATCTTGTGGACAAATAGATTTTTACTACTTTGACTTTAGTTCATAGCAACTTTCAGCTTCTGTGCTTGTTTCTGAAGCGTTTTGTTTTATCTGGACACAGTCAGTGAGGCCACCTCTACTGTCCTGATCCTCGGCCCTGGTGCTGAGGCTCACAAAGAGTGCTTTACACATGTCTGTAGGGCTGAACATGGGGAAACCTACTGAGAGCCAAAGTTTAAGCTGGTAACATCACGAGAGAGTAAATAGAAGTTTATTAAGAACGCTAAAGAAAACAAAATGGGCATAGCCATGCTGTGGTTTTGCTTAAACACGGGCTTTTGGATACACCAAGAACCCTGGATTTCTTTTCTACTGCTTACTGAAAAGAGCCCTTTGATTTTTTTCAGGCACAGTTTGTGCCAATGAGCCTTAGCCTGGAAGCATGGTGCCTGTTGTTTAGCCCTCACTGTGCACTGTGTGTCTTTCTGCTGTGGCTAACAGGCTTTAGGCTACCCTTTTAAGTGGATGTGGGAATGTATTCTACCAAAAGGCTTGTTGCTTGTGCCAGGTCTCTGTGTAAATTCAGTGTGGTTGTCAGGAAACAGGGAAAGAGATCTTTGTGACCTGCAGGAGCATTCTCTACAGACTCTCACCTGACATACCATAAGAAGTAACTGATGAGCCATCAATGAAAGAGTAGAGCAGTTAACACCATCCCCTTTCAGAGTAGAAAGTAAAACAGCAGGAAGCACTCTGAGGAGGCATTCTGCATTCCTGTGTTCCATTTCATGGAGAAAACAGGAGGTGTGTAGGTGTGGTCACTTGCCTTGGTGCCCTTGTGCAGGACAGAGGACAACTTATGGGAGTCAGTTCTATCTTTCTACCTCGTGGGTCTGTGGGGTTGAACTTGGGTGGTCAGGCTGGATGGCAAGCACCTTAATCAGCTGAGCCCTCTTGCCAACCAGAGCAAAACTTTTCCTATTGAACACAAGATTCCGAGCCCAAATGGGATCCTTAGAATTCCTGTCACCCATTCTTCTGTTTTTCAAGAAGGACTGTGTTTGTAGAGTTTCAGTGAACCCACAAATCCCCATACAGTGCTTATTTTGGGGTTTATATGATTTCATATTTCCTACCACTCAGGCAGGATTGTTTATTTTATGGGTATGATAGCTTTGGCCGCATGTATGTCTGTGCAACGCATGTGTGTAGTGCCTAAGGAGGCCAGAAGAGGGTATTGGATCCCTTACAACTTACAAGTTACAGATGGTTGTTAGCTGTCAAGTGGGAGCTGGAAATCAAATCGGGGCTTCTGCAAATGCAGCAAGTACTCTTAAACACTGAGCCACCGTTCCTGCCCCAAGAAGGCTTCCCTTTAAAGACTTAGAGCAAAGAGCAGAGAATCTGACAATAACAAGAGATAAGACATTAATTACATACTGTGTCACAGTGCATTGTGTGTTTTAATCTCACACAATCCTCAAGCCAGGGCTGTGAAGTGGGTATCATCACTTTTCTTTTACTGAAGAGAAAGAAGGGTTCGGGAAGAAAGGACAGTTTTCTTCAGACACCAAGAAAATGCCAGCCATTTCAAGGTTTGAATCAAGGTCTATTTGCTGCTAAGCTGCCATCCTTTCTGCCTGAGTTGCCTTTCTAGAGATTGGCCCCTGCTGGGCCACCCAGACACTACTGGGTCATACTTTGTCATGTGATTCTTAGCTCTTTCAAACTAGAATTTGAACAAGTCAGACAGATGAACAGAGATGGGCAAGTGAAACAAAAGGCACCAATTACTACCATCCTGGCTATGGAGTCACACTAGGCCAGGATCACAATAGGAGCTATGCATTCATTTGTTTTGAAATTTTGGAGGTCATCTATATTATTTTATATCTGTAATTTTTCATTAAAAATCTCATGAGTGTTAGGTTGATCCTCCAGGTTTGAGGGGCTTAGCTTCCCTTAGTGTACCCTTGCCTTTGGGGTCTCTGGTTTGCTATTAATTGCAGTGTAGACCTGCACTGTCTCCTTGCATGTATATTCTATAGGATGCTCTGGCTTTCTGGGTTCTCTGGTCTGCAGCTCTGCCATGAAGGATATGTGGATATGTCAAAAGAACAGCGATAGAGCACAAGCCACAGACACTCTGACTGCTGGCGAGGCTTCTGGACTTTTTACACTTCTAGCACAATATCATGTGGACTTCTGTGTTTACTGCAAAGCCTTATGAACCATGAACAGAATTCTAATAACAGATTGCACTGTGGTTAATTATTAAGTTAAAACTATGAAAGGCAGTTAGAGAAGATTGCCATCTCTTTGCAACAACAACCCTTTGTGGTCCTGTTCCAAGGTCTCCTATCGTACCAGGTGCTGTTAATTATTTGTTTTTTTTTTTTGAGTCTTCATATTTATAATATAATTTTCTTCTCTCTGTGAAGATATATTAGAAGTAGTTTTAACCTCTTTCACTCAGCAAAACAACAGGATTGCTAGTGCCCTAGGAAAGACCAGTTTTGGATCCAAGAGAACAGAGAGGATCATGTCATCAAACTTTCTGCAGCAGTTTCCATGAAGAATTTCAACTTGGAGGAGAAGAGAGAGCAGAGTCAGGCATGAGTTTAGAGGCATGGATCTGACACCATCCATGGGCCTGGAAGTAGACATAGCATGTCCTGTTGGAGAAATAACTTAGAAACCTGAACTTATGGTTAATTGCAGTTGAGTCATCCTAGAACCAAGCTAAGATGCCCAAGGATACAAGTTAGGAGAATTCGGAACACAGCACTAAGTTATCTTGGGAGCCACAGGATAGCTAATGGGTGAAAATGAGATCCTGGCCACAAGGTGCAGGGCTACAGGGCAGCATGTGTATGGAATTTCAACTGTAAAAGGAGGAGAAGTACTCACTGCTTATAGTGTTTGAATAGTGTACCTCTGATCCTGTGCTTAGATTCTCCAATTCTGGCTACCTACTTTGTATAGTTAGAAACCAATGCTTAGACCTATTTAAAAGGAAATGTTTTCTAGATCTGCTACCCAATACAGAAGCTACTAGCATTATATGTCCATTTAATATAAATTCAGATTAATAGAAAGTCACCAGAGTTAAAATTTTGTTCCTCAGCCACATTTTAAGTGCTTAATTATGATATCTGGATAGTGACTATCATACTAACCAGCAAAGAGATAAAATATCTCCATTATCTGGAAAGTTCTGTGATATAGCACTGTTGTATAGCAGTGTGAACATCCTCTTGACAGTGTTGCTGTATGGTATGAATGTCATCAGAGGATGTCCTAGTACTATCAAAGTGGAGGTGTAAGCATCCTCAGCAAGATGCCTCTGTGACAATGTACCATAGAGATGCCAAGAAATAATACTCTTCAGTGAGGTCTCTGGAAATAGAATTTTTCTAGAAGAGTTCTATTATGTGAGGCTAGTTCTGAAATTGGTGCTCATGATGTGTATTTTCACAAAGATGTAGTTCATTCTCACCGGAATGGATTGAAACCAGATACAATGCTGTGGAAGTGGAGTAGAGTCATTCCCTCACATGAGTGTGTGTACTTGGGACACACATTGACTTTTCTAAGTTATCTCCACCCATGTCAGAAGGGAAGTCCATTCTTGCATCTTAAAAAAAAAAAAAGGCAAACCGTCAACTAGACTTCATCCAGCTACCACTGTGGTTTTTATGCATGCATTGTTCATTATATCTAATTCTGATTTTTGTGTATTTAAGTATGTGTTAGATGTAAAAGTGTCCAAAGTAAGCCAGGCATGGTGGCTCACACCTTTAATCCCAGAACTCGGGAGGCAGAGTCAGGCGGATTTCTGAGTTCGAGGCCAGTCTGGTCTACAGAGTGAGTTCCAGGACAGCCAGGGCTACACAGAGAAACCCTGTCTCGAAAAACAAAAACAAAAAAAAAGTGTCCAAAGTAAAAGAAAGAGACTAAACATGCTAAGGAAAACACTAATGAGGAAGCAAAGTGCATAGAATATTCATTTTTCCCTTCAAAGTAAATAAAACTCCAAGGCAGAGAATGTTTATAGGTATCTACTCTTCCCTCTGATCTCCTAAATTCTGCCAGCTTGCCTTCTTAACATTGAACAGAGACATTTTTCACATGGTACTTCTTCCTCTCCCTTGTCCACGCTGATGTGACATCACTTATCCTAGATTTGAGGTCTAGAAATAAAATAAGTCCAGTCAGCCAAGCCCAGCACTATCCTGAAGAGATTTTAAACAATGAGGTTGTCGTTATTAAAAATAACTTCTGGGAAAAAAACCCGTAAAATTCATTTGCTCAAAGTACTGCATTTTGTCTTTGGTGAAAATTCTTGACAGACCTGAATATTAGGATCATGGAACCAGAATAAAGGTGGCCAACATCTCTTGCTAGGTGCAAACTGGCTCAACATAAAATAGACACTTCATAGAAAGAGTTGTCTAAAGAAGAACAGATTAAAGCACCAGACAGACACTGCTCCCTGTCACTTAGGCCAACAGTCAGGGTAGGAAGGAAGCGCTTGCAGGACAGTAAGCTGCTCTCAGCACAGTTGTTTTGCACCTAGCAAAACTGAGAACATTTCTGTGTTGGTAAATTTCTATGCTGAAGAAACTCCTGTAGACACAGGAGAATGTTCTTCTAGTGTAGCTTTTAATAGCAATCAAGCCATCGACACAGGGAAAGGGCTACAGAAACCAACAGGCACAAGTTTGGAAACATTAAATGAAAACTGCAAAATTACATATCTGCTATATAATTTCTATAAAATGAAAACATAAAACAACCCTGTAGATGTCTTATATAAACTCATGTGGCTACAGTATGAAATGGGTTGAACTGATAAACATTTACTACACACCAAAGCCATTAAGTAGTTTGTGTTTGTTGTTATCGGTTTAAATAGAAGCAGGCTGTGCTGCAGGAGCAGAAAAAACAACCAGACAAATGTGAGTTGTTTCCACCCAGTAGCAGAGCTCCAAGCAGCACTCAAGCCCCTCCCCTGTCTGCTTCACAGCAGCTTTGAGAGTTGTCTAGCCTCCTCACACTGTCCCTTAAAAGTGTGGCTATTGTCCTCCTCTTGACTTGCAGCCTCAGGAAGCATGAAAACACCTGAGGGACTGGGTTGAGGAGTTCTCTTTGTAGAAGCAAGCAATTCTCCTTAGTGCTGTATTGCAGACAGCACTTTAGGGACAGCCTGTAATTCCCATGCCAGTTCATTCTTTTATACTTTCATCAGTGCCACTCATCTGGCTGCATTCTTCTCTATCTATCTATCTATCTATCTATCTATCTATCTATCTATCTATCTCTATCTCTGCCTGTACACATATGTGTAGGTTTGGGTATGTGTGCACGTGTGTGTGCACACATGTGGAGGCTAGAGGAGGCTGTCTTAGAGGAGGCTGTCTGCTTTCCTGCTCTACTACTCTCCACTTTCTTCCCTTGAGAGAAGGTATGTGATGAACTGGAGAGAGGCTGGTGACTCTTGGTCCTCCTGTCTCCTGCCCTCCTCCCTGACACTGCAGAGGTTGTTACAGGCACATAAACCTGGCCATACCTGGGGCTTTTACATGGCAGCTAGGATCCCAATTCATATATGTACAACAAGTGCTTTTACCCACTAAGCTATCTTTCCAGTCCCATGACAAACACTTAGGAAGTCTTATGTGCTAGCTGTTAGGAATGTAAAGATGGCTAAAATGTAGGCCCCATCTGTAAAAGGCCCTGCATCTAAAAAAAACACCCAGGTAACAACTGATTTTAGTTCACCCTTCTGAGGATGTTAAAGAGGAATTGGTTAAATTATAATTTATTTTTACTTCAAGAAAACAAAAGAAGAGTGTATTAAAGAAGGAGAGTCATTTAGGTTTACAGAATGCCATCATATCTTATTCAGTGTCCCAAACCCTGGAAAGCTAGAGTTCATATCTCTCTCTCTAGCACAGATCTGGTTTCTGAGTTCCAACTGTATAGAGCCAGCTTTCTGTCATTCATTCTGATCTGAAAACTTTGCATTCGGTATAGATAAAAAAGATGCCCCTGACTTTGTTTTCTAGATTTACCATGCCTCCATCTTTTTCCAGTAAATGGCAACCCTGTCCCAGAAACTCCATCACCACCCTAATCCTTCTGAGCCTGGTTTTGCAACACAAGTCCCAGCATTATGGATTTCAGTAGTGACTGATTTCTGGGTTTTGGCATTGGGAGACAAGGAACATGAGCAGAGGCCTGGGGAGTTGGCATGTACTCCATCTCTTAGCTCTCCTGTTTGACTTCTGGGGTGGACTTTGACCTTTTGATGACCTGACATTCCAGGACCCATCTTCTTGTGCTCTGGGTTAGTTCAGACTGTAGCCATCCCCAGACTCCAGTGCTGTCCTTTGTTGTTGTAAGTTCTGCCCAAGGAGATCATTGTCCCAAATATTATGACTCATGTGAGCCCTCTTAGCTCTTTGACTTCATCTCCTGTGACTGCCCTTCATTCTTTGTCATCAAATACTGTTTTGTGATACAGATATAGACCACATTTTGTTCACCCGGCTCTTCTCAGTGTGCATGGGCTATAGCTTCTCCATGTGCTCATGCTTTCAGATAATATATTTTTTGAGAACACCTGAGCACTGCATCTAGGTTACTCCTGTACTTTCCTTTCCCACTAACTCCACCCACTTCTCTCTACTCCCAAGATCACAGCCTCTTCTTTGTTACTGTTGCATTTGTATTCACACAACCAACTGAGTCTGTTTAGTGTTTGCTCATGTAAATGTGTTCCTCGGGCTTACCTCTTGGGAGTGGACAACCTGTGCAGCATCTTGTCCTTGCAAGATATGGACTTCCACTCCTTCAGCAGACGCCCACCACCCATAGCCCCACCTATTTCTTCACAATGCTTATTTACTCTTAATTGAAGAATGTAGGAAAGCCAAGGTTCTAGAAACACACAAATAACTTGTTCTAAACTACAAAGACTAGGAAATGTGAAGCTATTTTTAAAAAAATCTATGTTTTTCAAAATCTCTCATGATTGATTTGTTTCAAAATTTATGCTAAAAATCCAGATCTGAATAAATATCTGTTGTCTATCATTGATTATTTTTTTCTCCAGAGATTGTGGTTTCTGTAAACAAAGCACCTGGTTCTCTGCATCACACGCGTGCTTTCTCCTCTAGACGATGACTATATTTTGGCAGTAGCAGAAATATTTCTTATTTCTCAATTAGTTATGCCCATTATTTTATAAAGTCTACTCCAAATTAAATTTTAAAAAGCAATTTATTTTGCTGTTTTACCAAGAAGTGAAGCCAACCTGTTACTAAAGTGTGGGCTTATGTTCTCCCAGGCATGCATCGGGGCACTGGCAGAGGTCAGTTCTGTCGCTTTAATTCATATTAATACACAACACTTTCACCCGCCGTTACTTTCTCACCATCAAGGCAAATGTCAATACAATGAAATGAAAAAGAAAACAGTAATATTATGAAAACAGGTTTATATGTGTGCTTTAGCTATCTGACTTTGTTATATCCATTTCATTCAAACTATGATTAATTTCCTAAGACCAGCCTAATGGGAAGAGCTTCATACTCACTCTAGACTCTAATGTCTAAAAGGAAAGCCTTGGTATAATTAGACATTGTTTCCTCCATGCCTGCTTCTGTCATTTGATTCACATTTCATTGATAGATTATATGGTATACTTGGGAAATTCAAATCTGCTAAAATAAGTAAAGTATACACATTGATTTTAAGGCAGGAAAATGGTTAGCAAAGTTGATTAATGGGAAATTAAAGTGAATTATTTAACTTCATTTTTAAAATGTCAACAATGAAGAACGTGTGATGGTGGAAAGAATCTGCCCTGAGTCTCAGTGATTCTGATGCCCAGGGCTCAGGATAAGGCCTGCTGCAGGCTACCTGGCACATACCAGCCCTGGGTTCAAGTCCCAGCAGTGCACATGTGAGTTCTGATTCCATTCCTAACTCTGCAATAGCTAATTAACTACATGACATCAGCAGTTCCTCCCTCCCTCTCTTGCTTTTAGCTGCTGTATAAAATGTGGGGTTTAATCATCCCTTGATTCTTTCCAACAGTGATTTTATGAGTCTATGACTGGATAAGCATGCTTTTAAAAAAAGACTTTGCAAGTACTTTTTAATAGATAGGATAGGTTTTAAACTTATCTGCATCTGATGAAAGAGTCAGTATGGGAAGCTGTGGGGAGTATTAGGGAGTGCTTTTCTTTGCATGAAGTTCCTTTCCCTGTACACTCAGGTATATGATAGCCTGGGTGAATAGCCTACTGGCTTACAGAGAGCTACACAGAGATAGACAAACAGAGAACACACCCACTGTGCCCACAGCCACACTCAGTCTTCCTCTGCAGCTCTCCAGGCTGCCTCTCTGGGACATTGGGGGAGGGGGGAATTAGTCAGATGGTGCTTTGACGCTAATGAAAGGTCCAAAATTCCAGATGAAGAAAGTGTTCTCAGATACCTGTCTAAAAGAATAGTATGCTTGGGGGCTTAATACATGAATCAGTGGTTAAAATGCTCACTGCACAAGAACGGAGACAAGAGTTCATATTCCCAGAGGCCATATAAATGCTGCACAGGTTTTGTGTCCCCTCTTGTAATTCCAACATTTGGAAGGTGGAGACTGGTGATCCCATGAGCAAAATGGCTAGACAGACTAGTTTTATCCATGAGCTCTGGATTCATCTGAAGCACCCTCATCTGAAACACACTACCTCAATGAGTAAGATCAGAGAGCGATTGAGGAAGGCTCCTGAAGTCAGCCTCAGGCTTCACTCGTGCACAGGAACAAATACACATGGACATGTGCCCCCACCCAAGCAAATTCACGAACTAACATTATATTGAAAGAAAGAACAATGTGTTTTGAATGAGAACTTTGATCCTCCTGTCTATGCCTCTTCAGCATAACTACCAATGTGTGTGTGTGTGTGTGTGTGTGTGTGTGTGTGTGTGTGTGTGTATGTGTGTATGTGTGTATGTGTGTATTGTGAATTAGAAAGGCAAATAGGTTTGAGTTAAGAGTTCAAGGTCTGGCTTTATATTCTGTGAGTATAGCATATGTCTTTCCTGTATGGCCCATCATTTGTAAATTGGTGGAGAAATCCATATCAACTATTACAGTTTTTTTAAAATGACAAAATTGTCAATAATATTGTTTTGATGTTTGCAATATATGCATTGTGGATTAGCTAAATTCAGCTATTATTATAACAAATGTGACTATTTTTGTTGGTATCTATGATACAAAATGGTGATTATAGTTAACAACATGAGAGCTTTCAAAACACTTGCCAACCCTTTTCAGTGTTTGAATTATTATTGTGTCTGGTTGATTTTCATGAACAAATTATCCAAGATAGTGTCTTCCTTTCTATCTCACTGTATTGCAAGCTAAAGTTTTCACATGCTCTCATTGGCACCTGTTTTATCATTTTATCAGTTGAGTGGGAAGTAGGACTAAATGAGTCGCTTCATACTCAAAAGCACTTGCTGTGCATTGTTTTAATCTTGGAGGATTTGGTGGCCTGGAAGGCTGGCTATTGCAGCTTTGATTTTTAATGGTGAGATAAAGGAGCTGATAACTGCTGTATATTTCCTGAAACATCAAGAAAAACTTTCTTGGTTTTTCCCTGAGTGATCTAAGCTACAGTGACTGTTGAGCTGCTGTGTTGAAATGGTGGAGATGGGGCCAGTGGCTGTCAGCTTTGTCACCTGTGCTCTTCTTTGCACTCAGAACTGGGTTCCGCATCTGCACAGATGCTTGCGTTTAGCTCAGGAGTGGGCTTAAGTGTTCACACATGACCATAACCACCTTGGATAGTTTGCTTGCCCATATGTTTGGTTTGCTACAAAGATAATTAAAACTTGGAAGTGCTTTTGCCTGAATCCAAAGTACACTTTGTCGTCTAGAATACATGTGTGAGTTTCTTGGGCCAGTGTTTCCCTTGTTTATCTTTTTGCCACGAAGAAAAACATGGCTGCTCAATTTTCTACTTGGACTTGACTAAATCTTTCCTCAAAAAAGGGTGTCAGAAAACCAAGTTTTTTTTTTTTCCCCAATGTTAATGGTTACAATTTAATTGAGTTTTTCTAGATGAAAAGGAAAGGAAAAGAAACCCAAGGCGCCAAGCATGTGTTTAGGGACATTTGGTTGAAGTGACTCAGCCACTTGCTTTTTTTATTTTTCTAGTCTTCAAAATTCTAAATTAGTATATGTTTGAGCAATCCAGACTTTTCATTTAAAAGTTTGATCTCACTGCCTCTTACATTTCCTTTCTTACTGTGAACTTCATGGTATGAAGCAAGCTCTTTAAGCCATTGCCCCAGGATCTGATGGAACCGCATCTACAAAGCCTGGAAGAACCACTGTTTCTCTTTCCAAGTGTATTTAGTAGATTTCCTTGCTATTCTATGCTTGTTTGTTTGTTAGCACAAAGCCTTTTAGGCAACTTTGTCTGGTTTAGATCCATCACTTCTTACACCAACTGTTCCTTGTTGTGATTTATACAGATTCCTCAGATGCCTTACGTTTGAGACTATTAGAAGTGTCTGACAGGTTAGAGATACGAACTTGAAAATATAATTAGGGCTCAGGCAAGACAGTCATTCTCTACTCATCATGTGGGAGTTATTTCTTGAGTTGGTAAGACATTGCATATGTAGTATTGCTATTAATCTCTTAGCTATTTACTTACAGAATCTTTGGAATAATATTGCTATATGAATATTTTAATGCTGTTATGTAGAAATGGGCTATAGGGAGAGATGATGTTATAAGGAATTTATCTGAAACCCATGAACTCTAACTCCTTTGACCTGTAGGTTCTAGGCACACTTCTATTAGGTGCCATTTTCACTGGCTTATGAAAGTTCTTGCTTTACACTTTTTTATGCTTGATGGATCACTTGACTAGTCTCTGTCTTTATAAGGAATTTGACTATTTCTTTACTGTGTATGCCTATGGGATTAGAATCTTCAGGAGCAAGTGTAAATATCATTTATTTATGTATTTATACTTTCCTCATGTACTTAACATCAAACTTAAAGTTTATATCAATATAATGCTATAAAATATACGTATCTTGATAATCACTATATTTTGCATGGGCAGCTTCTTGTTATCTAGTTCATTGAGTAAAACTATAAATCTTTTTATTCTAAAAGGGGAAATCTGTATACTCTGAAAATCCCCATAATCAGGAATCACTTTTCATAGGAATCCAAAGGTTATTTTTGTTTATGTTAAATTAAAATTCTCTCCACAATCCATGACAATACAGAAGTCGTGGAATTAAGATTATATAAGCTGGTTCATAAGTCATATCTGTCTACTTATGTATTCACCTATATATTTACATAATGAATTTTTATTATACATTTCTACATATTTGAAATAAACAATTGAGCTCACTTATTTTATAAAATTCCATCATCCATATCTCAGGTTTGCAAACTATATGGATTCATGTGTGGGACTTAGGGCATTTATTTATCAGCTATGGATTCTATTTTTTATGTCTTTGATATTATTTAGAAAATGGTACCGAGAGTAAGTTATAACTGGAGTGCCTCCATGTCCAGATTTACCAGGTGTCCTAAATCTCACATGTACATTATTGATATAATCATAATGGCATTGATGATATGTTGTCCAAATGACTTCACATGACAGAATTCCTTTCAACAAATAGTTTCTGAAGGTCTTCCCACCTGAATCTGTTATAGGTGTTGGAGAGCCTAAGACTGAGCAAGTCATGAGACAAACAAGGACCTTAGATGGTTTTATATATTACTTTTGCCAAAAAATTAGATTAGATAAATTGTCTTTGTCATGGAACATAAAAAAATAAACATCAACTCTGCATGACAACTGAGTCTTTTCCGAATCCCAGCACATCATTGAAACGGAAAGAAGCTGCCAACAATTTAGGGAGAAATCCACAGATGTTCTGTGCATGTGTCAGTGTGATGGGAAATTGCATTGTCTTCATAGAGTCAAAGAGCACTTGAGATTGTTTAAACTGGAGACAAACTGCCAATACTCCATTAATTAAAATTCTTCTTGATTAGTAGAGTTGGATTCTCAAATGGGTTGCTAATAGCATATAAAAGCTTATGCAATGTGCCAGTTTTCTTCCTGCATTCTGTATACTTCCATTAGCCAAGGAGATTTTGTTCAGCTGATTGACTTTCTATAGTTTGTTTAATAAAGTAATAGATATATTGATTTTAAAATGTTAGGAAACACTGATATGGATCGATGTCTAGGTCTGGCTAGATCTGGATCACAATAAAGCTCATTCTTCCAACTTTTTAAATAAAAAAGAATTAATTTCCTCATACTACCCGTATTTTTCTTTTAAAACTTTCTAACTAACTCCTTTGACAGTTTTCCCCCATTTCTGAGTAATTAAGAATTAGAACCTGGACTCTAGCTGCAGGGTGTTGATACATACGCCAACTTTATTGAAAGGAGTGATTCTAGAGATTACTTATTCAATAATATAAAGCCCTTTAAGACGTTTCCCTTAAATGCTTAGACTATGTAATTCATACAGTCCTCCCACTATTGGGACTTCTAACTTAACTTAAACTTTATAGTCATAGAATTATTTGACAAAACCGTTCAAGTAGTTTGAAATTAAATTTCTAGTTATAACATTTTTTCTGAGTATTTTCAAAGAGTTAATGTGTATTCAGTTCTCTCCATTTATGTTTATAGATGTTAATATTATAATTTTCCTAAGTATACCTTACCTATTAATATTGTATTTACCAATAAAGTATTTAAAAATATAAAAACATAGAGTTACTTCTTGAGTACTATGTATCAAGTCATTGATAACTAGACCTTATCTGTATTTTTCGTTAAAAAACAAAACAAAACAAAACAAAAACCAAGCCTGTGAGTTCCTGGAGAACAGACCAGGTAACTTAGAGTAATGCCTCAATGAAGTACATCCATGTGATCTTGGATACGTTTTCACATTTTCTTCATTCTCCATTTTCTAAATTTGTTAAACTATAGATAAAAATATGACTGACCCCAGCACACAGTAGGGACTGGGATTATTCTTAGTGCTCAAAAATGCTTATTAACCTAAACCAGAACTTTTTAAATCACCTCTTTCCTTTCTCTGAATTCAGTTTAGTGCTTCATATACAGTGATACGAGATGGCCAGTAGGTTTGTTTAGTTACAGTGGTCCCCAGACTGTGAGAAAGTCACATAAGGCACAAGGATTCCTGGGATTCAGAGCCATCCGTCTGGCTTGTTAACTGCTGCCACTGCCTACCTCCAACCTTTCTGTGAACTCCTGATTTAGAATTGGTCACTAAGTCCTTTCAACTTTACTGAGCCAAGAAGTGCTTGTCAGCCTGGCATAGAATCTGTTTCTCAGAGATGCTGGTGACACAGTCGCTTTCATTGAGGACGTAGCACTCCGGTGGGAAGTGGGAGGTGTATAATAGCCAATGATTTGCTTGTCCCGCCTTGCTACCAACAGTCCTTATCCGTTTGTGTGGCACTATGATGCATTCTTATTTTCTCAGCAGAGCAGGTTTTAAAATTGGGCTGGGAGCCAGACTGTCTGTGACTGTCCACAGCTGTACTTGAGGTTTACATGTTCTCAAATGCCATCTTTAGAAAACTCTACACTTAAAATTCAGTTTCTGTAAATACTCTTTAGTACCTTCCAGGCTGTTGTCTCTTTGGAATGAGATGTCCACCACTGGGGAGGTTGTGTTTTTCCCACACAGTAGTTGCAGTGTTCTATTCTCTGTGAGTTTCAAATAGTTCCTCTATCTTGCTTCTGTAGTGCACACTCAGATATTGCCATTATGTTAAAACATTAGTTAAAATCGCTTATTTTTATTGGAAGTACACTTGTAAAACCAGGAATATTTTAAAGTTAAAAGCAAGTTTATGAAAAATTTTCCAAGCTCTCTTTGGAATCTACAACCATATTAAATGATCACTTTAAGACCTCAAACTGGCTTTGGAATGAATGTTTTATTATGAGAATATATAGAAATTATTGTTTATAAGTTGAACAAGCATACATTAGCCTTTAGCTGAATTCTTATAGGAAAAGGCTAGAGAATATTCTGGATATTTTCTCATATTGTGGTTTATCATGTTCAACAATGTCCTGTGATAGGAGACCCCTGGTCACTTCTGGATCCAGGTTTAATTGTCTCTCTGTCTCTGATTATACTTCAGTTCCTTTATTCTGAATATGTGAACTCTGAATTTCTAGTAAGAAAACCTTGAAAGGTACATTTTCAATGTGGTGTGTCTCTGTAAAACAATGATGAAATCAATTTGGTAGTACTTGTTTTAACCCAAAGATAGTATCAGTCAAAGCTGATAATGAAAAGGATATATCTGTTTATTCATCCATATTTAATAGTGAAATAACAATGGAAGAAAAAGCAAAGTTTTGCAACTATATGAGCCTTTACAGACTCCTCATCTGAGTTTGCAATGGGTGGGATGCATGAATGGCTTGTTACCAGGTCAGATGCTCAGCCTTGTAATCCTGGAAACTACCAGTCACATATGGCTACATAAGGACACATATTTTCTCTCTCATACGTATGTAAATATGGAATAACTACACCATTGACATATATTATATATGTACATATTCATAAACACATGTATGTGTTTATGAATCAGGAAAACAAAACATAAATTAGAATAAAAACGAAAGTCCTTTACCAAGAATTTATTCTTACTGTGTGACAGGTGAGGTTGGACTAGGTCAGGAGTTGTCCAGACTTAAATCAGGCAAATTACAAATATACCTGGGGAGTGTGTGTGTGTGTGTGTGTGTGTGTGTGTGTGTGTGTGTGTATTATGCTGACATGAATAGTTCCAACCTCAGTGCTACCTAGGAGTTTCACAGACTTGGCAAGGAAGTTTCCCCATGTAACCACCTCCTGGCCAGTCCTTGTCTCAGTCTACAGAAACACTGCATCCAGGGTAGTAGCACACTTGACACGTGACACATGCAAATATTTGAGAAGTTCTCAGACTTTCATGGGTGTTGTAAATATTATATCTGGAATGTGAGAGAATGTTGGAGAATGCCTTGGCCTGCATAATCACTGTCTGGGCTTGGAACCAGCAGGCCATATGTTGTTTGGGGAGAGAAGGGTACGCTTCAAAACTAAGCACGGCAAGGATCTTCTCTGCAAGTCAGGCTGCTCGCTTCTTGAGGATCTCTAGACTTGTCACTCAATGTCCAGATCTGTCTTCACATCGATATCCTGACAAAGTTCATTGCTGAACTTTTTGTCTATTTGATTTCCTAGTACACCTTTTAAACTTCTTTTGCAAGTACAACCTTAAAGAGTAGCTGTATATTTCTTCTTAAAAACCAGTTTCTGGAACCAGACAGCTCAGTGGTTAAGAATATATACTGCTCTTGCAGGAGACCCAGGTTTAGTTCCTAGCACCACTTCTGGGTGGCTCACAACTGCTTGTAACTGTAGCTCCAAAACCCTAAGTGGGTATTTGTACTCATGTGCACATACAAACACATACACACGTGTACTCATTTGTACTCATGTGTACATACAAACACATACACACGTGCACTCATTTGTACTCATGTGCACATACAAACACATACACACGTGCACTCATTTGTACTCATGTGCACATACAAACACATACACACGTGCACTCATTTGTACTCATGTGCACATACAAACACATATACACGTGCACTCATTTGTACTCATGTGCACATACAAACACATACACACGTGCACTCATTTGTACTCATGTGCACATACAAACACATACACACGTGCACTCATTTGTACTCATGTGCACATACAAACACATACACACGTGCACTCATTTGTACTCATGTGCACATACAAACACATATACACGTGCACTCATTTGTACTCATGTGCACATACAAACACATATACACGTGCACTCATTTGTACTCATGTGCACATACAAACACATATACACGTGCACTCATTTGTACTCATGTGCACATACAAACACATACACATAACTTTTCAAAAAATCTTTAAAAAGATAAAACCTGTAAAAGAGCTCAATTGTCTATTTTTACTACTTACCTGGCCGTGGTCCCTGATGGGTCCCTCATAACATTGTTTCTTCACTTATAGATATTCCCTGATTATATTTCCAACCTGTAGAGAGATGGTAGCTTTAACTCTGGACATGTGTGGATTAGAAATGAAAAGACTAGGATTCAAATGCAGTCAACTGCTTCGTGGGTTGGCCAAGTTATTTATGTTCTCATTGATCTAGCTGTTCATCTGTGACATAAAGATAACAACGCTCTGTTTAGGGTAAGGACACAAGTGATGCTTAGGCAATGCTGCTTTAATAGGGCTGTCTGTCTTTCTCCTCCATTTCTAGCCGTAGATATGATAGACTGTCCAAAGAAGGCAAGTCTGCAAACCTCGGTGATTGAAACAAAATGATTCATTGTTCTCCACACAGGAGCAGAGACTCCCATGTTTCTGAAAGGCAGAGTTATTATTTTTAATGTGTAGGTTATGGAGAGATAGCCCTTACTGCCCATCACACACACCTAGCAGTACTGCTATGGCAGCTTGTCTCCTACTGAAAAAGAGATGTGTCAGGATGTCTTCACTTCCGGACCCAAAAATGATTGGCTAATAAAGCACAATGGGCTGGTGCCCAGCTGTGAGGTTGGGAGCCCAGATGGCAGAGTTCCATGGATTGTTCTTGCTCTGTTAGGATCTGCAACATGAATAGACCTCAGTTGATCCAGGAAACACACTTCCTTTTACAGCCAGGAAGAAGGGAAGCTAAGGAGAGGTGAGTGTGCCTGGCATAGACAGGAGACTGGTCTTCATTTAGGAAGGACCGGGGTCTTCTTGTCTCTCGTTTAGTAGATTTGAAAGACATTTCAATTAGATTTCTTTACATTTTGAAAAGGAAACTCTCATATATTTAGTGGGGGAAAAAGCCTCTGTCTCAATCCATGAGACGGGTTTCCTGTGTGTTGCGCCTGAGGTCATTCCTAAGAGCACAATTGCTGCATTTATTAAACTTTTTATTTACTGAGGAGTGGATGGGAACATATGGGAGCCATGACAATAGCCGACTGAGGAGAAAACAAAGCAATTCCAGTGTTCTGCTGTTTTGAAAAAAGTCATTCAGGATTTGCTCCTATTGGTTCAGCTGTTGTAACCAAAGCCTGATAAGATAATAGAGGGCTTTGTGTTGTTGGATTTTTTTCTGAAATCCTTTATCTTTATGATGTACTGGGGCCCTTAGAGTAGAAAGCTTTTTACATTGCTGTTGGATTCAGGGCTCAATTATCTGCTGGTACCTTGGGACAGGGGTCCTTTCTCAGGCAGTCATCACAAAGTAACTTTTATCAAGGAATCTTCTGGTGTGTTGTGGGTCTCCTTAGCTCACCCGGTTTATTTTTTGTTGACTTTTTGATGCCCTATTTTGTGACATTTAAAAGAAGATTCCATCAAAAAAGGCCAGGGCTAAATGATGTACTGGGCTTGTGAAGTAGCAACATCACAGCCCATCTGATGTGTGCAGGGCTGAAGCGGGAGAGGCAGCAGCTTGACCAGGTTACCCCAGGGCAGGAGGGATCAAATGAGGCTTTCTTTTATGATTGGCATTGTATTTTTAGCTTTCTTCTCAAACAGTGTCCATTTTAAAACAATTAGACCTGACCTGAAAATTGACTCGTAAAAGCTTTTCTTTTCAACTGAATTTAAAATCTTTCTGGATTGTTGGCTGAGGTCCTGGATTGGTGTCACTTTGAAATGACTGTTAAGTGTTTTAATCCTTCTAGGACTGATGTGGAAAAGTCTGTCCTCATTGGAACTCCACTCCAGCGGCTCTGCCTGCTCTCTCTCCATCACACCAGGAGCAGGCATTTGTAGCTGCAGAGTCTTGTAGTTTCACTGTGACCTTCTATCAAGTCTGTTAAAGTAACTGGCACAGGATCTAATGAAAAAGGCTGGTTAGCTGTTGTTTCATGTTGTAGCCCCTCAGACTTGCGTTAGATGCGGCCGCTTGCCCTTGGCTTTATTTGACTTGGTAAATATTACTTTAACAACATAATCCCTCATTTCATTAGAAAGGAAAAACATACAGGGAAATGCACAGAATTTAATTTAGTGCTCGCTCTCTCTCTCCTCTCCCCCTCTCTTCTTTCTCTCTCCTGTGTCTGTCTTTTTCTATCACCCACCCCCTTGGCCTTTCAGCTACCTTTTCTCTCTCCTTCCCTCTGACCTCCCTCCCTGTTCTCTTTAAGTGTCTCCTTCTGTCTCCCACTTGACTGCTGTGCACATTTCTTATTTTCTTCTAAAAATGTAGCCCTCAGGAGAGTAGTGTTCAACTTTGCAACTAAGTGCTGAGGGGGTTATCTACAAAGATTCCTGTGCTCTACAAGTCATGGGTGTGGAGCTATTTGAAAAGAACTGAGGCCAGTCCACACGCAAAGTGCCCAACCCTGCTGTGCATGGCTCTGCCCCGGAGCCTGCCTTTGCCTCCTAGTGCCCAGCTCTCTTTCTAGTGCCACCAATTGTAATCATATGGATTTGTAGGGGCAAAATTAGCTGGCAGATTATGGTGCTAACTTTTATGAACTGATGTGGGGGAAAGAACTTTAAATTAACCTTAAATATGACTTTTGATTTCTATTTTAAGCCAAAAAAATAAATTAACTGTTCCACATAGATTCTTATATATTTTGTATTTTTCCCTTTGGTGTTGAGTCTGAAGAGAGGTTTGTAAAAGTTAAAAAAGAAATTATCAATAGGTTAGAGGGGTGATTCTGAACTGTTATAATAAAAGATGGTATTTGAAAACTTTTGATGAGGGAAATTGCCACCATATTTACATTTAAAAAAGTGTTTCCTTATTTACACACTATTGACTTCCTATTGAGGCTCAAAATTTTAACTACAACTGGTAAAGAATTCAGTGGATCAAATTCAGTAAATCTGAAGTCACTGGAATAAAGGCCCCTCAGGGGGGGAAAAAAAACGTGTCAATTTTAAAGGTCTTTCCTAACTGAAGACCATTTTGTGATAGAGCCAAAGGTTAATAAAATCAGTAGTGAATGTAGCAATTTTACAGATAAGCTATTCACAACAAGTGTAGTTACTTGAATAAAAAGCTAATTCAGTTCTAAAATGCCACATGCAGTAGCAGTGAATAGCTGCTTTTAGGTGCTTTCCAGAGGAGGGTAAAGTACAGAATCGCAGCACTCTTCTCTCGCCGCGTCCCCGGCCGCCTGTAAATCGCTGTGAATGGGGCTGTGGGCTGACAGGCTCTATTAAGACAAACTGCCTTTCTCATCGGAGAGATAAAATAAATCAGGTGTTTAGTCAAATTAAAATACTTCAGCTGGAGCAGGCCCCGGGGAGCACTGATCCACCTTACTAATCCGAGAGAAACTCAAGACAGATGTGGTTTGGGGATAAAGATGACCCCATGGAAGAAAAAAGGAAAGAAAGAAAAAAGAAAGGAAAAGCCGAGCTGCAGCTGGCAGCTCGGTCTCTGCAGTTGGAGGATAGATACAGTGTTGCAGTTGGAGGATAGATACAGCTTACCGTGGAGGAGCAAGCGTCAGGCACACACACCCTGTGTGTGCCACACAGGAAAGGCAGGCGCACTGACTTGGAGAAAAGCTGTGTACTGAAGCTTTTTACTGGCTCCCTTTCTGTGGTTTATGAAGCTACCTCTGGCTTTCAGTGGAAGGCAGAAGAGGCTATTTTCTGGCAGTGCGTCTGAGAGAGTCATTTTAAGATAGTCTAAAGATGTCAAACAGATGACGCTAGGCAACCGATGACCTCTGCTGGCCCGCTGAGATGGGGCTTATCCCAGGTTCCTATCTTATTTATTTACTTATTTATTTACTCTAAGTTGATTTGGTCAAATCTCAAAACATGACTTAGGGTAAGATTTCCCCCACATATTCTTAAGTTAGTTGAAGAAGCATCTTATAACCCCCTGCTTCTCTAACACTCCCTGGTTGTACTTAGGAGTCCTGTATGCCCCTTTGGCTGCCTCTTCTTTCAGCCATCTTGAGCATTCTAGTTTCTCCGTAATAGTGGAATCTCGCGGTTCAACGAAACATGTCTGAGAATGAAGTAATCTGGGTTCTCAGGTTGTTTGGATCACTGACTCACACTTGATACTATTTTTATTACAGCAGGGTAGATAAATACTTCATCAATTTAAACAGAAAAATCTATTAGTATATGTTCAAATATTGATATTTAAATTCATTGTGCCAAATGTATACAATGGGTATGGAACAGAAAAGTCACCTCCCCAACCTATGCATTTAGAGAACATACATGATTGTATTGTTTGAATGTACTACTCACTGATCTGAACCCAAGAGATGGCTACACATAGGATTTCTCATTCTAAAGGAATTTTACATGTCACCCAGCGCCACTTATTGTGACTCATAGCTGTACAAACTGTTAATTATCTATGTCATCCAGCTATCACGTACTGCCCATCATTTAGATCTATTTAACTATCATTTATCATCTAGCTACCTATCACCTACAATCTATATCTGACTAGCTATGTATCATTTATTATGTACCATCTGTCTACATATATGCCTATCAATCACCTATCAATTATCTATCATCCATCTATCTATATTATACCTTTTCTATTACATCAATCGACTATAAATTATCTATCACCTATCATTGGATCAATTGATATATGGATAAACTTTACTTAAGTTTAAGGGAAAAAAATTGACTTTTTTTAGTGACAATGTTATATGAGTACCTAAAACCTTAACTTACAAATACTACTGTTACCTTGTTTTATTTTCCTTAAAAACATGGCTAAGTCCAATGGAAGAGTTTTAAAATCACTTTTACTGTTTACAATCCAACAGTTTCACTGTCTTTATACTCTGTAAAATGATTCATCTAACTGGTGTTTTTTGGTAAACTTAGGTCACATAATGGAGTCACCCAAGCTTTTATAGATAGCACTGTTGGCTCTTCCTTGAACAAGAAGCTGCTATTTACATACCACCTCAGCTTCTCTGTTTACTAAGCAGAAGAGGAAGAAAAATAAATGAAAGGTTGTTGAAAAGGCTTTAAAACTGGAGAAGGGAAAATTTCATCTTCACTGAAAAATATAAACATAAATTCAACCTGTGTGTCTTTGGTCCTTACCCAAAACACTCTGAGGGATACTTTATTATCCAAGAACAATGGTAAGGCAGCCGATGCAGTTTTCAGCAAGCTTCCTAACTCACCTCATATAATCAAGTGTAAGAAGAAAATTACAATGGGTTAAAGATAGGACACAAAACATAGGCAATAAAAAGCGCACATTTATTTTATGATTTCAGAACTTTCCAACCTGTTCCCCACAACACCGCCAGAGCGCAGCCCTAGCTTAAACTGTTAGTGATGGTGCGTTATTCTCAGAATGGAGAGAAGGCTCATCAAACCTGCTCTATGTGGGATGACATTTTCCTGCCTCTTTAGCCTCTTTGCTTTATTTTTTATTCATATTTAATCACCTTTATTCAATCTCTGAAACACACCAAAGCCCATATACCCCCAGCGTACTCATGCAGAGCCTAAGTCTGTATTGTTTGTTTGTTTGTTTTTTCCTTCTGGAAAGCTCTTGATCATCCACTACTCACAACCCTTCCCTTATCTGTATTTCCCCTGCAGTGGTAATGTTTCATATTTTTCTGGTAGTTATCAGAAGTTATTTCCACTCTTTATCTTGTTAATGCATGTTCTTCTTGTTAAATTGTGACTTTTCTAGGTTTCCTTCCTTGAACTTGGATCCAGACTTGGGCCAACCTCCCTTAGCATACTTGCTTTGCTTGCAGTTTCTCAGTAGTGGTTTACAGTCATATAATGATTATTTGATATAGTGCCTGGCACATTGTTTTCATCAAAAGATATTTACTGAATTAAAAAGAATGAAGTCAGTAAATAAATAAGCTCCTTAGTTTTCCTGTAGCCACTCAGTCCTGTATATTGTAATGAAAGCATATTGTTTTTTGATCTCCTTTGGCAACATTTATATTTTTCTTATTTAATATTTCTGGGTTAATAACAACTTCTTCCTCTTACTCCTCCCCCTCTTCTTCTTCCTTCTCCTTCTCCCCCTTTTTCTCCTCTCCCTCTTTCTCTTCCTCTTCTTCCTCTTCCTCCTCCTCCTCCCTTTTCTCTTTCTCTTCTCTTCTTCCTCTTCCTCCTCTTCCTCCTCCTCCTCTTCTTCTAACCAAATCTAAAAGCCTACTGATGAAATAAAAACCCATTTTTCTTCTTTAATGATTTCCAAGAGCCATTCCTGGTTTGCTGTATGTTTCAATAATCAGTGTCTCCTTTCTTGTACCTCACTCTTACTCTTGTCTTTTAATTTTGATTATAGATATCCTTTCAGGTCAGTCAGGGAGGCTTTTTTTTTTTTTTTCCTGAGTTGGTTATTAAAATCCAAAAGTTTTCTACCTGGGTTGCTTTTCTGCCACCATCTGTCTTCCCTTTAAGTAATCCCATGCTAGCAAGGGCTAGCCAGCATACTCTGAAGACACTTTTTTTCCCCCTTGGGAGTCCTCTCAGATAATCGGACACAGAATTAAGATATGTTTAGCTCCTTGGGTCTGGGTGCTTTCCTAGCAGGCGTGAAGGGGAGGGCTTCCCAGGGCTGGAAGTCTTCCCTTCCACATTCACAAACATCGGCACTCTTCATCCCCTTTGACAGCTGCTGGCGTCTTCCTGAAAAGCTTTCAAAGCATAGGTCTCTTCTTTATAATGAAACCAGTGAGGCTCCAATACAGTGACTGAAATCCTTATCTAACACTGTGCTAAAATGCTCTAATTTAGATTCACAAAAGGATTCTGTCCCCTTTACTTAAGAGAGCTGTGCAATTTGCCCATAAAAGACTGTGCAGTGCCATTAGCGCATACCGTAAGTGCTCTGCGTCTTTGCGTTCATTAAGCTGCACATCCTTGTGCAGGCCTTTCCAGCCTCTGAGCCTGTTTTCTCCCTTTGAGGAGTGACAAATGGCAAAGGGTGAGGGAGCCCCCCAAGCAACATTGTTGCCTTTGAGGACAAATCTGGAAACCTTAGCTTGATCTCTAGTACAAACCCAAAACACCACCACCACCACCACCCTAAGACGTTCTTACCTAAGGCTATTTTAATTCTCTTGGGAGAACTTGTTTCATGGCCAAGAGCTTGACCTCTTTCTTACCTCTGAACTTCAGACAGACCTTTGAGAATAGAAAGCCTATGAGGACCACAGCTAGGAAGTTCCTTAGATAGTGCTTAGTAAGCACCTACCGTTTCTTTGCTACTGATAATGCCACTAAAGAAAGGGTAGTTATAGACTATTAAAATATGTAAAGTTTCTGCATTTTGGTCAGGACTTTAGAACTTTGGTTTTTTTTTTAAAAGTTTTTTTAAATTAGCATATATTAGTTCTACATAATAGTATGTTTGTGGCAACATTTTTGGTATATAGTGCATTTTGATGAAACCTCTGATTATATCTGATATCCCCTTCCCACTCTTGTCCATCTCCTTCCTCCTCTGAACTTGTCCCACAATGCCCACCCCATGTGCTTTCCTATCTATGTGTGTTTTCATTCTTTAGTTTTAGGTAACCCAATGAGTTTAACTAGGGTTACTTCCAGGGACACAGGTAAGGATACAGGAGCTGGGGCTCCTTACTTGTAGCTACACCACTGAAGAAAATATCTCTCCCCGCCCCCCCCCCCCCCACAGCCACCATTAAATACCTCAGGTTTCTTGGTTTGCTCAAAGGATTTGTGTGCTGTGAAAGATGTTAGATGGTAGGTTAGTCTGCTTTGGTTTGATTTTAGAGAGGGGAAGGGATGCTAGGTGACAACACAGTGCTGGGCATGGTAAGCACGAACCACATCACAGCACAATGCACTTCATGGCAAATACTCCCAGTCCCAGACTCTTGTCCAAGAGGTTCTCCTCCTAAATTGGGCCCCTCTTTCTCTGATTCCTGCAAGACATTCCTCAAGCTTGTGAGATTTCCTCTCATTTCCATTTTAGGTACACCTGAGAGCCTTGCAGAGAAAGAACGGCAACTCTCCACCATGATTACCCAGCTGATCAGCTTGCGGGAGCAGCTCCTGGCAGCCCATGATGAACAGAAAAAGCTGGCAGCATCGCAGATCGAGAAACAGCGGCAGCAAATGGACCTTGCTCGCCAACAGCAAGAACAGGTGAGGCTCACAAAGAGCCAGGGAACTGGAGATGGGGGCGTGGGGGGGGGCGGCGCCAAGCTCAGCAAGCAATCACACTAATTGGTCTACTTGTTGGAGGTTTTCTTCAGAAAATAAAATCATAGAAATTCAAGAGAAGAAAAAGGAAAGAACAAAAAGAGAGAAAGAGAAGGAGGGAGGGAGGGAAAGAGAGGAGGGAAACTTCTAGTAATTTAGAGTCTTCAAGGGGGCAAAGAAATACATCCTAGGCAGCAGTACAGACCAGAGACATTGCTTTTGGAAGGTGTGATTTGAAATACTTAGGTATAGTCATCCACAGAGTCACCCAGAGCATACTCATGCTAACTGGGGCCTTACTGTCCCCTCTAGAAACGCTTTCCTTTAACTTTAAAAGTGCTCAATCTTCCCCAAATAGCGCTGCCTGGCTTATGTTTACTTTCCAAGGTAATTATTAATATCCCATCCCGTATCCATGTGAAAGCAGTGTTGGTTTGGATGGTGAGTTACAGTCTCTATAGTGTGCGTGAGGCGAGGCATTGAACAAATTAGTACATGAATCCTCAAAGAACTTGATTGACTCAGAAATGAGAACATAGAAAAAAATATCAGAGTTTAAATGTACGTCTTTTAGAAAATGAACCGCTTTTACAAGTGAGTTTTTTGTCTCCCAGAGTGCATTAATATAACAATGATCCTATAGCATAGCCTCTCACGTCCTAGATCAGACAGACCCAAATTAATGTGCAGTTTTTAAAATTCTGACATTATTACTGGAATTATCTTTTCAGTTAAATGTATTTTACAGGGATATATAGAGCAGTATATGCTCTGTTGATTTTAATGAGTTGTGACGTCTGGTATTTTATATGCTTGAGTATTTGCCCACATGTAGGAATATGGACTCAGCCCCTAATGGAAAATAACATAAAGGAACACTGTAAAAAATCAGAAGTTAGAATGTCATTTAGCCATCCAGAGATGACACAGTAATTAACTATTGACACTTGTGAATAAGCTAGCACAAATTAATCTTGACACATTTGCAGACGAGTGATATCTTACAGTGAACACTTTGTAATTATATTTCAAAATGAAAATTAAATGACACTTAAAACTAGGTTGTCATGCTCAATGAAGCGAGCATGTAGCTCAACCGATTGGCAAATAAAATTCCGAGTTTGAGCCACATGGTGCTTATGTACCATACTTCACTGTGTCAAACCCATGTGTGCAGAGTGGATGATGGTAATTGCGCTGTGGTGTTTCCGATGCATTTCTAGGCAGCACTTTATCATTTACGAGGGACCATCAATATTAGATGCCTAGTGGTGTTTCACCAGTTTGCTAAGGGGAAATAAATATTCAAAGCTCCATACCTAGAGCTGCAAAGTGAGTGGTCCGTTTCTGATTTGAGTGGCAACAAGCCAGAGCAGGCTGTCCTAACCTTATTAAATCCTGTTTTCCTATGGACTCTAAATTCTGGGAAAACACAATCCCAGTTCCCAAACTGGGGTTGCTTAAAGACCCTAGCATTATGCTTCCGGTACGAGCCAGTTGTCCCCAGAAGCGACGGAGCAGCATCAGAAAGTCTCCCACTATTGCCCTTCTATGCTGGATGACATGATTGGGTATTTCTCCTGTTCTAGGCAAGGGAGAGTGACAGGAAGCAGGAAGATGAACATGGTAGAGGCTGGAGTCATTGGCACGCAGTTTCACCCCCATAGCTCATCTTAGAATCCTGGGTTATGGAAATAGGTACAAAGAGGAGATCTTGAGCACAACGCACTATGACACTAGGTCCTCCTGGGAGCTCTTGGACTCCCCGTGCCTCCCTGCTTTGCAGTGTATACTCTGGAAGAAACCTCTTTAGAGCCTGAGGCTGCAGTCAATGTGAGCTGGGTAGTGAGTGGGCACAGAATGCAGCTGAACACTGACTCCCATCTAGTTAGGCAGCAAGCTCCACCATTTTAGAAAAGGTATTTTCCCTACGCATGGGCAGCCTCTGCTAGGGTTTGTGTTTTATGGCTAGTATTTCTTTTTGTAGCCCAGATAACCTCCTGAGATGCTGAGTTTGATTGCTGTGCAAAGAAAGGGAATAGAACACCTGTATGCAAATCCTGTACTGGGAACCAGTGCGTCACCCTAAAGGGTAAATTGAAATTACAGCACAGCCTATCTTAAAAATGCCTTGTAGAGCACAGAGTGTCATCCAAAAAGCTAAAGTTTTTTCCCTGTTTACTACGTTGTTTTTATGTTCTTTTGATAATATTTATAAGTCTGCTAGGGCTTATGACAGAAATAGACCTGTGGCACATTAGGAAGCCTTTTACTTGCAGATTTTACTTTTTATAGCCAGACTATCCTCGTTAGACAAATGTGGCCAGGATTTTTCTGTTTTATTCTGTAAGGATCTAGTTTCCAAAGTCTGTGGTCTCCAGCAAGTCAGTGCATATTGAGGAGCTAGCTTTCAGCTAGGGCACAGGGCTGTCATTTGTACCTCTGGATAAAGAGAGGCACCCCCACTAGCTCAGGTTCTTCCCCTCCTCTCTGGTCCCATGGCCTCCTTCCAAAGGGAGTCTTTCACACTGAGGTGCAGTACGGCATCAGGGAGTAGCAGGAGAGATGCAGAGGTAATGGCAAAGGTACAAGCATTTCATTTTAACCTAATGGAACTTTATTTCTGATAGATCGCAAGACAACAGCAGCAACTTCTACAGCAGCAGCACAAGATTAATCTCCTGCAGCAACAGATCCAGGTCAGTGTGTTTTATTGCCCTCATCTGACTATCTGTAGATGTACTCCTCTTCCAAAATGGAACTTAAAGTGTTGTAAATGACCATCTTATCAACAGTGCCAACGTGGCTGTTATTCAAGGACGATGCTGTACACAGTTGTGGTCCAAGAGGACAGCCAGGTGGGGGTCACAGCATCCTTCTCTGGTGTGATGTGTGAGCAGAGTCCATCTGCCCATTCTCCTCAATCCTGCCTTTTTCTATTTGCCCTGATGCCACCAGGCTGAAGCCTCTTGGTTTCCAAGGCAGCATGAGATGCTGTTTTCACTGCTAAAAGCCACTTTTTGCTCTGTGTTTTATTATGCAATAGGGCTGCAGAAAGAAGATTGCTTTTATTTACTTGTTAGGAAGGACTGGTTGGGTCAATTCTGAGAAGAATTTGGGAAAAGTCTGTTAGTTAATTCTTTTTTAGAAAATACTAATGGCAGTATATTTGGATACAGGGCAAAGCAGACATAGAAATGAACAGTGGCTTGTCTTCAAGGAGCTTACAATTGAGACAGCAAGAAAGATGGCTCTGAATAATTGTGACGTACTTTAGAAAAGCTTTTATGTATTATGTATGTATGTATGTATGTATGTATGTATGTATGTATGTTTGTATTTATTTATTCATTCTAGCAGCAGTATGAAAATGTGTAGTTCATTACAGGTCTACAAAAGGGAAGGTGACAGTCTGATTTATGTTGTTCCTTTAGACACTTGATTAACTCAACTAACAGCTGCTTCAGATCGATAGGGAGAATGGCTTTTATTTCTGAATAGAAAACTAAATATGAATTCTAGAAAGTGCTGGAATAAATAAATAAATAAAGCACTAGTTGTCTAGATTAATCTTCAGAACACTGACTGGTCCCAGAGCTATACTTTGCCAGCAACAGAAATCTTTCTCTTGTTTGTTGTAGATATTTTCTAACCCATTGAGATCTAGACCATCACAGCTGAGCCAGTGTCTTCTGAGAATTATGAGTGCTTTTCCAGGGGTTGATGTCCTGCCTTCTAATACTTCCAAAAGCACCAATAGCATAAGCCCATAGCTTCTTCTAATGCTCTATTGAAGAATTCCAGCGATTTTAACTTAGATCTTTGCTTCGTTTTGTTAACCTTTCTTACTGTGCTGGGCACCGTGACTACATTGACAATTCCAACAGTGTCTGAAGAGGTGCCTCTCCTCAATTTAGCTTTTTGTTTCAGCAACTTCACTGGGAGAACAGAACTGGAATGTGTTTTCTGGTTGTGTTCTGATTTTGTATTCAAACCTACGTTTCAAAATCAAGATGGAATGTCTTTTGCATTTTTGATGGTCAGACTTTACAATTAAATCTGGGAATAATTTCTCTTCATGATATCTCTTTCATGTCTCATGCTGAGGTCCTTAATTACATAGCTATCCAGGTGTCCACTTGTCTGCTCTTATTAAGGTTTCCAGTGTATTTCCTTCTTCTGACATTAAGATTTTTAGTCTGTGGTTTCTTACGTTTCTCTGGTTCCTTTTCCAAGAACTCAGGGGTGTTAAATAACATGATCAGTTAGTTATCAATATGGATACTCTAGTAAGCGTATGTGTTTATGTATTTCTAATATAGTCTGCTCTTCAGCCAATGTTATTTATGTCAACTGACTATCTTGATTGATACCTTCCCCTGCTACTGAAAACCTCAGATACATAGCAGTTAGTTCATAGTATTTTATGAAATATTATAGTTACTGATTACATATGATTTTATTATTGTAACATGAAAACATGAAATTGACATGTTTTAAGTAACTGTGGAACACAATCTTAAAATATTAGCTTGAATATTCAGTTTGAGAAAATAGAGATGGGCCTTGAGAGATTGCTCAGTTGGTAAAATGCTTGCCTGTCACATACCATAAAGGCCTCGGTTCTGACCCAGAACGCATACTGGGGTAGCAGAGCTAGGTGCACTTCTGGGGCTTGCTGGCTAATCAGACTAGCCTCAGTGCTAAGCTCCAAGCTGATGAGAGAGAGACTGTCTTGATAAAATAAGACAGATGGCACAGGAGAAATAGCATGCAAGGTTGATTTCTGCTTTCTACAGGTGTGTACATACATGCTATGCAGCCTTTCTCATGTGTACCCTCTGGCACGCACACACACACTCAGAGACAGAGACAGACAGAGACAGAGACAGAGACAGAGACAGAGACAGAGAAAAAGATAAGCTTCTCTTCTTTCAAGTTTACTAATAGAATTTTAACTGCCTAATTATTGGGCACATTTTCATTGTTTATTTATTTTTTAATTTAGCTAATCAGCACTTGAACTCAGAAATCCAAGTTATAAAACAGCAGAGCTGTATAATGTCATTGTTCAGTGGATTTTACGGATTTAAGTTTCTTTCTAACACGATTCTGTGCTTTTTAGAAGGAGAGAGTGGCTAGGCTTGTGCTTGCTGTTCCTTCTGTCCTGGGATCCGACCCATCTTTGTCAGCACTTATGGGGGAGATCTTTCTCTCTAAGAATTTTTAAATGCTGCAAACACTCTTTGCACTAAACTTATTTATCTCTCACTCTTACAAGGCATAATTTTGATTTTCAACCTTTCAATCAGTTCTTTGGGAGAGGATACACGTTAAAGATACTTTCTCACCAGCCATAAACATATTTTATGAGAAAGATTATAGTTTGGTTAATTTCAATGACATTTTAGGGGGAAAATGTGAGCTTAAAGGCTGTTTCAACAGTTCTTTTTTTTTTTTCACAAAGAAAACATTCTTCCATTTGAAACAGAACAAACAAACCAGATGATTAAAAATCAAATCTAGCCTCTTAATTTTTTTTTTTTTTCCTGAGACTAGGTCTCAGTGTGTAGACCAGATTGGCCTTGAACCCAGAGAAATCGGCTTGTTCTGCCTTCCTAGCTCTGGTGTTAAAGGGCAGATTAATGCTTTTCTTAAAGTTCCCAACGACTGCAAAGACAATTTGAAAAAGTATTACACTTGTACCCTTCTCACAGTTCTAGAACCTGTTGGCACACATGTTCAGCAAAAATTGCCTTCACAATCAGCCGTCCCTTATTAAGTAGCTACAGTCAAGACGCTACTCTAGTTCACTATGCTGATTTGTTTTTCAATTGGCAAGCTTTAGAAGAAAGGAGAAAAATGTCTACACTCTCTTAACTGCATACAAACACATCTGGATCTATTATAAGAGCAACAAATGAAAACCTCAATGATTTGCCCAGAATGAAAACCATGGTCTTTCATTGGACCTAGAGAAAGATGTGACTGAGATGGTATTGTAAAGGTCCTGATGAGAATTTTATGTGCAATCATTTAGAACCTATATGTGCAGTTGAGAGAATTTTCCCTTTATTTTTTTTCCTCTTTGAACAGGCTTTTTTTTTTCTTCATAATTTTGCCTTCGGGGATCCTAACTACATTTTGAAAAAAGGATCTCTAAGACTGTGTAAGTGGAGTTGAAAAAAAAAATCAGTGATTTAGTGATTTTTAAAATGGTTTTAGTGAGCTAATGCTTACCATTAAAAACAAAATTATGATTTAAAGGATTATTAACATAGCTTAATATTAGCAGATGCTATTTGCTTGTTGAACTCAGAGCCCTGTTTGTGCTTTGGGAAATGGTGATTCCTCAAGGTTGTTGCATATTAGGTGGACCTCCTCTATGGAACACAGGAAAAGTCAGGCATGATTGATATTTCTGGACAGCAAGACCATGGGATGTAAACAAAAAGGTCATAGAATGTGGGTCTTTCTGCTCAGCGAAGTTGCTTCTTAACTCCAAAGGAAGATAGTGGCGTCAGTCATTTCAACCCACGTTCCCTACCTGCTGCACTGTAGCACCTCCACTAGTGTTCTAAAGCATCTCATTCATGAGTGATGTGAACTGGCATACAGAACCCACTTCAAAAATATATTTAATAGTTGCTATAATATTTTAATCAACCAGTCAAGATAAGGGTATAGTAGATGAAAATATTTTATAAATCTAGATCTTATTCTTTTATATATTCCTTCATCTACTTTCATTTGACCATATTATAGGTTTGAATCAGAAAAACCATTCTTCATGGATATAATATACCATATTGACATCTATAACCTGTCATTGGGAATACATTTAATGATGGCATCTTAGGGTTGCAACTTGGTCTTTGTAAAAGAATCCAGCTCATTCAAATATCTTTGTGAAAAAAATTACTTTTCCAGAAATAAATGGAGTTATCTAATGATCCAAGTCTTTTCAGACCAGAGTTTAGAGTCATTCAAGTGGTCTGTCTTTAAGACTGACTAAAGAACACACTCTTCTGGGGGAAATGGCTGTGGGGGATTTCCTGAGGCACTTGGCTTTCTGGACAAGGGCAGATGTTGTCGATTCATGAATACTAATCTTCTTGAGTAAAACTGTGAAGTTTGGAATCATTATCAATTTTGTGATCAATATCCAATATTTCTCACCCTTCTCTATCACTTCAAACACATGTTAGATTGGAAACTCAATCTGTAGAAATCCAGAAACAAATGCCACACTACTTCTTTCCAGAGCTTCTGTCTTGCTGAAAGCTCTCCCTTTTAACTGCTGTAGAACATGCTGTTTATTAACCTTCCCCCAAAATTGTTATTCTGTTTAGCTTCATGGAAGATTTACTCTTAAGAGTATATGAATATTTTCATATGTAGTGTTTTTCTCTTTTGGTTATGATATGCCCTTATATGCTGCTGGCATATGTCGTTTGTGTCTGCATTACTTGTGTGGTAGAACACCAATAAAGGTATGCTCTCCTTCTTGCCATGTGATACAGGGATACACAAATATTCCAACAAGAAAACAATCACCTTAAGCAATCAAACAGGATGGCTTCAGATGTCCCCTGTTTTTCAGATAAGCTTTGCTTGTGGCTTCCTTCAGGATGATTAACTATAGACATTTCAGGTATCTGCTGAGCAGAATAAAGGACTACCTTTTAATGTGAAGTAGTCGTCTAAAGATCAGAAATAATTACTTTGTACATTAGCCTTCATGGCCTGCTTGACCTGGTTAATTAATTTTTTGCTAGCATAAAATAATAGATATATATTTGAAGATATGCTTTATCGTTAAGTATCTAATTGACCTCTAATTTTAAGAGCTGGACCTTCCATTTATTGTCTTTCCAAGATGGCTAGAGCAGAGCACAGTCACGAGCTGGCTTTCACTCTCAGCTTAGGTTGCATCTCTTTTCTAACTGTATTTAGGATTGAGAAACAAAAGGCAATTACACTGCCCCTGTGTTGGCTCTAGCAAATAGTCTGGTGCTGTGTGCTATCGATCAGGTAATGGATATCCTTCCAAAAGCCTCAGAAAGTAGCAAATAAATCCATCGAAAGCAATTTGATACTTCTATTGGCATTGTACATGTGTCTGGTAGTCTCTTGCCACGCAGTGAAATAAACAAAGCTTACAAGTCTAGGATTAGCCCCCAGCTTCAGCAAGCCCTTAAAATATCTTGTAATTCTATCTTCAATCATGAATTAGCCAAGAAAAACAGACCCTCTCTCCTCTCTATTTCTCTGCTGCATGCTGTTTTCAGTTGCCCACAGGCAAGCTGTGGTGATCTTCTTTCGAAGTTTAAAACCAAGATAAAAATGCAAATCTAATTATTTCTTTTCTGTAATATAATTAACTTTTAAAGTAATGATAGATGCTGTATAGCCTGCTTCAAACATTTTAATAATGAAGTTTCTAGATTATAAAGAATAGGTAAAGCTGCTGTAATTTATGAATTGCAAGGGCCATAAAAGCTAAAATGACAAACCCTTACTGTGGTTTAAAACTACTCATTAATCACTCTAGATTGCTTAGTTTGGAATGGGTCTAGAAATAAGAAAAGTATAGACAAGATCTCATATGATGCTCTGAAGACTTAGTCCTCTAGTTTCCTGCTTTCCTAACACGGCCTTGTGTAGATGCTAGGCAAAGGGAAACTGGAGATCATAAGTCTGTGGTTTTCCTGTGTATGAACCTCCCCTCTTTTGCTCTGGTACTCTCTAAAGTCCCACAGCTTCTTGGACCTGTTCATCTCCCAGATCTTATCCCCAGCTTCCTAAATCAGAGATTCTGAAAATTCATGGAAGCCAGAGAGTCTGTTCCTTGCTTGGGATTAAAGTGGTAGAAAGTCTTCTCTTCTAGGCAGGGCATGAAGCTGCCCAGTGGGTAAGATGATCCTAGTGCCATCAGCAGGTGACATAACATGGTAGTGACTCAGTCTTATAAGAAGAAAGTAACTCTGTTGGTTTCTTGGTCCTCTTTGCATTGAAGGTTCAGTTTTATATAAGTCTTTAGTGAATCTCATTCCTTCCTCCCCCTGCCTTTCTTTCATATGTATGTGTCAGAGAGAGGGGTTTCTAATATGATAATAATGGGATATGTATATATATTTTTATCACTGTCTCTTTTTGAGATAATGTTACACTACATTGCCCACACTGGCCTTGAACTTGCAGTGATTCTTCTGACTCAACTTCCAAGTGCTACCACTAAGAACATGGACCACCACATGTGGCCTCAGCTTATTTACTTATTTAATTTTTTCTAAGATAAATACTTACTTTTCCTTTTAAAAAATAACACTTTGTTTAATCTGAGCACCTGGTCTCTAGTATCCAACACTTTGACTGGTTATGAGAGACTCTTCACTAAAAAGAAGCTTCCCTGGTCACGGATGAGAGCAGCAAAGATCTATGGATATAAAGAAAGACTTAGAAAGCATTTTGACAACATGACCAATGTAACAAAAGACCGATATATTCCCTCACCAGGCCAAATGACCTTCCTTGTCAAGTACTTTTGACCGGGTTTATAATAACAGCCTCAGAATCAATCAGAAAGAAGTTTATTACCTGTAACAGTCATGCCACCATTTCTCTGTCAATACATCTTGCCTGGCCCGTCAGTACTTTAGCATGCAGGGTCCAGTGCTAGGTCAGATCATTGGTGGCTTTTCCAAGAGCCTACACAGTGGAACTTTGGAAGGTAGCCAGCAGGGACATAGTTTTCTGCTCATTTAAATATATATTTCTCTGCCTTCTGTAACTAAGCTGTGTGTTGTCTCCAGCACTAGGGGCCCACTGTTTAGTTATGGCAAGCAACCAAGGATGATAGGCTGTGTTGTTGTAGGTACCTGGGGACCTGCCCTGACTAATAACTCCTAAGGAAATATCTCATGCCTGGCACTGAGTTTCCTTTTAATAACCCATGTCTTCTGGAAGCAGCCCTAACTAACGTAGCCCCGCAGGTACCTTGGTTCAAACTCACTATTTTCCAAGGTTCTGGTTATGTTCTACTGATGAGCCATTTTTGTTTTATTTGTAGGCAGTGACACAATGTTTTCTATGAAATAAACGTATTTGAGAGAGAAAAACAACTTTAGTAGAAATAAAATCTTTAAGCAAACAGTGGCTGAGCACCTGCATTTGGATCAGTCTGAAAGCTGTTGCTGATGGAGTTTGAGAAGTTCCTGAGCAAGCACTGCAGGAAGGGGCGGTGCGTGTTCTCCTCCACTGCACATCGAGGCTGCCTCAAGGTCCTCACTCACGGCCAGGGAAGGAGAGGGTTGCACACGTTGACCACAGAGCCAACTTAAAAGCAACACTCCTTACATTTCACCTTTTAGGAATTGAAAATGTCCTTTCTTTTTAGGGAGCAATAGTCATCATAGATGTTGCCTGCTTCCTTTTCTAGTAGTTTTATTTGATAAATGCTATGAACTACACGTAGGTCTCTGCTTTTGTATTTATTTATTCTTCATTCACTTGTCTATTAAATTTTACTGGTTTATAAAATAAAAGACCTTGATGACTCTTACATTTGAATTCTAAGTACTCAGCCTGCCTCCACCGCTCATACCAGGGTAGTGCACACTCTTCATTAGTAAATGGAAAAGGTCAAGCCATTGCCGTGGACTCAGTTTACTTCAACTAAGAGGTAAAAAGAATGGACTGGAATCTTTTGTGACATAGTTTGAGATATATCTATGTTTGAGAATCTTTAGGTATTTGCATATAAACTTTCTGGTCTGCATTACTTTTGGGGACTTTAAAGTATTTTGGGCCTATCCTGAGGGTCAATAACTTTTCTTCCTGTTAAAAACTTTTTTAAAAACATTTTCTTTTGGTTGATGAAAATGAGCAGTGATTGACGAAGTTGCATGTTTATGATCCTCAACCTTGTTTGTACCTCGTCATTACGTGAAAGACTTTAACAAGTACTGGCATCTAATACCCATGTGAAATATCCTGGTGTAATTATTTAATTAGTTAGGCTACAGTCCTAGCATGGGCATAGCTAAAAATTTATTTGTGTATAATTGTAGTGGGTAATAAGAATTGAGAAATGTTGACCTTTACATGATAATATATATTACATGCCTAAATGTGAATTCTAGGTTTTTTAGATCTGCTGTCTGTCCATCTGTTTTTCTATCCAACCATCCATCCACTCTCCCATCCACCGACTCTTCCACTCATCTATCTGTCTACCACTCACCCATCCATCCATCCATCCGTCCATCCATCCATCCATCAATTTATTCATTCATACTTTCAATAATCCAGAGAGTTGAGATACAGCCTAAAAACTAAATGACTTATTAAAATATACTTTCATCTTTGGTAATAGACACTTAACTTAAGCAGACTGTATCTGAAGCAGATAACTCTGGCTAGTGTTTCCAATAGTTTGACTTTTAATTTCTGCAGGGGTATATGGGGAGCACAAGAAACTGATGATAACAGGTGTATGTTTTTAAGAGATGGTACACTTCAAAATGAAATATACTCTTCCAGAAAGAGACAAAACACTTAGAAAGTGAATTTTCAGAGATCACATGACTTTTATTATTATTCTAAACAGCTTTTTTTTTTTTTTAACCAGCCACATGAACTATCCCCTACTCTGACATTCTTATTGGGCAGGTAGATGGCTTAGCAGGTAACAGTGTTTGCTGAATAAGCATAAAGATCTGAGTTTGAATCCCAGAACCTGCATTAAAAGCTGGGTGTGGTCACATTCATGCTTGAAACCTTGCTTTGTAAGTAGTGGAGACTGGAGGATTTTGGGGACTTGCTAGTCACCAGCTATGTTCCAGGTTCAGTGAGAGACCCTGTCTCAACAAAGTAAGTCACAGAGATGATCTAAACAACCTAGAATTCATATACATGTACATGCAGCTGTATTCACATATGCTTGTACATTACAATACTATACTCACACATATAATCATCCAAATGTCTGTTTGTTTAATTAATTGTGAAGTGGAGTTCTTACTCATGATGCCCTAGGATTCTCGGTATAGTTGAGGATGACAGTGAAGCTCTGATCCTCTTGCTTTCATCCACTGAGTGCGGGAATTATAGGTATAAGTCACCATGACTTGCTTGTTTGGTTCTGCGGATCAACCCAGGGCTTTGTTTATGCTAGGCAAGAGCTTTACCAACTGTACTGCATCCCCAATTCATAACCTGTTGTTTTCTTAAAGTGTTTTAAAATTGTAAAACTGACTACCTTTTAACATCCATGAAGAATGTATGAATCTAGGGACACTAGAAACTAGATTCCTGTATATAAACCAAGCACTCTGGGTTCATGCTTAGGAGAGTAGAGCACAGGTGTTGGAGGTGATGAAGCAGGTTGTAGATCCCAGTCCAGTTAATGATTAGCTTTGTAGTCTATTATCCCGTTTACTAGCTTCCAGAAAAGTTGCTTTAGATCTCTGAGCCTTCATTTCCTAATTCCTAAAAATGGATTGTTATATGGTACCTTACATAAGTTTTTGAGATCAGAGATAATTGTAAAAGGCCCCAAGTAAGCCCATGCCTAGTATCTGCTGCCACACTATCATTAGTACTTCTCCTGGGTGATGGGGTACAGAAATAATTTCAGAGATACTAAAGGGAAGCAGATGTGCACATATGTGAGTCTATGTAGATACACACATGTATGTTCAGAACCTACAAATTGGTGATGTGATTAGAAGATAATCATTGTGTAATGCTGTAATCAAGTATTATCTCCATAATAACTATAGGCAAAGGAAAAGCAACTATTTCCTCTAGCTGCCAAATGAGAGCTGTTTCCATTGTCAGGGAGTAAGGCTTTTCAGGCGTGTAGGAATAGTCAGCTAGGAATTAGACAGTGCTGCCTGAAGATGGTGCAGAAGGGAATGGGGCATTTTATTCTGGGAAACCAGGGCTCAATTCCTTGCTCTCACGCTAAAATAGTCCTTGTTATTAGATCGATGGTGCTTGAGAAATTAGAAGGACAGCAAGCAAACCTTTCCAATTTATTTTATAGCTTTTAAAACACAGATGGAGTTGTGCAGTGTGGCTGCACAAACACAGAAGACCTTGTCTAACAAAGTTGTTGATGTAAATCTTGCATGTGCCATCACCCATAAGTCAAGCACTTGCCTGGCTTTTGTGAGTTATGTCTACACTTAGAATTTAAGAAGTTAAACAGTATGCATACCAGGCTTGAGAGATAGGAATAAAAATTGATATACTGTGTGGCACTTGATGGAGCACAAGGGAATGTCTTCTGAATGCTGAGGGATGTCCTGACATAACCATTCTTAATTCACATATAGTAATTCCCACTCAAAGTTATTAGGGTCAGAGCCCAACATTTTTACCTATTCAAAGTAAAAGAAAATAAATGATTCAAAATGCATAATGTCTCCTGCCAGATGCTGCATCCATTTCTCTCACCTCCCTGTCCATTAGGAAAATGTAAAACTGCATCCTTCAAGGAGGGAACTGTAATAGTTTCCAAATCAGAATGAAGGTAGAGTCCATTTTCAGTCAGGTTTAAAACCTGTTTTTACTGATACGCACAACTGTTTTTGACTAATTCTCCTGACTTTCCCTGGGACAATGGATTAATTCCACACTTGAATACCCTCCTTGGCTCTGGGAGGCCATGATGTTCAAGCCTAGAGAAGAGTGACTGACCTGCTCTTTATAGAATGCATTCCCATCTCAGTGGAGGACAGGAATACCCAAATGGAGACAAAATAGATTCAGGGCAAAGAAGAAAGACGTGCTCAGGACAGAGGGCAGCCCAGACTGGGATTCAGCACATCTGTGCTTGGTCCTTGCACTGCTCCTGCTGCATGTCCTTCAGATAATTCTGCTTTCTTGTGTTTAAAGCAAGGTTTCTAAATTATGCCCCTGAAATTCTGAGGAGCTTTGATCCTGGGTGGAAGAATAGATGTAGGGCCTTAGAGTAAAGAGAGGGTGTGGCATTCTTGCCAGGAAAGCTTGAGGACAAATGCCAAGTTGACTGTACCATTGGTCATGTTCAGAGGAGGATGCTGTTGTAAACCATGAAAGAGCTTGGAATTGTGGGATGCCTCCATGGAACATTGCAATGGATTGCAATGTTTGCCACCTAGATGCTGGCTGTGGGGACTTTTAGAAAACTTTAGTTAGGAAGAGGACTATAAAGGCCTGCTTTCAGGGGACAGCAAACACATCTTGCAGTTAATGACAAATTCCTGGCACTAGGGATCCATAATGGAAAGCGTGACTCAAACTTAATTTTAGTGTTACAAGTAAAATATTATAATTTGGGGGAAAAATTCATAGCTTTCCAAGGTATTATTAATTGCAGGAAATGACAACACATCCCACTGAAGTGTTCCGTCAGCGGCATACAGAATATACAGAGCAGTTCTCAGTCTGCTGATTTCACCACCAGTTGCATTTTCATTTAGAAAGAGAGGTTAAATGATTGGAACTTTGTCTAACTCGGGGGAGGGGAGTCAGTCAATCAACAAAGGGGAAATTTCCCTATATGCTTCCTGGAAGTGGGTTTCCTGTGTAGATAACTTGGATGTGACTCCTTACGGCTATTTCTTCATTTGTAGCTAGTTATGTTTCATCTTCTGGTACCAATGAATTTTCCAACTACAATTTATTTATTGGGTTGTATGATGAAAATATGAGAGAATTTCATTTCTGATGTGTGGTAGCGCTTAATATGGTTTTTCGATTTCCTCCCATTTTGTTTGAAGTAAATAGGGTAATTACTCACTAAAATTCTAATATATTTCAGGGCTTTAGGGATGAATCTAAAACAGAACCATATAATGTTCTATCTAAGCAAATCTAAGTTCTTATTAGACAGTTCACCTTAATGCCATTTTTTATAAATAAACTTTGTTGTATTTTTTCAAGGATTATTTAATTTTGTTGTGGCACTGCATTCTGATATCTGCCTGTGCCACGGCCTGCAAGATGTGATTGTGGTTCAAACGTGAAAACAACTTGTTATTTGAAAATGGATAAACCGTCTGGGGAGGATCCAGAATTACAAATGAGAAGGACTCTGATGTACTACCACTTCATTCTTTCCTTTCTGCTGAGACATGGGTATAGTTTATCTGTTCTTGCATAAGGCATTTGTGCCCATTGAACAACTGACAGCTACCTAAGTAAATAGGAATGAAGCTTATTATAACAATGATTCTTGGGAAGCTCCTGCCATGCTGGTCTCATGGTTTGTTTATGGTCCCCATTAACTGTAGGGCTTTGTCAGATATCCACTGGCTAGATCTGGTTTTACTTAGCAGACTCAGGCCTGCTTTTCTCCCCCTGCTGCTTAAGGGACAGTCCTTGTGCTACCAGGCTCTTATGGCTCCTGAGTTCAGGGCACCTTAAGAATTGAAGCTGGCAGCCCTGCAACTCTGCATTTTCTGGGAATATTAACACCATTGTAGCAGAGCCTTGGCATGTTTGCTCTCTCTAAATGCAGCACAGTCAGGTGAAACGAGCAATTTACTTTTAAATGGAGTAGTCATTTTAATAAGTATGAACACATATTCATTTCACTCTAGCCTGTCTCTTCACTGCTTTAAAAACTGAAAACTCTTAAAGCATGGTTGGTGCTCTACCTCCACAGCCTTATCATCAGGTAAAGTAGTAAGTGGGGTTGGGTGAGAGGCAATACTCTGAAGATTGCTTCATCAGTATCTTTCCCCAGAGGAATGTTGTATATCCTGGGAAATAAGAATATGGGAAGGTATTTAGGCTTCTAAGAAGGCTGTTGCACTTTCCTGGTGCAAAGAGCCTGCAGTAAGCAGTCCTTGCATGCTCTGCCTTGAGAATGCTTTGCCCTTCTATCCAGAGGGGTGAGGTATTGAATTTGAATAGGATGGCAATTCTGTGGTGTTCTCGGCCTCTCCATTTTAGTGTTGCCAGGAATGGCTCCTGTAGCTGGGCTTAAACCCGGCTGTGAGAGGCACTGGCGTTTACAGAATGAGAGCTAAGATTAACCATCCACGTGGGAAAGATCTGTGTGAGGAGATCTGAGGAGACACTGCCTCCTTACTTTTGTGGATAGTGTTCAGGACATTCACATTACAAAAGAAAAGTCTCAGGACATTTTGAAAACAAACAATAGGAACTTTTTTTTTGTTTGTTTGCTTCCAACTAGCTGTGAACTTGTACAAGAAAAACACCGAAAACTGGTCAGGCTCTTATGCATTAAGCAGAGTAGATGAAATGATTTATTGGGTTTTATGCACATTCTGTAAAGGGTTAGCATTGCTAACAGAATGAGTGGCAGCCTCTGGGAGCTGAACAGACCCCAGGGACTAGTCTTTGTTCCTCTGGTCTTGACAGGCATGTGCCTCTGTTAAATGAGGGCTTAATTCCTCTCATATGTGAACAATTTCCAAGCCCAACAAAGGCAGCCAGGGCTGGAGCTGTTCAAAAGAACACAGGAGGATGCATTCTTGAAGGAAGAGGATGCTAAAGGCTAATTACTCTCTCCGCTTAGCCACTCTCTTATAGTTTACACTACTCCAGGTTTATTAACATGGCTTTGCCACATGGTTGTTGTTTGTTTGTTTGTTTGTTTTTAACTACTAGGGTATATTTTTATTCTCTGTGAAATAGCCATTTGCTGATCTCTGCTGTTTGAAGAGAGGTTTTCCCCTCAGTAGTCCTGGTGTATATCATGGAATATTAACTCAATAGAGGGGGAGGGGAGAGGCCAATATACTTGGGATTTCTGTCTCAAGTGGAAGGAATTTAAACTATTTACTAAGCAGCACCCCTGGAAACACTATGAACCTTTCTTTTGACAGCACTGTCTTCAAATGTGGAGGGGTCCTTATGGCAACCTTTTCTGTAGGAGATTTGGGCTTTGAATCTTTCATTTGTCTCAGTGCAATCCACATTGTTAAAGGGTGCAGGTGGGAAGTCACGTGAATATTCCCCTTTGCACTGTTCTTGTCTTCATCAGGTTCCCACATTTGCCATGTTTACTTCATTACAGCTGTATTGTGTTCCTCTGATTGTATATCAGCCAACTGTACAATGGGCACAAACAGATGAAGATCTGTCCTTCTGCCAGAACAGATGAAGGCTACATGTGCCTCAGCAGAAAAGAAAGGATGCCAAGGAAGTGCCCCTTTGCTCTTCCTCTTGTTTTGTTTTGTTTTGACGACTGATCTTTATCTTTGAAGGGTTTTCTTTTTCAGAATCAGTACTTTCCAGCAGGTACTGCCTACTGGAGTCCATTTTAGTGTGTCTGCATGGGAATGCAGGGAATTATAAAGATAGGGTTAATCATAAGAAATGACCATCTTCTGACTAATCGTTGGATTTTTATGTTCTTAAAGCAGGAAGCAGGAAACACGAGTTCTTTGGGTTATTATAAAGGGTTATCTGTAAATGGAGATCTCTTTAAACTCTGAACTTAGGTCTCAAGAATAAAGCATGGCTTTATGATATGAAATAAATTATAGAATATTCACAATTGATGTGATTAAAAGTTTCTTCCAAATACTGTTAAATCTATATTTAAGATATATAACATAAAAACATCCGGAATCCTTCATATATGGTATCCTGGCACAAACTCAGACACCTCTTGCTCACTTCGTGTAGCACTGTCTAGTGTACGTGGTAGAGTCTATGTTACAGAATAGAAAAGTGGCAACTATTCATTACAGTTGTAGAGATGGACAGCAGATAGACACCTTATTTGATGGCATTTGTGAAGTGGTCTTTGTGATGCATCATTAACAGGTGTGAAGAATACAACTTCACCCCATGACTGTTTCAACTAGAGTGCAGGTGACTCTGAAGGAAATGGGGTAATAGCTCTATTGTGAGGGTGAAAATATTGACTTTGACTTGGGGAAGAAAATAAGTAGAAGCTGTTTCTTCCCAAGTGCTTTTTGTTAGATGCCTTGTTTAATACCCAGAGGCACTGTCATGAAGTCTCTGTCACAAAGAATGGTCTAGAAGTAAAACACTGCAAGCCATTTAAGCTGACTGAGCCACCTTTGCTCTAGATCTGGAATGCACGAGATGATGAAATATATCAGAGTACTCAGAATTGAGTCAAAAAAATCCCAGCACTCTTATTAACATGTATCAATGAGGTTAAGCTTGTTCCCACTTTTATTCGGGGGGGGGTATCCCAAGGTAACAGTCGGTAACCATCTGTAAGCCCCACTCCAGTCTGTTTCCCATTCTTATACACAACAACACTACTGCAAATCCATGTCATTTGTATTACTCACTATTATAGGTATATCATAGAATCACCAATTCTAGTTCAGTTCACCTCAAATGTCCCTGGTCTAGCCTATCTGCTTTTTAATCTATTGTTATCAACAAGATTCCACCAACAAATTGCTGAAACTGGCTTAAACTGCTTCCCCACCTGATGGTCTCTGACTCTACTTCACTCTGTATATATACTCCAAAGCAATCATTTCTCTTTGTTTCTCTTCTGCTTAGATATCCCTAATGGGGCCCTCTGCCTTCGAATTTTGAATGACTTAGCAGTTTTTATCCTATGTTTATACTTCTAGTCTTGAGGATGTGATGGTATGTAGTACCCTCTGCCATGTTAAGTTGCCATGGCAGTGGGAACAGGCAGAAAGTGCACAAGGTGAGTAACATTGCGTGCTAGTATAGACAGGAGCTGGAGGAGCATTGGGGGAAAGGAATCATAAACAGGATGGGAAAGCACTGATCAAAAAGATGTCTTCACAGAGACTCTAAGGAATTGGGAGAGCTAGTCTTGTGGATTCAGAGGAAGACATTTTTAGGATGAGGGAAAAGCATATGCAGAAGTCATAAGGTAACTAAGTCAGCTGTAGGTAAGGAGTATGAAGGACCCAGTGTGGCTGGCAGACAGGAGAACTCTGGTATCTTAGTGAGATAGGCAACCATGGAAAAGAAGGATGTGAACACTGACCAGGGTTTTAACAAGCTTATTCTGGCTTGATCCAGATTTGGAGTGCTGTAAAGGAGTCAAGAGTGAACACAGGGAACACTGAGAAAGTTCTGGCAGAACCTGCCGATTGCTTTGACCAGAGCTATAGAAACAGTAGCAATGACTACATACTCTGTGAAGGCGAAAACAGAGAGCTGCGGAGAGAATGGGGGTTGAGTCAGAGGTAACCTCACCTAAGGGGGGATTTGGACCTAAGAAAGTGGTAAAATGGAGCTGCCACTGGTTTGTGTAACTCACTGGGAACTGGTGAGAGCAGGGAACAAGGATGGGCAATGGGAGGGAGAGCAGAGAATCTGAATTAAGTATGGAGCTGAGAAATTGAAGGAGTAGTAGAACATGAGGTAGTTGTGCTAAGCAGGCCAGAAGATCTACAAATCAGAATTCAAAGGAGACATTGGGACTGTGAGGGTAAAGTGTGTCAGTATGTTATGGTCTTCAGAGTTCAGAGGTCTGAGCCTGAAGTCATGGCTCTCTAGATGGTACACTACATTGCCCATGTGCAACCTTCTGAGCATGCTTGTACTTTCCCATGTGCAAGCCACCTATCACATCATTTTTCTATTTGGGATACCCATTGCAGTGGTTTGAGTGAGAATGGCCCCCATAAGCTTATATTTTCGAATACTTGGTCTCCAGTTGGTAGAAGTGTTTGGGAAGGGTTAGGAGGTATAGCTTTGTTAGAGGAGGTGTGTGCCTGGAGGTGAGCTTAGGTTTCAAAAGCCTGCATCTCTACCTAGTGGTTGTGTCTCAAAATGTAAGTTCTCAGCTACTGTTCCAGTGCAATGCCTGCTGACCTGCTGACCTGCTACCATGTTCCCAACCATGATGGTCATTGACACACTCTCTAAAATCATAAGCCCCAAATAAGTTCTTCTCTAAGTTTTCTTAGTCTTGTCTTATCACAGCAATAATGTAAAAGGAACCAAGACACCTGCCCATGTTCTCACAGTCCTGTTTACCTCCTAGAGCCTTGGAGATCCATTAAGACCTGGTTCAATGAAGCCTTCACTGATCACCTGTGATTGGTACCTTCCATCACAGTTCTTTCTCTTCTGACTTTCCACAGCCCCTCAAGATGTTCATACCACTTATTATGGGCACTGACTTTAGCTATTTGTACACGTCTTATCCTCCTACAAGATAAGTGTCCACCTGAAGACAAGACAAGACAAGACATTTCTGCAGTCTGAACATGCTTACTTGGTGCTTTATACATGGTGAACATTGGTGAATATTGTTGGACAAGTATAATTTTCAACAGTTTTACTGTAAAACACACAGAATTACTCAGTTTTCTTCTTTTGTGCATATATTAGTTATTGAAGCAAATGTTGAAAAGCACATGCATGAAACAAATTACACTAAAATATTTAGCTCCATGAATGAGAAGAATTTGTTGAATTCCATAGGCACTGACCTTATCAAGGTGAAGTCTGTCCATTGTGGACATGGATTTGTAGATAAATTGGCTATTAATGTTAATTTGATAAAGTTAGTAGTCTGAACGAAAGAGTCTATAGTTAGTGCAATAGAAATAATTGTAGCGATCTGTTTTGATGGACCCTTAGGTGCATTAAAATGCAGCATCCAGGGCATCCCTAAGATGTGAGATAGCTCTTAGTGTCTTAGAGGTTACCATGAAAGGTGGAACAATTGGAATTCCCAAGAAAATACACCAAAAATTATTCCACCGTAAGTAGATTTTACACTGTTTTATAATCAACTCTAAGTAAATCCATAGTTGTAAATGAATTAAGATAAAAAGAAAAGATAATATGGACTCTGGGAATCAAACCCAGGTGCCCCGGAAGAGCAGCAAGCACTCAGCTGCTGAGTATGTCTCTAGTCATATTTTCCTGCCTTTAAGAGACAAAGAGAGTTTTCATCATGAGACTATATCTGGAAAGTATATGTAGAAAGTGTCCTCCTCTGTTGGATTATGCCTTTTCAGAGACCCTGTTCGACACGTGGCTTAGCTGTTTTTCAGTGAAAAATAAATGGCACTTAAAGTTTTCTAAGACTGAGATCACATGTTCTGTCATTTGTAATCTTTGCATCATGTTTCTTTCCAATCATGGCCCTACTTGTTAAATTTTTCTTTTATGAAAGATAAAATCAAGATATAAAAGGTCTGAGATTCTTTTGGCTGGGAGGAACCTGGATGGAGAGCAGCCTGGTTTACTCATTTTCAATGCTCCTGACCTCATACGGGTTTGTGCTTGTGTATGACAGAAGCTGAGGTTCTGTTAAATGACACTCCCTTCCCAGAATGGACCACTCTGTGCCTTTTCTGCTTGGGTTTTTTGTGTTTGATTCCTTTCTTTTCCTTTCAGGTCCTCTTCTCTTCTATCTCCACATCCCATATTTTCCTGCTAGTCTAGTCTTTCTGCTGGCATTCTATGTCACTTTCTCTGATTCTTCAGTCTTTCCTTCATTTTTATCTTCTTGTTCTTATCCTCAACACTTATTTTCTTCACTCATTTTATGAAAATCTTGGTCTCTCTCATTTTCCTCTGTTCTGGTCTGTTGCATTCCCTTCCATTCCTTCCACTCTATTCTATTCTTTTATTCTTCTGTGCTCTGTTCTGTTCTGTTCTGTTCTATTCTGTTCTATTCTATTCTATTCTATTCTTCTATATTGTATTATATTCCATTTTATTCTGTTGTTCTGTACTCTGTTCCCTTCTCTTCTCTATCTTTGCCTTGTCACCATTTCTATTCTCACTGACTTGTCACAACAAAAATAATATTTTTTGAAACACTGACCTTGGTCAAACCAATCAATCACTGAGGACTCAGGCCGAAGTTGATGGAGATGGCTTTTCAATTATGTAAGAAATGTGAAAAAGCACACATTATATCCCACAAAATATCAAAAAAGAATGAGATGCTCTTTAAGAGATAACACATCCAGGTTATGTGGCCATCTTAGTAAAACCTCAAACCCAATTCCTCCTGTTTTGAAGAATATAGGATATAGCTAGTTGAAGCTGTAAATAGGACTGTCCATGTAAAATTGGGAAATTCTCAGTTATTTTTGCTTAACATAGTTAATCACCATCATAATGAATTTAAAGCTAAGTTTACTAACAAGGGATCTGAGTTATAGGTATAAAGTAGAAGGCCTGAAAGCTCCAGCACATATAATTATACAGAATATTTGCATCAGATGAGGTACACAGAAGAAATCAGAAAATTCTATTAATTTATTGTCTTAGTGCCAGGAGGGAGATGAGGGACAAGATAGTGGGTAACCACAGTCTGATAGAGTAGGCCACAGCATAGCCCCTGCCAAAGGAGAGGTTGGCATAGTCAAACAGTGAATCCCAGAAAAAAATAGTAATTTCGGCCTATGAGAGCCTGGGGCAAGCTGAAGATAATGTTTTAAGTGGGTGCCAGGTGTTATGGCACTCAGAGGGCCAGTGAGGAAGAAAGAGAAACCTGCATACATGGGTGCTACAGGAGCCATCTGACTTTATGACTGGTGTGAGCTATGTTACCTGAGTGCTACAGAAGCCATCTGACTTTAAGACTAGTGTGAGCTATGTTACATGAGTGCTACAGGAGCCATCTGACTTTGTGACTAGTGTGAACTTTGCCTGCTGTCCACCCAGCAGCTTTTATGTAGTGGAAATTTTGTTGTGCTGCATAAACCCAACATCCTATTTTCTCTTTGTTCTGCTTTTTTCAGAATTTCCATCATCTTGTGCCTTCTTAAAGAATCTGTGTGAACTTTCATGGCTAACAATAAAAATAAAATCGATAAAGTATTTTAATTTAGATAACTTGGTACTATTTAAAATCATTCTCATGTTTACCGTTATAAAAATACTCGTTAATGCTAACATGCATTTTAAAGATACAGTGGTGTGGTGTAGGAACCAAAACCGTGCTTCACATGAACCAGTTGCATCTCTACCAAATTCTGATGCAGGGAAATCCTATTGGTTGATTGAAATCCGTGTGTACCAATGGAAACTGACAAATGGCTCGGAGCATGTTCTTCACTGAGATTTGGCTTACCAAATCTGTGATGGGGGAAATATTGAAGAGAACAACAAACTAATTGGATATTAAACTAAAGCTATTTGGCACTACCTGAGGAGCCAGAATCATTAGTGTAGCACCAGGAGTTTGAATTCTTCTTGAAGCTTTGGTAAGAATTTGTATTTGATAATAAAAAAAAATTAAGAGAGGCCAGTTCCAAACATTCACTAATTTAAAAATATGTTAAAGTTATTCACAGTCAGAAATAATAATTAGCCCCCTGGGCCCACTCTGCTACTTTTGTAGACTCCAGGAAAAGGATAATTTAGAAATTCAAATAAAGCCTCGCCTGACAAAATGAAACATTCTACACTTAATTTTATCCTCAGTCCAGGAGTTTTCTAAACAGTATCTTGCAATAGTCTGTGCACCAACCCACTTTAACATAAAGATTATTCTTATGACATTGATTTCTAAAAAGTAGCCACATCATCTTCTATCCCTGTGAAGCAATTTACCACACTGCCTGTAATGGCTCAAGCTGGTGTTTAAGGAAAGTGATTGTGACGGAAATTAGGCAAGTAGTATCCAAATCACCCCCTAAGAAAGCTCAATGCCCACCCAACACAGGAGGACAGCAACAGACTCAAGCCCACGAAATATGCAGACCCTGCCTCACTTCTGTCAGGCTGTACAACTCTGACCCTGCCCTTCCCTGTCAGTTTCCATGGGCAGAGGATGTAAATCTGAAGTTGAGGCATATTTTTGTCCAGATAACAGACAGTGCTCTCTGCCTATTGGAGGACATTTTGTTAAGTCCCAGTGGTCCCTGTCCCTCTGCCCTGTACCCCTCTACCCAGCTTTCAAATGTGGTTCTTTATTAAATATGTACCCATTCCCCACATTTGTCTTACCTTTCTGCTTTTAGAGAGAACTCACCCTGCTGCCGCCTAACCACATCCACTAGTATATGAAAGGCAGTTTTTTCAGGTATGGTCAGTGCAGTTGAGCCCTGCACTCCCTTGTAAGGTAATTCTTTTGCATAGTCTTCACCCTTACTCTATGAGAAACCCCAAACAAAACCCTGTACAGAAGAGGCTTAACCCACTTCTCAGTACCTGTTCTCTGACCCTGCCACTTGTGCATATTTGGTTATGAGGTTTCACTCAGCCCAGTGCTCTGTTGCATTAACTAGCGTTTTATAGGTAGAAACAGACTTATCAAAAGTCTGATTGTTCTGCGTGCCAATAAAAGTCAGTAGAAAGGAGACTATTTAATAGCAACTAAATATGTTACAAACTTTATTACATTTTAAATTTAACCTAAAATTCCACTTGGTCAAAAATTTAAAAGATTCCACAGTTGTGTGTATAGTTACATGGTTACTAAAATCCACGGGTTTATGCTTTAGAGTCTTATTTTACTCAGAGTGCTGTATAACAGTCTTTTGTGCTCATTTTTTTTCTATCAGTTCACAAGTTCACATCACCTAATATTTTTTCTATTGAATTAGCTTTTGATCATGTGAGGCCAAATCAAAAAATTCAAAACAGGAAACATGTCTTTTCCTGAATGAGCAGCAATTCCTCCACATACCGGTTTTGGAGACCTGAAGGAAAATGTTGAGAAATAAAATGGATGGATATGACAAGAAACATGAGCACCACTAATCACCCTGATGTTGTTAGCAGTTGATGAAGTTACTTTTTTCTCATCTGAGGTGACTTTCATTCTCTGAACCGAAGTAGGGCCTAACTGAGGCACCGGTCACTGCCAACCTTCAATGATTCTAGGCGAGGAACTTATGTCAGAATTCTGGCCAGCATCAGCAGCACTGATAGTGTGCTTGATGAGGGTATTCTCTGAATGGAGTGTTTTTATTTCTCTGTTATTAGTAGATATGACTTTGGCATCAAGTCCTCTGGGGACTGTGGGCATTATCTTTCTCCTGTAAATGACACATTTATTTCATATTCTGCTCATTTCTAAAATGCACAATATAAAATGTTTGTAGTCAGATGGTGTGAGGTATATTTTTCCCTCCCAAAGACCAGGGGAAAACCCTGGGTTCTAACACACTGGTAACTCTGACTTGAAGTTTAAATATTTAGAGGAAGCTATTCCAGAATATCCAGAATATTTAATTCCTTCCCTTCTTTATCATTCCGATTCCCTCCACTTCCCTTCCTATTTTTCTCGTTTTCTTGTTATAGAAGCAGAAAGGTGGTGGAAGAGGAGTTTGGGTAGATATAAGTAGGAGACTAGTTATACATATTATTTTATATGTATATTAGTCATAAGTTGTTTTTCATTACATGTTGGAACATGTTTCCCTAGCTGTAACTAATTGCTTGCTTAAATGATTTTTAGAAAAATAACAACTTTTACTTAAAACTAACGTTGACTACACTTTGGGTATTGCACTGAGACAAAAGAAGAATGACACATTCCTTAGGGCAGCATTGGGATATGCTGAGCACTGTGCTGTATCTGTTCACTCATTGCCACCACAGGGCAGATTGATGAGTCTGAGTGAAATTTGAGCCAAATAATGTGAGATTGGTAATGTGAAGCAGAATAGGAGGGACCCCGGCATTGCAAGGGTACAGAAGAGTGCTTACTGGTAGAGTGGCTCATCTCACTTGTCAGCTGGGCTATATTTGTAACCAGCTACAATCCTAGCAGCTGTGCAACCCTGTGGGGGACTCTCTTCATCAGATCATGGAAGCAGTAAAACTCAATCTTAAATGTGGGCAGCACCTTTGACAGCAGCCTAAATAAGAGGAGGAAGAAGAAGAGGTAGTAGGAGGAGAAGGGGGAGGAGGAGGAGGAAGAGGAGGAGAAGGAGGAGGAGGAGGAGGAGGAAGAGGAGGAGGAGGAGGAAGAGGAGGAGGAGGAGGAGGAGGAAGAAGAAGAAGAAGAAGAAGAAGAAGAAGAAGAAGAAGAAGAAGAAGAAGAAGAAGAAGAAGAAAACTTTCACCTAATTGCTCTCACCTTTGCCAGAAAGTTCCTCTATTCCCCCATGCCATTTTTTTCAATTTTTTTAATTAGATATTTTCTTCATTTACAATTCAAATGCTATTCCAAAAGTCCCTTATACCCTCCCCCAACCTTGCTCTCCAACCCACCCACGTCCACTTCCTGCCCCTGGTATTCTCCTGTATTGGGGCATATAATCTTTGCAATACCAAGAGCCTCTCCTCCCAATGATGGCCGATTAGGCCATCTTCTGCTACATATGCAGCTAGAGACATGAGCTCAGGGGATACTGGTTAGTTCATATTGCTGTTCCTCCTATAGGGTTACAGACCCCTTCAGTTCCTTGGGTACTTTCTCTAGCTCCTCCATTGGGGGCCATGTGTTCCATCCAATAGATGATTCTGAGCTTCCACTTCTGTATTTGCCAGGCACTGGCATAGCCTCACAAGAGTCAGTTATATCAAGGTCCTGTAGGCAAAATCTTCCTGGCAAATGCAATTGTATCTGTGTTGGTGGTTGATTATGGTATGAATTCCAGGATGGGGCAGTCTCTGCATGGTCGTTCCTTCCGTCTCTACTCCAAACTTTGTCTCTATAACTCCTTACATGGGTATTTTGTTCCCCATTCTAAGGAGGGATGAAGTATCCACACTTTGGTATTCCTTCTTCTTGAGTTTCATGTGTTTTACAAATTTTATCTTGGGTATTCTAAGTTTCTGGGCTAATATCCACTTAACAGTGAGTGCATATCATGTGAGTTCTTTTGTGATTGGGTTACCTCACTCAGGATGATACCCTCCAGATCCATCCATTTGCCTAAGAATTTCATAAGTTCATTGTTTTTAATAGCTGAGTAGTACTCCATTGTGTAAATGTACCGCATTTTCTGTATCCATTCCTCTGTTGAGGGGCATCTGGGTTCTTTCCAGCTTCTGGCTATTATAAATAAGGCTGCTATGAACATAGTGGAGCGTGTGTCCTTCTTACTGGTTGGGACATCTTCTGCATATATGCCCAGGAGAGGTTCTGCTGGATCTTCCGGTAGTACTATGTCCAATTTTCTGAGAACCGCCAGACTGATTTCCAGAGTGGTTGTACCAGCTTGCAATCCCACCAACACTGGAGGAGTGTTCCTCTTTCTCCACATCCTTGCCAGCATCTGCTGTCACCTGAATTCTTTCACCAATATTAGAGCCAGCTTCTTTGGATTTGTAGCATAGACCAAAGATCAGCAGTTCTATAGACCTCAAAGCCAGATTGGGCTGCTGGGACATCCATCCTCATGGACTGAGTAGTGCTGTTCGTTTTGGCTTCTATAGTATGTACCAGACATTTGGGGACTATCAGGAATGCATCTTGTAGGCCAATATAACAAATCCCATATGTATTCAGTCTATCAGTTCTGTTCCTTTAGCGAATGCTAACTAATAATACAGTTGATAAGCTGTGATGAGAGCTGTTTCTCAGTAAGGCTGTAGTGGTGTACACAAGTACAGGTGTGGCACAATGAAGCTGAAGGGGGTCTTTTCAGTGGACCTCATATGACAAACTATAACCAGTTCTCTGGGAAGTTAAAGAAGAGAAAAATATGTTATTTGAAATCCAGAGGGACCATTTTGATAACATTGTGAAGAATCGCATCAAAGCAGAGTCAGAGTGCATCTAATGTCCAAGCAGCCCGAAAGGGAAGAAAATCAGGACCCAGCCTACAGTGGCTCTCGATATGGAGATGGATTTGAGGATACTGAGTGCATGAATTTACAGTGAGCAAATGGCTGGGTTTAAGAAGAGGTTAAAAATAGTCCTCACATTTCTGCCTGGGTCTCCAGGATACCAAAGAAGATGGATATTTGTCTGGCTGACAAATGTTTACCAGGTACCTAATATGTGCTAATAAGAATTTTAAGTATTGACAGCATAATAGCAAACAAAACTTGACAAGCCATGAAATTATAGAGGCTAAACAGTCAAGTTGCCTTAAAACTAGTGAGCATAGACTTCTTTAGTCAAAACTTTAAACCACTGAAGAAAGAAATGAAATGCACTAGGAGGTCGAAAAGCAGCCTATATTCATGGATTGCAGACTTCATATTGAGAAAAAGATTATTGTTGCATTCTATGCACAGATTTGATCTCTATTTAAAGTTCTGTGACATTCTTTATAAGAATTAAAAACATCCTAAAACTCACATGGATGCACAAAAGACCCAGAGTAGCCAAAACATTCCTTAATGTATCACATTTGATTTCAAATTACAGTGTACAACCAGACAAGAGAAACAGCACCCTGCCAACATAAAAACAGACATGTGGCTCAACAGAGACTAGAAGGCCTACAAATAAATCTACATAACTACAGATAATCAGGTTCTGCAATGATGGCAGAAACATACATTGAAGGAATTATAGTCTCTTCAATAATTGGCATTGCAAAGTTAGATGTTCCTATATAAATGACTGAAAGAGCATTCCTAACTCTTTCCCTGCACAAAACTCATTTAAAAATGGATAAAAGGTATGAAGGCAATACCCAAAAATTTGAAATTCAGGAGGAAAATATTCAAGATGCAGGCACAGGCAATAATTTTCTGAATAACTAATGGAATAATAACAAGAAACAACAAAAAGGGATTGCCTCAAATTAAAAACCTTATATTCCACAGAGGAAGCAACAGCCAATGTGAAGAGATACCATACAGGATGGAGGAAGGTCATTGCTATCCATAAGTCTGATCAGAGATAAATATAAATGATAGATATAAAAGACTTTAAAAATTAAATGTCAAAAGAACAATTACCAAATACAGGAAGGGGAAAATGAATTGAATGGTCCTCAAAAAGTTTCCTTTTTTTTAAGTCAATCTATCATGAAAGTTTTCAACATCTTTAATCATCAAGGATATATAAATCAAAAATGTTCTATGACTCTTTATCACCCTAGTAGGAATAAGTACTAGTGAGGACCCAGGGAAAAAGAAAACCTTATCCATTAGATGGTGGGAATGTAATCTAGTCTAGTCATTATGGAATTCCAGCCCTCAAAATAAAAAACCAACAATAAAAACAAAGCAAAACAAAGCAAAACTAACAACTAAAAATAGAAGTATGGTGAGATTCAACGATACTCTTCCAGTACATATGTCTGTAGCACTGTAAGTCTACTGGAAGATACTCAGGCCTCCAGAAGTACTAATCATGAGGGCCAAGTTACAGGCAGATGAATACATTAAACATATGAAACATGTACATGGTCGTTTATTTAATCAAAAACAAGAGTAAAATTAAACTAAATCATTTGCTAGAAAATGAGTGGAAATGGAGATCATCAAAAGCCAAATGTAAATGATTACTCATGCCTGTAAGCTTAGCACTTGAGAGATGAGGCAGGAAGATTGACGTGACTAGAAGGCCAGCTTGGGCTACAGAGTGAGGACCTATTTAAACAAAACAGAACAATCATACAAAAAAGCAACAAGAAGACAAATAGAATTCTTTCTCATATGCAGAACCTAGATTCAAAAAACAAAAAGTATACAAACAAAAGAACCACAAGATAAATGTGAAAGTAAAAAGGAAATGTAGTAGTCAGCTTTGTCTAGAGTCATCTGAGAGAAAAGCCTCTAAAGGAATTGTCTAGATTAGGTTTGCTTGTGATGTCTGTCGGGGGTTATCTTAACTGTTAACTGATGCAGGAAGGGACAGCCCCTAAGTATCTAAGTAAGCTGGCTGAACTAGCTGAACCTGGGCTCATGAGTGAGTCAGAGCATGAGCCCAAAAACTATGGTCCTCCATGGTTCCTGCTTCAAGCTTCTATTGGAGTTCCTGCTCTGATTTCCCTCAATGGTTGGCTGTAGCCTATATGCTGAAACAAACTTGTTTTTCCACTATGTTTTTACCACAGCAACAGAAAAGGAGGCTAGAACAGAGAGTTTTGGGAAAGGGAAGGGACCATATGTGGGGATAATGGAGAAATAATAATAAGTTGACTATGGTCAACCTATATTATATGCATGTATAAATGTGTCCACTATAGAACCCATTGTTCTGTACTATTACTATATACTAGTGAAGAAAAGAGAAAAGAAATCATCTGCTTAGAGCCACTTACTTAGCTTTTAAGGAAACAGTACTAGAGACAGAGTGACACCCCGAGGCTACGTAGTTTGATCATGATAATGATGGGTCTGGAATTTGAGCCTTTGGATTTATTTTCTTTCTGTTCCTCTAACAAACAGAAAGAACACTGGTTTAGAAGACTTACAAAGAACTTTCTATAACTTTGGTCTTAAATGGAATGTGGGGATGGGTTACTAATGGAGAGGTTATGGGAATATGAGTGTGATCATTGAGGCAAGGAAGAGAGGGCATGAAGCATATGAAAACTGCCTTCCCATCTGGGGTTCGAATAGCTCTTACTAGGGGACGGGAAGAGACACTCAGCAGCTTCATCAAAGTAAAGACTGTACTTAAGAGAGAGGAAGCAACAGGCATTGCTGTGGAAGAGGAAGATGGAGAAACAAGATAGGCTGTATGCATAGTGGCCGGTATTTATTTACTGGTCTATGTGTTTGTACCAAAATAAATGTTCATATGCTTTATGCCACTTGATTAGCAGAGTAATTCTTTGTTGACCATCAAGAAAACAGAGGTGTAAGAAGTAAGATACCAGCTGGGCCAGATATCACACTAAGAGGCCTCATCAGGATTCTGAGTAGCAATAGCAGACACGTAGTACTTCCTGTAATCTGGATACTTCTCTAAGGCTTTGATACTTGAACTCATTGATGCCTTCAAGATAAACCTATAGGGCAGGAGATGTCATCTCACTCATAGGTGGTAAAAATGAGAAATAATAAACCCAAGAAATCTGTCCAAGGTCGCACCTTTACTCTGTGGCAGAGCTGACAGTCAAGACTGGAGTCTGTGACCTTAACTGTTGCATCCACTGCCTCTCTCTTCTTCCTCAGTGTCTCCAGGGTAATAACAACTGTGTTCTCATTATTTTCCTGCATAGCAGCTTTGGTTGAGAGACCTGTAGATTCCTTTGTCAAAGAGGAAAGTGGAACTAAGTTAGAAAACAAATTCACATGCAAAGCATTTTGTTTTATGGGTTTATATTGGGATGTAAACTGAGTAAATAAATAATTAGTTTTATGTATATTTATCTCTTGTGATATTTAGCTTTGGTCAAGCAAAGAGTGCAATTCAAGAATCATCTACAGACCAAAAAAAAAAAAAAAAAAAGTAGGGAGCAATATAGTCTCAAAGTGGGAAATTTACCAGGCTCACAACTTGTAAAGGAGGAATGTATGAGTAAGACGTCAAATATGCGCAACCCAAACTGTCCCATGCAAATATCTGAGCACTCCCTGGAGGGCTGGTTGCCCCAGGAATGCCTGGCTATAAATTCAAGGTGTAACTCATTTTCAAGGTAGACAAATGTCCGTATACTATTTTGTGACTGTACATAAGATGGGTAAATGGAGATGGGAAAATGTGATGTAAATATCACTAAAATTCTATTGTTTTATCTTTTTTTTTTTAAACCACCTTGCATACCTTTCATGGACTTACATTAAGTGGCTTTAAAGTAATCAGGCCATGGTTGAATGTTTCAGAAGGCTGTTATACTTGATTTATTCCAGAGCTGGGGAGGAGAAAAGGTCAGGGGTAGGTGTGTGAAGTTGTCACAGATTCAACACAGAAGCATTGGAATGTGGAGAGGAGCATGGACAGACTGCTGGCCTCCACACTGGAGAGGAGGGACTGCTTCGGTGTGAGTGTAAAGGGTGCTGAACAGAGATGTGTGGCTCAACTCACGACTGACAACATGAGAGGCCTTTAAAAACTTATGTATGTCTGCTAGTGCACGCGTGCTTGTGTATGTGTACAAATGAATTATCCACATGACTGTCTGCAATACTCCCTTCCTAGCTCCCCTATACTGCCAGTGGTGCATTTAACTTGAACTGTTTTCATGTGCTTATAAGGCACACTTAGAATCCTGATCATAACATACTTCTTTGACTCTATTAAGGTTTATAATTCTGCCTCTGGATGATTTTTAGCTCTTTGCATGGTTTTGTTATGGCTCAGATTTGTCCAACACACACACACACACACAAATGAAAAAAAAAAAAAAACAGGTCTCAGATGTCCAGGTAGTGGTCGGCCTCTGGTAAAGGTGCAAATGTGCTGAGCTAGGAAGAATAAATTGCAGTTGTACTTCACTGACTTCTGTATTACTGGGCAGAATGGCCAGATCTATGCTCTCTACGCTCTGCTCTGCTCTTAGAATGGTGCTTGTCAGGATCACCGAGTCCATTGGCACTCTGAGGAAAACATTAGTTTTATTGTATTTCCACTTGGGATTTAGCGTTCCTAGCATTAAGAGTAACTAGATTATCATTTACATCTAGCCAGTAAGTAGTATGTAAGTTAGAACACTCAAGTTGGGATCATATATGACTAATCTCTTTAGTTTTGCTGGCATTTGAGAGGTAGCAACTGGAAGATTTAAATGAATTGTGTTCAAGGAGCCCAGAGCCCAGTGGTTACAGCAGCCAAAGAGTCCTTGAGACACAGTGAGACAGATGGATTTCTGATGGGTTCAGTGGGCGTCTGTCCTGGGTATATTCAGTTGCTTAGTGCTTGATGCAGTGAGCCCTTACTGTTACTCTGTTTTGGGGGTAGTGGAATAACTGGATGAAAGATTTAATTTATTTGAATAACTGGTCCTATTAGAGGCTGTTTGTTATGTAGGATATTTGTGCAGGATTGCTCCGTAGGGTCATAGAACAACAAACAAATTGGATGAAGCTATCAATTCACAACATCTTCCCTTTTCTAAGGATATTAATTTTCCTTCCTTAAAAGCATTAAGTCTGCCAGCCTTGGTATCCCTTTTGGTAGGAAAGTGTGTGTACTCATGTATAAATTAACATGAAACTAGAAAATGGAGGGAAGTATAATTCTTAAACCAGTATTAAGTATTTATCAAGAATATCCCAGTGTGTTCTTCTATGTCAGTCATCTCTACTAATGGCAAAGTGTTTTCTGATTTTCAATACATCTGTTCCACAAACAGCAGCAATTAGTATTTTGTTTTGTTTTTGTAAATTACTGACAGGCCAGCATCAGACTCCCCTGGACTGTACTGGGATCCCATTTGTGTGTCAAGTCAGCAATCACTTCTCCAGATAAGGAACAGATCTGTCTGTGGGTGGGGTCAAATATGCCTGTGACTTGTGACCAGTGGAAACAGAGGAAAGCATTTGTGGCAAGCAGCCACAGCACATGCCAGACTTCTAAATCATGCATATCTATAAATGGAGAAAAGTGACTATTTAAGGTTGCTTCCAAAAAAGAACCATTGTCTACAAAGAAGGCAACTGTAATGTAATATTTGTAAAAGCAAACTCTTTGTAGGCGAAAGGCCTTGTTTTTGTTAAAAACATCAGTGGTGTCCCTCCGAACTGCATGTGATCTGGGTAGGTAAATCAGCAGAGTTGAGTAGTAGAGATGGAGTTGACTTTTGACAACTTATTATGTGATAAATAGTATTCATTCAACCCAGAGGATCTTGAGGCCACCTTTAAACTGCGGTGATGCTGGCTCTTTGCCAGATATATACAATGAAATTCTTTGACCTACATTAAAGGTGTTGCCTGAACTGTATCTAGCAACTGCAGTTAGCCATGTACGTGTTCATTACACTCTCAACTTCTTCATGTTGACCTCAGTGCCTTGTTTCCTAGAGGTGGTCTCCTCACTGTTGTAAGGTTAATTGCCATGAGGCCTGATTGTATAGGACTCAATTTTTTTGACTTCTATATTTGCTAAGTGCTTGTATGATAGTTATGATTTAAAGATTGCTTTGTTTATGATTCTGAAGATGATGAGAAATTCTGTATCTGATTTTATGTTATTTTTTCTTTTCTTCACCAAATATAAAAAAATGATAAATTTGGTGATATTCTCCCAAAGAAAATGTAAAAATATAAAATTTTAAACAGGAATTTTATCTCTGAATAATAAGCACATTAGGATGTATTAGGGTTTAAATGATTTATCATTGCTTCCTATAATATGTGTGGCCATGCTGGCAGGAAAGAATGCTGGGTTGATGATATGGAGAGGAGAGGTACTAAGGCAAAATTGACAAAACTACCCCAGAAGCTTCCTGAGGGGGAGGAACAGAAATGCAGTAAACAATCTCACGTGTATGTGGCAGAACGTACAGTTGCCACATGCAAGGGAATGCTTCTACCGATAAAAGAAGCAAAGGTGACGGGGTTATTGTCAGAAGATGCAAAGTTAGTTCAGAAGACTGAAAAGAGTGAGTTACAAAGCAATGGGTTGAAATGGAATGTCCAGACAGAAGTGACCATGGTACAGGCAGTTACTCAGTGGCTGCAGGACTGAGAGAAAAAGCTGGTGTGACACACTTAGCTGTTGCTTAATCACACTCGTTAGCCTCCATTGTCAGCTCCAAAAGGCAACTATTCCTTGTGTTTATACCCAGAATGCTAGTCACTGAAACCCAGAACTTCTCAAAATAGGCTGCCTGCAGAACCTTGTATGGATCACCTTGTTTGTTTCTGTAAAAGATGCAAAGAACACCTTGTATCAGAGAAAGGTTCCCACCCCCATTTGTGTGTTATGAAAAGAGGCACTATTTACTATAAGATCAAAAAGTATTAATTAGCTGCCTTTGGTTTAAATAAAATTGATTGTTAAGGCAGAAAATAGAGGATAATATGAGTTCTATTCTGCCGTAGCCTCCCAATAAAAGATGCAGTGACCCAACTCATTAGCCCTTTGATTTAATATATTGACACTTGGGTTCGAATAATTCCGTTTAGTGGCTTTTGCTTCCCAGGGATCAATTTAATTAGTTATAAAATGTGACTTCTTGTCAGGAGCTAGAAGAAATGCTGACGTTAAATAAAGTCATACGCAATTTAAACAATAAAGCTATCGATGCCTGGTTAAAAGTTAATGATGCAAGAAAAATGGCTTAATAGAGACAACCTCAGCATTGCAAGTGATGCTAGGAAAATTAAGCTAAGTGGATGAATGAGGAATGGTGATGTTGTTGAATTGTTAAAACAAATTCGGAGCTGCTCTGATGGCTCGGCAAGGTTGTCAGTGGTTATCTTTCAGCAGAGGAGACAGGACTAATGTATGTTCCTTGTCACTAGGACTTGAGCACCAGGTCAGTGTGCTGCTTTGGTCCAGGTTTGGGGTCTGTAAGTTAGCAAACTCTCATACTTCATGAGTGGCTCCAGCAGGCTGGTCATCGTCATCCCTGGACCTCAGTGAGGTCTTCTCTCAGTGCTCTTGTGACTGGGCCTCTCTGCAGAGTGCTACAGGCATTCCTAGCCCCAGGCCTTTCCTGAGAAATATTGAAGCTGAACTCTAGTTCTAGACTGTGGCCTGGTATGCTTTCTCCCCCTGGAGAGGTATCTCCTCCTTCTGCAGGGAGGCTGATGACCACATAGCTCTTCCCATTCAGAGATATACATAGCTCTCATCAGGATTATTTGATGCCACCAACTTCTCTGATGCTCTGGCTTTAACCGTGGCTTGAATGATTTTTCTGTGAGTGTCTCTAGCCACAGCAGACTTAAATTAAGTAGTAAGTGAACTGACCCAGTGTTAAGCGACTAGATAGTTTCTGAAATGCTTTCTGACTTCCTTAATTCAGTCATAGATTCAAACTTAACTGCTTAGTCCATGAAATCAACTGCTTTCAGAGCAGTCAAAACAACCAGTAGGCTGGCTAAATATACCCTGTGTCCTCTGGTATGTATACACACACCCACAATTAACTATCTTTAGGCTTGCCTGCTACCTTAACACTAGTTAGCTAAACAAAAGATAACCAACTTTTATTGTCAGACAAAATGTATATCTCATTCTCTCAACTGTTGCATTTCCAAGCCATTTGCTCACTATGTAAAAACAAGGCACATGTTGAACAGTTTTCAAACACTTCCTCTAGTCACAGGGTTGGCGTATGTGTGCTGTGCTAAACTCTTAGAAACAGCCACAGAAGCCTGCAGTCTGCCCCCAGTTTATTGCCAGGCGCCTTCAGTGGTTGCTGGGTGGGAATTCAAGAGCAGGGAGCTGCGTTCCAGAAAGGAAGATGAGGTGGGATTGATGGCCTTCCATCTGCTCTCTAACACCTTCCTGCACACCTTGCCGTGGAGCAAGACTCCTCCATTGCTTTCCTGGAGTGTACTAAGAGGGTTCAAGATTGAAGATCCTGGGTAGAAGCTTACTCTTGGAAATTTGTTTATTCTTTCTGCTGATTCAGCTGCCAAGGAAATTACTGTAGCATCGACAGTGGACCATCAATGTGCAAGTGTATCCATCTAGGAAAATCACTGAATAACATACCTTGTCTATTTATATAAAACGACTATGCTCGAAAATTGCAATAAAGCACAAAAGCTTTGAACTTCCAGCAAAATAAGCACATTAAGATGTTTTGGGGCTAAAATGACCTGGAGGTTCATTTGTCATTCCATCCTATAATATATGTAAACACACTGGCAGGAAGGATGCCTTGGAGTTGATGTGGAGACAAGAGGGTGCTCTTGAGAAGCTGGCAAACTTAGCAAAAATGCCCCAGAAGCTTTGCTAGGAGAAGGGCAAAATGCAGAGGTAAACAAGTCCTCTGGCTTATGTGGTGGAGCATTCACAGTAGCCACATGCAAGGAAACACAAGGGACGTTGCTGTGTATAAAATTTGTGCCAATACTAAGCTCACCACTGGAGTAAAGGTTATCTTTTTATTTGCTTTTCCTTTTGAATGTTGGGGGAAGGGCAATTAGCTGAGGACAAGAGGGAAATTGTTGGGGACTGCTGTAAGATAAACTATTTTGTCTTTGTGTTGACATTATATTGGCTACAGCCTACACAGAGGGGATTGCCTGGAAAGGAAAAAAAAGTCAGGAAAGAGAGGCATTACTATTTTTTAGCGTGTGTGGGTGCACCCGCAGCAGAGGGGCCCGTGTTTTCTTATGGCTCAGATGGCAAAGCTAAGCATTCAGCCTACGGCAGGAAAAAAGTGCCTTTTTTGTTTTCTGACTGCAGAGTCCAGGCATTCCCAGGGGAACACAATGAATGGCCCATTTTGTCCAACACGGTTTCATAGACATAGATCTCTTGTTTTTTCATCATTATTCTTGCCCGTCATTGGGTGTGCACATGACATTTGAGCGTGTTTTAAAGTCTTAACACACTCATGTGCCTGCAATAAAGTTACTCATAACAACCCTGCTTTCTCCAGACAACAGAGCAGGGTCTGTTGTTTTCATAAGTCACGGCAGCTGGGAGGCAATTGCATAGACAACAGCTTAATCTAGCTGGAAAATGCAGGAAGAGGACAGCACACACGAAATTTCCTCCCATATTATTCCAAGGTGGAAGAATGAAAAAAAAATCAGCCATGGGTGGTCTAGCTGGGTAACTGATTGGCAGAACATACTTTAGATTTTTGTAGAGTGGTAAATGGAAGGCATTGCTTTTCCTGTGTTTGCTAATTGGCTAGCAAGCAGGATCAGACAGTGGTACTCAGGTCCGTCTCAGTGGTCATGTGCTACGCATGAGGTGTTAAGTTGTTGCAGTGAGTTTGTATGAAAAGACACTGAATGAGGCAGTTCTAACTCGATGGCGAGTCCTCTTTGAAAGGTTTGTTGAAGGCTCATTGGAGGCTCACAGCAATTCCCAGCTTCATCAGGCTGTGCTTTTGGTATGTAGTCAGTAGTAGGCTTGAACTCTCACAGTGAATAACTGAGGTTGGGGAAGAAGAGGGGAGCTGAAAAATCAAAACCTGACCTAGAACTGCTGTCCAGTGCAGCTTGCAGGCCATGCCCTCAGGATGCTGGAGCACTGTTAGTCACATGCATTTCTCCTTGAAGATAGGACAGAAGACCAGTGTGTAGAGTGGAGAGGGGAGCTTTTCCTTTCTCTCCCACTGGAACTGAGAAGAAGGGATTGCACAGAACCCTGGGAAGGAAATGACTCAGGAAGCAAGATTTGCCCTGCTGTGCTTAACCATATCAAACTCTGCCGGCTTTTTCCTTTCGAGGAAATATGCTGTGACAGAACTTGTAGGCTCTTTAGAGTTACCCAGGTGACATAAAGCATTCAGTCTCTAAGACATAATGGCTTTGCTGGTAGTTTTACTGGAAAAGATGAAGCTGTCCAGGCTGGAACCAACTCAGCCCTCCCTAGGATCTCGTGTCTGAGTAAGAATAATCTGGTGCATTTCCAACTTTAGTAGGGAAATATTAACCCTTATTAGGACACTTCCACAGGAGGCCTAATGGAGAAATCCAAACCACAGGCAGCTGGGGCATGAGCTAGGTCTCACTGTCTCTTCTCTTACATGCTAAGCATGGAGACACCTTAAAGATTCAGTTTTCAGAGCATCTATTTAGCTTTTTCTTAAATTGTGTTTTCCTTGCTCCATTCTTATACTTTACTTAACACACTCTTCACTTATCCTTGGCAGAGGGCAACACGGGAGGGTCCTGAGCCAAGCCCTTGTGTGTTAAAAGCCAGGACAGAAGTCAATCCTCTGCTGATCTCTCATGTTGCCACATTCCAAACCCAAAACAGAGCCATTAACCAAACAGGCCTTTATGTTAGTACTTACCATCTAAGTTTGACTAGTGATTTGTAGTTATCATTTGTGGTTCAAGCTACCAAGCACCAATCCAGTTTCTTTATGTTAATTTTCTTTAGCTTTAATAAGTATGCAACAGCTTATGTTTTAACTTTTGCCACCTAGTAGAAGCGAAAACTAAGGTAACTCGATGGCTGTGATAGCCAGGGGTTGAGCTTATTTCTCTTTGGCTCCCAAAGCTGTGTTCACTCTGCTATACCAATTTGCACCCAGTAAAATGAAGGGGATAGCAGTTTGTAATTAGTAAGAAATAGGACCTACATGGGAAGCTAGAAAAACAAAAAGCACTTTTTACTTCTTATTCTCCTTCCTTATCTTACTCAGATTAGAATGCTAGGAAGGATCTACTAAGAAAGGAAACTAGGCTGTAAGCAGCCCTGTAAGACAACTGCTTATCATAGTGATTGTGAGACATAGGGCCCATAAATAAAGACTGCTGAATTCGGGAGCAACCCAAGGATGAGGACATATGTTCATAACATAGAAGAGATACACAAAATGTGTGTGTAGATTACACACACATACACACACATATATATTTCATTTTTAATATACATTCACACATATACATATAAAACACTGTTTGATGTGCTCCTATAATTCTTTAGGAACTTCCTGACTTTCTGAAATATTCATTATTTTCCCTTTCCCATGGTATTCCATATAGTGAGAGTATTATCTTTACCTAATTTTTCATTGTTAACATACATTCACACATACACACATAAAACACTGTTTGCTGTACTCCTATAATTCTTTAGGCACTTCCTCACTTTCTGAAATATTCATTATTTTCTCTTTCCCAAAGAGACACAAGGGAAAGTATTTGAGGATATGATGTGGCTGCAGTGTATAGACAACCACTAGGGGATACTTTATTCCAGAGATTTTTAACCTTTGGATCCAATGACCATTTCATAGGCATCATCTAAGAGCATTGGAGAACTCAGATATTTATATTACAATTCATAACAGTAGCAAAATTATAGTTATGAAGTAGCAAAAAAAATAATTGTATGGTTGGAGGTCACACAACCTGAGGGAGGAACTGTATGAAATGTCACAGCATTAGGAAGGCTGAGACCACTGCTTTACTTCCAGTCTTATTCTAACATTTCATTCACAGAACTGAGAAATAAGTCTTACACATGTATTATGTATATACACATGTACAAACAACTATATCCATATATAAATAGGTAAGTCTTCACATTACTATAGTTTTGATAAGCAGCATCATGAAATTATATTATTATTTTGAGTTCTAATCTAGCATGTGAATTAACTCTCATCATCATAAGATGTGAAGAGCTTAGGGAAGCTGCTCGGCAACCAACCTAGCTAGTCATGGTGAATTCAGAGGAGGATGCACAGGGATGCCGAAGCTGCTGGAGGGAGCTGGCTATGGAAGGGCGTCTACCTAGTCTGAAAGCATTTGACACAAACAACATTCAGGGAAGTCAAAGGGAAAGTTCATCAGTGTGATGGAGAGGCCTGGCCAGTACTACACTGCTCAGGTGACACTAACGGTTAGGGACTAACTCGACCCCCCCAGTGACTGATGGGATGTGAGGAGCACAACAGAGCAGCCTCTTCTTTTGGATGCCAAAACATACAATCCGAATTTAACCATAAAGAACATCCCAGTGAAAAGCAAAGCAACTTAGGGACAGTCTACAGATTAGCTGGCTTGGAGTTCTCTAAGTTGCTATGGTTGTAAGATCAAGAAGAATCTGGGTCACTTCCATTTCACAGGAGATGGAGACATAACACAAGCTGGGGGTGATGCTTCAGGACTGTTGCTGTCAGAGGATGAGCATCACACTTGCTTGGTTTTAAATCTTACCTATGTCAATCTAATAACTATATGTCTTTTATATACTTCTGAGGGTGACTGAGTGCATCCCACTGTTTTGTGGACTGGTGGAGATAAAGTGTGAAGGTTGTGTGCATCTCCTGGAGAGCCTGTGGATATCAGGAATTATGTCTGAATTCCTGAGCTTTGTTCTTCCTAGACATTGCTGTGATTGTGGAACCATGGTGAAACACTGTTTAAAACCCCCATCTATAGATGAGTGATAGCGATACTAATGTGGCACTCTACACAGTATGTAGTGCTTCATGATAGTTCATTGTCTTACAGTCTCCCCATGTATTTGATAATTTTACCTTGATTCCTCAAGCTAAGCAGAAATACCATTTTCTCATTTATTTCTAAGGAATTCAAGATCTTATGGTTCAAATTTAAGATGATAGAAGCATGCAGAGGTGTAGCATAGATTTTACAGATGGGAACATTGGTCTCTTTCCAGCCATTGCTTCTTGATCTTTCTCAGAGCCACATGCCCCCCCACCCCAAGCAAAAATACCTCATTCAGTCCTTTAACATTATAGAAATTTTACTTTTGATTAATATGGCAACGGAATTTTTATCTTTCAAGATAATGTACTTTTCAATATTTCAGAGTATTTTTATCTTCCAAGACACATCCTTTTCAATATTTGCAAGTTTCCTGTAGGCAGCGGGAGGTGAGAGCACAGAGCCAGTGACTCTCAACACATGGATGTAACCATGGAAAAGCCAGCATGGTCTCTGTATGTTGAAGAGCATCATTCCTGGCATGTGGCATGGTGCTCTTACATGCTGTGATAGGCACAGTCCACATCCTCTCTGTGGAGTCTCCAAGGTCTTAGCACCCTCTGCTTTCCCCTACTTTCTCCTTTTCTTATAACCTTACCCTATATTGTGGCCCAGTGCTCGAGCCTTGAAGCATATGTTCACACAAGGCACACTAAGATAAGAGTAGGATACCAGAGCCTGAATTCAAATCCTGAGCCCTCTACCTGTGAGTTGCCTGACCTTGAGGGGAACTACTGACCTTCCAATGCTCATCTGTAAAGTAAGGGGAATGGCAGTACCTACCTCATCTACGTGATTTGAGAATTACATGTGTTAGTTCATATGAAGCCCATAGGAAAGCACCTGACATGTTGCAGATGCTGGATTGGTGTGGCTTTCATTAGTATTATTACATTATCGTTATTATCATCACCCATGTAATTACCACAGTGGCTTAAAGCAGGGTAATAACACCATAATATCATTATAATGCCATAAGATTCAGATTAGCATCTGTCATTACATCTTCAGTCTGCCCCTCTTACTTTTGTGTCTGATAAAGTAATTTAGAATCACTACTGCTAACCCTCTGTAGACAGTTCAGTGAAAACCTTGGTCTTTGTCTTGTGAAACTTTTCTCTAAATACCTTTATAGGAAACCTTTAAAGGGTTGTGCATTGTGATTCTTTGGGATATGATCTGCTGCTCTTTAAAACATGCTTCTGTGATTCTTAAGACACATATAGCTGCCACCCCACTGTAGAACACACACGAATACACTCAGACATACACACATATATACATGCATACATATACACAAAAGTAGTAGCTACATACAACATGTCCATACACCCACAAACACAGATCCAGATGTACACACATATATTTGCACGCGTGTGTGCGTGCACACACACACACACACACACACAATTTATTTTGCAAATCATTTTTCCCAGCTTGTTTTTTCAGTTGTGTATTTTCAAGGTTCATTGAATTTTGTTTGAGTGAAGGAAGATTTATTTATGTCAAAATCAAAGTTCATAATTTGGCTGATGTGGTTTTTTTCTTTTTAGCTTCATTATGTACACATATTTTAATTATTTGTCTAATCCAATGTCACAAAGCCTCTTCCTACATTTTTGTCTAGAAGTTTTCTAACCTTAACTTTTATGTTATATATTGATCCATTTGAATTAGACTTTGTGTATAATGTAAGATGAATAGGTAATCTTACTTTTTCGTGATGGTATCTATTTCTAACAAAATTTCATTTAAAGAAACTATCCTTTCTTCTTTAAATTACCTTGACATCCTTGTTCAATGGCATTTTAATCTATCTACCACATAATGTCTTTCATTCATATGCCAATTATTTGTATCTATCATCTATGTACCTATTATTTCTATCTATCTATCTATCTATCTATCTATCTATCTATCTATCTATCTATCTATTTGATTTGCTGTGCTGAGATGGATCACAGGACCAAGGGAGCATGTTAGGTAAACTCTCTTTGAGTTTTACACTTACCCCAGATGAATTTTTATTTATACTGTATTCAATGAGTCAATATGAAGAGAATTGCTATCTGAACCATATAACTCTTCTATTCTGTGCATATATTACTTTCTTCCTTGTTATGGTGTTTTAGTTCTCTCTTTTATAATTTTCTACTTTTATGTGCTCAATATAGTGAAATGGAGTGGCCACACCATCACCATTATTTCGCATAAGTATTTTAAGATAAAAATGCCAGAACTTTCCACCCTTGGCCATTGTCGAATTACAGCACAGTCTTGTCTGCTTGGTTCTCAGGCTGTGAATTGTGCTTTTGTGTCGTATATTCTATCAACATAGAAGTCTTATAGTTTTTGGCTAAACTTTTCTCCTTTTTATGAGAGCATATATGGAATTTATAAAAAAATTAGTCGTTCATTGACACTATTTAGAAAAGAAACTGCTCTTATTTGTTTTACCCTGTGTGTTGACTGTTAATTTATTGCTTTTTAGTTCTTCGCTTTTTATAATATTTTGATTCCTTCAGGTTTTCTACAGTCATGATAGTGTGTTCCACAGATTTTCCACATTGTGAATTTTATTTTCTTTCAACAACTGCTGGTTTATCAAACAACCTTGATGACTGTGGAGAACTTCCCTTCCAGTTGAGTTTGTTGAAAGTTTTCTTTTTTAAAACCATAAATAGATTTTAATTAAAAATTCTTCTCTATTATTAACATAATCATTGTTTTAGTTTTATTATCATGAATTACACTGATTGGTTTTCAAATGCTAAACCAACCTTACATTTTCCAAACAGCCCTTTTTAGGTTTGATAAATTGTTCTTTTTATATACTATATTCTACTTAGCCTGCCTATGTGTATGTAGCCTTTTAAAAATTAATTTCAGGAGTATACCGCCCCCCTCACACACAAAATTTACATTTTACTAAACAGTTTTTGGAAAACTCTGTATATTGTCAGGAATTTGAAGGTCAAAGTTATCATTCTGCTCTCAGAATTAATTGTTTCATGTATTTTGTAAAATGATAGTGTGTGACTAATTTGAATACATGTTATAGGCATAAAGATTGGTGGGGCAGGTGAAAGGAAGAAAGGTAATTCCCAGTGTAGCCTGCTAGCCATTTTGGCTAATTTCCCTTTAGACAAAGTGAGATTTGTCCTCATTTTCTTCCCATGTGTGGACTTGTAACAAAGAACTCAGAGTAAAGTTTGGAGAAGAAAAGGGTGGCCTGTTTTTAGGTTCTATGTTAAGAGACAAAAAGAAACTGTAAGTGGAAATTAAAGTCCCTGTAATTGGATTTCAGCAGATTTAATAACATACATGTTCTTTGCATGGTAATGCCACCAACAAGTCAAAGCATCCCACATCCTTCTGGTCTTTGTCATATGTGGCCACTGGCTCTGTGAAAGCAGGTGGCAAACACCGTTCTGAAAAAGCACAGGAGTGCTATCTTGTCTGTGTGAGAATCACTGGACTAGAATTCTTTTTCATCCCCCAAAATTTCATTTTCTAATGTTTTGAGTAGTAATGGAAACAGACTGGCCTTCAGTTTGGGTTTTGATCTCAGGTTTTGAGACCTTGACATACAAGGTCTCTGGGTCTTATTGTCTCTATGTTTAAGATGACTATACTGAAAAATGCTTTACTAAAAACACTTCTAGCTTTTTAAGATTGTATGAATCAGGTGATTATTTTTGTATTGTATGTATGTATACTATGCACATCAGCCTGACAAAGAACTTACTAAAATAAGATAAATAATTAACATTACATATTTTATGTGAGAGTATTCAACATCTTTAATAATGGAAAATGAAAACCAATGCCCACATAGTTAAAGCCATTTCTAATTTTAATGGGAGATACAAATTCTTTCCTGGCCATGCATTTAAAATGCCAGCATTGCATCTGCTGCTCTGAACATGCAAGACAAGAGTCTTAAGACTTCTGTATGTTTTATATGCTATGTTTTTCCTTTATTATTATTTATAGTCGGTTGTAAGAAAGCTTCAAGGAATACAAGACATTAGAACACCACACCTTTAACTAGCTGTGGCATAATACATGATTTGAGTCCCCAATATTTTCTAACATTGAGGTTTGTTTATTAAAAAAACCCCATGCTGTGACTGAATCAGTCTAATAGAAGCCAAGTTTGAAGTTGAACATTCAAATGTCTGCCCATCTATCTTGAGCATATATCATACGTAATGATGCGGGGTCTAGACATCTTTCTGGGTTTGTTTATGTCTGTTATGGATTCCCCTCATTATCCATACTGTTTGAGGGAGACCCCATGGATTCAGCGAGTTTATTGCATACTTGCTGTATTTTAAGACTAACTCAGGTTTTTAAGCATTTTAACTTGGAAGATTCTTCTCTCACTCTCCTGTTTTATGGTGATGATTAAGGCAAAATCGAGTACGATTTTAAAAAGTAATGACATATTAGAGTGTGAGGCTCTTGACTGCTTCGGGTACAGTTCTATAATCCTTTTGTCTATTACACCAATCTTCCTAATTCTTCAGGCAAGTTTGAATTATAGCATCTGTTTTCCTATTTTAAAAATTAAATTACATACCATCTGCTGTCTGGTCACACTGATTATCACTCTTTGGACACACACACGTATGTATGTGTGTATTTAAAGTTTAAACTGTAGCTATTAGTAATGTTACAGTTTGTGCATAATCATACTCTGAGTACTAGATAGAGATGAGCAAGTAAACTTTATATATAAAGGTGTAAATATGAAGAAGAGACTTTAATTTAGAAAAGCAAAATTATTTTCCATTTCTAGTTGAGATTCGTTCTTATTCTAGTTACTAGTTATTTTCAGCACAGAGCAGTGAGGTCATAATGAGATGAGGGCAGCACTCTTTTCCATCCTGTTGTTGGGATTCTCCTCTAATGTTTTTCACAGTTATGTATCTCTTTGCAGGACTATTTATTTAACTTGAAGGACATGCCATTCATAGCCTTTGTGAGTTACAAAGTTATCTTCTTCATTAAATGAAATAAAGAAATCAAATAACATGATCAGAATTTGTAATAAACATTTGTCAACAGCACTTATCATTATGGATATTTTTGGAGGAGGTGCCACAGCACTTGCTGTAAATATTCATCTTGTTATTGAGTTTAAAGATGTTTGGATGCAGGATTTCACGTGTGTTTATGCTAGTAAGGAACAAAAGAAACTCAGAAACTGAAAGCAGAAACGTAATCGAGCCACCCACTTAAAAGAGAAACCGGAATCAACGCTTTTCAGGGGAGACTGTGCCTTCCGTGTAAAAGGCCAGCGTAGCAAGGAGTCTCTATTCTTGATTTCTTTAGACAGTGAGAGCCTTGTGCCTTGTCTAGTTCCTGCGTTTTAAGAGCTTGTTCTGTGTAGCAGAAATAATACAATAAATGGGTTTAACCACATTTGTCTCAGCTAGACAGTCTGCTTTGTCAGAGATTGCTGGTACAACGTAAACAAATTACGTGTTTGTAGTGCTTTCCAATGAAAGCCCATCTAACAGAGCTGAGATTGTGTTGCAGCAGCTGTAGATTTAATCTCCTACCTGTCAGTTAAAACAGGCATTTCCTGAGCCAGATAAGGACTAGCTGTAGAGGAGGGAAGTAGTCACAGCTGGACAAAGACCTATTGTTATTGGCTGATAATTTCCATGTACATTCAGCCCTTATTCTACCAAGGAAACTGCAGCCATAGTGTGGCATTGAAGAACACAACAAGGGCTTATATTTTAAACTTAAATTAAAAAGGCTAAAGAGAATGAAAGGCAGGCTTTGTGCCATTGACTTGGGAAATTTTTAGTGTACATTTAAAAAACAATTGCCCTTGGCTTTGATCATGATTCCAAATAATTGTGGACTTGATAACAAAACTCTGGTCAGTGTATGCTCATAAATTGACAGCTAAATATTTAGGAGTTCAAGTTGTAACCAAAACCATCCAATGTCAAAAACTTATATCTGCAGATTGAGTCTTTTTCCATAAGCACTGCAGCTGGAGACACTGATGGACTGGGTCCTTGTGTTAAATCAGTTCTGTAATAGCCATGTGGTCATGTCAGTGTGTGCTTCTCCTGGACTTTAGTTTTTAACAAAAATCATGATTTGCCTTTAGCTACTGGAGAAGTAGTGGGCAGGGACAGTGTAGATAAGCGATAAATAACCATCTAAATATCTTTGCTTTCTCTTTCCTGCCCCTTTGGTGAAGGGGTACAGTAGCAAGTGAGAGTCTCTTTCTTTGTTTCAGTTTTGTACTTATATAGAAATCTAAAGGCTTAAAATGACTTATATAATCTGATAGGCTTGATTGGAAATAACCTCTCTCTAAATGATTATATGGAATAATAAACACCATCTTCTATACCAGTAGTAGCTAGTGTTGGGGCACTGATAGGTCAGCCCTTGTATTTATATTGGTATGTTTAGCAATCTAAATACCCTACTTTTCAATAGTCATATGGAATTTCAATTTAAAGCAATTCCCACGAGTGAACATATGGATCTCAAAGCATAAGAACCTGAGCTCAGATCCCCAGCACCCAAAACGCCAGGGATTGCACATGCATGTCATCCTAGCTCAGGGGGGTGGAGTCTCGTGTGCTGAGGTAGCTGGATCTCTGGGTGCTTGCCAGTCAGCCAGTCTTGCCAAATTAGTGATCTCCAGGTTTGGACAGAGAACTTGTCTCAATAATGTGAAGAGTGGTATAGGAAGACACTGGAAGTTTGATTTTTGACTTCTACACGCATGCAAACACATTATGCATATATGCTCTCACACATGTGTACATACACATGAACACATGCATAGCTACACAAAAGAACAATGAAAATATGTGTATGAAAGCTTTTTCTATTCTTTTGTTGAAAAAGTTTTTTTTTTCATACAATATTTTCTGATTACAGTTTTCTCTCCCCTGGCTCCATGCAGACCTCTCCAACTCCTGTGCTACCACAAAACAAACAGAAGAAAAAGAGCCAAGGCAAAGCACAAGAAGCTTAAGTAGACACAGAGATGCACGTTTTCTCACACACATTTTTCCATGTATTAAAGCTTTCATAGCAATTACATTTTGTAAGGAGCTTTTGGTCACTGCAGCGTTCACACACTATTCCAAGGTGGGTTCAACTCCCAGCTCTGGAGTCTCCTTTTGCTGAAGCAAGGAACAGAATGGCAACAGTGGAGTCAAACTGGAGTCCATAGATGTCGCTCCCTGCAAGAAGGCACCTTTGCTTCTGTCTGTCCTTTTCCTTAGTGTTCTTGCTACACTTAGCCATCTAGTTCTTCAACATCTCATGATTAGGACAAACCTGTACACCAAGGTTCTTTTAATGATCCAGAAGTTTAGGGATGACTTTATATGGGCATATGTTTAAATCTGTGCTGTGCATTCTTTTCTTAACTTCCCATTAAGAATTGTTCTCAAAGGTAATGCAACATTGTGCTTAAGTAAAAACCAAAGCATGAAAATACAGAATGAAGAAAATCTTAAAATCCATCTCTGTCTCTCTTTCTTCTTTCCCCCTCTCTCTTTCTCCTTCTCCCTCTCTTTCTCCCTCTCTTGTTCTCTTTCTCTCTCCTTTCTCTCCCTCTTTTTTCCTCTTCCTCTTTCATTCTCTCCCCCTTATTCTCCCTCTTCCTCTCTCCCTCCCCCTCTTCCTCTCCCCCTCTACCTCTCTCTCTCTTTTTCTCCCTCCCTTTCTCCCTCCCTTTCTCTCCTTCTATTTCTCCTTCTTTCTCTCTCTCCTTTTCTTTTTCACCCCCACTGTTTTCTTTTCTAGAAATTAAGTCTTTTCTGTAGCCTTGCCTTAGAACTTCCTGTGTGAACTGGGTTGCCTTCAGACTTTTAGGCTGTCCTGTTTCTGCCTCAAAGCTACTGGAATTATAGGCATGTGCCATAGTTAGCTTGATCTGTTTGTTCTTTCCCCTCTATAGACAGAGTCTTATTATGATTAAGCCTTATCCTGTGGCAGTCCTCATGCTCCCTTCTCCTAAGCACCATCAAATATTTTCACCCCATCCAGACAAGTTCTTAGTAAGAGGTTTTGGCTCAAGCAATCATACTAAAGAGTCAGGAGTTTCATTTGCCAATGTGAGCTCTGTTCTTTCTTTATCCCACTGGCTCACCAGCATCTTTCCATTTCTCATCACCATTGGGTTCCGTTTCTTTACTTGTGATTCTGCTGTTGAGTTATTAATTGCAGTGAGTTAGTACTAATCTGCACAAAACAACACTATTGGCTGGTCATTGTACCAGCAGGGTGGCAAGAAGTGAATGACTGTTACATCTGCCTTTATACTAGAGAGCCCATTTTTATTTACCAAATATGACATTACCCTTATTACCAAAAAATGTAAAGAAATTCTTTCAACCAATATTTGAGCCAGTTTGCATTTATTAAATTCTGTCATTGGGATCTTTATTATTGACATTTTCTTATAAAAAGGTTGCAGTTACCTTTAAGTGTTTTAAATATTTATTTTCTACAAAGAAATGGAATTAAGAATTTGCATTTAGTTTCTGTCAGTAACTTTCTCCATTGCCTAAAGTTTTGGTAAGGGACATAGTAGGTAGGTGAACGTTCCTGTGGCACAGCAGGTTCCACCCAGGTTTGAAGATCTACTCATCTCAGCTGCAGCATGAAGGAGACACTAGATTCAAAGGGTGCACCTTCATCTTCAAGGGCACACATGGCTTCTCAGGAGACCACCATAAAGGAGCATGGGTCAGCCAACATCACATTCCCTCTTCCTTGTTTGAATTTGGGGATGCTCCCCTCAGCCTATTGTGATGTCTGCCACATGTTTCCTTCCGCTTGAACAGAGAAGTTATGCAAGAGTGAAATATGCCCACATCACCCCTGGTTGTGGACTACTGAGGCAGTTTCTAAATGAGTCTCCATTTCCAATTTGCATTGTGATGAGCTTAAATTAAATCTCAAGCCACCACTCTCTCTTCAAGCCCTCCCAGGGACTGTGCCTCACTCTCAGGAGGATAGCCAACTTCCTGAGCTCTTTGCTACCCTAGAGGATCTGTGTATCTAGGACTTTTTAGCCTCTCCTTTCCCCTCTCTGCTAGCTGTATTCTGGCCTCACCACCCCTGCCTGACATTATTGCTGCCTTAGGGCCTTTGTACCTACAACCCCAGAGTCACTGACTAGAGTCGCTTTCCACTCAGCTTACTTCAGTGTGTATTTTCCCACTATCTTGTCCTCTCTTGCTAATGGAGAAGCATCTGAGCATCCACTATCTTTCTTGCCTTCCACAACATCTTCCATGTGGCCCAATGACTGACTTGTTCATCAAGCTTGGGGAGGATCTAGGATTGTGTGTGTGTGTTTATACATGTATGAGAATGCATATGTGTGAGTGTGTGTATTTTGTGTGTGTATGTATGGTATATAAGAGTATGCTGACTGCATGTTTTATGTATGTGGTATGTGTATGAATGAGCGTGTGCGTGTTGTGTGTATGTGAGTGAGTGAGCATGTGTGCGTTGTGTGTGAGTGTGTGTGATATATGAGAGTGTATTGTATTTATGTATATATGTGGTATGTATGTGAACATGCTTGTGTTGTGTGTGGATGGATGTGTAGTATATAAAAGAATGTTGTGTGATTTTTTTGAGTACTTACGGTGTGTAGGTGATCCTGTGTCTATTGTGTGTGAATGTGTGAGGTATATCTTTATACAGTGTATTTTTAAGTTTGTTGTGTTATGTGAATAGATGTATATGATATATGTACATATGTGTGCATCTGTGTGTATGTATATGGTGTATGTTTAGTATGTGTTGTACAAATGTGGATTTGTGTGTGATATGGTGTATACTATGTAAGTATGCTTTGTGTATATATGTTATGAATGTATGCACATGTGTGGTGTACATGCTAAAAGTACAGTAGGAGTTGTATGTAATGTCCAGGATGACATCATAGTGAATGGGATTTTGTTGTTGTTGTTCAAAGCTTGGTGGGTATAGTAGATGACCAACTTGAAGGCCACTAGGCTTGTGGTGACAGTTACCGTTTATACCTGTCCTCAGTACCCATTTTCTGATTATCACCTGCTTGCCCTCCAACCACACACAGTGTGCAGAGTAGCATCCCACTGATATCTCCTAAGACTATCTACATGCCAGACATTGACAGCATGGAAACCTTATGTTCTCTTTACATCCTGCACAGTGTCTTTCTCAGGCCTTGCTTGAGAAAGAACAGCTTTTGTTCTCTGAATTAGTTGAAGCTTAAATTTTCTTCTAGAATATGTACTGTATAGCCAGCCCAAGATGGCATCACAAACATTTTTAAATCATGACTTGGACTATTACACTTGTGGTTCTGTTGAGAGCATATCATCCTCTTAGGCAGGGATGATGTAGTTGGTGAAGGTTCTTAGCATCATCTACAAATTATACTAAAGAAGAACTTCAACTGACTGATCAAACTAGAAAAAAATCTTGATAAAGGAATTAAATCAATTTTAATTTTTCTTATTAAAAAGCAAACCTGGAAATTAGATTCTGGCATAGCAAACTCAAGTGCACCAGGGTAAGTTGTGTCTGGAGGTTTCTCCTCTTGTTACCCTTGTATGAGGCTTGCAGATATGAGGTATTTGACTTAATCAAGCAGATAAAAGTCTTCAGCACTGCCTTGGCTTAGCTTTTAAGTCAAGTACAAGCTTTGGATACATCTGTCACAAATTCTTGAGCATCTAGTTTGTGCAAGGCCTCTTACTGAGTCTGGTGAACACAATGCTCCTACGTTTAAGGTGTTTGAACAGAACTTTAACAAGACCTGCAGTTCCAAATATAAACCTGCATTTCTAGACGAAGAATTTAATAATTGAACTCTGGTCATTGCTAGCAGAACATGCTTCTATAAAACAGTTCAGGAGTCAAACCCAGTTTGCCTTCATTACAGGTCAAAAGTTTATGAAAGGTTTATATATGGATGTAGCTGCTACAGAGACTGAAACACCACATTCTTTACAAATGGGAATGTACGTAGATGGCATTCATACAAAATATGAAAAAGAAATAATTTTCATCTTGGCAAAACACTCTGATCATTGTGTATTTAATGAGGTTTCCACTTAAGAACAACAATCATCAGTCTCTAAAAATGCTTCCTACTTCTCCAGACAGAAGACAGGATAGCATAGGACATTCATCTTCACTAGTCTTTGGAAATAGCCAAAGTAATTGACTAGCTCGGTCTTCTCTGATGGCCTGGTGACCACTAACTGTGACTATTTGCATAATAGTCAACTCTTCACTTCTGTAGTGATAACTGTTTGTATCTGATTAAAATTAAGACTGTTTTACTTCTCTTGACTTTTCCAGAAGTTGCAAAAATTGAGATTTGCTGTTCTGCTTTAACCAAACAAATGCACACATGGGGATAACAATATGCTGACTTTATGCAGATTTTACAGCACGGATCTGAATAAAATGCCCACTAATAGACCCTTGAGGAGTAATAAACACACATGAATTTTCCTTAGTCGCACTTTAAAGTGATTTTAACATACTACTAGACCTTAACAATAATATTTAATTGACAAGATTATGCATTTGTATGGATTGAAAAGGTGGTAGATATCTAATTCCAAATGAATCATAAATTTTACTTTTGCATAACATGTTTTATTAATTTCTTTATGGCCAGGATATTCTATCTCCCTCCTGGTGAGAGTTTCTTAAAACATAGTAAGGAAACTTAAGCACATTTAATTAACATTTATCATCTTTTTAAGAAAATTATCTGACTTATGTCCTCATAAATATTCTTGTTTTTTTCTGGTGTATACACCATGGAAAGATCATGGAGCAATACCTAATGGATTTTTTTTGGCCATAATTTGATTTTCTCCTGAAGCAAATTCTTCCTTGCTTGGTTGACATTATTTCAAAGCAATCTGACAGACAGGAGGACTTATATTAGGGTATAGTGAAGACTAACATAATAGTACTTTATAATGAAATGAGGCTATAGGCACTTTATATCTCTAGTAACCTAGCTACCAGCCATGCAGTGATAGAGACACAATACATGTTTTTTGAAGAGTTGAAATAAGATAGACACTGCCTCCTTCCTCAGGAAGTAATGCTCCTCCTAAGAATAACTGAGGTGGCTGTGTGTCAAGCTCTTCATTTTAGGAATAAGAAATGAGGGACAGTAAGTAAGAGATGGTAGAAAGTAAGTCTGTTAGTGTCAAATTCATGTTCTTTTCTTTGAAAAGTTCCATACTTAGAACATACATAGACAAACCAGGATTAAAGCAATAATCTTCATTATTGAGATCTGGTAGATTAAAAAGATGTCAGCCCACTTAAAATGCTAGTGGGGCTAGAGTACTCAGTGTGCAGTGAGAATGAAGAGGTGTCAAGAAGGACAAGTGTCTCCATCAGGACTGGCTTTCTCTTTGGGGTGTATCTAAAGAAGTGGTGTAGAGCTTGTGCCCATTGACAGACAGCTGCTCTGCTCTTCCTCGCAAAGTCTCCTTCTCTGCTGAATAATCAAGGAAGAAAGCAAAGAGAGCTGGGCTGGGTGGAGGGTTTGAATGATTGTCTTAAGGACAATTGAGCAAACTGATTTAATTTTGCCTACTTCAATCACTCGTGGTAATGGTGTGGGGACAAAGAAAAGCTGGGGAAAAGCTGTGTCTCTTTTATTTCTTCTGTAAATATTTCAAATGTTTCACTATGTAATGGTCTGATTAGTAAGGAGAAGTAAGTGTTGTAGCTGCTCTCTTAGATTAACTTCTTGTTGATGTGTAATATATGGAATAGTGTGCTGCTTAGCTTGTCACAGCAATCTGAGAGAGGGATCAAGTCAGTATGCAACATTTCTCCATGATCTCTGCCTCAGTTCCTACCTCCAGGTTCCTACTGAGTTCTTGTCCTGCCATCCCTCACTGAGGGACTGTGCTTGGGAGGAGTAAGCTGAATAAGCCCATTCCTCCTGGTTCCTTTCTGTCATGGTCCCTATCACAGCAACAGAAAGCAAATAGGACAAATGGTATCCATGCAATATAAAGTTAGTGCTTTTTAAAATTTGATTGCAGAAGTAGATGAGTGAAGTAAAAAATTGAGTTTTGTAAAGGATGCTTTTAAACTATAATATATTTAGTTGGTTCTACCTTTGGGGGAATCTTCTTGGCTAATTAGTAAGAATTTGGAGAATTCTAGGGGACAATGAATTATATAAAAATTCATAGCTATAATTATAAAAATTTATATTATAATTTTTTAAATTATAAAAAACAATGAACAATGATCACAAAATATCTTATCTATTATTTCCCCAAAAAGCTGAGAAGAGGAGGAGAAAGGGAAGAGAGAATAGATGAAAAGAGAGGGAAAGAAGAGAGGGCCAGAAGGAATGGGTTGATAAAATACCACCCTGTCCCCAGCAACAAACAGGAGCCAAAGATCCCTTTGCTAATGGACTACAGTATCTACCCAGTGTATATTCATTGCCTTTTGGTGGGACTCTGTGTACAAATTCTCTAGGAGATGTGTATTTCAAACCTGTTCCTGCCAGGATTTCCCTTTAATTACTTTTTAACTGCAGCCAGCTAGAGATTTGCTAGATATGTCAAGCAAATGCAGACAAGGTTATCTCAAGATGTACTTTGACATTTTCCTATCCTTTGCAGGTGTAAGCACAATGTTATCACAATGTGGAAGTTCTGGTCTTATTCTGAGTCACTGGTCAGCCATTACACAGTGTTCATTATGTTCTTATCCCTTTGTTGAGAGTAATGGGGGCAGATTAAAATGTAAATGACACTGGCCATTCAGCGGCTTTGCATGTACCTAGAAAGACATGGCAAGTGAACTGAAGAGCTTAGTAGATGAGGGCTGTGGTCAACCAAGAGGACTCTGTGTGAACTTCCTAAGAAAGGACAGAGCACAGTCACCTGGTGTCACACTTACTTAGCAGAACACTTGCCACTGAACAAGTTTCTTTTGGGGGAAAAATATATGTGGGACTGTGTTAAGCAGCCCATTTTGGTTGAATTACCTTATTAACTGCTCTTGAATCTGTTATCACCCTCCATTTACACGATTTCTTTCTTTCTTTTTTCTTGGTTTTTCGAGACAGGGTTGATCTGTATAGCCTGGCTGTCCTGGAACTCACTCTGTAGACCAGGCTGGCCTCAAACTCAGAAATCTGCCTGCCTCTGCCTCCCAAGTGCTGGGATTAAAGGCTTGAGCCACCACTGGGCAGGAGAAATGGCTCAGCGGTTAAGAGTACTGACTGCTCTTCTGGAGGTCCTGAGTTCAAATCCCAGTAACCACATAGTGGCTCACAACCATCCTCTGCTACCATTTGTGGGGCCGTGGGTGTGGGGGAAAGAGGGAAGTGGGAGAGAACCAGAGTCCCACTAGAGTTCCGGTGCTCTGGGCGGGTGGATGTGGGAGGACTGCCACATGCTCTCCACGCAGCCCCAAGTGGGTGTCTGGCTGTAGGAAGCCACGGACCCCACTGGCGAGTGGTGGACAAGAGGCAGTCCTAGGCACCAGGTTCCCAGACTCTGGCATCTCACCCTGGATACCTTGGAGGAGCTGAGACCAGAATGGGGGCCGGAGAGTGGCACTGGGCCCCAGGGCTGACGGGAGGAGAGGACAGGGGCACTAGATAATTCCCACACGGGCGAGAGTCCTTGGTTAGGTCCGTGGCTGGAGCACAGAATGGCCTTCTGGTGGGAGGTTAGACGCAGCTCGTTAAGAGAAAGCCTATCCCATCATTAAAGTGTTAAAGAATGGCGGGCCATGATGATCAGAAATAGTGTATAGTTTTAGAGCTTTATTGTAGAAAGGCAGGGGAGAAAGAGAGAAAGTAGGAGAGAGAGACCAGCCATGACCATGTGGAGAGAGGGGGCAAGGGAAAGAGAGGAGGGCTAGAGAGTAAGAAAGGTGAGGGCTTAAAGAGAGCGAGGAGGGGCCAAGCAGCCACTCTTATAGTTGCCTGGGCTATCTTACTGTTGCCAGGTAACTGTGGGGAGGAGCATACCTGCTATAGTCAGGCAACTGTGGAGATGGAGTCTTAAAAAGAGCGAGGAGGGGCCAAGCAACCCCTCTTATAGTGGGCTGGGCTATCTTACTGTTGCCAGGTAACTGTGGGGAGGAGCATACCTGCTATAGTCAGGAAACTGTGGGGGTGGAGTCTTTAAAAAAGCGAGGAGGGGCCAAGCAACCCCTCTTATAGTGGGCTGGGCTATCTTACTGTTGCCAGGTAACTGTGGGGAGGAGCATACCTGCTATAGTCAGGTAACTGTGCAGGTGGTGTCTAGCCAGAATGCCCGAAGCTTGGGACACCATCTGCATGACTGATAGTCACAGAATTATGGACAGGCACCTGATTCTGGGAACGTGGCTCGCCTTTCTGTCCCTTGTAGATTTCTCTACTGGGTCACTGGAGCAAGCCCTATTCAACCAAAATTGGCTGCTTATCACAGTCCCACAAATATACACTACCAAATGGGACCTTTTCCTTCATAATCTCCCAGAATTAATTACTCAAGTGTTACAGTTTGCTATGTACTGTTTGGCAGAGAGACAACTCCTACCTGCACTTTAAAGCTCTTCATATAAGTTTCTTGGGCCTTTTATTCATTCTCCTAGATGTTGCAGTTTTTAACCTTGGAATAATATATTATATAGGTTACTCAGCTATCCTCAGCGATGACAAGTGTGGCAGTTAGGGAAACTGATCCCTCTTCACTGTCTGTGTACTAGTTCTGCCTCTCTCTCTCAGTCTCTGCTGTCTCTCCCCAACCCCCATCTTCCTCTTTCTTTCCATCATGGTGTACACATATTGGAGATTTTCTTTCCAACATTTCAAAAGACTTTCTCCAATTAAACCATACCAGGAATTATTTTCTGGAAATAAATTATTTAAAAAACCCTGACTTGCCCAGTCTTTAACTCAAGCACAGACATTAATATGTACATGATTTTTCAATACAAATACTTATTGCATATCACTAAAAAAAGTGGAACCATCTTCATGAAAGAGAAAATGAGGCCCCCTGAGTGTCACTCTGTTTGCATATTAGCACGAAGCCAGGTCTCTGCCAAGTTGCTCTGACTGACTGCTACAGATGCTCTTTCTCAAGTATTCTGAGTCAGATCTTTAGTGCAAGTCTTCAGGGACAAACAATAGCACCTGTCCCTCGCAAGCTATCAGGCGAGACTTAGCCCATTCATGTATCTTTAATGAAGCTCGGGGGCAGATGGCAAGAAATGGCATCGTCAACAACTTAGCACAGGGAAAACAAAGGCATGAGTCTTGACACAGCAATGCTATTTCACAAATTTGGAAGGGAGCGGACCCAAGTGTTTCACATGCATCTGCTGCTGTCTTCCTTCCTGAATGATGCGTGGAACACCCCACCAATTAAAATTTCTAGGCATACAGCCTGTATGATGGAGAATGTGTTCTCTACTCTCTCTAAAGAAGGGAAATGTGTCGGTCAGGGGTTGCAGAAGTGTAGGACAGGGACACAGTAGTACTTGAGAGTCGTTTGTTCCTTCCAGCATGCACTAAGCTTGACCTGAGACGAGATCCTTCTTTCTTGTTAACTCACTAGATACCCTGCCAATTAGTGCTTTTTTTCCACAGCAGTAGAAATAATGACGTTTTCATGCTGAGATTTATTTTGGCCACATCAAGCTTTATTCTCTGCATTTATAAAGTCATTTCTTTCTCTTTATCTATAGAATAATTAAAGAATATCTCAATATATACAAGGAAAGTTACAATTTCAAGAAAGAGAAATGCCATCTAAAATCTTGATATAGCCACATGACAAGACATGTGGAGACTGGTTACTCTTTGATGGAGTGTGGGAAATTTGATTGCTTTTAGTTTTCAGTAAAATACTTTGGGAAGCTGCCGTCTTCCATATGACTACCCTTCCTCACATGCCACCAAATGGGTGAGTGGGACAGAAGTCAGGATCACATTTTTCAGAACACAGAATTTTATTTGTTTCCATAATGCTTCATCAGCCCTAGTCACTGGCACTCAGAGCAGTTACCTTAGTTCACAGCCCGCAGGAGAAGAAAATACTTTGTCTGCTCTATGGTTCTTGTATAGCCACCAAGCCCTCTTTCCCAATCTTTATTGCTTGCTTTCCCTTTCCTTCCCGTGTTCATCCAACAGTCTGTTAGTGAGCACAGGAAGAGCCTGCTGGGGAGAAGACTGTAGAAGGTGATACAAGTACCAATAGGCTTTATTAACCTTGCTAATTTTTAAGACAATATTTTCAACACACTGGGCAGCTCTGAGTAAGTGGTAGAGATACAAATGTGAGTCCCTTTGTGCTATTATGGTGTAAATTCTAGCATCTTCCCAACTGAAGGACACTGGATAAAGGCTGCCTATACTCTCACTGTATTGTTTACTACAACTGAGTGGAAATCTACAACTTTGCCTCAAAGAACTGCATTCCCAATGCCATTTAGATCTGCTTTGAAAAACCCGACTTCATGCTTAATATAGCATGACAATTTGTAGTAGAACCTTATCCCTGACAAGTACAAACTTTGATCTTGATCTGACCTTGGATCCTGTACATGCTACATTTTTATTTGATGAAGTTATTCTAGCAAGTTATTTTAGTGTTGTCCAGCTTTGGCTTTCTCATTCAGTGAGTAAGAATAAAATTGAGTGCCTCATGGGCTTGTAAGGATTAAATGAGAGAGGGTAAACACATCACCTTTTCAATGGGAGGTATAAGGGGAACAATGGAAGATATTGGCCATCATCACCTCTCTTTAACTAAAACTCAAAAAGGAAATGTCCTGTCTGCACTCAGCCTTCAGTCTAAGCAGTGGTTGTCTATGCTGGCTTTAATAGGACACTTTGCTTCACTACATCCTTGCTTTACTCATAATAAAAGAAGGACAAAGTGCTGGGGATCTAACCTGGTAGTAGAGCTCTTGCTCACATGCACAAAGGGGATTTGATTCCCATTGCTTGGAATAAGACATTAAAGGCAATTTTATTGCTTGGAGCTAAATGATTATAGCTAATGAATGTATTGTAATCAGTGATCAGAATTAGTGACAGTAAATGCCATGAACAATAAGTTCTGGATAACAATGAGAGAAAGGAGGAAACTATTTAAAATTTGACAGTGCTCCCATTATCCAAACCCTAGAACTGTCTCCAAGAATATGGTCCTGACGTGCAAATTACTATCAGCTGGAAACCTCTAGGTCCCTTGGCTAAAACTGATCTCTCTTTTTACTACTACTGAAATCACCATGTAATAACAAACAACTGTGTAGAGTTATTGGCAGTTCTGGACTCTAGGTCCAGCTGTCAGAGGCAGTGTAACCCTAGCCTTGTATCTTATATGATCACTGTTAGTCTGTTTCCTTGTGTGTACAATTTAAGAATTGGACTAAAGTGAGGATTCTCAAGGAATTGTCCCTGGCCAGCAGTACTAGCATTTCTTGGGAGCTGCTTAGAAATTTCCATGCTCCAGCTTCACCTCCAGTACAGATTCCAAGTTCATGAGGGTAGGGCAGAGCCTTGTCAGTTTTAAAAAACACTTGTTTGTGTGAATGTACATCAAAGCATCACCACTCTCCCTGAAATGTTGGTTTACATATTTGGTTCACCTCAGAGCATTGATCGGACTCAGAAGACATGCTATGGACCTGAAGAATTTGCTCTGTGAAAATGCTGCTGATGCTGTTGGTCAGACCTTATCTTGACACCTGTTACTGATGCTATTGGCCAGACCTATGTCTTGACATTTGCTGCTGATGCTGTTGTCCAGCCTAGATCTTCTCGGAGCTCTAGTCCTGGCTCTGTTAGTTAGCACTGCTGCTCTCGTGCTGTCTCTATCCCGACTTCTTGACTGAAACAGCCTCCTGGATAATAGTTACCAGTAAGGGGTTTGGTGTTTTTAACCTTGAAGAGCATGACAGAAAGGAATGACCCCAAATTCTAACTGCATATGTTAATGCAAAACACCTACAATTATGTTATTTAGCATGCAAAAACAACCCCAGGGACTGGAGAGATGGCTCAGTGGATAAAGCATGTGATGTGCAAATGTGAGAATCTGAGATAAAATTTGAAGAACTCAGGTAAAGCCAGGTGTAGTAGCATACATCTGTCATTCAGTACTCCTAGGAGGAGAAGGGAGGCAGAGACAGGAGCATCTCTGAAGCTTGCAGGTCAGCTAGCCTGGCATTTACAGTCATCAACAGCAAAGAAAGTCTTAAACAAGTTGAGCAGTGAAGGCCAACCAGTACCCAAGGTTGTCCTCTGACCTCCACAGGTACACTCCACAGACATATATGTGTTCATGCACATGAACACACAGAGTCACACTACCCACACCATATACACAATAAATAAAAACAAACACAGCCATTTTACTTAGATGAGAGTGGTAATTTCAGATGGACAATCACACTCAACTTCTCCCTGTGTTGTTTGCTCACCTGATGGAAAATTAAATTTCTAAGATGCTGATTAACAAGGGACACTAGAAGCCACCATGCTTCATCTCCAGGCAATCCCTGTAATTAGTCCCACTTCTTCCTTTTCATGTTTTTCTAGAAACTTGGTACTGGATTACACAGGCATAGCTTATCTTTACTACTTTGTGGGTTCTTCTTTCTTCCATCCTTTCCCCCCACCCTTCCAGTCCAGTAAAACTAGATAAGGGAGAGAGGGAAAAAAGGATAAAGAGGAAAGAGATCCCTGAATAAAGTCAAGGGTCAGAAAATGGGGTGATATTATCCTTGGACTACTTTCTGCTCATTAGGGACGTTGAGTTCCTTGGGGGATGTTTGATATTCACCATTAGTTTATCTAATTTCTTCTTGTTGTTTTCTTCTTTGCACATGACTACTTAACAAACCATGACCAACAAACAGCCAACAACCAACTAACAACAATACGCCATGCCCCCTGAGGCCCCAGCATGTACACACCCTCTGAAAAATGCCTAGAATCTCAAATACCACACAATCTCAGAAAATATCTGCAGCTGGAAAAATCACACCTCTGCTAGAGCACAAGGCAAATCATAGACAGCTGCCATGGACAATCTGGAGCAGCCCTGTATCCCATGTCTGAGATTAAAACAAAAATGTATTTTTATATTTCTGTGTTTTTTAAAGAAACCAAAATTTCAAAATTGTTACTATACACAGGTGAAGCACAGTGTCTGCCAAATGCTGACAAGTGTCAGCTGTCTCAACTGAATGGTCCAGTTAGCTCGCGGTTTTCTTCTCGAAGTAGAGTTATGGATAAGATCTACTGTCTTCTGTTTAACCATAATTTGATATTTTCCTGTTACCAAACATAAAAAAAAAACCAAAGAGCTAATGTTGACTACAATACAATACAAGTGTTATGTTAGGGAATGTGCTCAGGCTTGAGCTTGGTTCTCCTTTCCTCACGGTGACTGCCGGGCACCTAGTCAGTGTTTGCAAGTGTTAACTGACAGGATCAGGAGAGTTAAGTTTTTGAAGAGCACATGGCTCAGGAAGTACAGGGGACAGACACTTGGGCTTGTTCACTAATGGAGACTCTGCCAGTTTTCAGTAAATACATGAAAGGAATGACTACAGTCACACGATGTTCTTTTAAAAGTGTTTTTGTTAATTCTTCCAACACAGTGCGTTTTTATCATGTTCACGCTTGCTCTCTTCTATCCCTACTTCTCTACATCCTCTTCATGGCTTCTTTTCCTTTTTAAAAAGATAATCCATTTACTTCTATTTTATTTATATGAACATATGTATGTGTACCACATGCATGCCTGGTGCCCATTAAGGCTAGAAAAGGGCATTGGGTCCCCCTGGAACTGTAGAAACAGATCACTGTTGCAAGACATTATAATGTGGGTGCTGGGCACGAACAGTTGTCCTCCACAGGAGCAGCAAGTGCTCATAGCTGCTGAACTGTCTCTCCAACCTCCATCCACCCCATCACTTTTTAAAGACTCATTTAATACAATGTTAATGCCCATATTCTCCTGGTTGTGGGACCATCAAACAGACTATGGCCAACCTCTGGGGAGTGGTCACATCCTTTAAAATAACTTACTCCCTGTACCTCAGAAGCCATCAGCTGTCCACAGCTCCTCAGTTAGAGGTGGGAGCTCATGAGCTCCTTCCCCTGCCATGTTAGAATGTTTACATGGTTCACCTTGGGTAACAGCCATAGTTGTAGTGAATACAGTGACCCTGTCACATCCTGAAGACACTTTTTTTTCTCATCCTCTCTGATCTCTACCTCTTAGAATCTTTCTGCTCCTTCTTCCGTGATGGTCCCTGAGCTTGGTGAGGTAGAGTGATGTCAATGTTCCATTTGTGGCTCTCTGTTGACACTGTCTTCTTAATGATAGCTTTTTAGTAATCATAGAATCACAAAGTTGGAATGGCTCCATGTGTTTTATATATATATATATATATATATATATATATATATACACACATATATATATATATACATACATATATATATATACATACATATATATGTATATATATATATTCACACACACACACACACCACACACACACATGCATACACAATTTATGTAGAAGTATACAGTACCTCTAGGGAAAGGGCAGGTACTGCTCCATCTCAGAGCCACTATTGGATAAATCCATCTTTGTACAAAGCTTTCCTAAAAGCCCTTTCTCTTGAGATTTATTCTGTCCCTATAATTGTTCAGTCTCAGCACCATCTTTTATATGTGGCACATAGCATCTTATCCTTTCTCTCTCTCTTAAGCTGAGTAGCAGTGATTTCTTTAGCTGCTTCTCAAACCCCTAAGACATAGTAGCAGCTTATTTCATTGTTACATGAAAAAAGGAAGGGAGGAAGGGAGGAAGGAAGGAAGGAAGGAAGACAGACACACACAAAGAGAGAGAGAGAGAGAGAGAGAGAGAGAGAGAGAGAGAGAGAGAGAACAAACAACATGCAGACCCTCACTCTTCTGTGTTGCCTCCTCTTCAGGGTAAGGCATTTATATGGTGCTCTAGGCCCATGCTAGGACCACATTTTCTGTAGGGATGTGAAGGGATGTCCTTTGACGAGTAGTCACTCATAAAGACATTGTGTTTTGTTTTCTGGTATAGAATTTCCCACTTTCATCTTGGACATCTCACATTTGTACAGGGTCATAGCAAACTGGGGTTGAACAGCAAACCTGGTATTTTTCCTCCAGGCTAAAGGTGAGGCACGGGCACTAGAGGTTCAGCTCCAATTTAACCAGGCAAAGTTGGTTCTCTCATGTACAAAGCTTGGGCTTACCTCAGCTAAAATAGAAGAAATAGCTGCTCAAAGCTACTTTCTTTCACGCCCCACTGGCAAGGTAGTAATTGCACAAAGACCTTTTTATTATAACTTGATTTTCCTGAGAAATGAATTCAGAAAAAAAATACTGTAAAGTGTTTATTTTTTGCTTGCCCTTTATTAACCCACATCTTAGGGCATTCCCCCGAGAAAGACTGCTGGCAAATGGAACCTCTCAGACCCACACAGAAGCATTTACACAGTGTCCCTGGCTGTGAAGGGACAGAGACAGGAGAAAGTAAGCTGGTACCATTTAGACAGGGGCATCAGCTCATATATGGGATTTCATCTAAAGAAAAGATTTAGGAATTTAGAGGATGCATTTGGAGTTTGTAGAACTGCTGGAACACATTTCTATCTTAATGTTTAGTTAAGTGTATAATGTAGTCATTTTGTGTCACCGAAAGCCTTAGATCTGTCTAAACCAAAAGACTGTGCCTTTTGACGCATCTCTGTTCTGATCTTTAAATGAAGAAAGTCCCGTGGCTCCGCCTATGGACTCAGGCCTTAAAGGCCAGGACAAAGCTTCCCTGCTCTGCTCTGCTGGAACCAGGGCAGCTTGCTAGAGAAAAGAAGGGAGGTAGGAAATTAAAATGTGATTTTCAGGAGCATGATTCTGTCATAGCTCTGATTTCCTTTATATAGAGCACAAATACTGATGTAGACTGAATGTTTTTCTCTTTTGCATTTTTGTGGTCTTTGATACGTTTATTGAGGTCAAATGAAATCTGATATAGTAGGATTTATTATGAGTTGCTCAGTGGATACAACTCCATAATTACTGAGCTACATGGCAGTGCATAAAGCTGACAAGCAATTTATATGTTACAGCGAGGTGTGTATGGCAAAGGATATTAGTTTAATTGGGCGCCAAGATATAGTAGCCTTAAATCTGAAGCGCTGTGTGTTTAATATAATGCAGTGAGGCTTTGGAAGAAGCTCATGGATGAGGGAGACACACAGCTTCTGGAATATATAACAATTAGACATTACTTTCTGGCCACGGATGCTAAATACTGTTTTCACAGTGAAGCTTAGAATGTAGTGCAGGGGAAAGGGCAGAACCTCTCACCTACAGGGTGAGAGGAAAGCAGAGCATTTAGTTTTCCTGCTCTTTCTTTCACAAAAGAAGTCTAGAAAAACAAGTCAAGAGAGAAGAAGGCCACTGACCACCTTGAGATGAAAGCAGGGATGTGGTCAGTCTCTGGTAAGACGGTGGTCTGCTCACGGCAGGCAGCTAAGGAGACCAGTTAGGTGGAGTTTGCCTGAGTGTTCTCAGCTTCAGCTCTGCAAAGAGGTTTGAAGTGGGCGGCTGTGTGGGCAGCAGAGCAGCTCCAGCAATGGGAGACAAGTGCTTCTTGGTAACATCTGCTCCCTGTCTGATCACAGGCTCTCTTCTGTTTAGCAGGTTCAGGGGCACATGCCTCCGCTCATGATCCCAATTTTTCCACATGACCAGCGGACCTTGGCAGCAGCTGCTGCTGCCCAACAGGGATTCCTCTTCCCCCCTGGAATAACATACAAGCCAGGTAAGTGGAGAGCCGCGGGTACAATTTTTGGAAATGCTCGGGCCCACATGTTTTTGCTTAGTAGTCACAACAAACACAGGCACAGACAAGGGAGCTATGGATAAAAACACCATAAAAGCCTATTTCAAAGTAAAACCAGAGCTGGGGGGGCATTGTCATAACTAATCGGTCTCTAGAACTTTTACTTCTCTCTTTTCTCATTAGAGTTTATTTCGAACTCACATATAAAAGTCCCACATGGTTCTCACTCCATTACCCTTAACCATTTTTGGTTGTCCACAGGTCTTTTGCCCATCTTGAGCTTTCACACTGGGAAACTGGTCATGCTGCCTTTGGGTTCTGTTTACGTTTTTTTTTTCCTTTTCTTTTCTTTTATTCTTTTTTCTTTCTTTTCTTTCTTTCCTTTTCTTTTTTTTTTTTTTTTTTTCCTTTTTTGGAAAATGTCCTTTGGGAAAAAAAGTTAAAACTGCTGATTTAATTATTTCACCACTGATGGGTAAAGTTCTTTTTTATTTTGGTCTAAATAATGAAGCATTCAGTAATAGTCTTCATTCATCCTTGAACTCAAAAAAAAAAAAAATCAGGTCATATAACCTTGTAGTGAAATGTGCTTTGAGATGATTTAGCAAATGCTATGATTTTTCTTTTTTCCTCTGAGTTTCCTGGACTCCTGGGGAATTCAATTAGGGGCATAATGGTTTGAAGTTCTTTCAGAGCCTCCTTGTAAACATGGCTTTAAATGTTTAAAGATAGGTTGCCAAAGGAATCCAACGTAAGAAAATAGCCAAGTACACAGAAGCCAACCTCGATTTCATTTGTGCGTTCTTTGTAAGTGACCCCAGCTCAGAGGTAGTGACCTTGTTTTGCTCATTAATAATTCCTGTGTCAAGTTCCTTTTAACATATTAGCCTGATTATATGAACTACCTAGTCAGGGTACAGCCAATCTGAGGGCAGCAGTTCCTTTATATGTGTGGCTTAGAACATGAACAAAGGCATTTTAATATGCTTAAGCCACAGATATAAACCACCTCACTGAGATTCTAAGGAAACTGATGAAACAGCCCAAAAGCAAACTTACAATTAAAACGGCTTCTGACCATAGATGCCTCTCTGTGTTTGGTAGGGAACTCAATTTCCTATGAGAGAAGGAATCTGGGGGAGACTCAGATGATCCAGGGATACTGATTCTAAGGATGGGTCCCTCTGAGGGCTGATTAAAAAGTCTTCAGACACAAACGAGTCAAGGGTGAGCATTCTGGTTTCAAAAAAGAAAGTATTCTGAAAGTGGAAGTAGTTGGTGTCAAGATGACATTGAAAAGTTCTGGCTTTTAAAACACTATATATCATTTTTTTCTTCATTGGTAAATCTATGCAAATATTCTAAAATCTGAGGTAGTTCTGGTTTCCACATTTTAGACTAAGGGTCCTGGATCTTTATTCCCATGAGGTTTCTAGAAGTCACCCCTCTCTATAGAGTTGGTCTTTACATTCAGTATAAGAGAACATGTGTTCATCAGTGTTCACACTCTGACCTAGTTCTTTATGGTAGCTCCATTTTGAACATTGATTTAAACTAAGCTGGCTGTTTGATCTTGATGCTGAGCTGGCACCAGAATTCAGTAATAGTCTTCATTCATCTGACCCAGTCTTGGGAACCTTGCAGTAAACCATACACAAATGTTATCTGTTGGTTGAGTATTTTTTTTTTTTTTTTCCATTTTTTATTAGGTATTTTGCTCATTTACATTTGCAATGCTATACCAAAAGTCCCCCATAGCCACCCACCCCCTCTCCCCTACCCACCCACTCCCCTTTTATGGCCCTGGCGTTCCCCTGTACTGGGGCATATAAAGTTTGCGTGTCCAATGGGCCTCTCTTTCCAGTGATGGCCGACTAGGCCATCTTTTGATGCATATGCAGCTAGAGTCAAGAGCTCCGGGATACTGGTTAGTTCATAATGTTGTTCCACCTATAGGGTTGCAGATCCCTTTAGCTTCTTTGGTACTTTCTCTAGCTCCTTCATTGGGGGCCATGTGATCCATCCAATAGCCGACTGTGAGCATCCACTTCTATGTTTGCTAGGCCCAGGCATACTCTGACAAGAGACAGCTATATCAGGGTCCTTTCAGCATAATCTTGCTAGTGTATGCAATGGTGTCAGCATTTGGAAGCTGATTATGGGATGGATCCCCGGATATGGTAGTGTCTACATGGTCCATCCTTTTATCTCAACTCCAAACTTTGTCTCTGTAACTCCTTCCAAGGGTGTTTTGCTCCCACTTCTAAGGAGGGGCATAGTGTTCACACTTCAGTCTTCATTTTTCTTGAGTTTCATGTGTTTAGGAAATTGTATCTTATATCTTGGGTATCTTAGGTTTTGGGCTAATATCCACTTATCAGTGAGTACATATTGTGTGAGTTCCTTTGTGAATGTGTTACCTCACTCAGGATGATGCCCTCCAGGTCCATCCATTTGGCCAGGAATTTCATAAATTCATTCTTTTTAATAGCTGAGTAGTACTCCATTGTGTAGATGTACCACATCTTCTGTATCCATTCCTCTGTTGAGGGGCATCTGGGTTCCTTCCAGCTTCTGGCTATTATAAATAAGGCTGCTATGAACATAGTGGAGCATGTGTCCTTCTTACCAGTTGGGGCATCTTCTGGATATATGCCCAGGAGAGGTATTGCTGGATCCTCCGGTAGTACTATATCCAGTTTTCTGAGGAACCGCCAGACTGATCTCCAGAGTGGTTGTACAAGCCTGCAATCCCACCAACAATGGAGGAGTGTTCCTCTTTCTCCACATCCACGCCAGCATCTGCTGTCACCTGAATTTTTGATCTTAGCCATTCTGACTGGTGTGAGGTGGAATCTCAGGGTTGTTTTGATTTGCATTTCCCTGATGATTAAGGATGTTGAGCATTTTTTCAGGTGCTTCTCTGCCATTCGGTATTCCTCAGGTGAGAATTCTTTGTTCAGTTCTGAGCCCCATTTTTTAATGGGGTTATTTGATTTTCTGAAGTCCACCTTCTTGAGTTCTTTATATATGTTGGATATTAGTCCCCTATCTGATTTAGGATAGGTAAAGATCCTTTCCCAATCTGTTGGTGGTCTTTTTGTCCTATTGACGGTGTCTTTTGCCTTGCAGAAACTTTGGAGTTTCATTAGGTCCCATTTGTCAATTCTCGATCTTACAGAGCAAGCCATTGCTGTTCTGTTCAGGAATCTTTCCCCTGTACCCATATCTTCAAGGCTTTTCCCCACTTTCTCCTCTATAAGTTTCAGTGTCTCTGGTTTTATGTGAAGTTCCTTGATCCACTTAGATTTGACCTTAGTGCAAGGAGATAAGTATGGATCGATTCGCATTCTTCTACATGATAACAACCAGTTGTGCCAGCACCAATTGTTGAAAATGCTGTCTTTCTTCCACTGGATGGTTTTAGCTCCCTTGTCGAAGATCAAGTGACCATAGGTGTGTGGGTTCATTTCTGGGTCTTCAATTCTATTCCATTGGTCTACTTGTCTGTCTCTATACCAGTACCATGCAGTTTTTATCACAATTGCCCTGTAGTAAAGCTTTAGGTCAGGCATGGTGATTCCACCAGAGGTTCTTTTATCCTTGAGAAGAGTTTTTGCTATCCTAGGTTTTTTGTTATTCCAGATGAATTTGCAAATTGCTCCTTCTAATTCGTTGAAGAATTGAGTTGGAATTTTGATGGGGATTGCATTGAATCTGTAAATTGCTTTTGGCAAGATAGCCATTTTTACAATGTTAATCCTGCCAATCCATGAGCATGGGAGATCTTTCCATCTTCTGAGATCTTCTTTAATTTCTTTCTTCAGAGACTTGAAGTTTTTATCATACAGATCTTTTACTTCCTTAGTTAGAGTCACGCCGAGATATTTTATATTATTTGTGACTATTGAGAACGGTGTTGTTTCCCTAATTTCTTTCTCAGCCTGTTTATTCTTTGTGTAGAGAAAGGCCATTGACTTGTTTGAGTTAATTTTATATCCAGCTACTTCACCAAAGCTGTTTATCAGGTTTAGGAGTTCTCTGGTGGAATTTTTAGGGTCACTTATATATACTATCATATCATCTGCAAAAAGTGATATTTTGACTTCCTCTTTTCCAATTTGTATCCCCTTGATCTCCTTTTGTTGTCGAATTGCTCTGGCTAATACTTCAAGTACTATGTTGAAAAGGTAGGGAGAAAGTGGGCAGCCTTGTCTAGTCCCTGATTTTAGTGGGATTGCTTCCAGCTTCTCTCCATTTACTTTGATGTTGGCTACTGGTTTGCTGTAGATTGCTTTTATTATGTTTAGGTATGGGCCTTGAATTCCTGATCTTTCCAAAACTTTTATCATGAATGGGTGTTGGATCTTGTCAAATGCTTTTTCTGCATCTAACGAGATGATCATGTGGTTTTTGTCTTTGAGTTTGTTTATATAATGGATTACATTGATGGATTTTCGTATATTAAACCATCCCTGCATCCCTGGAATAAAACCTACTTGGTCAGGATGGATGATTTCTTTAATGTGTTCTTGGATTCGGTTAGCGAGAATTTTATTAAGGATTTTTGCATCGATATTCATAAGAGAAATTGGTCTGAAGTTCTCTATCTTTGTTGGATCTTTCTGTGGTTTAGGTATCAGAGTAATAGTGGCTTCATAAAATGAGTTGGGTAGAGTACCTTCTACTTCTATCTTGTGAAATAGTTTGTGCAGAACTGGAATTAGATCTTCTTTGAAGGTCTGATAGAACTCTGCACTAAACCCATCTGGTCCTGGGCTTTTTTTGGTTGGGAGACTATTAATAACTGCTTCTATTTCTTTAGGGGATATGGGACTGTTTAGAAGGTCAACTTGATCCTGATTCAACTTTGGTACCTGGTATCTGTCCAGAAATTTGTCCATTTCGTCCAGGTTTTCCAGTTTTGTTGAGTATAAGCTTTTGTAGAAGGATCTGATGGTGTTTTGGATTTCTTCAGGATCTGTTGTTATGTCTCCCTTTTCATTTCTGATTTTGTTGATTAGGATTTTGTCCCTTTGCCCTCTAGTGAGTCTAGCTAAGGGTTTATCTATCTTGTTGATTTTCTCAAAGAACCAACTCCTCGTTTGGTTAATTCTTTGAATAGTTCTTCTTGTTTCCACTTGGTTAATTTCACCCCTGAGTTTGATTATTTCCTGCCGTCTACTCCTCTTGGGTGAATTTGCTTCCTTTTTTTCTAGAGCTTTTAGATGTGTTGTCAAGCTGCTAGTATGTGCTCTCTCCCGTTTCTTCTTGGAGGTACTCAGAGCTATGAGTTTCCCTCTTAGAAATGCTTTCATTGTGTCCCAAAGGTTTGGGTACGTTGTGGCTTCATTTTCATTAAACTCTAAAAAGTCTTTAATTTCTTTCTTTATTCCTTCCTTGACCAAGGTATCATTGAGAAGAGTGTTGTTCAGTTTCCACGTGAATGTTGGCTTTCCATTCTTAATGTTGTTATTGAAGATCAGTCTTAGGCCATGGTGGTCTGATAGGATACATGGGACAATTTCAATCTTTTTGTATCTGTTGAGGCTTATTTTGTGACCGATTATATGGTCAATTTTGGAGCAGGTCCCGTGAGGTGCTGAGAAGAAGGTATATCCTTTTGTTTTAGGATTAAATATTCTGTAGATATCTGTCAGGTCCATTTGTTTCATAACTTCTGTTAGTTTCACTGTGTCCCTGTTTAGTTTCTGTTTCCACGATCTGTCCATTGATGAAAGTGGTGTGTTGAGGTCTCCCACTATTATTGTGTGAGGTGCAATGTGTGCTTTGAGCTTTACTAAAGTGTCTTTAATGAATGTGGCTGCCCTTGCATTTGGAGCGTAGATATTCAGAATTGAGAGTTCCTCTTGGAGGATTTTACCTTTGATGAGTATGAAGTGTCCCTCCTTGTCTTTTTTGATAACTTTGGGTTGGAAGTCGATTTTATCCGATATTAGAATGGCTACTCCAGCCTGTTTCTTCAGACCATTTGCTTGGAAAATTGTTTTCCAGCCTTTCACTCTGAGGTAGTGTCTGTCTTTTTCCCTGAGATGGGTTTCCTGTAAGCAGCAGAATGTTGGGTCCTGTTTGTGTAGCCAGTCTGTTAGTCTATGTCTTTTTATTGGGGAATTGAGTCCATTGATATTAAGAGATATTAAGGAAAGGTAATTGTTGCTTCCTGTTATTTTTGTTGTTAAAGTTGGCATTCTGTTCTTGTGGTTGTCTTCTTTTAGGTTTGTTGATGGATTATCTTCTTGTTTTTTCTAGGGCGTGGTTCCCGTCCTTGTATTGTTTTTTTTCTGTTATTATCCTTTGAAGGGCTGGATTCGTGGAGAGATAATGGGTGAATTTAGTTTTGTCGTGGAATACTTTGGTTTCTCCATCTATGGTAATTGAGAGTTTGGCTGGGTATAGTAGCCTGGGCTGGCATTTATGTTCTCTTAGTGTCTGTATAACATCTGACCAGGCTCTTCTGGCTTTCATAGTCTCTGGTGAAAAATCTGGTGTAATTCTGATAGGCTTGCCTTTATATGTTACTTGACCTTTTTCCCTTACTGCTTTTAGTATTCTATCTTTATTTAGTGCATTTGGTGTTCTGATTATTATGTGTCGGGAGGAATTTCTTTTCTGGTCCAGTCTATTTGGAGTTCTGTAGGCTTCTTGTATGTTCATGGGCATCTCTTTCTTTAGATTTGGGAAGTTTTCTTCAATAATTTTGTTGAAGATGTTTGCTGGTCCTTTGAGTTGAAAATCTTCATTCTCATCCACTCCTATTATCCGTAGGTTTGGTCTTCTCATTGTGTCCTGGATTTCCTGGATGTTTTGAGTTAGGATCTTTTTGCATTTTCCATTTTCTTTGATTGTTGTGCCGATGTTCTCTATGGAGTCTTCTGCACCTGAGATTCTCTCTTCCATCTCTTGTATTCTGTTGCTGATGCTGGCATCTATGGTTCCAGATTTCTTTCCTAGGGTTTCTATCTCCAGCGTTGCCTCACTTTGGGTTTTCTTTATTGTGTCTACTTCCCTTTTTAGGTCTAGTATGGTTTTGTTCATTTCCATCACCTGTTTGGATGTGTTTTCCTGTTTTTCTATAAGGACTTCTACCTGTTTGGTTGTGTTTTCCTGTTTTTCTTTAAGGACTTGTAACTCTTTAGCAGTGTTTTCCTGTTTTTCTTTAAGGACTTGTAACTCTTTAGCAGTGTTCTCCTGTATTTCTTTAAGTGAGTTGTTGAATTCCTTCTTTATGTCCTCTACCATCATCATGAGATATGCTTTTAAATCCAGGTCTACCTTTTCAGGTGTGTTAGGGTGTCCTGGATTGGGCGAAGTGGGCGTTCTGGGTTCTGATGATGGTGAGTGGTCCTGGCTTCTGTTAGTAGGATTCTTACGTTTACCTTTCGCCATCTGGCAATCTCTGGAGTTAGTTGTTATAGTTGTCTTTGTTAAAAGATTGTTCCTCTGTTGATTTTGTTACCCTCTATCAGCAGGCGTGGGAGACAAGCTCTCTTCTCTGAGTTTCAGTGGTCAGAGCAGTCTCTGTAGGCAAGCTCTCCTCTCTCAGGGAAGGTGTACAGTTATCTGGTGTTTGGACCTCCTCCTGGCTGAAGGTGAAGGCCCAAAACAGGATCTTTCCCAGAAGCTGTGTTGCTTTGGCCAGGAAGGTGGCCAGTTGTCTGGAGTCGAAGATGTCGCAGCCTCAGAAGCTCTGTGGCTCTTGCCGGGAAGGTGGCTGGTTGTCTGGAGCTGAGGATGGTGCCGCCCCAGAATCTCTGCGACTCTCTCGCCCGTCCCAGAAACGGCTGGCACTCTGTATTCCACACGGTCACCCGTGCAGCCTGCCCTCCGCGGAGTCCCGGAGCCAAGAAGGCTCCCGCCGGCGCCTGTGCCACAAACCTCTCAGGCCAGGCAGACCCCGTGCTCTCACCAGGAAGGTGGCCGGCTGTCTGGAGCTAAAGATGGCGCCGCCCAGAAGCTCTGCGACTCTCTCGCCCGTCCCAGAAACAGCTGGCACTCTGTATTCCACACGGTCACCCGTGCAGCCTGCCCTCCGCGGAGTCCCGGAGCCAAGAAGGCTCCCGCCGGCGCCTGTGCCACAAACCTCTCAGGCCAGGCAGACCCCCGTGCTCTCACCAGGAAGGTGGCCGGCTGTCTGGAGCTGAAGATGGCGCCGCCCAGAAGCTCTGCGACTCTCTCGCCCGTCCCAGAAACAGCTGGCACTCTGTATTCCACACGGTCACCCGTGCAGCCTGCCCTCCGCGGAGTCCCGGAGCCAAGAAGGCTCCCGCCGGCGCCTGTGCCACAAACCTCTCAGGCCAGGCAGACCCCCGTGCTCTCACCAGGAAGGTGGCCGGCTGTCTGGAGCTGAAGATGGCGCCGCCCAGAAGCTCTGCGACTCTCTCGCCCGTCCCAGAAACAGCTGGCACTCTGTATTCCACACGGTCACCCGTGCAGCCTGCCCTCCGCGGAGTCCCGGAGCCAAGAAGGCTCCCGCCGGCGCCTGTGCCACAAACCTCTCAGGCCAGGCAGACCCCGTGCTCTCACCAGGAAGGTGGCCGGCTGTCTGGAGCTAAAGATCGGTTGAGTATTCTTACTACTAGTTCTTTCCCCAGCTCAAAACCACACAGGGGCCTTGTTTTTGCTACTGTAGTTTTCTTATCATCGTGTTATCTAATTTCATTACTGTAATGACATTATTTCTCATAGGGGTAGATATTGCTATATGTTCAGTGAATTAAAGTTGTTTCTCCTCCAAAGGTATTGATGAGGTTGTACCATGTTAGGTGAACAAGTATGGATAGGAACAACTTTGTACAGGATTTAGTGACTCAGAGTTGTGTCTTTGGATAGCAAATCTGTGTTTGGTTAGGCTGGCTAAACCTGTTGAGAGCAGTTTAGTAGGGCTGGATTTGTAGGAAGATTCTCAATTATAGGCAAGCTGTTCTCTCAAGGTATTTTCTATTAACCCCAAACTTATATACCAAAACAATTTAAATTTTAAATCCTTTAGTACTTTGGTTAATCAAATCTTAATTATAGATAAAAAATTATGTTGGCAATGGATTAAAAATATACACGCTTAAGCTATGAGTAGAGAACTTATAGATTTATGCAACTAAACATTGCGACCTTTTTGTCATCACAGAAATTGGGGGAACAGTATTGGGTTGAGTCCGGACAAGCAAATATTTTACTCCAAACTAAATCATGGTCACTTCAATTAAAATGAACATGAGCAGCTACTGTATTTGGAGAGGAGATACATAGTCCTGAAATGGCACGCGTTCATACCTGGGCCCCTAAGTGAGAATCAGAACACGTACCTCTCTGGTTTTTACAAAATAGAACATAAACTCCTCTCTTTTTACTTCCCCCACTCTTCCAAGAACAGCCATATTTTGGTGTTTATGAGCCAAGTAAGCTGATTTACTGGTTGAACAACTGTCCTGACTACCAGAAGTAAGGACCATGGTGGGGTGGCACTCACTGCTTATTGAAGTTGGCCATTTTGGATCCTATGTTAGAGTAGTGTCACAAATATTTAGGGCTCTGAGTTATCACTCCCATCCAGGTGATCTGACCTGCATCTCTGGAAACTGTAGTATGCCAGGTATGGTGCATACCACATGAGATCTCCCACCTCCAGGTAGCTGAGGAGGCACAGTGCCAGGATGCAGTGCAGGACTTTAGGCAGCAGCTCTTAGACTAGCTTCTCTACAAGTAGCTTTACTAACTTCTGATCCTTCCATCTTTATTCTTCTATTAGTCTTATCATTAGAGACATCTTTCTAGATAGGGATCCACTGGGGCCCTGAACATATACGTCTCAGACATTAGCTGGTCTACTTTCTCACATTGTGAGACTGAGATGCAGTGGTCAGGGAGGCAGTAAACACACTTGCTCACGGACACTAGAAATCAAAGCAGGAAGCCTCCTCCACAGTTACTAGTGTGAACTTCAGAACAAGGCTGTGCCTGAAAAACAAAATCATATCTACTCTCCTTTGCATTAGGCAGCTGAACACTGTCACGTGTAGCTGGGAGTTTAAAACTATCATGTGTGACCAGCACCCTTGACTTTCCTCAGATATTCTAAGAACAGGATGTATGCTTGTACCTGGACCTACAGATTCTCCATATTCCATGCTAGTACCTAGAGCTTACTGTACTACTGCCATGCAAGAGAGGCATACACAAGATATACAAATTGGATGTCTGTATCTTTTGCCAGAGTCCGTCTAGTTTTTCTCACACCATTTGCTGAAAAGGCCACCCTCTTCCTTTTAATAGTTGTGGCACCTCCTCAAAAATAAAACAAGTGTATGTGTGAGGGTTTGTCCCTGACATGTCCATTCTGCTGTGCTGGCCAGCCTATCTCTATGTCAGTGCCACATTGTGTTAGCAACTGTTGATTTGTAGTCAATGTTGAGGTGCTAGTCTTCTGCTTTATTCACCTTTTGAAAGATCACTGCAGTTTTGAGGGACCCTTGTAGTTCCACATAAGCCTAAAAATTCATTTCTCCATTTTATAAAAAGGATTAACAGGGATTATTATGTATATTATACATAATTATAACGTAATTATAATGTTTATTATAATGAATATTATATATATAATATTAATATGTATATTTCTCTGAATAGTATTGACATCTTAATAATGTTGTCTTCTTGTCAATACAGATATTTCTTTCTGTGTATTTCTGTATTTCTTATTGATTTAAAAAAATCCACTGACAAATGAAGATTGTATGTATGTATGTGTGTTGATTCATGGCTAGATTTTACAATGCTCAGTCAAGGAAAGCCAGCTATCTTCTCTAGCATTTGTAATTTTTTTAAATGCCAAAACACTTAAAATCCTTTCTTCCTTTCTGAAACATGTAACATTCCATTGTCATGACCCACAATCATGCAGTGCAGTGGGATGTCAGGTCTCAGTTCTCATAACTGTAACTGAGTACCTATTGATGAGACAGTACTCACATCTTCTCCCCTTCAAGTTTCCTCGAATATCTGGCAACTGCTATTCTACCTTCAATTTCTATGGGATCAACTGACTTTAGATTTGCACATATGAGCAGGCACAGGCCATACTTGTCCTTCTGTGCCTTGGTTTATTTCACTTAACACAATGTTGGCCAGTTTCATGCATGTCGTCACAGGCGACATACTTGGTGAAATAGTGTTCCATTGTGTGCATCCCACATTTTTTTCCCCATTTTTAAGTTGGTGGACACTTAGGCAATATTATGCTTTCATTATTTATTTCAACAGTGTTTTATAGTTCTAGGGTGTAACTGTTTCCATCTCTTTGGTTAGATTTATACCCAGGTGTTAAATTCTTTTAGGCGGTATTACAAATGGGCTTTCTTTATTTCCTTTTGGTTTATTTATATCTATTCCTGGCACAAATAACTAAATTGAGCTTTTGTGTGTTAATCCTAATATGTCTCTCTCTGTCTCTGTCTCTCCCTGTCTCTGTATGTGTGTATTCTAAAATAGACCTTTTTAAAAAACTTTTCTTGACAGTTTGTATATTTTTCTATATTCTTCTTGTTTAGTAATATGGGGTGGAGCTTTCAAAACAGTGGAAGGTTTTCTTGTTCTTTCTGTTAGAGGCAAAGCTTTACTGGATTTTGCTGTTAATACAGTGTTAGCTAGGAATCATAACCCTGGTTGTTCTGAGTTTGTTTTCTTGTAGTTCTAGGAGTTATTGTAGAAAGGTTAAGCATGTTTTCTGTATAATTTTGAGATGATCATGCAGGACTCTCTGCTCCCCCCCACCCTTGTTCTATTATTTTAATGCATTTCATTGATTTGCTGAGATGAAACCACCTTATAATTTCTTGGATAAATCCTACTTGTTATGGCAAATACTGCTTTCAATATTCTGTTAGATGGAATTTGCTTGTTTTCTTAAAGAGATTGTGTTTACATTCATAAAGGATATTGATTTTCAGTTTTCTTTTCCTATGACATTCTTATCTGTCATCAAGGTATTTGGGGCCCCGTAGAACAAAGGAGAAACTTCTCTCTCCTCTTTTCTGGAAGAGCACGTGAAGTGGACGTCTTAGCTCAGCATTTGACAGAGTGCTAGGGAATCCTTCTAATGCACTCATTTCTTTATTAGGAGCTTGGATTACTAGTTCAATATCTCTGATTGTTATGGGCCTGTTGAGATTTTCTATTTGCACGTGAGTAGTTAGGCAGTTTTTGTGTTTTCTATTTCTTCTGAGTTGTGTAATTGGCTGGCATACAATGCTTGCAGTTGTTAGCTGATGTTTCTTTTATTGCATACCATTTGTTTGCCAAGATAACCCCGTGTGTGTGAGTAATCTCATTAATTTTTATATCAACCCTAAGATATAAGTGGGAATAAGTGGTATTCTAGTTTATTAAATGAAAAGAATAAACTAAAATTTTTAGTGTTAATTAAGTTTTCTAAGGCTTCATACCTCAAAAATGATGGCATCCGCATTCAGATCGAAAGTTCTCTGAATGGGTAGCTCATGTTCTTGAAACATAGTCTAAATGGATATGATCTTAAGGAACTCTAAATTTTTTATTTAGAAAGTAATTTTTCATGTGGGCTTATCCAAACAACATCTTACAAAGCCAGTCATTGCTGTCTTCCACAATATTTCAGAGTAGAGCTGTGTCACCAACACAGGGACACTGGTTACTTGAACCCACATATCTAGGACAAACGCATCTTCATGGTGCTCCCATCATTTGCCTCTGCTTTTAGTGTGAGTGCTGAGGTCCAGAAAGAAGACATACTCACCTGTCCAAAGCAACCTGTGTTATAAACACCGAGGTTGATTTCCTGTGTCCTCTCATGTTTAGAGATTCTGTCACAGATAAACTGTTGTTAGACATGAACTTTGAGTTGTCATCTGAGTTGATTTCTTATGGAGATGGCTTGTATCTGTTAATCCATACTCACTCACTTAATTGCCCTCATGACAACGCCCTGGTTTTTAGAAGATTGGCCAAGGGCATAAGATGTGGTCACCAAATAATTGAAGGGATAAATACGGTGCATGATTCTTAGGTTTTTAAAACGCATGTAGAATAATCTATGTGATAGTTAAATAAATAAAACTAAGCTAAAAATATTTTCACCTGTAATACTCTTGATGAATAGAAGAGAACATTAGCAGAGAAATGAGAATATGCTGCTATCAACAATTCTAAGTTTTTGTGCCCTAAACAAACTGAAAGTATTGTGTTAGTTTAAAACTGACTAGTTTAAAACAAACTGAAAGTATTGTGTTAGTTTATGTGTGGGGGGGCTTTTGGGATAGCATTGGAAATGTAAGTGAAATAAATACCTAATTAAAAAACATGTCATATTACCTGAAAACCTTTGCAGCAATATAGCAGCACACAGGGATAAGTCTGGACCTCCTCTATCTTCTCAGAGGACCAAGAGATGGTGTTAAAAGAGACACAACAAAGTCTATATTAGAAACGTTTGTATATTGACAAGAACATGCATAGCTCATGAAAGTATGCTCCATAGGTTTGTCAACTTCTAATGATGCCACCATAATAATTTGTGAAGGTATGGATGTGTAAAATATTGCTCTTCTCTGTTGGAGGGCAGAAAATGTGATAGGAGACTTTATTCCCATCTTGGTCAAGTTACTGCAGAAGCGGAGTCCTCACTCCTAGTTCTAATTTCCTTCTTCCCTTTGACCCCTCCCAAGTCTCCAAACGACTTTCACAGTGTATTAATACCTATAATTAACAATCTTAGGATCTATGAATCTCCCAATCTCTTGCCTTTCTACGGAATGTAAATAAGTGGACAGAATTTTGCTCTTGAGACTTTGACTGTGTCTTCCTGATTTTTTTTTGAAAGTAGGATTTATATATGAAATGTACCTAGTAGGAACATTTTGGGAGGTGTCTGGTGTGTTCTAGAGTCTTGAAATAAGTTCTCCTCCTCTAGAGAGTGATTAAGAGCTTGAAGATTTGGCCACATCTGGATGTCTCTGGAAATGGAAGAATTTACTCTCTCTTCTCATCTCTCTCTCAATTGGGATCCTTGGTGAAGAATGGATGCTAGAGGAACATTGACTGTTCTGATGAATGCGCCAGTGTCAGCCACATTCACCTGGGTCTCAATTCTGTTTAGTGTGTGCTCTGCAATGATAGCTAGACCATCAGAAGATGGGCTTATAGGATGGCCCTTGCTTCTTTTATTGGTGTTTGTGGACTGACTGCTTAGACTTGAGGTAAAAAAGGCCAGATTACAGTCATGCCTAAGCGAACCTGTTTCAACAGGCTGCCTCTTCCTTTGTACAAATTTAAAAAGAATGGTCCTCATGCAAACATTTCACATCCAGAGACAAATTTGAAAAAAATTGCTGCAACATGTTGGCTGATTCCCTGCCAAGTCAGCCACTGCAAACTTTTCTTGATCAACTGTTACTAAAGAAAAGTAGGGTGGGTAAAGGAAATGTGTAACTTTGATATCACAAACTAGACTCACAGTGCCCAAAAATCCCTCTCCCTGGTACATTTTTTTTTCTTCTACAACTAACCGTCATCCCCCTCTCCCGGCTTTGTGCTCCCCCTCCCTTCTAACCATCCTCAGTGATATACTCCATTGCTCTAATAGATTCATTTTGACTTTTAGTACTGATACAATGATGGGTTCTGGAGAAATAGCTTTCTGAAGATCTATTCAGATATGCAGATTCAAACCCCCAGAAAGGTTAAAAATATTTTGAAAATATGCTTGTCAACAGTGGAAAGAAAGCTGTTTGTAGCCAGCAGGTGAGCTGGAGAGTACTACAGGGTGTGGTAGAGACAGTCATAAATTAACTGGCAAGCCAGAAACCATGTAAAAAGCCGACTATTTCACGGCACAGTGGCATGACAGCTATGGAGAAGGAGTGCCCTGGGGAATTCTTTCAGAGTTTGATTTTTTAAAATATGTTTGACATGAAAAATGTTTTAGTACAAATAAAGCCACTGGTATTAAACTTCTAGGGAGGGGGTTGTGGTGTGGAGTTGCATGAATAATGCATGACATTTAAAGAAAGAACAGCTTTAAAATGTTTGGGGAGGAGGTCTGTGCTGATGGGTAGAATGGTTATATTTTCCCTCTATTTTTGAAACATCATTAATTCAGTATCATTTGTGGTTTTTTTAAAGCTGATAAGATAGCCACCAAAAAATTACCATTTGACTTAGATCAAGATATTTTTTCTTCAGATAATTTAGTTTAAATATCAAGAAGATCAGTAGACTTATTTAAGCATAAAGGGATAGTCATTTACTATAAAAATAATTTTGCCAAGTTGTCTTTTTTAAAACGCTCCTAGAGTGGGGCAGATGAAAATCAGCCTCATGGAAGGGGAAAAACCAGATCAGACATTTTGAACATTGCTCCATAGGAGACTGGCACAATGTGGCCTTAGCGAGTGCATTGTAGCGGCACTGCGTTTGCAATCAGAAGCCAATTGTTACTGGACTGTGTACAGGCGCACACTGTGCTCAATGGTCTGATGAGGTATTATGGATATGATGCAAAGAGACCGTGTAGATCAGAAGCTAACAATTTGTTAAAAGTGAAAGCAACTTAACATTTACATTGGGCCAGCTGAGTAGCACTTTACATGGCAAGCAGGGATGAGTTGTAAGAAGCTAGGGGTACCAGACACGCTGTGGGTGTTAGCATCTATGCAGACAGGAAACAAGAGGTTCTCCTGCTTTCTAGTTGACAACCCCAGTGCCTGGAATTCTTCTTGCAATGTCTCTTCATTATTACATTCAGCGTTCAGTGTGGAAAAGTTCATGCAAAACAGCATGATTATTATAAATGTCAAAAATGTGTGGGGGAGCAGCCTATTAAAATATAGCCTAGAGATAGTATATAACACTGACTTTAAATAAGTAGCTGGAGCCAGCATGCTACTACATTAAATCACTGATATTGTGTGATTCACCCACAAATATTAATTTTTAGTTCACTTACCACAATTCCAATATGTCCTTCATCCTTTCCTCTTGGCTGTATGGGTATCTGGCCATGCCTGTGTTCTCAGGTCACAGGAGGTGTTTCAACACAGGTAGGTATTGGCTTGGGCTTGAAGCGCCTTACTGTAAAGCATAAAGAATACTCCCAGTTTTTCAGTGCAGGCAGCCCATGCAGAATGTGAAGTAATTGCATTGTCATCACCAAAATGCTTCAATCAGTGCCTTGTGTGAGTGACTGTCCACCAGGTTTCACTATAGTACCAGTGGTTAAACCAAGACCCAAACTTCCCCCACCAGTAGGGTACCAGCATTTTAGGGTACCAACAGGTAAGATTGGCCATATTAAAGGGGATTTTTTTCTTATCGCTTTATTTTCTATGGAATAAAATTGAGCATTATGGCTTGTCATATCTTTTTTTGTTTGTTTTTTTACTCTAATTCTCCATTTTATTTACCAAGTCCAAACTTTCTGTTTCTCTAAGAGAAAATCCACAGTGTGCTGAGCATCAGCCTGGCTTTAATTTATTTATTTTTTTTACACTTAAAAAAATGATGTATTACAAGATTTGTAGTGGAGCGAACATGCTTGAATTGCACATTTAATTTTTTTCAACATCACATTCATGTTTTGCCAGTTTGCCTACCAGCTATCTGTTAACAAAAAGTTCCAAGGCGGCAGTGCAAGCCTGTGCCCAACTAAGCCTTTTGTTTCTGCAGATGTTTGGGCTTAGGGCAATGTTGTAAAGCTCAGGCGATCCAAGGACCATGTTTATACTTGTCTGCTGCGATTCCCTGTGCATTGTCTAAACCTGTGCGCATTGTTCTTTCCGACAGGTGATAACTACCCCGTACAGTTCATTCCGTCAACAATGGCAGCTGCTGCTGCTTCTGGACTCAGCCCTTTACAGCTTCAGGTAAGTGCCAGGAGGAAAAAGGAGTGTGGGAGAAGGGCCAGTGCTTGAGTGGAAACCTGCAATCCAGCTGTGTTCTAAATAATGGCCTAAATGTTAAATAATTTTTTAAGCATAGTCCAGAGAATTAACACCTTCTGTACTTAACATGCTGAAATGGAAGAGAAAGGTGCCAGTTCCAGCCGGCTTTAAAGGAAATCCGATGTTACAATTTGGTTCTGTGATTCTGTGTGCTCTCTCTTAGCAAATTAAGAGTTTTACATTGTTTAAGGCTAGTTGTTGTTTGAAGGTATTAGCTTTTTTCTTATCCACGTTTCATCTGGGTTTCCATTATACACAGGTATACAGACAGGCTTTTTTTTTCCCATCAGCTTTAGACCAGAGACAATGCTGGGCCTCTTGCTCCTTGGAGCTCAGGGAATAAGGAGTCATTATTCCTGGGTACTTTGATTATTTAGCAAAATATAAACACACTGCTCCCAAGTCTGTAGTGTGACCTTGTTCTTGCCAGGGTTAAAGGTCTAGGCATGGTGCCCAACTCAGTCCTGGATCAGTGTCTCTTGTTTATCAAGGTAATCATGTTTGGAGGCTGACTGAAGAATTATTGCACCGTATGTTCCTCACAGTAAAATGAGGTATTTAAAATAGTTCTGCGCAGCCTTTGCACACTTAACACCCTCGTCAGAGCCATGAATTGACTTTAAATATGAATAGATATCAGTGCTAAAAACAAAAAGAGTCAAACTCTTAGTATTAACATACTTAGAAATACATAAGTTAAGTTTCCATACAGTTCAAAGTTCCTTAAGGGCAGTTTTTATCTGCTCTTCCCTTTTGAACCCAGGGTAGAGCTTCCGGACAGACAGCATTTTCGTGTTGTCATTGCCTGTGCAATTTGAACATAAAGGGAATGTCATTGTCGTATGGAAAGGAAACTACACACACACACACACACACACACCCTATAACACTTTAAACATTTTCAGTTGGGTCAAGAAGAAAAGAATTTTTGCAACACCCGAGAAGTTTTAGTCACAAGCCTCCTCTGGTCAGCATTGAAGCTGTCCCCACTAGAGGCACCTGGGACAGAGACAGCTTGCTAGCAGATGGCCAGCCACTTCTCTCACAGACATTTACCTTCCACACTCCCAACACTGGGCTCCAAGCAGCATAGGAAGATCTAAAAGAAACCCTCCCATTGGTGACCCTACTTTGGTCCTCCTCATCCCACTGTGGAGCTAGCTGTACTGTGGTGCTTTCTGGGTTTAGAGACAGAGGTTCTTTTACCAGTTTCTATAAAACAGAGACCGGGTCTGGGACTACGTGCCGTCCTTTGATGTGGTCTATACCCTGCATTGAATTCCATGTTGTTTCATGAGTTCTGACAGTATGTTTTGTCTTTTTTTTTTCTGAATATGCCATTAAACAGAAGGGTCATGTTTCCCACCCACAAATTAACCCAAGGCTAAAGGGCATAAGTGACCGTTTTGGCAGGAATTTGGACCCCTCTGAACATGGTGGTGGCCACTCTTACAACCACAGACAGATTGAGGTATGAATGCTTCTGTTGGTGCTTCTTTGGGTGGGGCACTGGATGTTTCCAGCATATTTTAGGCCTTTTGAAAAGTGGCAAACAGCCTGAATGCTAAAGCCAATCTCCTGTCTCCTAACCGGAAGGCCTTAAGCTAGGTTCTATTCTGCCTTTTTCTTTCGAGGAGCTTCAAAGCTGTTGTTCCACACTCTTACCCAGTCTCATGTAGTATGTCTTATGCTTAACAAATACTTAAACTTTAAAGATTATTTCTATTTGACCATATTCTTCCCTGTAACCTTGATCAACTATAATTCTGATTCTAGAGTCCTACAGTTAAGGGATAGAGCGGTCCTGAGAGCCCACCACAGCTGTTAAATACTCTGGGCCTTAGGATACTCACTCACAGCTGCTGACTCTGCCTGAGCTGGGTTTCCTGACTTAGTTTTCATAGGCTGAAGTTGGGTGCCTGGGCCTGGCTGAGTCAACAAGTTTCTCAGGTGTTCTTTAAGTATTTAATCACCCAGAAAACCTTTTTCAGTGTTGTGGGAAATTGAAATCATGTCCTTCTGCATGTGTGATCCCTTTAGAACATGAAGGCCTTCTCTGCAATGGGAACCTGGCCCTTCTCTCTGTGGTGTCTGATTTGACTGCATCCCTCTCCGGCATCGATCATTAGTGTCCCTTTCTGGCTCTTTCAGATATGGGAGTGTTGTAATGTAGCTACTAATTAAAAAAAAAGATTAATTTTCATAGGTGAGACCAAGTACCAAACTTTACAATCTAACTTAGATACTTTACCCATTGCACTCCTCTAAAAAACTCTAATTGTATGTTATTCAGCCCTTTGGTCTTATCACTGTAGACAGGCCAGCTGTCCTTGACCTTTGGCATGATCTCCTCTGCCTCTTTTCAGTCCACATACTTGGAAATGATGGTAGATACTGAGGTGGTCATGCCTAAGGAGGAGGACAAGATAAAAGGCCATCTTGAAACAGCCAAAGGAAGAGTTGCAATGCCCTCTGTCACCTCCCTGCTCTTTGATGGGGCAGGAGACTCTGATATGACTAGACACAGACTGGCATGCTATGCCGACTTCTGCATAGCCAGGAAAGCTTTCTTTCAGAGGCCTTTCTGTTGGCTGTAGAAATGCGTCCATGTTCCTGAGCAGTGTGAAAATCAGCTCATTCCAGAAAGTGCTAAAGAAGGGTGTATATAGATGGGGGCATTCTTTCTGTATAATGGTAGGTAGCAAGCTGACCTACTCAGAACACCCAGCCCAAGGAGCTATGATGTGCCTAAGGAGACTGGGAAAGCAGGGGATCTCCGTGCAAGCTCTTTGCCTTTGGTTCTCTGTAGAGATATCGTGTTCTGTCCCTTCCTCTCCCTTCAGCTGGGGTCTACCAAATACTATAATTTACCTCATGCTTCTCTCCTGATCTCTTCCCTCACAGGCACATATGCCTGCTGTATCAAATCTGGCTCCCGGAAACCATAGTGTCATAGCTTCCCAGAGTCACAGTGGTACTGGGGTAGAAGCTAGGCAGATACCACATGTTTGTCACTCTAATTGGGCTCACCCCATCCTATGCAAGAGCTTTTACAGCTTTGTAGTTTAAGTGTATCTGGTCTGAGAGTATCCTGGGTTTTATTTGTACTATGTTCTCTTGCCTGCATTTTAAATTATTGATTTAATTAAAAATTTCATTATAAAGACATATCTTTATTGTGATGAACTCACAAATAAAAATGTCAGATAGCTGGTTTAAGGAACCCATTTCCAAATTCCCCAAATCTCAGTGAACTTCTGTACAGCTATATTGGCCACTTGAGCTTTGATTAGGGTTTTGCACTTACTACAGACCACATTCTTATGCACGTATCCACCCCAAAAAAGAAGAAAACAAAGAGTCAAAACTAGAAAACAACTAGCTCTATAGCCCCTTGCGTAGCTCATTGTCCTTTCTGCCTGCAGCCTGTCTTTCCTTGTTAGCTAATGTTACCCTCCCTTGGTTTCCTTTCTAAATGTTACACTTTATCCACTTTTATAATTGTCTACATGTAGAAGAATATACATCACAGGCTAGATCCGCATCCATGGGAGGACATGCGGCTCGTCCTTTCCATTAAAAAAAGTATTTTTCTGCATGTCAATAAGCCTTTGGAGCTGGTTACACTTGTATGAAAGGCAGGTCTTCCAGATTTTGTGGCCTGAGCACAGCATATTTACTGGAGCATCTTTAAACAGCACAGTAGACACCTGCATCTAAACTGCTGGACAGTAATATGTACAAAAATATTAGGATATTTAGAGAGAAAACTTTATGGTAACTTGCTTTACTGCAGTTAAATCATGGCCTCTTTAAGCTGGGGCTTCGTTCCTCCCTGTGGTAAGTTAATATGTCATGTTTCTGTCAATAATAGGGGTCATGATAAACTGTGACAGTGCCAGGATTTCTTTACAAGGAGAGTGTCCTGGGAGAAGAACTCTACAGCATACTGACCCTTAACCAACACAGTGCTCAGGGCTTGCTCTACCTGTTGATTTCCCTTCAGAAGCTGGCATTTCTATGGTCACATGTCTGCAACCCTAGCAACACTACTCATATTCTAAAGTCTGAAAATTTGCATCAAGGAGAGGAAAGGTATTAAAAATGGGATGACCCTTCTGATATTAGCATATTCTAGCTTTGTCTTTAAATTAAGGAAGACAGGAAAAGCTGTTCTAATCTAAGCTCTGGTCATCTCTGCCTCAGGGGCACAATATCAGCAGACAGGAGGCCAAAGGTGCTATTTTTAGTTAAACAGTTCAGTAGATAGAGCGACAAATACTCATATATCTGAAGACTGAGGTGCTTGAACCATTAATTTTGATAATGTATTTAACCCTGGGAACTATGGGAAACTGCAACTCTAAGGTTACAAAGCTTTTGACCTTTCCAGAACAGAGGGCACTTTCCTCAGTAAACAAGATACTATATTGCTACTCACTCTAGGGCGCTCACCGTATACATTTCTGCACCATTTGCCATTTGCTTTTGGTAGCTATGTTAGCACTGGTCCTTAAGTAAGTCAAAAAGAATGTTCAGGAAAGGGGACCAGAATAATGAGGCAATCATGTAACTATGGCCTTTAAATAGATACAGTTAGATTCTGTCTGAAGATTCACTGTCACAAAACCTGAGTTCTGGATTTCTTTTCTATTTATAGTATATTGGTTCATTTTACCTGATTACTGTCAATGATAGATCCCAGTGTAATTTTGCTTTGTTTTGTTTTTAATTGGGAGCAATGCTGCCTCATAGTTGTAGCTTATATTAAACACAATCTGGTACCATATGCAAAGTGATACACCTGCCTCATGCCTTCTTATTAAATGATGCATGCTTCTCTTCAGCAAATCCAGCAGTTAAATACCACACAGCTTAAGAATTTCTAATTAAAATATCTCCACATGTCAGCATATTGGTAATGTATTATTTTAATCCATTTATTTTGTTTATGAAACAGTGACATATGTTTAGATTGTGAAATATATGATCCTTAAAAATCATTTTATTGAAGAAAATTAATTCCTACAGAACTGTGTGGGTAATGTGTTCACTCACCCAGCCAGCCACTGGCAATGCTGCCAGTCTTAATGTCGAGTCGGCTCTACAGCTTTGTCCATGCGCAGTCTTGAAGGGAGCCTCGTGATTCATTTTCTTATCATTTCTTTTCCTCTTTTTCTTGCTTATGAATTCAAACCTGCCCCTCTACATACACCACTGAACACTTCTGCTACCCCTTTAAAAATACAATAAATGGTGGAACTAGATATTATATAAATGATTCTGAAAGAGAAATCAAAATTAAAACTAGCTAGCTACCTTTTCAAAGTTAGACAGTAATTTGTTTGTCAGTGGGGAGATGTTTGGGTCAGCCCTGAGATAAAGTGACTGTCAGCAGTTATTCCTCCAAGACAAGTAATTTCCCTCAATGCATTGCTGACAGATTGCTCACTTCTCTGAATCACCAGAGGAAACAAACTTAATATTGTCACGGCAGAGTTTCTGTCTTCATTAGCCCCTGAGAAGGATTTGTGAGCATTCAGAGCCACCAAGCTTTAGTTGGAGCAAATTTTAACAGACTGGTTCCTATAGTGGTAGCATGGGGAGTAGCCTAAATGAAGGAATTGGGTGTGCAAATTAAAGACAATATCAATAGAATTAGATTTCCAAATTTGTTGGTTAGTCTGTTTTGCTTAGAGGAAAAGTCTTGCCAAGTTTACAAAGATGGAGGAGCATATTGAAGGCTTTGCTAAAATGAAAAGGAACATATTTTTTTAAAAAAATATTGTCAAATTTATTGCTTCATGTGGAAAGAGAAACTGTTCCCATTTGTGTGGGAGAGAGACTCCCTTGCTATTTTAACTCTGGCTTCATCTGTTGTGTTTAGGGGCTCTCTAGCTGCTAGGACGGTGTCTTTTTTGTGACAATTGTAAACATGCCTCATGTCAGGGATGTGGATGCTGGTGCAGGTTAGCTGTGCTGGATGGCACTGAGAGTTAATACAGAGGTGATCAGAGATGCAGAGCACTACCCACCCCATGGAGGAGAGGGAATTGGTTGATTCTAGGCTTGTCTTGAGGATACCAATCGCGTGGCTGCATTTTAAGGAGAAATGCTTGCCTTGTATTAATCAGCCTTCACAAACCCACTCCTCAGCTTCTTTTCTTGACTTTCAAGGGGTATGAGACTTGATAGAACTGCAGCAGCTGGATCCCATGTGCCCTGAGCTAATGGGATGGAGCCCTAAGCTCCGCTCCCTGCCATTCCTTACTTGCTGTTTGCTGAGCACTACTTCCAAAATGCTTACTTTTGTTAGCCTTTTTATAGTGAGAAAAGATATATATTGTGTGTGTGTATACACATATGTTCGGGATTGTCATGAATAGTATATAGGATCATAAATCATATTTCCCCAAATGCTGGCAACTATATAAAATCTTTACAATATCACCAAGTTCCTCATTGTCATCTGACTGTCAGGCACTGAACTTAGATTTGGGTTTTCTTTTCTTTTCTTTTCTTTCTTTCTTCAATATAAAATCCCCAACATTACTTGGCATTGCATTTAATAAGATGAACAAGAGTGAACAAATTTTGTCTTTGGTGGCCATCACATCTAACCTTCTTTAACACTTTTCTTAAAACATTTGGTCCTATACTCTGTCTGTAGGGATCATATAAATTTTCACTTGCAGATTCCAGTTTAAGAAAATTTGCATGTTCTTGAGGAACCCCAACAGAAGCTAAAGGAAATATAAGCAAGTTAAAGGGAGATACAGAAGCATTCTCCAGCCCTTGGACATCTGACTGGTTATTATAGTTGCCAAAGTCAAAATTTGTACTCATCTACTATCTGTGTATAATCAAACAATAGGTGGTGGGAGGGTTCCCTTAAGATGATTGATTTTCACTTAGTTTTAAGGCAGTGCAATGAAGTTGAGAGAGTTGGCTCTTCTCCTATAGACCCTGATACCTTTTGTTTGTTGTCTGATTCTTGGGGCATTAGACTATACCCTCAGAGATAGTTCAATAGAAGACAGAATGCTGGAAGCACAAAACTTCTACTAATATGAAGAGCCCCCCATCCCCATCAAGAGTCATTCACCTCCAACCCCACCTGTCACTCACTCCACAACCAAGAATCTCCCGCTATGCAAAAATGGTCAGCCCTTACTTATTTGAGAGCACTACAATCCATGAATCCAACCATCCATGGGCAGAAAAATGTCTTGAAAACTGTGCATCTCTACTAAATGTGCACAGGTTATTTTTGTCATGACTCCCTAAATAATACAAGTATAGCAAGTGTTTGCATAGCATTTACATTGTATTAGGCATTATACAAGATCTAGAGATGAGCTGAAGGACAAGGAAAGATATACAGAGGTCCTGTTTTATAGAAGGGTCTTGAGCCTCCGGAGACTTAGGTATCAAGAAGGGGTGAGAACAAATCCCTCACAACTACTGAGGGACAGTTGTCCTTGCATGTAAATAGACAGTGACAACTCCTTCCCCAAGAATACTGCTATCATTGTGTCCCCACATAAGCTTGGTAGCATTTTGGATTGGTATTGTCTGCATATGTCTATACTGGAATTAGAGCATGAGCTGACTGAGCATGTATTAGAAAGTTTGAAAAAAAATCCTGTGTCAGTAGAGACTTTCATCCGGTTTTCAATGACAGGATGAGTGAGTAGAGCCAACAGTTACACCATTTATATATGGGAAAGATATCACAAGCTAATTTGATTTGTCAGGTAACAGATAAGAGTGATCAAGACTAAACCATTCTTAGTGATATTTAAGTAAAAGAGACTGAGAAGCGGGACAGGGTCACAGGTTTCTCTCATGTCTTAGCCCAACTGCACTACAAAACTTCTGCCCATGAAGGTTGGAATGGATTGGTTAGCCTTATAGAGCTGCCTTTCTGCTTTACCCCTGGGAGAGTTCATATGGTTTACAGGTTTGTAAGAGTCCACCCAATTGTCAGTACAGGGAAGTTTTGTAATATTTCACCCTCTACATAATTGTTTGAAACCATCTCAATTTATTTTGACTATTCTAGAATTTAAGGCTTGTGATAATGAGTTATAATTTTTCACATATTATATATTTAGAGAGGTAGATATAACTTAAATGTTACTAACACCCTCATTTCTCAGTTCATTGTAAACATCTTCTCTGTGCTGAAGAATACACATATAAAAATAACCACTGTATGTTCTAGTCACTATAATTAGTGAGAGTAGCAGATATTTACATCAAAATTTTGAGAGGAATAAACACTCCCTTGACCCGGCTTTATAAACAGACACAATTCCATTATATCAATAAACAATTAATGCAGAATTTGTACTCTTGTTTACCAGACTAAAAAGAATAAAAGCTGAGTAGAACTGAATACATTTTCCAGGGTCTCCATCTTCCTGATCAGTTGGTGAGGCAAATATTTAAGCTGGAATTTTCAAGTTCTGAGAGGTTGTGTGAGAGTCCATTTGGTAGGCTGTATGGGAGTTCTCTTATTGTCTTTTATTGTCCTGTTCCCTTTACACTAGTGACCATACCTGTGACCATCACTTGGCATTGTGACAGAGCTTAACCTCGTCCTCATCTTTGGTGCCTTGACGGTACCGTCTCTGGAGGTATTAACCTTGAGCAGTATAAAGGAAAGCAGAAGTAAAAACACGTGTATGAAGAGCAGCTATTTAAGACACATCCTTCACTTAACTGTCTCACCTCCTACGGGGGGCAGTCTATTATGCTTGAATCCAGTTGGGTTATCTATCAACTGTTTACTAATTTACCTGTCCAGTTAAGTTAAATAATGAAAGAATACATATTTAAAAAATTCATCCTACTGGTCGATATGGAACAGGTGGATCTTGGAGGAGTTGGGGAAGAGTGAATATAATAGAAACATTGTATAATATTCTTAGATGACCAATAAAATCAAAGTTCAAGTATTTGCTTGAATATGACCATTAAACTTAACACTTATTAAGCTGGTCACAGAGGCATATGCCTGTAATCCCAGCACTTTTGCAGGAATAAAGAGTTCAAGGTCAGCTTTGCCACATAGCAAATTTTAGCCCAGCCAGGGATACATAAACACTGTAAAATAAATAAATAAATAAATCCCACATTAAAGTTGTTTTAAGATATATCTTTAAGAGAGTCTATAAGTGATTTGTGCTCAGCAAGTTTGAAAAATGAAATATATGTGTGAAAACAGTGGTTACCAAGGTTTGGGGTAAAGAGGGACAGGACAAGGCAGGCATGGAAACTGTGAAAATCCTCTGAGAATATAAAGTCATACTTGGTGGAACATAGAGCATGTGCGGCTCTGAATGACGCTGCTGTAGCTGAGCACACCAGTTGATACGGCTCATCCTCAGTAAGTGCTCCACTCGGATGAGGATGCTGATAATGGGGAGAGCATGTGCACATCAGGGCTGGGATGCAAAAGCTCTGTGCCATTGTAACTTTGCAGTCACACTCCAACTGCTCTAAAGTTAGTGTCTTTTTGTTAAGTTTATAAACAAATCCAAACATAAGAAATTTAGTGATTCAGTCCTTCTCCAGTGTTTACATGGTGCCTGTTGTGCAGCACACACTGTTCTAGGTACCAGGGTTGAACTGAGGGCAGTTTTCTCCTGAAGGCTTGATTGCCAGTGTCTGGAGACACTTTGCTTTGATTGGCAGAGAGCAATGAGATTACTGTGGCATCAGATAGGAAGAGATCACCAGACACGTCATCCTGAAGTCACTGCAATATTTTGATAGCCATTGGCAACAGAAGCACATCCTGCCTAAAGTGCCAGCAGGGCTGAGCTTGAGAAAAGCATGTATGTAGATAGCAGGAGGTATCAGTGGATGCTCAAAGCACCTGCCTCTACTGAGTTTGTATTCTGGTGGGAGGAGGAGAAAATAGAGGAGAGAATAGGACACAGCAATCACTCACTGGAGCAGAAGTATCCTCATCCAGGTTGAAGTATCCTGTCCATCCAGACACAGGCAGATTGTTACAAATCAAGACCTGTTTGATTGTCTGTCCTCAGTTTGTTTTTCTCTGATCCTCAAAGCTGAAAGGTTTCTAATAGCAGCCACAGCACACCTGATGGAACTAAGAGGCACACAGTATGTGCTTGCTTTCCGGAGGGAGTGCTGGTTTTTATCTTTAACAGCACACACATTCTAGGAGAGTGGTGTGACATGAGACTTGGTGTGACTATGAGACTTGGTGTGACTATGAGACTTGGTGTGATATGAGACTTGGTGTGACTATGAGACTTGGTGTGACTATGAGACTTGGTGTGATATGAGACTTGGTGTGACTATGAGACTTGGTGTGACTATGAGACTTGGTGTGATATGAGACTTGGTGTGACTATGAGACTTGGTGTGACTATGAGACTTGGTAAGGATGTGGGAGCTGCTCATTAGCTTTGGTGTGGGGATACTTTTCCTTAGAGCCAGTAGTATGAATGAAACCATTCTTGGCAGAGGACCTGTATCTGGTGTATTAAATAAATGATACAAAGGAAACCTGAATTTCTTTCGGATACAAAGCAAAAGAAAAGCTAGGCATGAACATCATTAAATAATAGCCAGTTGTGATGATGTATGTGTATAAAAATGACAAAATGAAATCGATCTAGTTGTATCCATGCCAGTTGTACATGGCAGAATATCGTAATATTGTGTATGTGTACACATGCATACATACAAATACATATATAGCACCAGTTGTCCAGTTTAAAAAGCAATTTATACTTAGCCTTTGTAAGAAATGTTTTTAATGTTACTTCCATACGTTTGAAGAAGAAATGAAAGCTCAGGAGAATGAAGTGGCTTGGACCAAGTTTCTTCCCTAGTGACTAGGCAGGACTCTAGTGGGTGGCTGGGTATATTCTAGAATCTGTTTCTCAGTGAGGATCCTTTGCTTCAAACTCCACTGAATGGCGGGGCGCAAGAGGAGGCACAATGCTTGCAGGATGCACAGCCATTTAGAACTCCTTCACAAAGTGTTCTTCTTTCAGCAACATGGAAGTGAAGGGAGGCCGACTTAATTAAATCATAAAGAGGACATTTTTCAAAGTCAGTGTGGTCTTTTCCACACCCCAAGGAGTTTACATACTTTTCAAATTTGCAGCTGTCTAGAAGAAACTTCAAGCTGAAAAAGAATTAACAAGCCCGAGAACTACTATGAGGAAGAGCCCATCTCACTCCTTAGCTCTCTTTCCTCAGAGGAAACGCTTTGAATGCTTCTGCTGTGTGCAGCTCTGTCCTTTAGAGAGTGTCTGGGGCTGTCTTGCCATTTCAGAGTTTTGATGGGTCTCCTAAAGGAGCTGGGAACTGTGTCCTTGGCCATCCCTCCCCCGCACAGCTCTCAGAGTGTGTTCAGCAGGTTGCCTGCCTGCAGAGGAGGCAGATGTTTAACCATACTGGAGTGAGCGCCTGCTGCATGAGGAGCTGCCTATGCCTCCTGACATCTGGCTGTGGCTGGGTCGCCTTGCCTGCCTAGGGCCAGGAGGCTGCGGGAGCCAGGGGCAGAGAGCACAGAGCCTCTGCTGCTCTTTAAGCGATTAGTGCACTGGACCAGTGATAATGTTGAATTATCGCTTGGCTGCCTCTTTCCCGGGAACCTCGGGACAATAGGAGAGTCAGGAAGGAGCATTCGCAGTAAAGTCATGTTCCGAGAGACACGACTGATTATGGAGTATTAAAGGGCTTTATTTTAAACGATTTAATTTACAAATAGATCCAGACAGTGCATGAAACTTCCAGAACCATTAGTGGAGCAGCTGAGGAGTTTTCTAATTTAAAGTGGCCGGGACAGAAGCGCCGGTTCAGCAAGCTCCATTTTTAGAGTTTGGGCAACTTGTCCAGTTGACGCTGTAGACGACAGGGTGTCTGACACAAGGAGAAAATATGCTGATACTGTAGTGCTGGGGAAATTTCTCTAACTTGAGGGGAAAGTAGACTTTGTAGGTAAGAAGCCAGCTGTCTTCCACGGAGGCTTTCACTGTCGGACTGCATTCATGTGAAAACCGGGTTGCATTGGTTCCCCAACGCCGAAACCATCTGTTCCGCCAATTTCCTTTATGGTATGTGTTACTTAAGCACAATGGATATGGAAATTGGTAGTTTGAAATGTGTTTTTCTATGAACAGTTGTCACATTATGGTGCTTTGCCTCTTATAATTTTTCATCAGTAAGACCTCTGGGCTTGAGAGTCTTCTTTTAACAGATAACCTTGTCTGTGCATCCAGGAATGTGTTGAAAAGGAACAGTGTGGTGCTCCCAGTTAACCGCTCCCATTCTGAGTGATTTGTATTTAATTAACACTGGTGAAAGGCTGGGAGCTCCATTTTCCAAGTCTCCCTCTAGTCAACTGGGAGAGAAAGAAAAAAAACATCTTTTCTGAAATTCCCTGTAACTAAGTTATATGGCAATGGGCCATCTAATGCTCAAACCTACAAAGGTATTGCTTCAGTTACTGAATTATATTTAGCTCCCTCTCAGAGGTCCCATTTCAAAACTCAGTAGGAAAAGTGCTTTAGTGTGGCATTCCCATTGGATGATCCTTTGGTCTGCTTGAAGAGAAAAGCAAGCAAGCAAGCAAAGAAAGAAAGAAAGAAAGAAACTTTAAAACAAAGGAGAGCCAAGCGTGGTGGCACACACCTTTAATCCCAGCACTCGGGAGGCAGAGGCAGGCAGATTTCTGAGTTCGAGGCCAGCCTGATCTACAGCGTGAGTTACAGGACAGCCAGGGCTACACAGAGAAACCCTGTCTCGTAAAAACAAAACAAAACAAAACAACAACAAAAAGGAGAAATGCCACCTAGGGCGTTCTCATTGCTTCTGCCCTCAGCATCTTGAATCTATACTACTGAATAAGAACAAGAAGACATCCCTCCTGGTGGGGATGCTGGTCACGCACTTAGGACCCCTTCCTTACATACAGAATGTGTTGACTCCACACCCAGGGAACCACATAGTATATAGATAAGGGATAGGGTCAGACATAGCATTAGTGTGTTGGGTGAGGTAGGCAAAGAGAGAAGCTTCACTCTGATAATGGAGGTCTATGTACGACTCCTTTGACATAGGCGTCTCAATTTTCTATCCACTCACCAGTGGTCTTTAGAAAGAGACATTCAGGAGTTGTAGAACAAAACCACCCTCTAGAATTCCTCTCCAGGAAGCCACAACCTACTAGTTCTGCACCTCCATCTTCAGGGGTTTCCTGACCACATTGTGAGACCTGAAGGTCATTTTAAATCAAGTCATGGCCAGTGACCAAAGATATATGCTACTCTCTGTGTGGCAGCTAGCTTGTTCTCTCTCTTTTTAAAAAAAAAAAGTCACTCATTTATAGTACAGAGAAGTTCACGAAGCAGCAGAGGCATAGCCACACTATGTCCCATATGAGGCAGGAGAGGCATAGCCATGCTATGTCCAATGTGTGGAGCTTAGATAAGGTTTTGGGACTTAGTTCTTTCCTTCTACTTTGTTACTGTGGCTTCTGAGGATTGATCTGACCCAGATTGTAAGGCTTGTGTAGCCATGGCTTTTAAGCCCCCGTGCCATCTTGCCTGCCCTGACTTGCTCTTTTCTCTGTCTTCACAATCTTTAACTTTGTGAGTGGCTTGGAGGTTTCATGCAAGCAGTGCTTCCTGATTGTACAAGATCCCTGTAGTTATAAGAACCAAGTGAACATGGACTAATTTCTTCTGAATCGCAATCTCCTCACCTGTGAAGTGGGAATCCCATCTCCCACAGGGCAGTCAGGAGGTTAAAGGAAACCATAGGCACACAAGGCCTGCTACATGGTTAGATGCTTGGTCGCCTTTGTGTCTGTGCCCTTGTATTGAATTCTAATCCATTTACTTATTTAGCAAACATTTTAAAGTTATGTCTGATGTCCTTCAGTTAAGCAAGCAAATTAAGCAATTTCCTACCCTCCAGGGAGGAAATCAGAAACACATAGTGGTTCAGAGCGAAGTGAACAGATAACACATCGGTGTTCATTGGTTGAGGATGCTTCTGTATTTACAAACCCTTGTATCTAAATGCTGAGGAATATTTTGACCGAGTATATGTATCTCATGCTCCTGACTTCAAAAGCCATGAAGCCACCCCCCCCACGGTGTACTTATGGCGATCACAGCCAGTTGGCAATTAGAGTACTTTAGTTTTGATTTCCTACTGATAAAGAACAACAACAACAAAAAAAAAAAACCCAAAAAGAACAGAAAATACAGAAAAAGAATTTTCACAAGTCAATAGTAATATTGTGAAAGCCACAGATTTTCATAGCTGGAAAGATAGAAAACCCTTGACCAGTCTCACCTGCCAAGTCCTATCTTGAGCCTGTTGCTTGAATTTGGACAAATTAACCTTCCCAGTACCCAGATCCTTCTGTTAAGTGGTTTTAGAAATGATGTCCATTGGGATAAAATCCCCAAGGAAAGTGCTTTGCACACTGCCAAGTGCTTAATGAATATTTTGATTTTATACTAAAGAAACTGTGACCCAAAGAGCTAGATTAGCTTGCTAGAGCTGCAGTGTTTACTGGTGGCCTGGGTGAGGGTGCAGAGAAATGCAGGCACCAAGGCAAAGAAGAGCCTCGGTGCTTAGTGTAAATAAGTTTGGGTTGAATAAAAACAGAAAGCAAGAAAACAGTATGCTTTGTATTTTTATCTATTTTTGGTGATATAGATACTAGGTGTGTGTGTGTGTGTATGTGTGTGTGTGTGTGTGTGTGTGTGTGTGTTTGCATTTGGTTGCACCCACATAATTAAGATTATCCATTAAAATACAAAATAAAAAAAAACCTTGTTGTAGCGATGGTAGGCATTATAAAAGATTATTCAGTTCACTTATACATTAGTTTTCCAAATGTGTGCTAAATGGCTACTATGTTGTAAGCACCCTTTTCTGTTTGGGATATAGAAATATCAATAAAGCTCAACCCTTGCCCTCTGAGGGCCCACAATCTAGCAAGCAGCATAATAATTGTTAAAATAGATGTGTTCCCAGTTTGAAAACACTGTGGGAGGAGGAAGCACTTAGCTCTGCCTGGGGCAGTTCTGGCAAATTCCTGGGGTGAGATGCTGGCAATATTGACTCCTGGTAAGAGAGTGTGAGGAGGGAGGCACAATGACAGAGACCTAGAGAGATCCCTAAACAAACAGCAGCATGGGAACATGGGGACAAAAGCAACAATGTGGCACCTTTAGAGGTCCGTGGTCCAGGTTGAATGTGCAGAGCAAGCAGAGGTAAGCCTGGAAAGGCCAGCGTGGAGTCAGAGAGCAGCAGCCTTTTCCGCAACATGAGGGGGCGTCTGCAATGGCTGTGGAGAAATAATTTTACTCCTGCCAGGAATAGTAAATCAGTACAAGGTCTACCGAGTAACTTTAGTGTGTTCTATTCCTATATTAATTTGATCTCTAGTTTACATTTCCCATTATATTGGAATTAATAGTTAGGGAACTGTGTTTGGTAAGATTGATATTCCCTTCAGTACAATGGTGCCCTGTGGCAAGTGACACTGTACAAATAGTGTAATGATACATGCTGAATAAACAACACTGTGGAAGATTGACACAAAGCCAAGGTCCAACCATTTCCTGGGGATTTGGGGAAATCCCGTAATCTGCAGTTTGTGAAGCAGAATCAAACTGCTTCTCCGTGAATGGGCCTGGATACTCTTATCCTGACCAAAACACGTAAGGAGAAGTTAAATCTGTAGAGAAAGACTCTGTTCTTCTCATTGTTAGCGTGTTGTAATTATGCCCCTTTCTGGAATAATAAAATGTTCCCTGGCAGAGGTCAGGATCTCTGTCACTGACTTATTTAACAGATCCCCTAACATCTGTCCTGCAGACTGCTCACTTTATTAGCAGACAAGAGACCAAGCAGCCGTAGCCTGCTGTGTACCTTTTTCACATCCACACAGCTGTGGATTAACTCAGACTTACCAGAAGAAGACCAACAAGAAGGGACAGTAATGTTATTGGCTGACTCTAAAACGACAGGAAGAAAGAGCAGAAACAAATGTTGCCTGAGCACAATTCAGTGTTTTTAGGGTGACAATTACCAGTCTGTTTGAAAAGGAATAAAAGCAGCTATTTCACAAAAAATAAAAAGAAGGAAAGTCTATTCATATCTGTGTGGGAACCTAATCAGGCTCTTGTTTCCAACAACGATGACTCCACAGTCACACCAGGTCTGTGACAAGAATGTGCCTTTTGTGTGCCGATAATGTGGAAACGATAAAATTTCCTTTAAGAGACATATGTGTTTATATCACGAGGTGTGTTACTTGACAAAACGCTTTGTTCTTCTCATATTTTCCACACAGCATTCATGCTGAGAGGAGGCTGGAAATCTTTGATTAACTAGAATTAGTCGCTGAAGTCAAATAGTCACTTTGTTTTATGATTCATCTTACTGTGCTGTAAATTATCACACAGCATATAAGGGATGACAGAAAGAAATGCTGATCTGAACCTCTGACCCAAGACAGGCACAAGAAACATAAGATTATTCCTTCAAAGAGCTGCACAGAGACATAAATATTCCATGGTCTGTTGGAAAGATGCTTTCTTAACAAACCGAAGCTGCGATTTGACATCAGGAATAGAGTTTTTCAGACATGGTACAGTAGGCTTAGAAGAGATAGTAAGAGCCATAACACTCTCCATAAAGGCCAGGGCTTTGAATGTTTAAAGTTCTTTTCTCTCTCTCTCTCTCTCTCTCTCTCTCCAAGAATAGACAATAACAACAAAGTTCAAACAAATCTCCTATTCCCTAGAGAATAGCATGGTACTTCCCCTGTCACCAGAGGGGATGGTAACTTTTATAAATCTTGCCACATTCACTCTCAGCATGAGCATCTTATTTCTGTAGTATGCAACCTCCCAGTGCTGGCTCAAAGGAACAGGCTGGAAGGAGACCATACTAAACCCAGGCCAGCCGTGTGCAGGGATTGGGCTCTTTCTGTTCATGGTGATTTTACCTTTCAGCTAGCAAAGGGCCTATTTCTAGAGCTTCCTTGGAGCAAAGCTCAGCCAAGTGCTTTTAGTCAAAACTGTTCCCAGCCATGGTGTTTCCGTCATTTGTAAATACTTTTCTCAGCCTAGTCTTTGTTTTCCTGGTTTTTTGTTTGCCTGTTTTTATTTCTGGTCTATTTTTTCTAGTGTTAGGGATTGAATACAGAATTTTGCACATGCTAGACATGTGCTCTACCACTGAGCTACATCCCCAACCAAGAATGTCCACTCTCTCTCTAATCTCCCACCCTCTCTCCCACCTCACAGGCTAAGTTTGTGCTCTATCTGCCAAGCTCCAGCCTCGGCCCTACAAATGGCCTCTTAAGGAAAATGTGCTATACGAACAAGAAGTACCAATAATGAGTTCAGTTTACTGCCACAGTAATTTGTGGAGAAGGTTCTGCCTGTGTCCCATTTCCCGTCTGTGAGAGATTAAATGGCTTATAGAAGACCACACAATTAGTGAGCAGAGGTGATAGCTAAAGGAGGTGTACCCTTGGGAAGGATGTAATTCTGCTTCTCAGAGAACATGTAAAATCTTATTTTCTAACCCTTTATGTAGTTATAATCTGTTAAGGTTCCATGGAAGTTGTTGAGCTATGTGTCTGTGCCTACTGACAATAAAGCATGTTGTGTGCTGTTATCCACCATTTGAATGGTTTTCACTATGGCCACCACATTCAAGCTATTCCCTTTCTGCTAATTAGAGAGTAAACCATGGGTATCACTGCAAGATGCAGGTAGCATATTTACATACTACAAAATATGACAAAGTTCTACAGTTGGCAATAGTAATAATTTGCTGTTTAAACAGTGACAGCAGAATTAGCCCTGAAATAGGGCAAAACATTTGCTTGAGTTTAAAGAAAGCATAGAAGAAAATCTGAGGAAATTAAGAGAATATTTTACATGATTCCTCATAGTTGACCTGATTCCTTACTGGTGAGTTCCGAATACACCCCTTTCTCCCTCAATAGTTCTAAAAATGCAAATTTTACTTTGGTATTAATATAAATGGATTTTTAATAAATGTGTGGATTTTATTATAGGTGTGAATTGTGTTTAGTAGCCTGTTTCTGCTCTGTTTTCCAAAGTTTGTGGAGAAATCAAAACCAAGTTCATCAAGAAAATAGCACAATGTTCTTACATAGTGAATACTTCCAGTGAACAATATTTGTTCTGTTCAATGACTTGAGCAGAAAGGTAGCATTGGGAAAACACTGTATTTTGGTGTATTTTTGTTTCATACATATATATATATATATACATATATATATATATATATATATATAACTTAAATATTTATTTAATTACATAGTTACCATAATTGTCTTCATTCTGTATTGGCTTGGAAGCTTCATCATAGATAGGCTTTTGATGACCATGGAAGCCAGGCTGTTGTAGACTATTTTTCAAGCAATAACAGCTGGTTCCTTGGCAATCTTGTGAGCCAATGCAAGACTCCTGGACTGTCTCCAGATTCCCATGTTGGTACTGCTGAGAATTTTGAGGTCAGCCATGTTGTTTTAAGATGGTATTTCCTAGAAACCCAGAAACTCAGTGTGGGCTCCAAAGTCCATTTCATAATATATAAGGCCTAGAGGATGCAACCCTCTGACACATTATCCTTTCTCTGGTGCCTGTACAACTTACTCCTCCCACACTGGATTCCTTGATTTTTTGAGGGCACCTCTATCAAAGACCTGCCATCCACAAATTCCAAACCCAAACGCTAGGCTCATGGATGAGTCTTTCTATCATCTTTATAGAGTTGAGAAGTACTTGTCTGGGGTTTTGCTGGTGAACTCTGGCTCTGTGAATAGAAATTCACTGGACCAGTAATACATTCACAGAGGTAGACTTCTCAGCAGGGCCTACTCAGCTCCTGGCATGGAGCTGCTGGTTTCCATAATGGTGGTTGCCACCTGTCCTCAATGTCACCACTTTGAATATTTTGCTTCATGAATCATTTCAGTGATTCGCTTTTATTTCTATACATAACACATTATATGCTTTTATATTTTCTTTAACACCAATAAAAGAAAAGTTACTCAAAACACACATACACACATACACACACACACACACACACACACACACACACACACACACACACACATACAGAGAGAGAGGGGGGGAGGGAGGGAGGGAGGGAGGGAGGGAGAGAGAGAGAGAGAGAGAGAGAATTTTGCTTATTCTTAGCAAATTGTACCATGCAGCATTATCAGGCAAGGGACTACTCTTAAACTGTAGTTCAATGTAATCAGTGCAATTGGAGAATGAATCTCAACATCATTTCTGTAACAGAGGATTGGAAGTTTTGCCATCTGATGGACTCTCACTTTTAAAGAAGTTTCTTGAGCCTCTCTATAGTCTCTCTTCTTCATAGCCATCAAATTCCCTGCCCTGTTTGCTGAGTCATGCAGAGGACCAAGTTACTGAATGCTTGAGAACTAGGCAAGGGGACATCCAGTAGGGATACTTTTCTTTGCATTCATTTCCATTATTGTCCTTTATGATGTGTCTGCAAGAAGTAGTGAATCTCATGCCAGGTCCTGGTTCTCAGTGGCTCTCACTGACTCCCACTGGCTTATAGTCGCTAAACTTGTTCTGTTTTGCTTTGGAATATTACACAAAGACCAAGAAAACCCTCAGGCCTACTCTTACCTGAGATACATTTTTACCCCTTTATCTATAATTGCATAAACTTTACTTTTAAAAATCCAAAAATACCTTAACATGATTATAATTACCTTAACCTAATTACTGTGGTGGCACTTTTAAATATGTACATTTAAAAACAAATATTAAAAAAAAAGTTCTCCAAAATAAGTCATTTCTGGGTACCCACAGATTAGGTCTTAATTATTTTTCAGACAAATTTATCTTTGATAAAATGTGCAAATTCTATCTGCAACCTATTCCCTATGGGAACACAGGACACAGAAGCCTGAGTGCACACGAAGGTGATTGGAGAAGCCACGGCCCTGAGCTCCAGGTGTTGCTCTTCTATTGCTTGCCAGCTACCATTGTACAGCAGACCACTTTTATCCTCTAGACCTGAGATTTCCTCATATGTACGGAGGGGAGACTAGATGATTATATTCACAGTGATCCTGCTAACTTCACACTGCCCAGTGTTTCTGTGTAAAAGAACTAGTATATCACGTAGTGAACTCATGTGTCCAAAACTTCAGGACTACAGAACCAAAGATGACCTCTGTTTTTCATTTTGAGGAGGAAAAGATTGTTGGAAGAAATAATAGTAATTCCAAGAAGATGTCACAGACTAGAAATGAAAGGGGGTTGATGGCCAGTGTGAGCAGGACTAATATTAAATGCCAGGCATTACCTTGTTTACTAGGAAGGAAGATTAAAGAAGTCCCTGTCTTTCACTTCTTAGTAAGCTCAAAATTTTGTGAAAGGGAAAGACATGGAGAAAATTAGATGGAAATTCACAAAGTCTATGATGTTAGAGGGTTGAGAAGCTAAGGGAGAGGGAGGAAAGGGCTCACAGAGAAAGGGCATTTTGTTCTGTGTTTCAAAGAGGTAGGACTTTGGCATAGCAGTGTGAATGCAGGACATCTCATAGCCGCCGCCTCCTCCCACCCCGATGAAGAGCTACAGGCAATTAATGACTACGGAGAAAAGGAAAATTAGCCACCACCCCCACCCAGGGATGGGCCCTTTAAATGGTTATTTAATATTAAGTAATCAGCCCTGAAAAACATATACATACAAGAAATACCAAACAGATCCAGCAGCTTGTATGTATATGTTCATTCTCACACACATACGTGCGTGCACACCAATAGTCATTAAAGAAAAGAGGCCATGAATTTGAAAAGGGGCTAGGGGGAGGTCATGGAAGGGGTTGGAGGGAGTAAGGGAGGAAATGGTATAATTATAGTTTAATAAAAATTGAAAAAAAAGGGAAAGAGTGCAGGATAAAAACATGCAGGAAAGCAAGACAGTGTTGGCAATGAACTCATACAGAGAATGAAAGCTGCCTGCCTCCTCTGTTTCTTCCTTTCCCTTCTATCCCCTCAGACAGGATTCTTTAGCCTCAAATATTAATGGAGTAGCCACACAAGTACCTTCTGTGTTGAAAACAGGGACTTCAGTTCTGCCCTTCCAGAAAACCACAGCTGTATTTCCTGGATCGTTCTGTTGACATTGAAGGTTTATGAGAAGTAAAAGTATTTGTAAACCTTTCAAGTAATTATTTTTAAACTCCCTCCTCACCTCTCCTTCTGTCTGGAATGGCTAGTACTGACATATTTTCCTCTCTACTAAACAAGCACTAAATCAGGCTCCTTAATTACCTGCCTGTGTTCCCACCTCTTCACAGCTGAGCTTGTCCAGTTTTACAGCATGGCTTCCTGGGTAGGCAGGCAGAGGAACCCAGGGGATCCCTGGAGAGCTGAGCTAGGCTTGGGGCATCAGCCAGGTTAATAATGGCACTTCCTTCAGAATGCTTCCCTTTCTTACCCAGCTTGTTACTTCCAACTTCTCTTGTCCCCTTTAGCAGTATGTGACACACCAGGGTAGGGTATATTAACCTGGGTGTGAACTAAGCTTTGGGTTCTCAGATGTTAATGGGGATAAATATGAACGTAAGAGTTAAATCTGTTGGTAGGAACGGTGATATCTGGTTTTGTTGAACAGTATATTGCCAATAGGCAACTTATGCCTGAGGAGAATTTTCCTTTTCTTTTGAGAAAGAAGTGGGCAGGGCACTCTGTGTCCTTGTTAGATAAAATGACATGTAGAGAGAATTTATTCCAAAATGAACTCAGAACATGGAAAGTTATTGTTTGGTTTTTGTGTTGATTTTCTATTTGCTGGAACATAGTAGGGGTCTTTTACCCCTGTCTACCGAGTCCCCCTGTCCCTACCCATATCCTGCATGGTTCTGCTCTCTACTCTTCAGTCTGTGAACTGATGTTCTTAGGTCTTTTACTCAGGCTTAAATTGGTTGAAGATTAAGTATATGATACCTAGTGGTAATGTTAACTTTTATTTCACCATTTATAAAATTATAATTATGAAATGCCACTTTGAATGAGCAGTCCCAGTTATCTGGAGTTGTATTATGCTGATTGAGAACTCAGAACAGGGGCTACATCAGAATCTTTTTTAGCTGGAAACCAGATATGGGTTTCATTATGTGTTCCTGTTTAGTTATTTAAAACAGTTTGATTTTAGGAGAAAAATGAGAGAGACTGTTATTAACATAGTAACTATACCTTTCTTATATAATTATAATAAATATTAAATAAAATAATAAATCCAAATATTTAGCACAGTACCTTAGTTTATTTCACAGTATGTGGTTGCTGAATTACATTGTGAATGAATGGGAGTGTTCACCAGGTGATGGGAAGAATAGTTGTGTGAACATGATATGATTATGGATAAAAAAAGGCCGTGTACCTTTCTCTGTGGAATTCTCTACTGGAGATCTTACATGAAAGAATACAAAAAAAATATTTTTTCAATATGATAAATGTAGATTCATCATGTTTCGAATTATAACTTGGTATCACATTGGTTGTTTGCTCCCAAGTCATGGGTCTCTTCACACATACACGCACGCATGTGCATGCACACACACACACACACACACACACACACACACACACACACACAGTGCTATGGCATCACTCTGGCACAGTGTATCTCTCTCTCACACACACAGAGTGCTATGGCATCACTTTGGCACAGTCTCTCTCTCTCTGTCTCTGTCTCTCTCTGTCTCTGTCTCTCTGTCTCTGTCTCTGTCTCTCTCTCTCTCTCTCACACACACACAGAGTGCTATGGCATCACTCTGGCACAGTGTATCAGCCAGTATGGATCCCAGAAGACTCTCAAGCATGTTTGCCTTGGTAGAACTCCTGTGCAGACCTGCTTATGAAAGTGTCATTAGGATACAACGCTGAGGAAGGTCTTATTCAGGCTGGTCCTGAGACTAAGCTCCTGATAGTGTTGTTAGAGGTATATAGTTTGTAGGCTTGTACAATCTTCAGAGGATTTTCCTAATCTGTTTATTTTAAAGATTGTTGAATAGTAATAGCATGGAGAAGATGCAGTGCTTCCTGGTTTTAGTTAACTTTTCTTTCTAAGTACCTGACTTTAGAGATAAATTCTAGGATTATGAACGTAGCCTGGCATTGGTTGGATATTTATGTTCCCACCAAAAGTCCTATGCTGAAAGCTGTAATCCCCACCTGATGATGTCAGAAAATAAACCTGCAGGAGAGGATCAACTCATGAGTAGGGAACCCTCAAAAAAGGAGCCTGAAAGAGAACACTTGCTTGCTCTGTCATGGAAGGTCAAAGTGGGAAGAGTCTTGTAGGAGTGTGCAGACCCCAGCCAGACATGGAATCTCCTAGTGCTTTGGGCTTGGATATCCCTGCCTTCAGAACTGTGCGAAATAATTTGCTTTCATTTCTTCATCAGTCCATTCATGTTGTGTGACAATGGTTACAAACTGAAATGAACTAAACTGCCCACCTAATCTTTCAATCTCTGTGCACTCAGCAGCTCTAACTAAGTTCCTAAGTTCCTCAAAAGCTTGCCTCCACATCCACCTCAGAGCCAGAATGCTCGAGGTTTTTCATTCTGGAAGGCTTTCTGTTAAGCGTCCCACCTGGAAAGCTTTTTACCTAAGTAAGATCTATCTTCTTTGGAGAAGCTGTTGTTGATCCTTCAGACACTATCAAGTGCTCTATTTAGTGAGATTCCTGAAATTCTCTCCTTGTGAGTCTCAGAGGTTTCTAACTATAACTTTACAAGCACTGTCTAGGCAGCTGTATACTGTGAGTTCCTCATTAAATGGAGTGTTGTTTTAGAGAGTCTTGTTGATGTACCTCCACTGTTTAATACAAGACTTAATTTATAAGTATAGAGCAAAGTTTGGTCAATGAACAATCAGTGCTGGAAATGTATTTGAAAGGTGCAAAGATCGAGCCTGTAACCAATTTCTATTTCCAGTGACATTCTGGTAACAAGGTGAGAGTGAGAAGTTTCCTCCACTTCCTGTAATAAATAATTGTTCTTGGGAAACACCGTGAGCTCCTTAGAACCTCAGTTTACCAATAGAATGAGGACATCAGGCTAGGCCCCTTCAGGTCTCTATGTGCCATGGTCTACTTCCCAAGGTCCAGTGCTAAGTACATTCTTTAAACCTCTGCTAGTAAAGGTGGGGCTCTTTCAGCGATAAGATTAAAAAATAATTTCTTAATGCACTGTAAAATATAAGTGCTTTTATAATTTTAAAAATTCAACTAGGCTCAATTTTATGTGCATTTCTTTTGTATATAGTGTATATTTAAGCCACAGTTCAGTATCCCAGACAATCACTAAGCATTTTACACAACTTAAATGGAAAAAAATCTGCATTTACAAAAGTCTTCACCAAATTGAAATGTTTATAGGACTTTTACTAAGCTTGCCGTCTACTTTTCTATGTTGCTGATTTTTTCAGACCTCAGCTGTGGTTAGGAGCCACTGTTCATGATCATCTCCAGACTGTGTATTCTGGCCTGAGAATCCTGCATCCAATGAAGCTTTTATAAACCCTATGAGCTACATAATCAGAGTTTGACCTTTTTCCTTCCTAATCCCCTGGTCTGCAAAGAGATCTTCTAACTAAAGCTATGCCATTAGAATAACTAGTATTTTTATATTCTTCCAAAGAAGATGCAGTATCGGGAAAATGTTAGAGCTCTTTGTAAATACACTAAAAAGAAAAGCCTGATGCTATTCCTTGCTTGTGCTCAGACTTGTGTCTGTGAGACGCTTGAGCACACTGCACTAGCAGTCACTTGACACCTGGTAAATGTGTCATCAAATCACTTTAAAGGGCCATTTTTGTGAAACAAAATAATTCTTAAAATGTATGTTTTAGTTCGTTTTGAGGTTAGTATATAAAGTAATGGGCTTCGCTGGGACATCTTCATACCTATGTGACTTACACACTCTATTCCTTCTCTCCCCTGTCCTCCCCCACTATGCACGGGAAACAATGGATTTTAGCAAAGATTGAGTGTATACTCCTTTGATTTGATTTTCTAGAATTGAACATAATTCTCATGACCTATAATAAATATAACTGAGTGTGATTCTCTTGTTTGTATAATCTTTTCTGCCGTGCAATGATCTGTGTAGTGTGTCAATTCAGAAGTGCTCCTCGGGCACCTGTTCCTCCCAAGCTGCTGTCATTAGTGTCAGGCATGCAAGAATTAAATCACTCTTGTCTTCAGGAAATTTACCGTCTATCATAGACAGTAACCAACACATGCCTGACTCAACACAAGGTTCAAAAGGGATGGACACCTTAAGAAAGCTGTCAGTTATGTGTTGGGCATCTCCATTCACACCTCCAGGGCTGAATGTTGGTCCAATACTTTGGATCCTCTGTTCCTGGTACAGAACTTTGCAAATGGAATATATTAAGCTGATAGTAATTTAGAAAGTGAACCATGAAATTGTTTTGTAAAATTATGCCTATTTGATGAATAGCATTCTTATTATCTAAATTAAATATAAAATCTCCAATTAGGTAGAATTAGGTAGAATATAGTAGCTTTGTTTTTGTTGTATTCTATTTTCTGATTTTTTTTTTAATCTCAAGGCTAGTTGTACTGAATTTTACATTACATCCTGCTGTCCACTTCACTTGTGGCTCTTCATCTTGTTTCCAATGCACCAAGAGTCACAACTCACAAGAAACCAGTCCTGAGCAGGATGAGTTTATGGGATCCTGCCACTTTTATATAGACCTTAATGGATATAAGTGTGAAATGATTATCATAACTTTAGAGAAAACAATGCTGCCTTATTTCTAAAAGTTAACTATGTTGTCCAGTAAATCTAAAGGGTCATTGAATTGAGTTAGATATTTAAAATATAGACTTATTTCTAAAGATGTGTTTTTGCATTCTTTAGTTTCCTGAAAGATTAAAACGAAATGAACTTCCTTTTGATGAGGAATAGATCATTCCTAAGGAGTATGTCTCTAAGACCTAATGGCTCTTTAAAATTCAGCTATTGGTTATAGTTCCCCAAACCAGCCAATGTGTCTTTTTATTTGAAGCTACCTTTACCTGCGTCATTCACTATCGAGCTTCAGTGGCTTAGTCCAAGCAGAAATTCCATAGCAGATGCTTGTGTGTCCTACCAACTTGTTTTGTGTTATTTATTTAGAGCCATGGTCTCGTGTAGTTCAGACTGACCTCAAACTTGATATGTATGGAAGGATGTCCTTGAACTCCTGATCTTTCTGCCTCTACTTCCCAAGTCCTGGGATTACAAACATTATGCTACATCCCTGGTTCATGTAGTGTCAGAAAGGGATCCACTGTGCTAGGCAAGCACAGTGCCAAATGAGCCGCATGCTCAGCCTTGTTGAATTTCTTTTTCCTTTTTTGTTTCTTGCTGAATTTCAAAAGGAAAAGATCCATCAAAGTAAAAAAGAAACAAACCACAGCCTTTTCTTTGCCTAAATTATAGCGGTTTGACTCTTGTGAATTTTTCTTGCCACTGAGTCATTGCATACAGAATTAAGAAACTTTAATTTCTTTAGAGGCTTGTTATATTAGAAAAATTGTTCCAAAGAAAGCAACAATCATGACATAGGCACATCTGGCTCTTGCAAATTATTCTTTATTAAGCTTTCATTTAATTATATGTGCTGAAAGGTCTGTTTTTGATTACTGTAATTTTTTTTATTTGTCCATCTGAATAATAGTAATGCTTGAAATACACAAACCACCTGTTTTTTCTCTTCTACTAATATGGTCAAGTTTGACCTATTTTTTTTCTGTAGTTGATGAACTAGGAAGCTTTTTATTATGATAGAAATCTGACCATCAAGGTAATGGTTTAATCTTGATTATAGGTAGAAAAGAAAATATTTGAATGATGTTTTCAAGAATAAAGTGTTAAGATTGGGATATCTGACTGTGGGTTACCACAGTAAATTAACAGATTCATGTATTACCAGTTTTACATAAGTTCTAATAATAGGGGCATCTAAGGATTGGAAGTAGCAACCTTTGACTACAGATAGAAAGAAAGATCTTTATAAGTTTGGGGGACATGAGAAATGGATACTAGAGTTATAACTGTCATCAGTAAAGAAAAGGTGATGTGTCGTGGAAGGCAGAATAGAAAGAGAGTGGTCAACAAGATGGCCATGTAAAATCAAGAAGAGATGGTACCTCAGCCTCATGCATGATAATGGATACTGCTTCATCTTACCCATCATTAGCAGCACACAACCTAGCAAGGGACTAAGAGACTCTTGAGAATCTGTATTAATAGTTATATTTTTAATCTTGGGACATCAGATATAATAATGGCATTCAAATGAACCCTCCCACGGAGACAGAATTTGGGAGTATCCCTCTAAGAGTATGGTCCAGCATGAGTGATTTTTGGATTCTCCAAGGGAAAAAAAAACTACTTTCTGCACCATTCTTTTCTATGGAAGTCTCTCATTCCATATTTCCTCACACTTAGAATCCCCACCCACTTCTGGTGATGTTACTTATATATCAGTCAACCATCACCAGAGACTTTTAGAAAAGCTTCCAATGAGGAAGAGCTCGAAAGATTAAAAGAGATAAATAAGTGCAGAGAACAGAAAAAGAAAACAAATTCAAAGCCATCATTAACATTACCCAACAGAAAAGTAATCAAAATGCTTTGTATAAGCAGCCAGGGAACAAAAGGACCCTTAAAAATGGACAGCTGAAACTTAGGAAAATTCATAGACCTCTTAGAAACTGATAAAAAAAATCTGTAATAGAGTAAAGTAATATGTTGCATAGTAGGAGACAGAAGGAAAAACTAAGGTCCATGAGCATGTCTAACGTTGATTAGTGTGAGTTGATGGGAAATCCCAGAGCATTGCCTAGAGTTGAAACACATGATTTTATACATTAGACAGGCTGGGCTCCAGACCAGTGAGTGCCAAGGCAACAGGCAGATAGACCTTGGGGTGAAATCCTTACATTTGGTATAAAGGGAAAAAGTCAATGCTATCTCAAGAGACAACTAATTTCATATAAAGAATCTGAAGTCGGAATGACATCAGACTTTTTTAGCAAAAAGAGAAAAAGGACAGTAGGTCATTGTCTTTGGAATTCTAGGAGTCATTTTTAACTTAGAATTCTGTATCAAGAGAATATAATAACAGTTTCCTGAATTATTAGTTCCTAAAAACTAGCCTCATAGGCACTTTCTCAAGTATTTCCTTGAAGGTATTTACTACCTAAAATAAGACAGTTAACTAACAGACAGGAAGCTGTGACAGACAGAAAACAGAATCCAATATGGGAGACACAAAGGGGATTCTATGTAGCACAGCAGCCTAATGAATAAACTAGTTCAGACGGGAGCAAGGGTGTGGAGAATCCTGAGTACGGTATCTCTAAGGGATTTCAAGATTAGCTGTATAGTCAACTGTATTGTGTTGAGTTTTCTTGGTCTTTTGGAGAGTCTGGGAATTACAAAGTGATAGTTACAGAAACCAAAAGGAGACAAATGAAAAATAAAATGATAAAAAATACAAATACTAAATCTAACAAAATAAAAAGTTAAAGAGAAAAGTTGCTGCTGTATCTAATCCATGTACATGGCAGGCTGAGCCAGGGAGCTCACAAGTCCAAGGCGTGTCTGCTTTCAGAGGCGTTCAAGTCTAGCCTGGACAACTTTGTGATAGCCTGTTTTAAAATAAAATAATGAAGTCTGGGGATGTAGCTCAGTGGTATTTACCTAGCAAGCTTGAAGACACAAATTCAATCCTTGTATGGCGAGAGCAAGAGTGAGAGAGCAAGTGAGAGAGTGAGCAAGCGTGTGCGAGAGAGAGAGAGAGAGAGAGAGAGAGAGAGAGAGAGAGAGAGAGAGAGAGAGAGGAGAAAGAGACTAGAGAAGAGAAGAAAGAATGCAATATAGCTCTTTGCATAGCTCAGCTTTGAATAGTGCCAAGGTAGAATGGAACAGTGAGACTAACCTAAAATGTGTAATGTTAACATTAAGCAAATGGAGGGATACATAAAAGCACAAATGGTTGGTGATGTAGTAAGGCCAAGCTTTCATCCTCCTGTGTGAGGTCAAAGGATAAGGGCAGAACAGCACATAAACATCTGCAAGCAAGGTGGAAAGTGCCAGTAAGAACAGTCAACCAAGCTGAAAAGAGATGGTCTCCACAGAGTAGACATGAAGTGGAGAGGCCAGTGCGGGAGGCCAAGGCCATCATGGATGGCTTATAGGGGCTTTAACTTTTTCAAGGTGCTCATGCTGTTGTGATTTCTTTTATTTAAAAGCCTTAAAGTAATATTGAACTTATGGAACCATGTATAACATTATTTTGATAAAATCTAAAATTATATAAAAGTGAGACTGGCTTATATTCCAGTCTTGGGTCTACATTCAGTTTCATCAATGTATTTAATGTTGATCACGTTAAGATTTACAGTATCAGGTAGTCTGTTTACCTTGCCTCAGGAAGAGGAGCTCTTGTAAGATAGAACAGAGGTCTACTACCAAAGAGAACCTTTGCAAATTCTTAGAAGAGCAGATGAAGCTGGAATTGCAAGCCAAAGAGAATTCTGGGAGACACCAGGAGAGCTATTCTAGGCATAAAGAAGCCATTTGGTTACCTCATTCAGTCCTAGGGCCAGGAAAAGAAGGTTAACTTTTGTTTCTATGGCTACCAATGTGGCCATACCCTGTCAAAGACCGTTATATGGTGCCTAGAGATAAGACCTTGAGAGGGAAGTGGCTGCTGTCAGGGAGCTTAGAGGCAGGACTGATCTCCAAGAAGGATCTGATCGCCAGAGAAGTATGGTAGAACCAAGGTGTCTCAGGGAAGTTTGGGTTAGTTTCTTAGTCCACGAGTGGACTCACTGGACATTAAAGAACTTTGTATAGTAATTTCCAGCCCTAGAAGGACCCTCAGAGATTGCTTAGCCAAATCCTTTTAGTGCAGCTGAAAGGACTGAGGTGTAGAGACCGGTCTCCTCCTATTGTCACTGCTGGAACAGCCACGCATCGTGTTTCTCATTCCAGCCCTCTTACATTCTGAGTTACTTAGCTTTTCTTATTTTCCTCTTAAACAAGCAAACAAACAAACAAACAAAAACAGAGAAAAACTTAAGGGTTCTGAGAGCTGTTATCTGACAATACGGTAAGGGTTTTTTGAACCTGTTTCAGCTGTATTTAATGAGACCGATGTTTGCCTTCTCTGTTTTGCAGCAGCTCTATGCCGCTCAGCTGGCCAGCATGCAGGTGTCACCTGGAGCAAAGATGCCATCAACTCCACAGCCACCAAACTCGGCAGGGGCAGTCTCACCTACTGGGATAAAAAATGAAAAGAGAGGGACCAGCCCTGTAACTCAAGTTAAGGTACTTGCTTTGCAGGATTGTGGAAACGGTTTGGAAAATAGCTTTGTAAGAAAGGTAGTGAAGCGGGCTATGCTGGGAGTAAGCAGCAGGAACGCAGCAACATAAAAGATTCCCAAATGTGCCTCTTTATAGGGATGTCATGATTGAGCACTGAGAAGCAGGTGTTCCCCTTTTGATAACAATAGTGCTATATTGAGAGATGCTTACCGAACTCCAAAAACTCACTCCTCAAAAATCTCTCCCTTCAGAGTCTGGCTTTCCTTTTTTAATGTTCACTGGCAGAAATGACTGTGCTTGTATTGTCAGTCTTTGTCATAGACTTGCAACACTTTTCTCCTTGATCCTCAAACAGGTGGGGAGCCCCCTCACAGTATCAGAGTAGGACCTAGAATCCTTGATGTTAAAAGAGGATGGAAGGAATTCTAATGCCAGACTTGGCATAGTCTGTAGAGGGCTGTCTTAGCACTGGCCAGCCACAGGAGCTGAGGAATAGAGCACCACTGGCTGATGGTACTTTTGACGTCATTATGAGAGGATAAATGTGCTCTCGCAGTTATGGGAAGAGTGTTGATATATGGTTTTCTTAACTGATTTGTCAATGTCCCCAAACTGGTCACCAGAGGGATACTTGATGACAAGAGAAATGATCAGGCACTTCAAATGTGTGCTACATATTGTTCCTATACAAAATATAAGTTGTCTTGGGGGACTGTATCTTCTTCCAATATCGAGTTAATAAATTCACACTGTTTGGAGAAATAATTGTTGTGTGTAATTGGCCATGACCTTGGAGAGTTGTGCTAAGTGTGGCTACATGACTGTAATGCATCAGAAGCATTGTATCTGGGGAGTCTGGGCAGCTTTTGACTCTTCACATAGGAAACACTTGAGATGAACCAGCATCACTACTGAGTGTTCTGCAGTCACTGAAGGGGTTTTATTCTGGTCAATTTCCAGATAGCAATGTTGAGATTTCAAAAATTCTGTAAAAATAATGGATTTTAATTATTGAAGACCAAAACCATGAGCATCCCCAAGGTAGCCTGTTTGGAGGTGGAGACCCCCAAATATTAACTTAATGACATCTATTCTTTTAGATTCTCTAGAGAAATAAGGTGAAATTACACTTAATTGTTAGAAATCTTGAGCTATAACAATTAACACAGGAATTGTAAGTTTGTGGAAACACATTGTTTTATGTTCCAAAAGCTTATTTGTGAATACAAGACCTAGCATACCAGCTCAAACAAGGACTGAGTCTCTTCATAGCTGTTAGAGAACGAATATGTAAAACACCGCAACTCTGGCTATTTGGGTATTAAATATTTTAATGTGAAAAAGTCATTTTGTAATTTAAGTCGGCCAACTGGAACTGCACCAAACCAAGCCTTTACTAGATGAGTAAATGTTCCCTGGCTAAATTCAAGTTTCTATCTGCTTTTACCATTCCAGCTTTGTGGGCCAACAGATTTTATTACTCACTTGACCACATGCAAATTCTTAGGCATAAGAGTTCTGTATGGTTTGACTTGACTATTTTATGTTAGCAACAAAGGACCCATTTCTTACATCTTAGATCATATATTATGTATGTGAGTAGAACTATATAAACCAAAATATAAAGTGAGCATTTAAATTGAATGTTTCTATTACTGAAGAACTTCTGAGAATAAACTCAGTCTGCTGGCTGTGAAGATTTGATCATCAGATACATCAGGGTTCTCATGATATAAAGCACTATTACACATTGTATAGTGAAATATGACATGGCAGGATTTGTCGAAGGTAACAGCGATAGACAGGGGGTTTTCATCTATTAAAAGTCTGTCACTATAATCCAGGAGTTGGTGGTCATGAAGGAAATGAAGGTAGTTTCAGTGTTGGAATAGAAGTGTCTGCTTGCATACTCCCATACCGAGAAAGATTGAGAAATGTTGAGCTGGGCTGTGAGTATCATGTGTCTGCTCTATATACAGCAAAAGCCTTCTCAGCCTGGCAAGGCGCTTAGTCCCTACAGCCTGTCCCCTGACATATGCCTTGTGCTATCTTAACCTGAGTGGGGGTGGGGGGGCATACAATTATTAGCCCTATCAAAATGTCACAAAAAATGCCACTGTTCTTATATAGAAAGAACATAAATGTTTTCTCTGATTGCATTTCTAGACTATGTCATGGTCTGCTTGCATTCAGACCTCCTATAAGTTGCTGTTTTTGTTTTTCTGTCTTATCTAACGCTACTATCTGTGCCATTCTGATGTTTGTTTGAAAGCAGTTGTATTTTTCTCTTCTTTATTCATATTATTGTGCTTCTGTATAAGCTCAGTTATTGAATAGATATTGATATATTGATATATTGAATAGATACTGCATATTTTGAATTTCACAGTGTTTACTACTAAAGTGTTTGCATTTCTTTAAGTATCTGAAATCTATTCTAAGACACAGAACTTTTGGATCCTCTCTGGATATACTTTTCATATTTGTTAAGTTCAAAACAACCAGGAATCTTGAGGTTGCTAAACTACCAGGATGAGGCAATAGCCTCCTAGAAACTTTCCTTCCTGCCCTGTATGTCCATCAAGGGACCTTTGCACTGTGGTAATGTGAGAGTAAGCCTTCTCAGTCTTTTATGAACACACAGTCATTTTGTTTACTCTCTTCATTCTCCCCAGCCTCGGGATGCCTTCTCACATGCATCTGCTACTAGAGCTCAACTATATCAGCATGCAAGCCAATCTGTAGATCTGTCCTCTTTAGTGCCCCCCAAAAGTTATGTCTACATTAGCAATCATAAATTCTGAACTCTCTACTCAGGGAGAATACGTCGTTCCCTGTACCACTTCCCAGAAACTCCTTCTAGATATTAAAGTAGGACCAGTCTAGAATTCACTTTTTTCAGGAATCACTTTCCCAGGCTCCTAGCATAGATCCCTCTAGAGTACTGTCTAATGGGCATCATGTCCTGTGTCCTGACAGTGAGTTGTTTTATTTTGTTGTTGTTGTTGTTTTTGTTTTGTTTTGGTTTGGTTTTTTCGAGACAGGGTTTCTCTGTGTAGCCTGGCTGTCCTGGAACTCACTCTGTAGACCAGGCTGGCCTCGAACTCGGAAATCCACCTACCTCTGCCTCCCAAGTGCTGGGATCAAAGGCATGCACTACCATTGCCCAGCTACAGTGAGTGCTTAACCTGGAGGAGTAAGCCTGTTCCTGTCCCTCTGTCATCATTTACAATGGAGAACTTCTTGACATAAATTATGAATTATAAATAGTAAATTAGAGCATATGTAAAACTGAAAACATGTTGTAAAGTTCATATTTTCAAGAAAATTGAAGAAAACATAAATATAATAAGACAAAGCACAGAAGTAAAATGAGTTGCCTATAAGTGGTAAGCGCAGTAGTGCAGGTGAGCAGTCACTTAATAGGGTTAGGAGCAGTTCAGACCCACAGGAGAAAAAAAAAAACATGGAAGACAGAGCAAAACAATGCAAAGTAGAACAGAAGAAAGACTCTGTCCTGGGGCAATGTCACTTGGCCTAACTTGCATGACTGAAAGAAAGAAGTTGACTTACATATGAAGAAATAGTGGTGGAACATGTCTCTAACTGGACAAACACTCTAAATTCAGGCATTTTAGAAGTTCAGCAAACTCCAAATAAAAGAAACATGGAGAACACGAGTGAAATACTTAGCATATAAATCGCTATGATTCCAATATGAGTGAAGGAAGTGACTAGTTTAAATATCCTTTGAGTCAAGGGCAAAAAGAAGCAAGTTAATTTAGTACATCAGATAATTTTGACATTCATAGTGGATGTAATCATGTTTCCCCAGAACATGCCCTATACTAAATATAGATTAAAGCGCCTTGCAACACAGATGGGACTGAGCCCTTGCTTCCTATTAATACCAAGCACAACAACAACAAAACAACTCAAAGGGACAGAGACAAATGATCATTTTTGCTGGTTATTTGGTAGAAAGGGCAGGGGCGAGATTTGAAGTCCAGTAAGTTGGGTTCAATTTTTTCTCTCCCTATACAGCCTTGAGGAGGGAGTTTTGGTTATCTGGAAGCTCATCTCTGCATTTGTTGGGTTTGAGTGGTGCAGCTCATCCTCCAGGGGCAGCAGTGGCTCAGTGGCTCATGCACTGCAGGTGCCAGTGTCCTGCCTGCTGCATGGTCAGTGTGCCTGCCCTTCTGCCCCTCCTCCTCCACTGTTATTTTCTGGCATGGTTGTTGGTTGACATCCCTTAGTATATGGCTGTCTTTTTATAGATAAAGATCTAAGCCTCAGTGAGGTCACATGTTTACCCTGGGAGAGAATGTTCTGTTACCAGATTCTGTTGTGCATTCTCAATAATGTCACTGAAAACAAGTCCCCTGTGTCCCAGAAGTGAGATGGGATCTGACATTTGCTGCTGATTTTGCTTCAGAGCGAATAATGCAAATCTTAATATTGAACCTTTAAATCACATATTTAAATATGTAAAATGAGAGAAATATTGTCTGTAGCTCTTTGACAGTTGGATAAATGAGACAAAATGAAAACAAGTTGCTTAACTTTCAAGCCACTGGCTAACTCAGAGTTCCAAGCCAGAGATGAAAATACTGGGCTTGGTGTGGAGGGATATGGGTCTTAAAATAGACATTCCATAAATATATGTAGCAAAGATTGTAACAAGACATCACTTTAAGCATGAAAAATAAATTGCATATAGCATAGCATGTAAAACATAATTATAATGTATGCTTGCTCTTCACAAAAATTAATTTTAAACATGAATAGAGACCAGAATATAAACCACAAGAGCACCCACACCCAGAAAGCCACATAGAAGCCTGTGGTGTGGCATGGGACTCTGAGGGCAGGGGCCTTGGAGAGCAGAGATGGCTTTCCATGTTTCCATTCTAAAGTACTTGGAATTGTTTGATTTAAAATATATATTAAAAAATTAGCTGCGGGGACTATTTATAGTCACAGGAACTTTTCAGAGAGACTAACACAAAAGCACTACAGAGCTACTGAAATTTTAAATAATTCTTTGTAAATGCCCTAGGTTAATTTAGATCCCTGAAAACACATTAGGAAATTAAGCTGTAATGTGAGCTAATTCAGATTTTAATTTGGCAAAAAGAATGATCCAACTACACAGTTAATGTAAATAGAAGCATAACACAGGGAAATTAATGAGGTGCCTTCCGATGAATCTTCAAGGAGGTGGGTAATTAGCTTCTTTTGTTATAATTGTAGGAGAACATGGCATTGTCTCGGAGGTGTAAAATAACTGTGGCTTTCTAAGTGATAATGGGCTTCATTTGTCTTTTTTTAAATAATTATTTATGTTAAACTTTTGTAGGATGAAACAACAGCCCAGCCGCTGAATCTCTCATCCCGGCCTAAGACAGCAGAGCCTGTGAAGTCCCCAACATCTCCCACCCAGAACCTCTTCCCAGCCAGCAAAACCAGCCCTGTCAACCTGCCAAACAAAAGCAGCATCCCCAGCCCCATTGGAGGAAGCCTGGGGAGAGGATCCTCTCTAGGTAAATGGAAGAGACCTGTGAACTGGGAAAGAAAGCAATTGGGCCAGTGCCTTCTAGCCCTGGGTCACGTGTTCCTTGGGAAGGACAGCGATGCAGTTCCCACTGAAGCAGACTCAACTTAGTATCTTGTGCAAACTAGAAATTTTAGAAATCGTCACAAGTCCTGCTAGCGTCCATTTTATTTTGTTTGTTTTGTTTTTTTGTTTGTTTGTTTGGTTTTTTTTTTTTTTTTTTTGGATGATGGCAGATCCTGGTCATCAGACACTTAGCAGGGTCTGAGTTTTGTCAGTTTTGCCCTGACGTAGTTTTGTAAGGGCATCAAGAATTGGCTTCATACAAGAAGCATGTCACAATATGCCTGTTCCTTCTTGCCCTCTGAAGGGCATTTTCAAGAACTTGAAGGGATTTTCTTGCCCCTGTTTGAAAAGTATACAGTAAAAGCATGGGCTTTACAAGGACACAGCTGAACCAAAAAGTTAGTGACTAGAGTCGTTTTGGATTTCCTAAACCCTGAAAAGTCAATAGTATTGTGTAGCTTGTGGGCTTCTGCAGGCCTGAAGAGAACAGTCCACCTGCCAGAGTCTCCATTTTGAAAGACAATGATAGGTGGATCCCAGCATGCTTGCCTGCTTTGGTAAAATGAAACAAAGACAGGAAGGCACTTGTCGGCAGGAACAAAGCAAGCACTAAGGGATTGTTAGTAGACTTTTCACACTTTTCACGTCTCTTGGTTTCCAAATAAAGACTATGGGGGCGTGGGTGGTGGGGATTAGACTGGCCATTTTCTTACTATGTCCTCTTCCTTGTGGTATTGAATCATGGAGCCTTATTGCCTATCAGGAAGCTCACAGTTAGAAGTACACTCAACTGGGCTGAGTGTGAGTGTGTCTTCTGACAGTAAGATGTGCTGTTACCAATGGCAGTTGGGACGTTAGGATGTGGACAGCAGTCTGTTCTGATTTCCAGTTAGGCTCCTCTCCTAGGAGCCACAGATTCTTACACCCTGTCAGGGCCCCTCAGGGAGAGGATGGAGACACACATCCAGAACGTTAACACGAACTGTTTCTTTTGGCTGACATCTTGGGAGTTGGGAGATGAGAAAAGAGAACCAACATAAGGAAACAGAGGCCTGCTTCTTGAAGTGGCTTTGTGCAGTCACTTTCACATGTTGTTTGGAAAGTACTTACAGCCTGGACTGTGCATCCAAAGGGATAGAGACAGAGCTGGTATGTCCCAGGCCCTGCTCCTATCAGCAGCTTCTTAGGTCAGAAGCCAGATGGGAAGGACTAAAAGCATTAGCTGCTGGACAGCAATCTTGTGCAAATAGTATTTCACAAAAGTGGTCTTTTATTTAATCAGCAAACTTCCAAAACAAAAGAAAATGTTTTTAATATTTTATAAAGTAACTGACTTTTAAAAACATTTTCATAGACAGTTTTTGGAACTTTTTGCAACATTTTCTATATGTAGGTATATATATATGCATATATACATATACGTACACATATATATGTACACACATTGTACATACAAGGCATGTGATATAAGCTTGATTGTAGTCTGGTTTTCCTGTTCCTGTCTCTGTGAGGTATATGCATATATACATATGTACCTCTAACACACATGTGTGGTGAAATACAAAGGGCCTCACACAAGTAGATTGTGTCAAATACACTACAGCAGCTGAAATCTATCAGAAATCAAATAATTGCCCTCCTTTGTCTCAAAATGGAAAAACCAATCCAACAAAGTATTTATTTAAGCTGAGACAATGCAAAGCATAGAGGAAAATTAGTTTCCATTTCATTTTCCCCCCTGGGTTACACAGAACATATTGAAGGAAAATGTTTATTCTTACTTGATTTTAGGATTTGTGCTCATGTGAAAGCCATCGACACACATACTGCTTCACTGTCAGGAGCGGGAGTGGGGGAGAGGGCTGGGAGCAGTGGGTGTCCAAGCTGGGGGTGGGGCAGGGTTGTCATCCTCTTGGTAAATAACCGAGGCAGCATGATAAGAAGAATGCTTCATTAACCAGCCAGCTCTTGGAGAATGGAGAACGTGTTGTGTTCCTCCCCGCCCCCTCACTCCTGCAGTGGACACATAACATACACATACAGATGTCACCATAGTGCACATGTGCCCTCTTAGGTCTCATTCTGTTGAGCTTAAAACTGCTCTCCTCCACATAGCACACAAACAGAGGATGGGGACAAATCTCAGCTGCCTCTCTGCCTACCCCTGTCTTGTCCATCCCCCACAGATCAGCAAAGATTGTACGTAAATTACAGATACATGCAAAGCAGTTACCCTCCCAGTAGACCTAGGACAGGAATGTAGGGGCATTGATACTGTAGGCACAAGCAGGGAAAATACTCCCCCCAGTATATACAAGATTAGAACCTTGGACCAGTCCTCCGTGAGAGGGTAGAAAACAACCACACAGCCTGCAGTACTGGGGTATCCTCCATGTGCAACCTGCACCCTGAACCTGTACAGCTTGGTTGACTTTCTGTTCTCTAACTAGTGTTGTAGTTTCCTTAATAACAAATGTGCCCCTTCCTTGTTCAGAGAATACACTGTTACCCTGGGGAATGGATCATAGCCAGCACATGAGAGACTATGTCCCCACACGCCTCTAATAATTCACCCTGTGTATGCAGATATACTATCCAGTCTCAACTCTCCTGCCCTGTTTGGGGACCAGGACACAGTGATGAAAGCCATTCAGGAGGCTCGGAAGATGCGAGAACAGATCCAGCGGGAGCAACAACAGCAGCCACACGGAGTTGATGGGAAACTGTCCTCCATGAACAACATGGGGCTGAGCAACTGCAGGACTGAGAAGGTAATCCTGTATCCCTCTCCACTGCATGGCAGGCCCACCAGCTCGTCTGCATCTCTTTTGCTTTAGGCCTCCAGGTCCTAACTTGCTACCAAAGATCTGGGCTTCCAGCTTGAGGGCCACCTTGTAATTTATCGTCCTGTGTCACATGGTCACATCCCTGCTGATGGGCACTTAGGTTGCCTCCCAGGTACCCAACCTACCTGCCTGTTGCTTTCTCTCTGTCCCATTCTGGGACATACTTAGGAACTTTCTAATAAAGTCTGTAAATTATCCAATTAGAATGAAAATCTAGTGTAAGAATGTTTAAAAGAATATAAACATAAGCTCACAACAGTTAAGTGAATTGTTGCTCACCATTAATGCTGTGATTTTCCCTCAAAAAGTAAAAACCAAAAACAAGCAAATTTCAAACTGTATTCATTTTTATCAATTTGATCCAGCAAATCACTTATGTAGTACCTGTTCTAAGATAGATTCATGAAGCATGGAGCTAAACAGAGCACACACTAACAGGGGAAGGAGACCATGAAGAGGCAAGCAAGTATGCAAAACAGAGTGAATATATGTTAGGAGCCAAGAAGAAAGTTAAAGGGGAGAAGCCACTGGCAGTAGTGACTGCCTGGGCCTAAGACTCAGGAGAGAGACCTGAAGGAAGCCATGGTGAAGCCACAGGAACAGGACGGAAGGCACTCCAGACAGAGAGAGCCAAGGGTGTACAGACTAGTGTGGCCAGACTGTCATAGGAGAGGGAGCAGCAGAGGACATGAGGTAAAAGTCATAGCCTGGGAAAAGCATGGTAGACCTGGCGGGTTCTGGGAAGCCTCTTCAGTTCATGCCACGCTGGATCTGTCCTGGGTGTGAATGAGATCTGGTTGACATACAGGAGACATTTGGCCTCTTGAAGAAATGTGGAAATGGGGTGACTGGAAGGTGTATGCCCGATAAGACAACTCATTCCTTTTATACATACAAATACTTGCCCGGCACTAAGTTATGAGAAAATGTTTATTTATTTACTTTTAACTGTGGAACTACTGTAGAGAGACAGATGAATTCTGTGATAGACAGTAGTAATAGTAGTTAAGTAAGTGTTAAACACTTCCATGTGTTTATTCTGTAAACTAAGACTGCAGGCTGCTGAGCTCAGGCCGGGAACCTCCCCTTTGTTTCAATCCTCAGTGACTGTGGTGAGGAGACATGGCAGAGTTTGCACAATGGAGAAAAGCTTGTGGTTTCCCCAGTTCCCTGCAGGGCTTTTCTGTTTGCTCCTGAAGAAGTTGGAAGTGTATGGTGCTTTTTGTAGTCCCCTGTGTGGTGTGATCATCTGGAAGCTCAGGTGTAAAACCCTTTCCTAAGTAAGGACGCATTGGCTTGTATAGAGAGGCAGCGACTTCAGCTATGTGGCTCTGGAGGCCAGTCCCCAAGCTGTGCTCTCTGCAGCTCTCCTGGCATGACCTCCCCCTTATTTTCCTGGCTTCTAATTGTTGCAGGAACCCTGGCTTGTGTCTATTCTACATCGATTTCCTCCTGTCTTTTCTATATGCCTTCTGTCTTATGTGTCTACTTTCTAACCCATCTAATCTGTTGTGACCTTACTCTAACTTGCAGACATCTATAAAAACTCTACTTCAAAATAAGGCCACATTTGTAGCCACATAAGGTTGAGACTTCTCTCTTAAGGAAACAATGTGAACCTCTACAAGGGGTGCAAATGCATAGCTCATTCCCAACCTCTTGACCTTACTGCTCTATTCTTGGGTCACATTCAGGAGACATCTGGAGTGCAGGGTTAGATGGGGCTGATAGGGCTGGTAATAAGATGGGGCACTCCAAGCCCCATCTTATTGCACTAGATTAACCCCAGAAAGAGCTGGTCTCCCAAAGTATAGTAAAGTTGGGATTTCCCCCTGAGTTCTCATTGGACTGTGGCTGCCCTTAGCTTCCTACAGGACCTGGCACACCATACATAAATTCAGGCAACACACCTACCCATAGAATCAGAAATTAAAAGTAGTACCTTGCATCTTATGTAGTTACTTACTTACTCTGATCAGTTGGAGCTGCAGGTCAAATGTGGACACTATGCACTTCAAATCCCAAAGCCTAATTTCTATTTCCCACTGTCTTTTCTTAATTCGTTTGGGAGGAAGAAATCTGAAGTTAAAAATGAAAAAGAAAACTATGCTTTTCCTTGGAAGTTATGAGAGAAAAATGAGAAGTGAGGTTGACTTTGAACACACTAATAAACTACAACCTAAAATATAACATGCTGAAGAGAACCGAGTCCCTCAAGGTAAACGGCAATGTGGTTTTCACAGAATCAGGAAGCTGTGGTTTCCCAGCTGAAGGGTCTCATTGTGTCAGTAGCTAGCTTTACTGGGGTTGAATTTGGGACACTGGAAGCCCACGCGCTTTAGGGATGCTATGCATGTTCAGTACAGGATCTCAGACCTCCTGACCTCCGGCTTGGGGAAGTTTGTGTGACCTGGGCCTTGTTGGCCTCTAGAGGGAACATCTGTGCTTGCTAGGCCGGTCGCTGTTAGAGGAATGCATCAAGAGACCATCCAGAGCCCCGAAAGCAGCTTTGTCTCTCGTATGACTCATATCTCAATCCTACTTTGGTGGCTTTCCTTCCATAGGGGCACCACTATTTCTTCTCACCTTTTCTTCTAAATCAAAAGGGAGTATATAATATGCAGAAAGACTAGGAAGTAGACTGGTACAAATCCAGGTTACTATCTGGCTTGAAAATTGCCACCTTTGAACTACTGGCCCAGTTTTCTTTAAATATAAAGACCTTTAAACTAGACTTAGGAATTTGTTCTTTGGACCCCATATTACAGTTTTAGGTAAGTTTTATAGCATTGCTGTCACAAGCCTTGTCATTGACTAAGCATACTTCTCGCTCATACTTGATCATTCTTTACAAAAGAATGTAGCACACATACCTGGGCTCCCTGGGGAGCAAGCCATTAGCTGGATGTTCATGGCAGGTGTGTGTATGTGTGTGTCAGGGGGTGACTCTCCAAAAGTGCTGTCTGTAGGAGGGACAGGGACAAAGCAGGACCGGGTGAGGAAATGGTGGCCCTGTGCCTCCACCAGCAACTCCTGCACAAGCTCCAGGACCCCACAGTTACTGAGAACTGCTCCAAGTTTAGAGAGAATGAGTTTTTACATTAGTGCCAGTCAGTCCTTTCGTGAAAGCTGCTCTGAGAAGAGGATTTGACCTGAGGTGACTGTCTTTAGCTGAAGCAAGGCCAAGTAACATACATAGATAGACCCTTCCAGTGCTAAAGGCGATGGGGAATTACATGCCGGTGCCTACCACTGCCTGTCACATTTATCACTCTAGGTGTCATTAAATAGATACTGTATGTATAACCAGGGTGGACTAACATTTATGGACCTGGAACAGAAAAGCCATGTTTCCATAGCACACACAAGCTCACGTGTGTGTCCATATGAATACATATTTATCCATGATCTGTTTCACTTTATTGAGCAAATGTCTGCTATGTCAAAACATCACTGATTTGATTGGTCAGAACAGCCCCAGTGGAGCATCTCTCTTCAGGGTCTGCTAAATACATAGATTGTGGGGACAATAGACTGTAACGGCACCCCAGGAGCTCTTCTGCACCATCATCTCCAAGAGCCTCTGTGTGCACAACACACACACACATACACACACACACACACACACACACACACTGTGAGCATCCTGCCAGCAGAAGGCTGAGTTTCCATCCTAAATTAGCTTTTCCCACCAAGAACACCAGCCGGCCCCATCTGTGCCGGAGCACCAGTGTGATTAGATCATATTATGGTAAATTCCTTACCACACTTTATTGTTCTGATAATTCTAAGTATTTTTGTTGTGAAAATCCCAGGCTGAATTTCAATCACTCTGCTTATAAATGTCCTAGAGCTAACTAAGCTCAGGGCATCTGGCTAAGGGAGAGGTGAGGCAGGGTAGCCCTCTTAATGAATGGTCTGTGGTGCATTTGACCTATGAATGGACTCAGCGATTGGCTGGAGAATGTTCTTGTGTGGGCATCATGTCAGGTTGCAGTGCTCAGAAATGGGCAGGCTTCACAGGCATACACATGTGGCTTGAGCCACCACCCTCTGGAAACTGCTTGAGAAAGATTTTGGCCCTCAGCAGATGACAAAGTGAGCCACAGTGACATAAAGACCACACTTTACCTGTATCTGAAGTACATGGGCTGTGACTGAAAGTACAGAGTAGAAGAGGGAGTTTTTTGGTGGAGAGCCTGTTCATGGTCCTGGGTTTGCTGAAATCTGATAAAACCAAACCATTCAACTACCACCACCACCACCACCACCACCAGGCCCCTTATATGAGGGGATGGAAGGGATTTTTACATCTTACCTGGTAGAAAGGAAGGCACTTCCTGACATTTCGGACTTAGAGCAAAAAACGGATTTGAGTCTTGGTGCTTCTCATCCGAAGACTATTTTCACATAGACAATTGTATCTGATTCAGTTAGCAACTTTCTATGATAGTTTTAATCCTAGGACATACAAAAGAACTTGTGTATTGACTGTCCCAAACCTTTGATGGCACAAGGAAAAGCTAGACATAGAGCAGCATGAACCTCCTGCTTTCTGTCTCCACAGTGCCTTGTCCCTGCTTGGCTATTCTTTGGCTCTGGGTTCATAAACAGAAGGTTGAATGATGCAGATATACATCTGTCTGTCTGTCTGTCTCTCTCTCTTCCTCCCCCCCCCCCCCCCCCCCCCCGTGTGTGTGTGTGTGTCTTAAAAGGCAACTGTTGCATTTTTCCAAGCATAGGTCCTTGTTTCTTGCCTGACTTTGCAAAGCTCAGCCCATCAGCACCGCAGTGTATAAAGCTCCCTTCTAATTGGGGAAGGGAAACAGTAAGCGGGCTCTGCTGCTCATGGTCAGTTGCTACAGCTTCTTGTTATTTCTACAGCTGATTCAGATATTTACTGTTGCATGACCAGGTAAGCATAATCAAAAGATCAATGCAGCCATACAGCAGTAACTGAAATGGGGCTGAGAGGAAATTATTTAGCAAACAGCAGAATGACTGAACTCCTTATACAGACCAGTGGGATTTTACTGTTTTCAAATCAAGTATATGCAGAACCAATTGATTGCGATTATTGTCTTTGCAGTTTGACTAGTGTGATCAGTTGCAGTGTTTTCTATGTTTCCTTTGCTCCCAAAACTATACTATGGAGGAATGTAAACCACAGTGGAAATTTCACAGGAAGGGGCAGAATCTATGATCACCTTTGTTTGCAAAGGAGAGCAGCAGTCAGTTCAAAAGACATTGAATGATTCTTTGAACATGATAAACAATACTTAAAAAGTGCTTTAGGCTCCAAAAATACTATCTGTTACATACAGTGTGTCTCTCTTGATCTGTCAAGGATATGGGCTTTGCTGTCCCTGTTTCTTGGTTGGGAAGCAAAGGCCAGCTAAGACCTTACCCCAGCATGTCTTCTCTCATCATCTTGTTTGTTTTCCGCACCTGCAGAAGATGGAGAGGGAAGTTTTACTTAGAAATTAAACCAAGGGGTATATCACACCTCCAAAACATACAATTTACTGAACATGTCAGGAGCATGCTACATAAACACGTGTTCCTGGATGTTTTTTGAGATGAACATATATAGTTATACTTAAAGAATGTACACAAATCAGAAGCTCTATACAATTTGAAAAAAGCAATGAGGCTTTATTAGTGCTGCATTTTGCATTTGAACCAGCAGCACTGGGCAGCTCTGTGTGCTGTGTGTAAACTCTGGCTGAATGCAACCATTACCTTCTTTCTTTCTTCCCTGTTGTCAGGGCTATTTCATTGGTTGCCTAGCTACTGGTTTAAGGCTTAATTCATTAAAAAACAAAAAACCAAAAAACAACAACAAAAAAAAAACCCTTACTTGGTTGTGTTTCTTATTTCTTCTGCACTCTCACTGGGAGGAACGGTGAGGACTGGTACAGGGTTTCAGGACTCACGATGCTTTTTAAGAACAGAGGTGAGGGTCTGGGGCAGATAGGAAGCTTTCAGTTTTACTTACAAGTATCTAGGTCAAAATGCAAAATCTAGTTATCACTTCTAGTAAATGTGTTAAGACTCAACACAGTCAGGTAGTGGTTTTGTGCCCAGCTCTGGAGGAGCTATTATCTGGGCAATGTATAGAACATAGAACATACTTATTAATTAAGCCCCTCACTAGGGCAGGCACTTTTTTTTTTTTTTTTTGGTTTGGTTTGTTGAGACAGGGTTTCTCTGTATAGCCTTGGCTGTCCTGGAACTCACTTTGTAGACCAGGCTGGCCTCGAACTCAGAAATCCGCCTGCCTCTGCCTCCCGGCGGGCAGGCACTTTCTAGGCCTTCATCCTTGTAGATCTAACCTTTCTCCTGCCAGGGTGTCATCAACCCTTGAGGTTTTAGGGCCCTTCCACATTTCTGAAAATTATTAAAGACTTCAAAGACTTTGAATTTGTATGATCTATACTCCATGGATGATAACAACCAACATCCATCATATTAGATATTAAAACTGAAACATCAGAATACTTATTTAACACAGTAGCAAATTAATTAGTTATCAATGTTAGTAACATTTTTAACACTAACCATGCTATGTAAAGCAAACATATCATGTGGACAGCATTGTTTTTAATGTTTACAGTCCCCTTTAGTGCCTGACTCACTTTGGAAATAGGCTCTCTTTCTCTGCTTTGTCACTAAAATTTTATCCTTAGTCATGTAACATTTTGAGCACAATTGTGTGTATAATAAAGAAAGGAAAGGAAAGGAACAAATAATGTCTCAGTATGATTGTGGAAAGAATTTTGGCATACTGGATCCTCTAAGGGGCCCGTGAATTTTCAGAGCAGGGATTGTGAGCTGTTCTAGGTTGTACCATACACCTATCTGCATCAGTGACTGAGTTGCATTCACCTTAATTTTAAAACATCTTCTATTCAAACATCATAAGTATTTAGCAATAAGTACAGTTTTGAGATTTAGTCCTCTTAGAGTTAAGGGAGAAAAACTGTTAACAGAACTATATGGTTTGCCTTAATGCAGAAAAAAGTCATTAGGAGTGATTTGCAGTGGTACAGGTAAATAAGAACTACAGGGAAGAGGGCTACTGGGAAAAGAAAACCAAGGACAACAACTGGAAAGAAACCAAAGTAGACATGTGAAGGTGAGACGAAGTCCTGTAACAGTGTAGGAGGATAAGCACACAAGCAGTTTTGATGTTCATGTTTGTTTAATTGCTAATGGGGTCTCTCATAGATTTCTGTGTTTGAATGCTTGGCCATAGGGAGTGGCACTATTAGGGTGGCTTCTAACCACTTAGTACAGGCTCTCGCCTTATACCTGACGGAAGTGAGGCAGAAAGGACTGGAGCTATTGCCTACTCCAAAACGAAAGGCGTTGGGAAAGGGTACAAGACCCAGCTCCCCAGCATTTGGGCCAGTGTGCATCCCAGGTCTCAGGACAGCATCTATTTCCTAAGGTCACAATGATAGTGAGTCTCAAGTTTTCATAGTATGACTTCAGTCTAGTCTTCCTCTGTTACATGCACATATGATAAATGGTACACACACATATATAGTATATGAAATATATATATCTATCTATATATGTATATCTATATATAGATATATAAAGTATATATTATATGCTGTATAATGCCTCATTAGAGTTAAAGTTCAAAGGACACATTTTTTTCTAGGCATGTTTATTTAGTACACAATAAGCACTTAGTAGCATATGAAGTGATTTAAGTTTATGCCAATAACAGAATTTTTTTACATCCATTTTATATGACATTTTAGTTCTCACTAGTTCACACTTGTTCAAGGTTTACAAAAGTCTTTCTGGCAGTAGCCAGGTGAGTAACACTAGCTCTCTTCTTTACCTGAGGAGATTCCTCTGGCAGTTGCAGTTTTGAGACTATGAGGATGTCAGTGTTTAGTCTTCAAAGCATTTTTGTTGTTGTTGTTGTTTTTGTTGTTTATCAACAGTTGACCCTCACAGCCCTCCTTACAGATAATTTCCTATCATTCCGCTTTGCAGGTAAAAATGAGGTTCCAGGAGATGAAATCATTAGCTGATCTGCGTGTAGGAAGCAAGGAAAGTGACGCTTTTCACAGTCATGGTTTCATAGCCAACATCTTTTCTATTGTAGCAGATAGACTTCGTCACTTTTCAATGTCAGGCTCTACTATGTATCCAAGTGATCCCTAAACAGTCTTTGTCTCTGTCTCTTAGTGTGTGTGTGTGTGTTGACCCAGATATACATGTGAGGCTGCTTTACCATGAAATATTATGTCTATCTGTGTTTACGTCTGATTCTGTTCAACTCTCTGGATGGTGGCGACTGTTGCTTTGTTTGATCATTTTCAGTTGGTGGGTCTCAATCCTGCCTTTGTAGTAGTGAGAATTCTACAATAGATGTGACCTTCTTTCCTTCCTGGCTCCCCTTTCAGCTTTGTCTTGAATCTGGTTGTCCCAAATGTACCTTCAGGAACACTCTGGCAAAGGTTCACTTTTAGCTAAGATCCAGTTTGTAATCTTGACATTTGCAACTAAGATTAGAATTTCCCAAAGCACTGTCTTCCTGCTATGGAGAGAAATGCTTGCTTTTATTTTTGGTACAACCCTGATTTGCCCTTTATGTCTTTTTATAAATAAAGTCAACAGCACTGGCTCTAAAGAAACACAAAGAGTGTCTTATGACACACACTGCCCACTAGCCCTAGCTCACATATCTTCTTGGCTGCCAGTCCCAGTAACTCCTACCAAAGATCATTTGAATTTGTTTTATTATGGAGAATCAGCATAGTTTTTATGAAAAAGAGAAATCTTAAGTTTGGGATTTTATTCTATGTTGATAGTAAGCTATCAACATTAGAATCAACCTCAGTTTTTCTGCCTCTAAAATAGAAACAATTTTAAAGAAATAATTTCATGAATTCATGGTTTGAAAAGCCACATTGACCTATCAAGAACTTCTCAGTGCTAGGGGTTAAAGCTCGGTGATAGACTTGCATGGCATGTGTGGGACCCTGGGTTTGATCCCCAGCATAAGCAAGGGGGAGGGACTTTGGTGATAGACTTGCATGGCATGTGTGGGACCCTGGGTTTGATCCCCAGCATAAGCAAGGGGGAGGGACTTTGGTGATAGACTTGCATGGCATGTGTGGGACCCTGGGTTTGATCCCCAACATAAGCAAGGGGGAGGGACTTTTTGTCCTTTTACAAGTATGAAGTCCCATACTAAATTGGTAACACCTCTGTAGATGAGTTTAAAGCAGATTTAGTCTTTTGTATTCTAGACCACTGATGTAGTTGCTGTAACATAATATCCTTAGGTCTAGTCTAACATCATCAGTGGAAGAAGGAACAAAACATCTTTAAATAAGTCCAGAGTGAAGTCAGAGTCTCTGCTCTGGTCTAATGAATGCTCCATTCACTTCAACCATGTGGCCTTACACCTTGGCCTGTTACTTTCGAGTGCCTTTGTTTACTCACTGGGAAGGCAAACATGATAAATACACAAGGCTGTGGGCAAGAGTGAAGAACATTCTGTGTGGGGTAAGGTGGGTGAGTGAATCTGACTGCCTCATGTTTTCCAGCACTAAAGCTTTGCAGAGAGGTGGTCAGGAAGTGTTTCTCATCTGATGAGCAGTGTGTCCTAGAAAGACTACAGAGAGATCCAGATGAACACCCCCCCCCCATGTAGATATGCCAGGACATGGGCATTTGTCTTCTCATGGGGCAGTAATGAGGACCAGGCTCCAAGACAGGGTGTGAGGTTCCAGGAGTCTTGAATAAGGAGTCTGAGGGAAAGTAAGTGATTGGCCATGACTGAGCAAGAGAGGAAGGGGTGAAGGAGAGAGAGAGAGGGAGAGAGAGAGAGAGAGAGAGAGAGAGAGAGAGAGAGAGAGAGAGAGAGAGAGAGGAGACAAAGGAGGAGAAAGGAAGGTAACAGTGGCTGAGGTAAAGAATATTTCCCCAGATAAATAAACTTTCAGACAATGAACTTGTTACATAGCAACTAATAAGTTATTTTTTCCAAGCAAGACAATGGTAGGCATGTGTGGCTGTAAACAGAAACGAAAAGCTGAAGTAATTAGCATGGTTTGTGGGCATTTATGACTAATAAGTTGTCTGGGGCAAGAGTCTCAGTCTCCTATCAGAAAACCCTGGCAAAGCCCTTATTTTCTGCTGTCCTCTCTCAAGAGAAAAACTGAGAACCCACCACTTCCTCCTGTGGTCGCCTTCCTAGCCCCACTGTGTCTCACTGTTTTGGTAATTCAAAGGAAGAGCCCTTGTCCTAATCTCCTCCATGCTCTTCCCTGACACTGAATCTAAAATCCTGATTCATTAGGTATGTGCTCATGAGCAGAAATGACTTCACTGTTCCTCCGCCCCACTGAAGCTGTAGTTTCCTTTCAGGGGTCTCCAGGTATGTGTGTGTGTGTGTGTGTGTGTGTGTGTGTGTGTGTGTGTGTGTGTTGTTCTCCAGGGAATACAGACCTTATATAAGTGTACCTCTTGCCAGGCTCCAGAGGGCTTTGCAGTCAGAAGTCCTATTTGCTCTGCCTCACTGCTGGCTCTTGGTGGGTGAGGTGTAGCCTGTGCTCTGCTCTGTCTATGCCTCCACATGTGTATGGGGGTGTATTCCTCTTTCTCTGATCTGTTCCCTAAGCCCTCTGCTGCCCTTCTCCTCATCTGTCTTCTCCCTATCTCCCTACCTCACTCCCACCACAAACTTAAGCTTGCTGCAGTTAGAGTGCAGTGTCTGACTACTGGTGATTTTTCTCCAAACTCTTGCAATGGAAAGAGGCAATTGCTGGTTCTAGGTTGTTCTGGTGAAGTGTTACCATATGAAACGAACGTGTCTCCTTGTACAGCCTGTGACTTTTGTAGCAACACATACATGGGAGCTCTAGCTTGTGCATCCTGTGAAAGATACCCTAAACAACAAAGGAATTACTTCATGAGGAGGAGGTTGCACAGTAAGGGTGTGGAGGGTGTACAGACTTGAGCAGAAGCTAAGATTTGTTTCCTTTATTTAAATGGCGAATGCTAAGGGCATGAAGTCTCCGCCTTGGGAAGCTTCTGGAATTTAAATTGATGAAGTCAGTGCTGAGTGGCAGAGCTTTGGAAGTTGACATGGATAGCCATCTTGCTGATGGCCTGATCTATGCCTACAACAAAGTGAACTCTTGGAAATGAAGCCATGCACAATAGCAGGAGGGATTGAGGCTAGGTGCTAAGGCATGAGGCCTGTTCTCTAGGGGACTCAGGCAAGGCTACAGATACTTAGCCTCCCTCAGAGAGTTCTGAAGCATCAGTAGATTATTGCCTCTAATATGATTTTAGGCACAGGGCTTGATGGTGTGTTTGATGTCACCATGGCTTGGGTAGGGGGCTTTGGTGTCTATGAAGGGGGTCTGGGAAGTGAGGCAGTGGCTTCTACTTAGAAGGGAACTGTGGCCATACTTTGGGCTTACTGCCTGTAGCCTCTTTGGACTGGAATGAGCTTGGCAGCCTTAAGCTGATGCATAAATAAGTAGTGTGTCCTCTCTGGTTTTCCATAAATAAAGCAATTTTTTTGTTTATGATCCTTGTGGGTGGTAGTGGCAAGGAGAGACTGTGGAGAGGAAATGCAGTCCATTTCAAGTAACTCAGCTCTGTTGTGCCCAAGCTCTCTGGTGCTCAGATGACACTGCCCTACCAGCAGCAGTAAGTGAGACCTAAACGTTAGCTAAGCAAGCACACAGACATCTTGACTGTTCTTCATGGGAAGGCTAAGATTTTAAACCAGACAGCTCCTAAATAGATATTCATTTTCAGGCTAGTTTCTTTGGGTCTCAGCCTTTTAATAGTCTGTCCTCAGATCCTAGCACTCACAGGAGAGCAAGCTCTCAAGTCTTGTTTGAATGGCAGGTCTTAACCTGCTTGGTTGAGTTTATTTTAATTAATTAATCAACCAACTTGCTACTTGTTTGGCTATCACCTTATTTATTAAAACTGACTGTTCTAATCAATAAAATTTAAACATGAGTTTATTTAATTGGTTAAAAACAGATTTAGTCCTTTTTTTCCCCTTTTCTTTGGATTACATATGTCAGGGAAGTTTTATAAGAATTAAATTTTACTAGGCATGTTGCATACCGTTAATCTTAGCACCTAGTAGGCAGAGGCAGGAGAACCACTTCAAGTTCAAGGCCAGTCTGATCTACACAGCAAGTTTCAGACCATCAAAGCTACATAGTGAGACTTCTCTCAAAAACAAAAATCAAACACAAAATGGAAGAAGATTCTATTTTTAACACTTCAATAGTTTGTGTAATCATTATTCTCATGGTCTTAGGTCATCGATTGGTCTAAAATTACAGTTAAAAATTGTGCAACCATTTAGAACCTCTGCTAATTACACTATTCCCATTGGAAGTTCGATTTGTTGTCTTTGTCTCCTTGAGACTGTGTAGTCCATTTTAAGAACCCTTCCTTAGCTGGTCTTGGGATTGAGTGGACAACTTCTTTGCCCCTGCTGGTTTTTCGGTTCTCAAGTTTTTGGAGGAGTTGTTCGTGTTTCATTTAGAAAACAGTTTACAGGGATCATGGGTGAAGCACCTTTTCTCACACCCCCCACACCCCCACCAGCTCTTTTTTTAAAATTGGAAGTAATACATTTTAATTTTTCCACTGATGATTTATTTACTTTAAAGCTTCCCCCCTCCTCTCAGTCCCTCCCTCTTACTCTCCTCTGCCCTCCCTTTCTCCCGAGAGAAGGGGGAGGCCTCCCATGATTTTAACCTGCCTCAGCCTATCAAGTTGCACTAGGACTTGACATACCTTCTCCTATTGAGCCTAGACTTGGCAGCCCAGTTAGGAAAAACAGATCCAAAGGCAGGCCACAGTGTCAGAGACAGCCCCTGCTCCTGCTGTTAAAGATTCCACATGAAGACCAAGCTGCACATCTGTTACATATGTGTAGGGGGCCTAGGTTTGTCTCATGCATGTTCTCTGGTTAGTAGTTCATCCCATGTAAGTCCCTATGGACCCAGGTTAGTTGGGTTAGTTAGTTCTGTTACAAGTGTAACAGAATATCATTAATAGTGTCAGGGGTAGGCTTTCTCTCATGGCATGGGTCTCAAGCTGGATCACTCATTGATTGGTCATCAATTTCTGCTTTGACTTTATCCTTGCACACCTTGTAGGAAGGACAAATTGTGGGTCTAAGGTTTTGTGGCTGGATTGGTGTCTTTATCCCTCCAGTGGAAGTCTTGCCTTACTACAGGAAGTGACTATTTTGGACTCCATATTCTTTCTCTATTGCTAGGAGCCTTAGCTAAGGTCACCCTCATAGATGCCTGGGAGTTTCCAGGTTTCTAGATTGAACCAAACCTCCCACCAATTCCAGTTCTCTCTCCCAGATCTCTCTTTTCCATCCTCACCATAGTTGATCCTCCCTGTTCTCCTCCCCACCTTTTCTGCCACTCAGTTCCATCCTTCCATCCACTCCTGATGTCTGTTTTATTTCCCCTTCTCAGTGAGATTCAGTCATCCTGCCTTGAACTCTCCTTGTTAATTAGTTTCTTTGGATCTATGCATTATAATATGGTTATCCTGTAATTTATGGCTAAAGCATACTCATAGATGACAACATACCGTGTTTGACATTCTGGGTCTGAGTTACCTCACTCAAGATGATCTTTTCTAGCTCCATCCATTTGCCTGCCAATTCTATGATGACGTTGTTTTTAATAGTTAAGTGGTATTCTATTGTATAAATGAACCACATTTTCTTTATCCATTCTTCAGTTAAAGGACATCTAGATTGTTTCTAGTTTCTGACTATTACAAATAAAGCTGTACAGTTGCTATATAGTTGAACAAGTGTCCTTGTGGTATGGTAGAACATCTTTTGGGTATATGTCCAGGAGTGCTATAGCTGGATTTTGAGGTAGAATTTTCTGAGAAACTGTCAAATTGATTTCCAAAGTGGTTGTACAAGTTTGTACCCCCGCCAGCAATGGAGGAGTGCCCCCTTTGCTCCACACCCTCGCTAACATGAGCTGTCCCTTGAATTTTTGATCTTAGCCATCTTAGAGTCATAGAATGATGAGTGTAAGATAGAATCTTAAAGTCACGTTGATTTGCATTTCCCTGATGACTAAGAACGTTGAACATTTCTTTAAGTGTGAAGCTTTTTCTAACTTTGCAGAAACAGCTGCCTAAATATATAGAAACATTTGTTTTTTAAAGGAATTAAAATCCCACATTTTAAAGCACCTTACTGTTTAGAGTCTGACCCTGAATGATCATCAGCTGGGACTCAAATTTATGAACTGAATTAGATTCTGTTCCAGTGTTGCTATCACCTTGGTGTTTAAATTGCTGAATCATAATTCTAACAACTGATTTCTGACTTACTAAGAAGTAAAGTTGGTGCAGTCCCAAAATTCATTGTCTCTGCTATAATGTAAAGCATTTCACTCTTTCATTTTTGAGTGTGGAGATGATAACCTTTCCCCCACCCCAATATAATGACAATAAATAAAATACTCCATGCAGGCTATACTTTGAATTAAAAATATTTCAAGTTTGTGTCAATCAGAATCAGTTGCTAAAATCAGGTGGTCTTTATTTGTATCTACTTCATGACTTATTCACATGGTGGATAAGACAGTAATTACTAGCATACCTCTCTGTCTGTGGGCTCTCTGATGACAAACTGCGGATACGTAGAGAGCCTCTAGCTCATTTACATCACATGTGTAATGCACACTAGCTGGGATATTAGCGTTTCAGGTTTGGTGGAGTTGCCTGACACACACAATGATCAGCACATTTTTTGAGACAGCAATAGTCAGAGGAATGTAGCAGCACTGGGGGAACAAGAGGAAGTGGCCTGACATCCTCACATGCCCATCACCATTCCAATCACCCCTGGATCAGGCTGGGTTTCCTCGGTGCCTAACAAATGGTCAGAAATCTAGTAGAGTAAATTACAGAAGCAGGAGCAAGGATAAAAGTCAATTCCTAGGCTTCTTACGCAGTAAGAAGAGAAAATTTTGACTTCAGGGAGAACAAACTGCCCCAAGCTTTGTGGATCTGTACATATGCTTATGTAATTTTCAAAGGAGATGTGCAGCCTTTAACAAATGTGCCGAGCCGCATTTAATCTCAAGCAGGCATTGGATACCACAAAGGGGAAAAAAAGGAAGAAAGAAAAGTCAGGCATGGGAAATTAAAAGAAAAAAAGTTCAAAAATATGCAAAACACAAGTTGCTAATAAAATATTGTCTGCTACACTAATTAACATGCTATTTACGAAGTTTATTCTTAGCATGCTAACGAGAAGATGACAATCCCATAGCAGCTTCCACTCTGATTATTTAGGACTGTAGCAACAGTTCTATCCTGGAAGTCTGTTACAAAGCCATCAGCTTTCTACAGTCCTGTGCAGTATTTCTGAAGAACGCTTACACAGGAATTCAGTCAGAAGCCCAGATGTTTGAAAAGGAGACAGCAGACACACTGTAGCTGTGTTTTAAAGACAGCTCCTTTGCCTCTGCCCTCTTCACAGCTCCCTCCCAATTAAACCTAGCTGTGCTGTTTAGCTTGTACATGTTCCCACGCACATCCTTGTACCCTGTGTTATTATTGCTGACTTGAAACATCCCAACAAGGAACTTCACTCCTATGGACTGAGCTGGGCCATTCTTCCTGGCTTTCAGTCACCTCTTGATACGGAATTGACAGGATTTAGTGCCACACGCAACAAATCACCTGTTAGTCTGTGCAAGCTCCCCCACTCTCCTGGACTCAGCCTTACTCATGTTTGTGTGCCTCTGTGGTCCTACTAAGGCAACCTCTTGTCAAGTGTTGATAGAAAACAAAATGTATTGGCCATTAGTAAAAACTGATAATCCTCTTGAATTTGGTTTCAAAGAAGGGTTGTTCAATGCTCAGGAATTCAAAGAAGCGAGAAAAGCCTAATTTTACTTGCAATAGATTTACACTAAGAAATTTAATGTCTTTGTTAATGAATGCATTTCTGTCTTTATGCAGTTTTTAAAATGTAATGCCTAGAAATAAAGTGTCCTTACGTCAATCTCTTGAATGTCTCCCCTTTGAAGTAATTATGTGAAAAGACTGTGTGTGACAGTATCAGGGACAACTTGTTTAATTTAATTTTATATTTTAGGCTTATTTTTATTTTTTAGACGAGTATTGTGACCCCATTTGGGAATTTTAATTTGTATCTTATTTAGTCTGCAGTGTGACACCAGTTAATTGTGTGCTACTTTGTAGTAACTACATGTTAACTCTGTTGGAAGTAATGGTAATTATACTGTAATTGATACCAGTTCTCCCACAGCTTTGGAAAGCCATACAATTAACACATATCGCCACAGTTGGATACTTTCTTTTGTCCTTTGTGACATACCATCTTGGAGTACTATTTTCAACAAGGTTCCTAAATATTTTTTCTTTGAAATGCCTATTAACATTACTAGCAAGTGAGGATAGTTCCTAAGTTTTATTTTCACTCAAAGGAAGCTCCTTTTCTAATCAGATGTAATTCAAAGTTATTTGTGATTTTCATTACAAACCCATTTGTGATATCCTTTAGCTTTATGGTGCTTCTTTCCTCCTGGGAGAAGGCTGCAGTAAAATACACAAGATCTTTCTTTGAAAGAGAGTAGCAGCCCTTCTGTTAAACTTTGCTTGCAGGTGAGATGGATGTGCAGTATCCAGGGCCCGCTGGCCCACAGTGGACACCAGCCTGGAGACAGAGACAGATTTAAAGCGAATTAGATGAAAATGACCCTCTGATTTTCACTGCCCCCTTCCCTTGCCTTCCCCTGTCACCTTCCATTGTCTGCAGTGGCTCAAGAGTTTCTGAAGCAGTAAACAAATGGACATGTTAGGACCCAAAATGACCACAGCTTGATAGGCTTGTTTGACAGAGGGGTTAATTTTGAGTACATCCCTTAAAAAGGTGAATAATTACTAAGAACTTTTGTGACACAGTGACATGATTTTGCAGTATATGCCGGAGATCTAGGAGAGATAGATGGTTATTATTGGGTCAGAGAGTTTCAAACCTGAAAGAATCCACAGAGATAAGCTAGCTTCTTGATTCTGTAGATGAAGTAAACAACCTAGCATGGCTGGCACACAGCAGACAGGTTGGAAGGAGCAGAGAACCTGGAGGCCCCTGGGGAAAAACTGACTGTGTTGGTAGTGACTGCAGGGCTTCAAGCAAGCCTCCTGGCCTCTCTGGCCTCAGAGCTCTGAGTGAAGAGGCCTTCATGTTTCTTTCTGGAATGACAGCTTCCCCATACCCCTCTTTTTCTCTTAAAAACATGCATATTTTATAGTAGATATGTTTTCTTTAAATTACAGTAAAACCTCTTAGGGGATATGATATATATTATACAGCTCATAAATTAAAACAGATACAATGTAGTAATGCCTTACACTTTTGCATTTTTGTGTGTGTTTATAGTTCTGTGGGGGAAGCATCTTCAAAACTATCAGTTGGCCTGCTAAAACTGAAGTACAATGCATAATTCTGAAGAAAATATTCATTCTTGATTTGTGTAGTTTTGATGTCTTTAGCTTGAATAAATTGTACCCATGTTACCGAAAATAATGTTGAGCAATATACACTGCAAATTGCATAGATATCTGAACTCAAATTTGTACAATTCCCAAGATACCATTTTGGACAAAGACATTTGCTAGCTGGCCATCAGTTTTGTTTTGATGTCCTTTGCTCATACTGGGAATGTCAGACTGACAGAGTCTTACTAGTGGCTTAAGTGAGATAGAATTCCCTGTTTTTAAATCATGTGTTAGCTTTCAAAGGAGCTTCTGTAATTTTACAATGGAACCTTTTGTGAACTTGTTACCAAATAATCAGAGAATATTCAGGAACAAATCTGCCACATGCCTCTGTGCAGGAATAAAAAGTTGAAACCACATATAAGCAGGACTCTGTCTACCACACAACTGGATCTGCTTAAATTTGGGTGCTTTATAAGTCTACTTGGGAGTTGCAAACTTATAAATAACCTTGCAATTGGTTAAAACCATATTAAAACCATATGAACAAAACAGAAAGTGTTCTGCTCCAGGATGTCAGTCAGCACTAAGACCCAGAGAAACATAATTGAATTCAGCGGCTCCTAAAGCTTACATGGTCTCCTGTCTTTAGGACTAATGGTGCCATATCACTTGGCATATGACAGTCGATGGCATGAATCTAAGCATGTTGTAGGAGATGCATGGGATGCTGTTGTTGCCAGAACAGTAGAGACAGAACTTTTCAGGCTTGGTGACCCTACACATCCTTGGGAAAAGCTTGTCATACATCATTTGAGAGTGTCTCTGAAAGCCCCATAAAACATATTCGCAAGAAGTTGTGCTGACAGTAGTTCACTGCGTCAAGCACGTGCTGCATGATGCTTCTCTGCTTGCAGGGCCCAGTACTATTGAGGCAGAGGGAGGCATGACACACTTTCCCTTCCCAAGCAGCCTATGGTCCAGGGGTTACAAAAACCAACTGAGCACCCCAGGAAATCTGAACAGCTCATCTCACCCTTATGACTATGATTCCTCTTTTTGAGTTTGAATCTTGTGGGTTTTGGCAACCTTTGATGAATCATTGTAAACCTTCCTTCTCTCTAGGGGGAAATGTTCATCTTTGAGGAATTATTCATAGATAGTTGGTAGTTAAGTGATAGATTGTAGGTAGGTAGATAGGTAGATGGCTGATAAGTGGTAGGTAGATGATTGATAGATGTATGGTAGATAGACTATAGAAAGGCAGGTAACTAGGTAGTAATTGGGTGACAGGATAGGCAGCTGGAGAGAGAATTATCAACAGTGAACTGCTGCCCAGTTCTGATCGCAAGTGCTTTGGAAGAATCGTTGCTGAGGTTAAAGATTTCTCTCCATCTTGCTTTTAGATTATGTGATAAACTGCCCAGTGACAAGAAAGCTTTTGTGAGATAAGAAGCAAAAGCTGCCATTCTAACAGTTTGTTATCTATCACAGCTACCTCAGACTGGGGGGGGGGGGGCTCAGACAACTTAGATTTTTTTTTAATCTTAGAAAATTCTAGATCAAGATGCCAGTGAGGCTGTCTTCCCCCCCCCCGCCCCCCGCCCCCCCCCCCCCCGCCCCAAGGCCTCTGTCCTTGGCTTCTACATCTGCCCTTCTTGTTCTCACACGGTCTTTCTTCAGTCTGTATACACTTGTGTCCAAATTCCTTCTTAGTATACCTTGTCATAATGTAGTAATGCTGACTGTAAGAGCCTCATCGAACTCAGTTACAACTATGGCTGTCCTTAGAAAACAGTGGTGAGGCATAAGAATATCTTTATATTTTTAACCATTAAACTGTGGTGAGATAAATTTCATAACTCTAAAATATGATTACTGTATCACCTCCCAATCCATAAAATGGGTAAGCAAATGCTGGTGCCATGGGATTATAGTGATTAAATAAAAGGTTGTATGTGTGAGTGCTTTTCCAGAAAGACAGAGACTGAGGTGGGGGTAGAGTAATAAACTCTCAGATAAAGGACTAGATGAGAGAGTATATGTGTGAATTCTTTGCAAAAAGAAAAAGAAGAAGGAAAGAAAGGAAAACAAATTAGTAAAATATAACAGTTAAAGACATTATTACTACATATTCTAAGCTAAACATTAACAGCATTATCTAAAACTATCTATTCTCCTGCATTAATAGATGACCTATACAAGTAGAGATGCATTCCTGTTACCTTGACTAAGCATCTCAGAACTAAATTTAGGCCTTAGTTCGAGAAATCATGTGGTAGCCAGATCTTACTTCCATTTTTAAGCACGCAAAGGATCTTGCCACCTGCATGGTGAACAGCAAGCATCGACATAGCTTGCCTGACCGGCTGTGCTGTAACTCTCTCCCTGATCAACTTCATCTCCTACTCAGTGTGCATTTTCTATTTGGATGCTGTACAGCTTCTTTGAGTTTTCTGAATGTAGAATTCCAAATCTTATACTTTTTCCTAAAACGCCATTCTCTTCCTAGACGGCATTATAATTAAGCCAACTGAAGCATTTCTTCTTGACAAAATCTGTTGTTGACTTCTTTTTGCATTCCTTTTTCTTCTGCCACCAAGACCATAGGGCATACATATTACAACTGTCTTATGGGTGTGTTCCTGTGGCTCCTCAGCTGGCTCTAAAGATGTAATGTCTGCCTTGTTGGCTTTATATCAGATTAGGCACGCCAGCTACTAAATCCTGCTAAAATAACCTCCCTTTCTTCTTTTATTTTGGTTTTACTTTTAAACAAAATGAAATTATTTTTCAGAATTTTTACAAAAGCAATTAAATATATTTAAGTGTTTATATGTAGATATATTTAATATTAAAAGATAGATAAATGCAAATTAAGGTATGTAAATCAGTTGAACAATAGAATAACCTTCTAGCCAGGGCTGGGCTCCTGCTAGGAAGTGGGAATTCTACCTTACTCTAATCCTGTGTCAAGACTTTGCATGATTTCTTTCCAGCTTCTGGCTATTATAAATAAGGCTGCTATGAACATAGTGGAGCACGTGTCCTTCTTACCAGTTGGGGCATCTTCTGGATATATGCCCAGGAGAGGTAATAGCCAGAAGCTGGAAAGAACCCAGATGCCCCTCAACAGAGGAATGGATACAGAAAATGTGGTACATCTACACAATGGAGTACTACTCAGCTATTAAAAAGAATGAATTTATGAAATTCCTAGCCAAATGGATGGACCTGGAGGGCATCATCCTGAGTGAGGTAACACATTCACAAAGGAACTCACACAATATGTACTCACTGATAAGTGGATATTAGCCCAAAACCTAGGATACCCAAGATATAAGATACAATTTCCTAAACACATGAAACTCAAGAAAAATGAAGACTGAAGTGTGGACACTATGCCCCTCCTTAGAAGTGGGAACAAAACACCCTTGGAAGGAGTTACAGAGACAAAGTTTGGAGCTGAGATGAAAGGATGGACCATGTAGAGTCTGCCTTATCCAGGGATCCACCCCATAATCAGCATCCAAACGCTGACACCATTGCATACACTAGCAAGATTTTATTGAAAGGACCCAGATGTAGCTGTCTCTTGTGAGACTATGCCGGGGCCTAGCAAACACAGAAGTGGATGCCCACAGTCAGCTAATGGATGGATCACAGGGCTCCCAATGGAGGAGCTAGAGAAAGTACCCAAGGAGCTAAAGGGATCTGCAACCCTATAGGTGGATCAACATTATGAACTAACCAGTACCCCGGAGCTCTTGACTCTAGCTGCATATGTATCAAAAGATGGCCTAGTCGGCCATCACTGGAAAGAGAGGCCCATTGGACACACAAACTTTATATGCCCCAGAACAAGGGAACCCCAGGGCCAAAAAGGGGGAGTGGGCGGGTAGGGGAGTGGGGGTGGGTGGGTATGGGGGACTTTTGGTATAGCATTGGAAATGTAAATGAGCTAAATACCTAATAAATAATGGAAAGAAAAAAAAAAAAAAAGACTTTGCATGAACAATTTTCCCTGCAATCTCAACTCTTCCCAAACATTCCGCTTACACTGCTTAGCTGTCTACTATTGGTAATTTTCCTTTGTTAAAACATGTCTATTTCTAATGACAGATGGAAGAATGAGCACTTAAGCAAAGTCAGGTTAATTTCAGTTTAATTCCTCTTTAGAAATGAGAGGACAGAGGGCCATGTACTAATCGCCTTGGTACAAATTCTCATTGGAGAGACTTCTGTTCTAACAAGTTGGTCAGAACGTGCCCTCTTTCTTCTTGTCCTCCAATAGGTGTCTCTGTGCTCTGGAGCAAACACAATCAGAAAACTCAGGGATTAATTCATTCATGAGTACTAGCACAGTGTTGCTGTTAAGGATGCATTAGGAGCTAGATAAGCTAAAAATGTTAGCTAACAAAATATTATTGGACTCCAGAGGTCAATGGTGGGCTTCATCTCTCCTAGTCAGTGGCTTAATTATCACCAATACTGACTCTGGAAGCATTGAAGTGGCCCTAAGAATGTGACTTCCACTGCTTGTAATGCTTCTTCCTCTAAAAATTCACCTTCTAACATGTCAAGCCTACATTTCATTTGTATGTATGTATGTATGTATGTATGTATGTATGTATGTATGTATGTATGAGTTGTACCATATGAGTGGAGATGCCTACAGAAGCCAGAGGATGTCATATCCCTGGAACTAGAGGTTTTGAGCTGCTGATATGGGCGATGGGAACCCAACTCAAATCCTCTGCAAGAGCAGTAAGTGTTCATACTCACTGAGTCATTTTCTCCAGCCCCAAACATATTTCTGACCATTAAATTACTAAATGCAAACTATAGGATATAAAATAAAATGATAGAATATTTATGGTAAGTCAATCATAGGATTGTGTGTACGTGGTTGAGAATATCTTCTGAGAATCAAATCATAAAAAGGTATGTCCAGGGCAGGCCATAGTGGGTCAGAGAATCACTGTATGTTGTATTTGTCTTGCTTAAAAAACAAAATAAAATAAAACTTTATTTTGGAATATGTACTGATTTAAGCCAAATGTCTTTGATAGGGAATATCTTCTGTTGTCAGTATTTGACAGAGTTTGCAAAGATGCCTTCATTTACCTGTGGAAAGTCCAAGTTAGATTTATATTAAGCTGTATAATCAAATACGTTTTTCTGTTTTCTTTAAAAATTCTTTATCTTCCCCCTTCAGGAATATTTCAGGTTCCTATCAAGCTTTGTTTGTTTAGATTCTTTTCTTCAAGAACTCTCATCAGTACAGTGCAAAGTGTGTTGAGTCTAGGTATCTCAGTCACAAAACTTGACTGTTGGAAAGTTAGTAGTCCTTCTCCTTCTAGCCACTCCCTTGTGTGTGGTCTTATGAGATGAACTGCTGTGTAAGATCTATAGCAAGGCCTAAGATAGAATCCCAACTTATAAAATCCTTTGATCTTGATGATAGAGAGTCAGCAATGTCCGTGAACCAAACCCTTATTGTTGAACATAGTGCGATGAAAACTAGGGGCTAATTATGTAGTCAAGACTTAGAATTTGGGCATATTGGAAAATGAGTTGATTAAACAGGATATAGAATACAGAGAAAATGTGGGTTTTTCAATATGAATAGAACTTGGCAAAAAGGCAGAGAAGAAGCATGTCCCAGAGACTGTGAGGAAGGCAGGATTGTCCAGAGATGAGCCACTGTTTGTCCCTAGCAGAAGATGCCTGGGGGGAGGGGTTTTGTTTGTTTGTTGTTTGTTTGTTTGTTTTTTCAATTTTTGGACTTGAAAAGGCATGTGGGCAGCAGTGAATGAAGTACCTTGCAAGCCAGGGTTTGACCAAAATGCAGTGGAAAATAGGAGTGATAGACGATTCTGACCTAGACACTTGGAATGACCTAAGTTGAGGAGGCAGTGGGAACAGTAGACCAGAGAAGAGAGTGATCAGGGCCTGCTAGGAGGCTGTTGTAGACAGTGAAGGCTGTAGGGCAGAAGGCTTACACTATGCTAAAGATGACAGGATGTCCTTGAGGTGAGGACAAAAGACTTTCTGAAAGGAAAAGCAGCCAGCCCAGGTGGTTGAGTGGACAAGAGTTAAGAAGGAAGTGAGATTGAAACTATTAGCAAGTTAGCACCTGTGTAAATAAAGGTCAGGAAGTGTGCTGGGTAAGGAGAGTGGTCATATTTAGTTTTGGATGCTGTGTTCCCATATTGAAGAGCTAGTGCAATATAAAAGTGAAATCAAATGTCTAGAAATGATTGAGCTTGGAACTGGGACGAAGATGGAAAGATGTTATAACTACACATAGCTGGACTTCAAGGGTTGACATTATCTCAGAATACTGCAATACCTGTGTTTTGGGAGGGCACAAAATGATTGATGAGCTGTGGTGTTAACCTTTATTGCAAATCTGAACGGTTTTAAAACGTTTTAAATATTTAAATGCTCATTTGGCTATGTAACAACAAAATTCTTATTTACATAAAAAAGAATCATGTCAGATTCCCCATGCAAGAGATTGGTGCTACTAATTCCACAGTTATATGGGCGCAGAATTTTCTATTTACTATCTCATACATATGTGTGTGTGTAGAATATTTGTCAATTAGTTAATAACACACATTTAAGTTTATTTAAGAAAGTTGGTGTTGAACAAATCCTAACTATCACATATTTAAATGTAAAAATAACCCAATATAATTATTTTTTACCTTTAAAAACTACAGTATAGTTAATAACACCCTAACCTATAGCTGTTTGCCTTGTGACACCACACTCAGACAATCTGTACAAATGGGCTTTTGAATAAAGGTAGGTAAAGTGACTCTCTTTTAGACCACCAGAGTAAAGTACATGGTACCATTGTCTACACAGGTCTAAAATAAAATATATCCATTTGTAAAGTGACTAACAAAGGCTCTCTGAGCATTTGCCATTTTCCCTCTCGATTGTAGGGAAGGGACTGCCTTGAAGGATTCAAGGCACACACAGTACAGGCTGGCCACCCTTGGTGACCCAGAGGGAAGGTGAGGCACAGAGTTACATTTCATATGTTAGTTTTCTGGGGACAGCTACAATCTGTCATCCTGCATATGGTTTGAAAGTGGCTTGTCTCTTTGGCAAGCAAACTGTTATTTAAGTACACCATCCACTCTACTACTGAAACGGTTTTGCCAAACTTATCCAAGTAGTCTCACATGCTTAAAGATGGTATAAATATCATTTATTGCCAGCAGTTTTCTCAGACTCCATGGAATGTCTTCCTGCTGCCTGATCTAAGTGTCCCAGTTTACATTATGGCCTTTACTGCCTCTGTTTGATGGAGTGATCAGTAAAAATTTAATGACACTATAAAATAATAAAAATGTCATTAATTTACCACGGATCTTGGATGCAGTGGTTGTAAAGTTACATTAATAAACAGAATATTTTTTACAACAAAAAGCATTGTTACGTGGGAACATATAAATAACACACATAAATTTAAGAGCAATTTTACTGTGAGCACACACATTATTATGGAATAGCCAATAAGTGTATAAAACACAGTATATAAAATTTTATTAAAATATACTGTGCCCATCAAAAATTCAGCTTTTATCTAAGTGCAAAGAAAAGCCATTATTGTGTGCTTACTGTTTCATCTCTGTGCCTTCCCCAGATCACAGTCTCACGTTTGTTGCCCGGAAGCTGACTTCCTTGCCTAAACTAGAACAAACCCCTGGTCTTGTATTTACCCCCAAACTCATTCTCTCTCCACTGGTGCCAAGATGTAACTGATCAATCTTGTCACGGTAGGCAGGGAAAAGTTGCTAATTTAATGCAAAGTTAAAAATAATGCCAGAGGAGCTGAGTGGTTTGTTCAGTGACTCTGGAAATAAGGGCTAATAATCAGAGTCTGTCTGTCAGCACTGAGGCCACCTCATCATTGACTCGGATAACACGTGGATATGATGGATGCTACCATCTTGTGGCTTATAACATTTTACATTCATCAGCTCTCACTAACGGGGGCTTTATCATTTAAATATCTATATTTAATATGCAACATCTACCTCATACATCATAATTTCAAAGCACTTAGAGAGCCAACAGTCCCTACAACACAGCAGAGCTGATGTTTCATTTTTTTCCAGTAACTTTCACCTTGCCTGCGTGTTTGGGACTGACAATGCATCCGTGAGTGTCCGCTCATGGGGCAGCATGGAGAATATGTTCTATTATCAATATAAAGACCAGGGGGAGTTTGGAGTGGGCATGGGGCTAAGCTTACACTGAGGAATTTTGCTCCTGTCTCTACATTATCCTACTTGGAAGCTATGTATATTGGGAGGGCTAGTTCAAGGGCTCGGTATGGGTTATTTGCGGTGTAAGCATGTAAGGACATGCACTCCATTGTCTATATTCCATACAGGCACCCGCCCATTGGTGTTTAAAAGCCAGAGACATGACTTCTTACACTGAAGCATCTCCATACTCTCCCCATGCCTATATCTATGTCCTGTGTTTAAGAGGCTCATGTTCAACATACTGGTAAATCTATGCTTAGCTCACCTGAACAGACCTAACTGGTAGACGTCGGGCCCTCCTGTGTTAGGGTTCTGTGCTGGCAAATAAATATTCTGAGCTATTCTTTGAAGAAAAGAAGGGAAATCTTCTGGGAGACTGAATAGAAATTTATATGAAAGGGCTTGGCTTTGCAGGGTCTGGCTTTAATCTCAAACACAGTGCTTAATATTATCAAATTGAAAATGCAACCCACTGCCCCCAACACTTTTATCGTGGATTTATTTTCTGCCTATTTAACCAGTATTTCATGGGACGCTCTTCCTTGTCTTCCAGTCTGTCAAAATATTGATATTTTACAGGGAAAGTGTCTTTGCAGAAGAATTTTTTTTCAGTGAAGTCAGAAAAATTGTCTGACTTCAAAGACACTGTGAATGTGTTGCGGACGTCCTAGATGTTTTTTGTTATGATTAAAACAAGCTGATACTACTGCATTGCGAGCACACTTCACTTTTAGGAAAGAAAAGATATTATCATCATGTAAGCTTTGTTGTCTTGGGGCTTTTACAAAGCATGGCATGTAATCTCCCCTCTTCTTCTTCGCTGTCAAAATACTGATACTCTTTCAGGAACTTTTTTTTTTTAACTGAGAATATTTTCTAGGAAAATCAAAGAGAATTAATGACTAGAAAGATCCCTGGAATATGCATATTGATAGGTGGGTTTTAGAGAAAGTTGCTCTACCCCCACCTGCCTCAAAAATGCAGTGAAAGGTTGTTCTTCAGAGAAGAAGGGAGGACTCTGGGCCCATCACAGGGACAGTCACATGCAAATGTGCCAGCAGTGGCGGAAGCCAAGGTCTAAGGTGGCTTTCCAGGGCTTGTCCCTTTGACTCTTTCTCTTTGCATCATCAGGGATCCAAAGTACTACTCAGAAATAGAAGAAGCAGACTGGTGGTCAGCAGCTGTCTTCCCTGACCACGTGTGGCTCTGGCGCAACTTAGCTGTGGAGGCTCTATGCTGTGCACTGCATCTGGCTTAGTTTGTTCCCCTGCAGCCATGCTTTCACTCGAGAAGGTCCTGGGGAGCCATATTCCCTTTGGTTTTGATTTTCTGTCTGTCTTTTATACCTGTTGTAGTTCAGAGGTTTCCCCACACCCTGCTGTTGAAGCTAGTGGGTTGGTGTTACGCATTTAGAGAAACGATGGCGATGGCTAGGTGATTGTGTTTTGTTGCAAAGCTTTCCCAGAAACAGTGCAAGATTAAAGCAGGGCTTGTGCTGTGTTTTCTTCCAATGAAGATTTCAACGCAGTCTCTGATGAAGGGGAACTGGAAGACTTACTGCAACAATTTGACTGATGGGAATTAATTATAGAAATATAATGATATTCAAAAATAATCGTATTAGAAAGCACAAACGCAGTGAGGCTGTACAAATGAGGCACATCCTCTATCAAGTAATTGTATGTTTGCTCCTTCAGAATATTTCCAAGTTTCTAAACATCTTACGGAACAGAACGCTCGGCATGTTTCCATCAGATGCCGAACATGCTCGATGCAGAACTAGGTCATTGAACAATAGACTGAAGAGCAATCAGCACTCCACTGCTGCATAATGCATTAGTATAACATGCAGAAACCATTCCCCGAGCTGCAAGCTGCTATTCATGTCTGTACATTCAAGCCGACATGACATTTAATATCGTTTCCTAGTAATGAACAACAAGGCTTCATTCATTCATAAGGATAACACAAAGCCAAGTGTGAGTCTAGAGACTAAGCATGGAGAAGGAGGTGAGAATAGGGTTGTTGTGCTCAGTTTGTACAGATCATTCCACTCCATTTAGGATGACCGGTGAGCCCCAGCCACTGATCTGAGGGGGGCAGGGCTTCTTCTATTTTGTTACCCCAAACTCCTGCTCTTACAGGAACTGGTAAACAAGCAAACACCTTTGGGGTTCTCTCCTAAAGAAGCAGGGGTTTTGCTTCCTGGGGCTTTTTTTTGGGGGGGGGTTGTTTTTGTTTTTGTTTGTGTGTTTTGATTTTTTTGTTTTTTACTAGGTGCACTCTTCAGTTCCTAGGAATTTACAGTTGAAACACTTGCTCCAAGCAAAGGAACAGTGCCACTGTCCACTCTACCAACTTTGACACATTCAAATCCTGGTCCACATAGTTCTAATTTGTACTTTATCAGGATTTACTGATCAAAATCATGATCTCTAGAAGGAAAGGTTGTTCTCCGTTTAGCTTAGCCGTAGGTTCTAAGAACTTTCTTAAGTTTTTGCACATCTGGCCCCTCTCTCCATTGTATTTCTTGTAGATTCCAGAAGCAAATCCAACAGAAGGGACAGGACAGGCAGAATAGCTCTGGCACGTTCTCTGTCATGTTGTCCCTTAGTGTGTATTATAGTTGAGGGCTCTGAGACACTGCTGGATTCTCTATTACTGAACACAAGCAATCCAAGTACCTCAAGATGTTATTTTAAAGTTTTAGTGAAAAATCCTTCTACATTTCCTTAAACAGATCTCTGTGTATCATCACGTACTTCCCTTTCCTTCCAGGTTCAGCCTTCTTGACTCCTAGATCACCTGGTTCATCAGTGACAGCTCAGCCGTCAGCCATCTCAGAGCATGCATGGGTCGGACATGATGTTTCTAAAGCCACACTGTGCCCATTAAGCAACTACTGAAGCTCAAAACTAAAACAGGTCTCTGGCTATCCTTTCTCCTAGGAAAGAACACGCTTTGAGAACCTGGGTCCCCAATTAACAGGAAAGTCAAGTGAAGATGGAAAACTGGGCCCGGGTGTCATCGATCTCACTCGGCCAGAGGACGCAGAAGGTGAGTGGCTTTTCCCTAGGTTATGTTTCTGCTAATCTGTACGCTTATGAACATGAGTGACTTAGGCACGGGATCCTTATGACCATTCTTGGATGTCACTATTTGGATTTTCTAGGCAAAAATGAAATGTTGGTCCTCAATGTGTATTATAGTTGAGACACTGCTGGATTCTCTATTACTGAACACAAGCAATGCAAGTACCTCAAGATGTTATTTTAAAGTTTTAGTGAAAAATCCTTCTACATTTCCTTAAACAGATCTCTGTGTATCATCACCTACTTAACTGGCTTCTTGTTAAGAAAAATAAGAAACATAATTTTGAAAAGTCTTCTTTGTAAAGAAGACCTCTTTAAAAAAAAAAAAAAAAACTAGACCAAGTAATTCCTAGGCACAGTCAAACTTGGGACTAACAGACAGATTCAGCAGACCCCGACTGACTGCTTAGGAAAGACCTAGCTCCAGACCTGTGCACGAGCCACGGCTGAAGCCTGTTCAGCGTCTGTTAGAGAGAGCAGCCTCCCTCTCAGGATGTCTACCTGCAGCTCTCTATGCCCATCCTCGTTGCTTCCTGTTTGTTTGTCTTAAATGCACCAAGCACCCGTCAGCAAAAATCGTTCCCCAGAGGCCGGGTACAATTTATAGGTTAGGTCAGCACTTTGCCAGCAGTGTGGCCTGGTTATTTACTGTGTCATCACAGAGTGGGGACCGGCTTTCCCGTTAGCTGTTTCTTTGGCAGCATCCATCCCGCCAGTCAGGGAAGATTAATTTGCTCTCTTAAGAGTAACAGGATCCTTTATGCATCGCAGATCCTAGTGAACATCCTTTTTTTAGCTTGAAGGGAAATGTCTCGCTAGTTCCCCATGTGCTGGCAGGGTTTCTCCCAGGACCCTGATCCTTTAAAAACACACAAAGATAGTTCTTAGCAACAGCAGAACTGGACCTCCCCTGGCAGCTTGGAAGCCCGGGTATGAACACTGACATGGGTGGTGTCAGACAGGAGCAAGGCTTCCCAGCTTCCAGAAAGCATGGTTTCTGTGTTAGTTGGAGATACTAATTCTTGAAGGTGGTCCTGGGTGAATAGGGTCAACATAAATTCTGAGTGGTATATACATGAACTTGTGTGCTTGTGTGATAGAGAGGGAGACAGGAGAGGAAGCAACACAGAGGAGGGAAAGGGACAAGAGAAGGAAAGGGGCTGAGGAAAAGGAAGAAGAGCAGGAAGTAAGGGATTAAAAGGCTTAAAGACCAGGACTCTACCTGCTCTCCTCCATGACGAGTGTGTATCAAGGGCACACTGACATTGTCATAGGCACACAGACAGCAGGCTTTCACTGGCAAGGGCTGAGATGCTTCTGTCTAGCCAGACAAATGGTTGGCATGGTTAACAGGGTGACCAGCACAGACATGGAAGTTGGCATGGTAGTCTGCAAAGAAGTGTTTTAGATCGGGCCCATCTCGGTGTCCCTGAGAAGTCCTACTGTAGAGTTCCTAAGCCTTTGGCTTTATAAAGTGAGCTAGACTATCTCCAGCACTCGGGGGGCAGGGAGGGGGGTACGACTGTTCATTTGGCTATGGACCAGGAGTTGCGGAGCTGTCATCTGACCCTTGCTCGGCCAGCACTTTCATTTGATTTCTTAACTATGTATTAGCTATAATTATAGTGAGTTGCCTCTCAGTAATGCTGCTAATCAATTTGATGTGATTGTGTGAATGGAACTATTGGCCATTATAAAAAGATTAAAAACCTTAACAGCAAAGAAAAATCTACAGAAGAGTTGAGGAAATTCCACTCAGTCTGCACATTGTCTAGATCCAAGTACATTTTCCTAATTACCTTTTTTTCTTTTTATATGCCAGAGGATCTATTATTTTCACATCCTTTTCTCATATAATTGTTAGATATTCTTTGAGGAAGTTATTATTATTATTATTATTATTATTATTATTATTATTAATGATTTCCCTACCTCAGCCTCCCAAATACTGTCTATATTCTATAACACCTAGCTAGTATTATTTTTCCCATTTTATAGGTTAAAAGACTGAGGCTTAAATTTCTAAATAACTTGCTATAGGTTCAATGCCAGTAATGATAGAACTAAAACTGGATGGAAGGTTCAGGTTCTGGCTTCCAGACTATACCTCTGTATAGCCGGAGAATTGGAATATCTTCAGTTTTCTCAACAAGCTTCTTGTGACCTTCCTCAGTATGGGCCATTTCCTTTCCCCTAAATATAGCTGGTCATGCCATACATCAGTTCTCATGTTTCCCCATCACACAGAGCAGCATGCTGATGAGTGTAACAGTAGACAGGTTGTAGTGGCCCAGGAGCTTACGGAGCGTGTGAAAACCTCCCTTCAGAAGCTTGCCCAGAGTTGCCATTGAGACCTCATGTGCCTCTGGGGGGACTGTGAGTTCATGAATGGAGTCGAGTTACCTGAACTAATATGGACAGCAGTGCAGTGCCTTTGTGAGGACTTCTGAGATGGGCAGCAGCCTTCTGCTGACTCCAGCTTCGTTCCTGGCATCTGTTCAAGACTGCGCTGATTGCAAATCCTGCTGGAGTTACAGTTCATATTAAAGTCAGGAGAGTTAGCATGTACACATAGTATTCTCTCTCCTCTGCTTCATACTCCCCTCAGCATGAAGATTAGACAAGGGCTGGAGTGTCAAGGTAACAACAACCAAGTGTACTTACACAGCCACTAAGCCCATGGTTCAACAAAACAAACAAACAGCCAACATTGCTTGAGTGCCTGTGGTGTGCCAGTCCCCTGAACTAGACCCTGGTTAAGTCATGGGAAGTTAAGACAGTGATGTCCTTCAGCAGCTAGGGCTTATGATCTAGTGAGGAAATACAAGATTCAAAGGCAAGTCTGTGCATACAAGTGGTACCTTATCATCACTGAGAACAGGACCTTAAGAGTAAGATTTCTTGGTTCCCCTACCAAGTACCCAGAGAGCAAACTTTTTAAATAGGCTGAGCTGAAAGGTGAGCTATGCCTCCTTCTGTGCATGCACAGTCATCTCCAAGTTTCCTCTCGCTGTGGAACAGCCATCTCAAAGGGCTGTCCTCTTCTTGCATGTCTCACTCCTCCTGTGAGACGTCTTAAGTACAAAAGTAAGTCAATCAGAAGACAGGCCCTGCCTGGACATACTTCCCAGGACTGTGCCTGCCAGCCATGAAAAGGATGGCATTTCTTAGAAGCAGCTTAAAGGCCTGCTTCCCACTCCGGGCGTGGAGGCAACGGGGAAAGGTCGCCCCAAAAGGCAGCTGTGCCCGTGTATTAACCACTCATCAAAATCAAATGACAAAACCATAAGCAAGGCAAACAGAAATTAGAAATATAAAAGGCAAATGTCTTCAAAATTTTATTTTTAAAGTCCAGCTGTTATCTGGCTTGGATGTGACAAGACAGCATTTCTTGTTCGCCATGGTATTTATAAAGCTACGGTTTCACTGGCGCTGGGGACTTGGGAAGCCTGGTTAAGGCCCTGTTATGTTTAGAAGCCGATGAAGATTTGACTTGTATTGAGTTCGCACAAGATTTTAACATTCCTTTAGTACACATAAGAATGGGAGGGTTTGGTTAGTTGGGTTTTGTGACCTTTTATTAAAAATGACAATCTGACAAACAGCTGTCAGACTGTTTGTAGACTCTGTGTGGCGTTTCCCCTTTCTGGGCTCTTTGTAGGCCAGAGTTCCTTCTTATCCCAGGCCTGCTGATTTCAAAGTTACATTGTGCAGCAGAAAGGTTCCTGGCTTGGTTATTGGGAGGCTTGGATTAAAGCTCCTTTGCTCAATGACCGACCCACTGGCAATTGGTGCCCGATGCCCCTGCACAAGTGTCTTTGTCTTTTAAAGGAGGCGTGTTGGATTTGATTGTCTCCAAAGTTTCTTCCGCTTCCATGCTTGGTGTAAGGTTCTTTGGAAAGCACAGAGTCTGTTTCTGGTCAGAAAAAGGATATATCCGCACCAAGTTCAGTCGGTTCCATTTAGGTTTCTGTTTTCAGAGAAATAAGAGAACGGTGCCTTCAAGGATTCATTTCTGCCACTTGCTCAAGTGAGCGTGCATGTTCTTTGTGCTTTACTGTTTATTAATGCAAACAGAACGTCTGCAGTATTTGTTACCTTCCACAGATGAGTTTCTTCTCCCAGAGACTGTCCTCTACCTCTTACCCCTCCCTCCCCTCCTCTATCTCTGTCTAGCTCCTCCCTCCTTCCCTTCCTCCCTCCCTCTCAGTTTCCCTCTTAAACCTGTGGTAATTCACTGCTTTGCAGTATGTTTTGTATAAGAAATTGCTATGGTGTAGCCTTGGAGGGATCTGTCCCTCACTCTCATGTGGAGAGCAGTGGAATACGTGCCTGTCTTTAGGGACAAGCTCTGAAAGCGATTATCTTTAGCTGAGTTTTGAAACTTGAAATTGGCATTAGACCAGTGTGCTACTCTGTGTTTTAGATACTCATCCGGATTTGATGGGAGTGGACGCTTCCATCCCAGGGGCTCCTGCATAGGCCTAAGGCTCCCAGAAGCTCTCTGCAGCTTCATACGTGGGGAACTGGATTACAACAAAGTTACTTTTCTTAAAGCAACTTCTCACCATCGTCATCTTCTCCCCCATCTTTCTTTTGGCACCTCTGGTTGCCTCTGAGTCTTTTATCTTAGGTCAGTTGTATTTATCATCGGCTTAAGCTCACTGTTTATAAATTAGAAGACTGTGGGGTTGCCTTCTTGTCTTTCAAAGTGTGCCAGTTAGTATTCGAATCTTTCCTTGGCAGCCCCACCTCCCCTTGGGCCATCCTCTGAAGTCCCTGACACTTTGTCCTTTCTCTTATCTTCTCTGGATCATTATTCCCACAGGGAAGGAAGTTTGCTGCTGTGAGCCAGGAGTCATTGGAGGCAGCAGAAGAAGCTGGCCTAACCTGAGGTGGCATTCAAATGCTAGGGCTACTTGTGCCTTGGAGTGTGAGGTCACTGATTCGAGCCCATTGGAGTGGTGATGCTTTATCTTTCAACACCAGATCCTCAGATCTGGAACAAAGAAGGGGACCTACCCCTGCAGTTTCAGCCGAGCTGTCCCTTCTCTGGTTCCCAGGAAACGGAGGCTTCACCTTGTTCAGATGTTCGAGAGTGATGAGAACTGACTTGTTCTTAAAAGGCTTGCTATCATTTTTCTCAGTTCTCTTTTAACTTCTGCACAAAGGGTCCAGTTTGACTTCTGGACTCTGGAAAAGTAAAACAGGATTGTGCTAGGTGCCGCACTCCCTCCCCTTCACCCTCCACTTCAAGAAGTAGAAGATTCCCATCCCTATTGTTTCCTTCTAGAAAGTAATGTTGTCTCCCAGCTTTTCCTAACCTGTGAGTGCGGAGGTAGATGCAGAGCAGGTTCTAAGCTTTCCTCAGGCCCCACTGTCACCCAAGAAAACTCACAAGACTTTACTGTCACCTGAGAATGCCACAAAACTTTGGTTGGGTGTTTTGTATACCCATATAGGTGCATAAAAGAGCTCTATGAATCATTTATTTATAGTAAATCATAAAATATACCTTAAAACAATTCTTTGGCATAAATACAGTTTTACCATTTATTAAAAACAAAGCAAATTTTCAGCTGCAGGAGTTATGGCACCTTCAGCATTTTTCAGAGTTGATTGACACTTGGATTTTATAATTATCAATGTGGAGACTCCCCTTCATCTATATACATTGTACAAAATGGCACAGGTGTGTTTAGGTCCATCTAAGAAATGATTGGAAATTATCCTGAATCAAGCTAAAATTTAGTGATTTGTATGAAACTCAAGTCATCATCCAAATGGCAAATTTTAAAACCAAACATTCTAATGCAATACAACCCAGAGACTCACTGTCTGATGCTAACATAGTGACAGATGATGGTAGGAAGATAATAAAAATCTTTGTTTTCTATGAGAAAGCCATTATGTTTCCATACGAACATAAAACTGTAAGTTCACTGACAACAGCGTGATTCACAGCATGCAGTAATCTCAGACCCTAGCAGAAGTGTGAAGGCAGCACTCTGAGCTGCCAGAGCTGTGGTGTCCATTACAGGCTCAGGCAGACAGCCTGTGTTCGGAGCGCAGGCTGCAGTGAGGCCACACAGTGCAGCACAGGTAGGCGCTTCCAGAGACACTGCTGATCCATCATGTGCTTGATTTTGAATTAAGTTTTGGTCACTGTGTGTATTCAGGGACCTTTTGCTGTTGCCACCCTACTCCCAACTTCTATGTTAGGCTAGATCGCCTTGTGTAGGTGTTGAGCCACAGTTTAAGAAGTAGTGGTCTTATTTAGATAGTTCCTAGTGTTGCTGTTGCTTTCTTTAACTCTCTAATTATACTGCCTTGTAATTGGACTCATTTGCCCTTAATGCAGCCAGAATGCAGCGAGTACCAATTAGGGACCATGTGGTCTTGTCATTGGTCTGTTGGTCTGTTTTTGCCATAGTGAAGATTGAGCACAGAGCCTTGCCCATACTAGGCAAGGGATCTACCACTAAGCTATAACTCAGGCCTAGTGTAATCCTTTAGATAAATGAGTTTTTTAGTAGAAATATTCCAGAGCTTGCTTGTCTTTTCTTAGAAGGGTATCAATCTGTTAGAATATGTACCAGGAATAAAGGGTGAAGAATTATATCCATAAGCAGAAAAGACTAGAGTAAATCAGAAGGACTATTACCCAAGGCTGTGTGTCAGGGTTAGGCATCTGGCCCTCTATCGCTTCCTGTAGCAACATATCCAGACATCCCAGAGACCCTCCTGAGACACTCTAGACAGAAGAACCTGGAAGAACCAATAGGCAAGTGTCTATAGCCAGGTAAGGAAGTGGGAGAAGCCTGAGACATGGTAGATATGAGAAATAGCTGCGCAGGCTAGAAGAGCAACAGAGTTCACAGAGCCCTTGGCTCTGGGCTGTTGTATGAGTATCACAAAAATGTATTTTACTGTGGATATAAACTGTTTTAGAGGCTCCTGTGCTGCAGCTTATATCAGCTCTATATATAAAGTGCAGGGCTCTTAAACAAGCAAATAAACTTCTCTTACAGAAATATATTTGCTGTGTCTTAAAAGCTCCCAAATAACTTTTAATGTTGGGAGAAAACAATTTCCATTGAACTCTTCAAATGATAGATAGGCCTGTTGGGGCAAGAGAGTGAAATGTCAAGGGTTTTGTGAAGCTGCATCCTGAATACTGCATAAGAAGAACTCAGCCTGCTTCATATAGTGTCAGGGCTTGAAAGTCCAGCCAAAGGCCCATCCATCTGTGAGGTACTGAGTCCTGCCCAGTGGCTAGTTTCTTTGGAGACTGTACTGAAAAGATCCAGTGATAGTGTGTATGACACACACACACACACACACACACACACACACACACACACAAAACTGCTCCTCAGAAAGAATGTTCTTATACCGAGGGAGATATGTCTGTCTATACTATTGCTATATTACAGAGTGGTCCCCAACTCTACAGCAACCAAATGACCAGGATTAATAACTCCTACCTTGAAAACCAGACTGCCAATCAGACTGCTTCTCTAGCCATGGGCCTGTCGACTTCATGTAAACCAATCTACTGGAGTGAGCATGCACACAGAGCTCTATGTAACACATGCACAGACTATTTAGCTTTTGATATGCTATCATTGTCTAGGTACCAGTCCCAAAACTTCCCTCTCCTGGCAGCAACAGCCCCTTGGCTTTCCATATGCAGACTTAACATTTGGCCCAAGCTTAGGCTGGTAGAAATCAAGGCATGAAGTCAATTCTGAATGTTCTTGAAATTTCTCTGCTTAAGATCAGGATTAAACTTGAAACTGACATTGTAGCCTAATTGGCTGTTTTTCTTCCCATAAGTACATACCTGTGATCCTCGGACTTAAGAGGCAAAAGCATGAGGATTGGCTGTTTAAGGTTATCCCCAGCTACTTAGTGAGTTTAAGGTCAACTTGGGTGACCTGAGATACTATCTCCAAAGAATAAGAAGATGGAAGAGGAGGAGGAGAAGGAGGAGGAAAAAAAAGAGAAAAGAAAAAGAAAAAAGGGAAGAAAAGATAAGAAAAAGAGAAAGAGAAAAGAGGAAAAGAAGAGAAAGGAAGAGGGAGAGAAAGAGAAAGAGAAAGAAAAAAGAAAGAGGAAGAGGAAGGGGAAGAGGAAGAGAGAGAGAGAGAGAGAGGGAGAGAGAGAGAGAGAGAGAGAGAGAGAGAGAGAGAGAGAGAGAGAGAGAGAGAGAGAGAAGGTCCCATTTTGTGGTTTTATGAGTTTGTGCATGCATCAGTTTACATATTTTACACACACCATAAAACACTGGCAACAGCATTCAGAATTAATACTCGCAAGAAGCTCAGACCCTCTTATCCTCCTTCCACGGTTGTCCTGGAAGTGGCAAGATAGCAGACGAGAACTTCTCAGTATGGCAAGTCAATAGAAGTAGCAAAAGGCAAAATGACAGTGTGCGGATCCCAAACAATTGTAGGTATATGTTTTTTTTTTTTCATCACAGCTCTTCTTACAAGACACAAAACAGTATATAAGAAATCAAAGGGGGGCCAGGCAGTGGTGGCCCATGCCTTTAATCCCAGCATTTGGGAGGCAGAGGCAGGCAGATTTCTGAGTCTGAGGCCTGCCTGGTCTGCAAAGTGAGTTCCAGGACAGCCAGGGCTACACAGAGAAACCCTGTCTCAAAAAAGAAGAAAAGAAGAAGAAGAAGAAGAAGAAGAAGAAGAAGAAGAAGAAGAAGAAGAAGAAGAAGAAGAAGAAGAAGAAGAAGAAGAAGAAGAAGGAAGAAGGAAGAAGGAAGAAGGAAGAAGGAAGAAGGAAGAAGGAAGAAGGAAGAAGAAGAAGAAGAAGAAGAAGAAGAAGAAGAAGAAAGAAAAGAAGAAGAAGAAGAAGAAGAAGAAGAAGAAGAAGAAGAAGAAGAAGAAGAAGAAGAAAGAAAAGAAGAAGAAGAAAAAGAAAGAAAAGAAGAAGAAGAAGAAGAAGAAAGAAAAGAAGAAGAAGAAGAAGAAAGAAAAGAAGAAGAAGAAAGAAAAGAAGAAAGAAAAGAAGAAGAAAGAAAAGAAGAAGAAGAAAGAAAAGAAGAAGAAGAAAGAAAAGAAGAAGAAGAAAGAAAAGAAGAAGAAAGAAAAGAAGAAGAAGAAAGAAAAGAAGAAGAAGAAAGAAAAGAAGAAGAAGAAGAAGAAGAAGAGGAAGAAGAAGAAGAAGAGGAAGAAGAAGAAGAAGAGGAAGAAGAAGAAAGAAGAAGAAGAAAGAAGAAGAAGAAGAAGAAAGAAGAAGAAGAAGAAAGAAGAAGAAAGAAGAAGAAAGAAGAAGAAAGAAGAAGAAGAAGAAGAAGAAAAGAAGAAGAAGAAGAAAAGAAAGAAGAAGAAAAGAAGAAGAAGAAGAAGAAGAAGAAAAGAAGAAGAAGAAGAAGAAGAAGAAGAAGAAGAAGACCAACCAACCAATAAACAAACAAACAAACAAAAAAACCAAAGAAATCAATGGGGGACTTACTTAGAGTCTAACTGCAGAAACGCTCAGATGCCAGGGAAACACACAGACTTGTCTCTAAAATCCCTCCTGTGAAAGATAGCTCTGTTCTCCACTGTGCCCTCTGTGTTTCAGCATTTCTGGCATAGCTGGTTTTGCTGGACCCTGGGGTGAGCTATGGCTAGGACACCATGCACTCACTGCATTTGGAGTAAGTGGGCACATGGAATTGGTGATGTGAACAAATGAGGTTGAACGTCAGGTTAGAGGTAGGCGTAAGACACAGGATACCTCCTACTGGAACCCAGAGTTCTGCCAGTCTTCCAAAAGAGTAACAGTCCTTTAATCTGTGTTCAAGGAGTGATTGCAAGATGGAGATGCCTTTGTAGGAAAGTAGAGAACTGGGATTTGTAGCATGAAAACAGTGTGTAGGAACCAGGTAGTGCAGTGTTCAAAAAAACCAATGCTTCCAGTAGGGCAACAAGAGACAGCGCTGGAGCTGTACAGAGAAGCTAGCCTGCTGCTCTGGAGGTTGAGATTCATCTATAGGCACAGGGACAGGGCAGGACATTGGAGGGGCTTGGATAGAGAAGTGGCCTGGACAGAGTGAATGTGTGATGCTCCACTCCGCCTGAAATGAGAGAGTGGAATTTCTGTGCAGGTTAAAGCATTCAAACCTGGAAAGTAAATCTGAATCAGAAGGCTAGATTTTAAAGTGCTCTGGCAGGGACCTGGAGGGGCTGAGACAATCAGCAAGTAATGTCTTGTTTGTAAGTGTTTCTTTGCCTTGGTTTATGCTTCATTTCATATAGAGTCTGTGGTAGGAACAAGGGCTAGGTGAAGCCAGGAGCTGCTGCGCGCGTGAATTATTTAGTCTACCAGCTTTCAGCAGCCTCTGTGTCCTCCATGGGCCTCTGCTCGTACCAGGCTGGTTCCCCTGACATCCTCAGAAGACAAAACCTGTTATTGTCTTATTTCATCCCCAGAGGTCTCCAGTGCAGACTTAAACGTTGCTTTTCACCTGGCCACACCGGCACATGAGCCCTCCCGAGCTACATCTCACATACAGATTAAGTGGAATACTCCGTGCTTTGTGCCACTTTCAGATCATTAAAATACAGGAACTCAGAAGCCATCCCAGCTGCTGCGGGAATCTGTAGCTGAAACAAGCTGAAGGACTCTGTTCAGCTATCTGTACAAAGTAAATATAATGAGAATTAAAAAAAAAAATTAAACCAAAACCGAGAGCAGGAGACTGCAGGGCCTCTGGTGAGAACTCCCTTCATTTTGTAAAGCCATGGGCCACATGCACCAGCTCACCACAAAGTCATTAAGCCTTTTCAAACTCAGATGAGAAACATTAACAAATACCACAAAGGGCTTTAGTGTGGCCCCTTTGTCCTCACTTGTGGCACGTTATAACTCCTACACCACTCTGCTCTGTGTTTGTTTAAAGCTGCCTCCGTCAGGCGGGGCCTAAAAGAACAAAAGACATCTTGAGCAATCCTTAGCAGGAAATGGGCTAATCTAAACATGGTTTGTGACACTTTAAGTAGAATAGAAAGCAGAGGGATTGATTAGCCATTAATGTCCAATTGGCTCCATATGGATGTTGCAGTACTAAAGCCTTTTCCAGGGCAGTAGCAGAGTTATTGAATTAGAGTCTATGTTTCCTCAGAGCTGACCTTAGGGAGTTCCCTTTTGGTTCTTCTTGTTAATCTTTTCCAAAGAAGACAGTTTCTAATAGAAAAACAGAACAGTGCTGTCTACAGTAATGCTCTCATAACCCTGAAATCAGGAGATGCCTTGGTGTAACACTTCTAATCCCTGCTGTCATTTCAGTTCTCGATGCTTTCTGCAAGTGTGCTTGCATCTTCAGTGTGGGGGTGCCAAGGTGGGCAGCATTTCAGACCACAGTAAAGGGCATGAACTTCATAGCATGCAACAGACTTCTAGGATGTGCTAAGCTGGGCAAGGAAGAGCATCCTTATAGGGAGAAACTTACATTCCAGTTAGAGAATGGTGGCTCTGAAATTCCATTTTCTCAAATCTCCCATGGTGACTTAGGAACTTTGGCCTAGGGAAATTGTGCTAGGCTGAGAGTTGGCAGACACAAGGCCTAGGTGTGGCTCTGCTCCCTGATAGTATGATAGAGACTGGTTAGCACAGAGAGTGTTCACAGAATCTGGAAGCCTTGGTCTAAAGGCTGTCTACCCTCATACCCATTTCAGGGTATTGTGAGGAGAACTGAGATCATGTATTTAGTTAAAGCACTTTGTAGATATTGTTTGGAGTACAATTACATAGCACATCTGGTGTGCTTCCTGAAACATGACCTCTGGCTTAGTCTATTAAAAAGCTAAGTTGCTTCCCAAAGGATCATTTTGGAATGGCAATTAATTAACTGTTTCCAGAGTATTCAGTGAAATGTTTATTTGTTTGTATGCTACATATGACTACCCACCTACCATTATGATTTATCTACTGTCTCTTTGGTTTAGACAGAGTCTATAGATGAAGGAAATGCAGGGTATTTGTTATAGTGGACTTATAGAATCCTGGGATGAAAACAGGTATATGAAACTTAGGCAGATGACACAGGCACCCCATCCTTCTCATTTGCACTGTTGGTTCTTAGTTATTTACCAATCTTTAGCTCAGAAGAGCCAGTCATATATCCACCACATGTGCCTTCCTCAAGTCAGTTCCCCAGTGTTGCTCATCTGCCCAGCTAGGGCCTGCCCTTGAGCTCAGCAGTGAAGCACGTTGCCTAGTCTGTGCAAGGCGGGTCGGTTTCCAACACTGCCAAAGTAAACAGACGAACACATCTAGCTGATGGTTTATAAAGGAGGCAGGGATAAGCCATGCCCTGCTGGCCTGGCCGTCTATGTCTCAGACATGAGGAGCATGTTGCTTCGCTGATGATGGAGGCTTTCTCCGGCACAGAATGGGTTTTCTACTAAGTTAATCATGAGGACAGCCAGCTCCTTCCCCCCCTTTTACTTTCTTTCTTTGTTTTAAACAAGAAGAAATCAAAATTTAACTTTAATCAGCATTCTTGTAATGAAAGTAAGTTAACATTCTGACCATAAGCAGGAACAGAAGCTACCAAAGGGCTCTCCTGATTGGACAAAGCTAAAACCACCAACAATAGTGAGCTGAATCTCTAAGACAGCCATTTGGATTTGGTGAGATGAGCACGGTGAATAAATTGAATGTGATTTATAACTCCTCTTTCCTGATAGTCCATGTCCCTCCCAGAATTCCTTTCTCATGCCCCTCCCAGAATTTCTCATTTACATTTTTACTTCGAGTGTGCTTGTTTTTATTATCCCTACTAACTACATAAGAGACTAGCACATGCATCAGGTAATTGTAAAGCCCCATAGAGAGGAACAATCATTTTAGTGATGGCAAAGCAGTCTGAAATGCTGTGAGTGTGCACTGTCCTCTGGAGCCACCTACTGCAGGTGCTGCCCAGTTACTCAAAAGCAACCAATGACAGCTTTTTCTCCCTTCCTAATTTTCTCCCTTCCTGATTTTTGTTTTGTTTCTCTCCTCTCCTCCCCTCCCCTCCCCTCCCCTCCCTTCCCCTCCCCTCCCCTCCCCTCTCCTCCCCTTCTCTCCTCTCCTGCCCTCCCCTCATCCCCTCCCCTTCCCTCCCCTTCTCTCCCCTCCCCTCCCCCCTCCCCTCCCCTCCCGTCCCCTCCCCCCCCTCTCTCTCTTTCTTTCTTTCTTTCTTTCTTTCTTTCTTTCTTTCTTTCTTTCTTTCTTTCTTTCTTTTTGACCAACAACATCTTTGAATTAATCATGACCTGAGAACACCACACATTCCTCAGGGCTCCTGAGGAAAATGTTCAGAAAAAGTCGTTTTGTAAGTTGGTTGGCTTTTCATTTTAAAATTTTATTGCTTTTATTTTTAATTAAGTAGATTTTAAAGCATTTTTCTTTGGGGAGTATCTTGTAGTATGCATACTTTATCCATTTTCCAACTATTTCAAGTTTTGTCTATTATTACTAGGACTTCTATGATATTCTTATATCCATCTATTTTTAGACAGAAATTTTCATTTATTTTAGAGAGGCACTTGGAGTGAAACTGCTGTATTATAGGATAAACTGCCAGGAAATTATTTACTGTTTCCCATTTCTGCTAGTTGGCCCCAAGCTTGCCAACACTTCATTTCTATGCCATTGTAACAAATGTGAAATGGGATCCCATTGTGGTTTTAATTTGTACTTTTCTTGTAATTAATTATGCAGAATAGCTTTTCCTGCCTTCATTGGCTATATCTTCTTCTATAAACTGTTTGTCTTCTCCCCTTTTAAAAATTGCATGTTTACTTTTATCCATTTGTTTTTAAGGCATGAAAGGTTGGTTTTGCCTCAGAGTCAGAGGGTGCAGGTGACAGGGAAGGAATGACAGCAGAGGGTGAGGGGCTGGTCAGGGTGTCTGCTGTGAGAAAGGGAGCTGTGAGCCTCCTAGCTTTGTTGTTTCTGTAGCTGTTATTTATCTCTTCTAGATTGAAAGTCTTACCAAACGAATGCACTGACTCATTGCCCCAGCCTGCTCTTACACTTGGGCATCTATTTGTGTATTTTGTGTGTTCTGAGACAGTGTCTCACTCACTCCGTTGCTTGGGCTGACATGGAACACATTATGTAGCTTCTGCAGGCCTGGCATTCCTGATGAGCCTCCTTCCACAGCCTCCTGTGAGTGTTAGGGTTACAGGCATTCACCCATAGCTGGCCCATTTTCAGCAATGACTCCTGATGAACGGCCCTTTTATTTTGATGCAGCTCAATTTGTTATTTTTCTTATGAGCTGAGAGCTGTATATGCCATCTCAAGATTCTCAAAACTCCAAAGTCACTTTAAAATATTGCTATTTATTTTGTATGGAGTGTTATGATCTTACTTTAGATTTCCAGTCATAACTCATCTCAAATTAACTGTTGTGTGGGATGAGAGGTCAAAGGTCACTCTTTTCAGGGTATTTATTCCCGGGCTTAGTCCTAGTTGTAGAAAGACCGTCAGGTCTTTTAGTTTTGTCAACCCTGCATTGCTCCTGCTCTACTTTTTATATGAATTGAGAAATCCCATGTCAGTTCCTTTGAGGAATAAGTAAATTCGGGAAGAACCAATAAGTTAACAGTTGACTTTATGTTTCACAGACATGGTGCATTCTGATTTCCGTAGGGTTTCTAAAAGTCTATGCACAGTGCTTTCCATGTAGATGTCTTGGACACGCTCTAGTTAAATTTAGTAGTTTATTGTCTAATATCATTATTCACATAAAAGTGTGTTTGTTTGCTTTGAAACAGGGTCTCACTGTGTAACTATAGCTAGCCTATTCTCAAACTCAAACAGATCCACCTATGTCCTTTATTCTGAAATTAAAGGCATTTGTCACTAGACCTGATTCAAAACTTTTTCTAATGATTTTGATTGTTTACTGCCAATGCATATATATATATGTTTGATTTCTGTGTTATTTAATATCACAATACTGAAATTTTTCACTTATTCTAGTCATTGACTTTGTAGATACTTTATATATATATATATATATATATATATATATTTTGCAAAAATGGTACTACCTATGAACAGATAGTAGCATGTGCTGTATCTGTGTGCTTCCATTGCATGTTGACTAATGATAGAGAGCAGAGGCTGTTCAGTGGGATCTTAGCTATAAATTTCCTAATGTATTGAACAGAATAAGAATACTCCCCTACCCACCCACTCCCACTTCTTGGCCCTGGCATTCCCCTGTACTGGGGCATATAAAGTTTGCAATACCAAGGGACCTCTCTTCCCAATGATGGCCGACTAGGCCATTTTCTGCTACATATGCAGCTAAAGACAAGAGCTCCCGGGTACTGGTTAGTTCATATTGTTGTTCCACCTATAGGGTTGCAGTTCCCTTTAGCTCCTTGGGTAATTTCTCTAGCTCCTCCATTGGGGGCCCCATGTTCCATTGAATAGCTGACTGTGAGCATCCACTTCTGTGTTTGCCAGGCACTGGCATAGCCTCACAAGAGACAGCTATATCAGGGTCCTTTCAGCAAAATCTTGCTGGCGTATGCAATGGTGACTGCATTTGGAGGCTGATAATGGGATGGATCCCCAGTACCCCATTTTCTAATAGGGTTATTTGGTTCTCTGAAGTCTCAATTCTTGATTCTTTGTATATATTGGATATTAGCCCTCTATTGGATATAGGGTTGGTAAAGATCTTTTCCCAATCTGTTGGTTGTCATTTTGTCCTATTGGCAGTGTCCTTTGCCTTACAGAAGCTTTGTAATTTTATGAGGTCTCATTTGTCAATTCCTGATCTTAGAGCATAAGCTATTGTGGTGTTCTGTTCAGGAAAATTTCCCCTGTGCCCATGTGCTCGAGGCTCTTCCCCACTTTCTTTTCTATTAGTTTCAGTGTATCTAGTTTTATGTGGAGGTCCTTGATCCACTTGGACTTGAGTTTTGTACAGGAGATAAGAATTGGGTCGATTTGCATTCTTCTACATGCTAACCTCCTGTTGAACCAGCACCATTTGTTGAAAATGCTTTCTTTTTTTCCACTGGATGGTTTTACCTCCTTTGTCAAAGATCAAGTGACCATAGGTGTGTGGGTTCATTTCTGAATCTTCAATTCTATTCCGTTGATCTACCTGCCTGTTACTGTACCAATACCATGCAGTTTTTATCATGATTGCTCTGTAGTACAGCTTGAGGTCAGGGATGGTGATTCCCCCAGAAGTTCTTTTACCATAATCATTCTCTTACTGATGGAAATTTCTTTGTGAATCTATCCCACTAGAAAAAAATAGGAATAGATTAGTGGGGAAGGTGTCTAGCATATGAATTAAAATTTCTTCCTCAGTTATCAAAGAATTCATGCTTTCTAATTATTAAGTACATTTTAGTGACTGTCTTTTAAGGAGTTTGTTCATTTCATCTAAGTTGTCAGATTGATTCAAATTCAGTCATTGAGAAATCTCTTTATTGTCTTTTTAATGTGAATAGGACTCACAGTGAAATCCCCCCTTTCAGTGTAAATATTGATGTTCTTGGTTGTTTTCTGTTTGTTGATTAGACTGAAATAGGTATGCCAATTTTATTGATTTATTTTTCAAATTACTAAGTCTTTGCTTTGTAAAAAAAAGTATCTTTATTGTATTACTCTTCTATTTCATAAGTTTTCATTCTGAAAAAAAAAATCTCTGAATTGAAGTTGAGTTATTTAACTCATCTTTATCTAACATGACTCTGAATGTGATGGGCTTAGGTTATATAATGTGAGTTTTAAAAACATGGTCTGAATTTCCACTTTGTTCTTCATCCCTGTCTCCCCTGTGCTGAGAGCCTCCCTCCGCTGTGCTGTTGGCTCATTGGCTGTGTTTCTAGTTGGTGTTTCTGAGGGTGTCAGAAACCGTGGTTGTTCTGACACTAGAAGTGTTGCTGGCTTAGCAACCTCGTTCTATTCACTCTCAGCATCCCGAGCTGAGGCGCTGGTGCTGCCCCTCATCCTTTTCTTTACCATCCATATGCTGAAAACCTGACAGATCTTCCCTTTTGCTGTGGAACTAAGTCAGGCTTCAGGGCTGGAAGGCAGCCTGTCTTCTGACATCATAAACAGCACAGGTAGGCCTTTTGGTCGCATCCCAGGCACTCCGTATGTCCACACTGGGAAGTATTGCCTTGTGGAAAGTCTGCAACAACAGGGTTCCATTACACGAATTTCCCTTTCTCCTAAGACAAACTCTACAGTTTCTGCTTGACTTTCCTAGCTCTTCACTGTCTTCAGACTGCTGCCCAGAGTTTCAAGTGTTCATCTTTTTGGGGTTTGGTCTGATAAAAGCAGTCTGGTGCTACTAGATGGCAGTGGAGATTTGTTTTGTACCCCAGTCTTTCTCACTCATTCTGACAAAATGAAAGTGTGAAGGTCTTTCAGAAAGTATTTAGTCACCTTCTCTCTCTGTTCCTTATGTGACTTCACAGTTAATCACTGAAACTGGTGGTATTTGCTCATTTAGTTTCTGCTTTGATCTCCTCTAGGATACATTTGTTCTTCTCGGCTTAAATACCTTACAGGCTTCTGATGTTGGCATTCAAGGTGTTTAGCAATCCAGCTCTGTTTATTTTTCTAATTTCATCTGTTATGACTTCCCTTCCTTCTCTATAAACCCATTGAGAGCATCTCACTGTGCTCCACTTGTGAGTCTATGTCTTTGTTCACACCGACTCCCTGGAACACTTTCACACCACACTCACCAAATCTTACTCATCTTTAAAGTTGAAAGTGGCACCTTGTCTCTGAAACCTTCCTATGATGCACCTCTGTGTACCCCAAGGATGCTGATAACATCTCTTCCCTTTTACAGTGTTCTGAAATCATCTTCATTAGCATCGGCATATAATTTTAACTTTGTGTTAACCAAACCCCTTAAAACTTCTAGTACCAGTGTTGCTTACCTTTGTGGGGCTCTATCTTGGGGCTTTCTGTGCACTGAAAATTTGTCATGAGACTTCGCTGAATTAATGCATTGGAGTGACTACCAAGCACAGTATAGAATTTTCCAGAATTTCTTCCTAGAGAAATCTTTGTATAAGCACAAAACCTCCTTGCACACTCACTCACCCAGACAGCCCCTGGGACTTGCCCAGGAAGGGCCCCTCTGTAGGATTAGTTCAGGACCATTGCCATGGGCTGTGCTGGTGAAATGAGCCTCTTAACAACCCACCTGGAAAAACTCAGTTTTCTGTCTTCTCTAAATCACTCACTTCACAGCTTCCTAAAGAAATCTTTGTCTTGGCAGCTTCAATCCTCTCCCTACAGATTCTCTTGTTTACCTGAAAGTTTTTATTTACACAACCTTCTTTGGAGAAAGAATGAATTAACTAACCTACGATCCCTGTTGCAGGGACACTGTAGAGAGCAGGAGGTCCCAGCAAACAGGGCTTCAGATTCCTGGTACTGTCCTGCTGTCCTCTTGGCCTACAGTAGCTGTTCTTGGGACTGCCTGTGCTGGTGGGTAAAGACTCTCAGGTCAGCAGGAAAGGTGTGGTCCCCGACAGACTGCTGTGAGCCTACACACCTTCTAGCCACTCTCTATGCGACTCCCTTGACTTCCCAATCTAGTCGCTCATGAAACTCTGAGTGATTGCATGCTAGAATTTGGTGCTAGATTCTGACATAAGAATTGGTTATTTAAGAATATACTTATCTTATCTCAGTGGTTAAGAGCACTGACTGCTCTTCCAGAGGTTCAGAGTTCAATTCCCAGCAACCACATGGTAGCTCACAACCATCTGTAATGAGATCTGATGCCCTCTTCTAGTGTGTCTGAAGACAGCTACAGTGTACTCATATCCACTAAATAAATAAATAAATAAATAAATCTTAAAAAAAAGAATATACTTATCTTTGTGCACTTAATGATATTTTAAAAAATAAATAGGCCATGGCATACTTGATATAAAGATTTTAAAAGTTACTTAAAGCAGAAAGTCAATTTTGGGTTTCTGAAATATAGATTAATAGAATATCTTTGAAAATAATGTATAGTGTTTTGTAAAACATTTTTATCTTTTAAAGGGGGGTTTAAAAACATGTGATTTTCATTTTAATGGGACTTCCTGAAGGTTTCTGAATTTATGCATGCATGTACAGCATATATATTTCTAGTGCTACAACAGTCGCCTGATCCTCTTGTTTCATAAACAAAGTCCTAGGGAGGTTTAGTAACATTCTCTAAAACTTCTCCACCTCTCAGATCTCTGTGGGATTCTTTCCCCACTTAGTTCAAACCTAGAGCTAAAGCACAGGTTTCTTCTCTTATTCTTAGAATAAAAGGGGGGCGATACCGAGAGATGTTTTCTATCAAAAGATTCAGCTCAAGAAGTCTTTATTGGAAAACATCTTTCTGTATGGTGAACTCAAGATCACTTCATAGAAGCTGTGTACAGCACGGACACTGCAAAACGTGCAAATGCAAACCCCTCTGTATACCCTGGTGGAGCATGCGTAGTGCACAGCCCAGCACTGTTTCCACTATTAATGTAAACATGGACCTGGACATTGTACAGTCTGGGAAGGGGCTTCCCCTTCTAGGATATTAGCAGTAGTGAGTCCAGGGGGAAGGGCTGGTTTTCATGTGCAGTGCAAGCTTGTTGTCAGCCTCCTGTTGAGTGTCTAGTTAAGAAAGAGAGTGACATCCAAGATGTCATCTATATAGTGATGTACCTCAGACATGGAAGACAGGAGGGAAAGAATATGAGAGGAGGAGGAAGTCAGACAAACACATGGGTCCAGTGGTTTATAATGGGGCTTGGTCACAGCATATTTGTCCCATATTAAAAGTTCCAGCTGCAGTTAATATCTGATCAGATATCAGGTCCAACTCATGATTTTAAGCTTTGGACTCCTTGGATAAGTCTCTTCTTCTGAAAGCCTGGCTTTTCCTAATATTATTCCCAGTTTAAGATGTCCCCTCCATTTTCAGCTCATTCCTTCTGGGAGAGAAAGGAGGGGACAAGAAAGATAGAGGCGGAAAGGGAGAAGGAAGGGGACATGGACACATATTCTCAAGTATCACTCGTCTCTTTCTCACTTTGCATTTTGTAGTATGCACTGTGTTTCAGTTTCTGATCTGGATTCATCCTTGGAGGCTTAAACCTCCCTGGGGCTGGGTGTAGGTGGTGCACACGCTGGGGAGGACAGGGGAAGACTCTGGTGAAGGGAGAAGCTGACCTACGTTATGTCCCTTGCAAGATGCAGACTATCACAGAGCTCCTAAAGAGATGAAGAAGCTGAGACTGTGTAACAGCCCAGACAGGGTGGGAACAAAGAAGAGAGACAGAGGGGAGGGAGAACTGGCCATGCATCTGAAAGAACCAGTATCAGTAGAATATTTTCGATGTCTTTCTGGACTACATTCTAAAATCTGACCATGACTTCTGTCAGTCTGTGGGAAAGTAAAGTGTCCCCTGGTCCCACAAAATGGCATTGCCAAGGGAGAAATGAGATGCTGGCTGTTGCTAGTAGAGTGGAAACAATGGCAGCAAATTGGGTCCCAGTTGTTAATCACCTGTGGCATTATAGTTAACTTAGAATAATACTGCAATGTTTTGGCATCTGACATTTTCCACAAGCCTGTCTCCTTTTATGTGTACACATGCCAGTATATAAATTGCCGCATCCATGTCAGTTGTAAAGTAATGGCACCGAGGGCATCATAAATTACCGCAGTGATCCTCAGGAGAAGACACTGTCGTATCTGAATGAGTGTTTCACTTCCAGAGTAATGCATGCCTTCATCTGGCCCAGCAGTCAGCATATTGCCCCGTGTTGATGGATATTGTCAGCTGGAAGCTACACTGCATTTCACTGCACAATAAACATGGCTGTCAAACCCACATAAAGTGAAATCAATTTATCCTGTATGGTCAGTGCATTTTAAATGAAATTAATGTACTGTGGGTATGGTGGCAAAAAGGTAGCATATTAGTTATGCATCTTGGGATCCGAGCCTTTCTGAGTAAGGCATCGTTCTGTCTGGAGGGCTTGAAGAAAGGCTGTTTGCAAAATGCGTTGTTGTTTTCATAATCTTCAGAAAGTGGCTCGCCGCCCCCTTCATGTTGAGGGAAAAAGTCACAGTATCAGCAAAATTCTATCCTTTTTGCCTGCCTTTTGTTTTATAGTAAATGATGACCATATTTTTGAAATAATAGTACCTCTTAATGTCCTAATTTATTATTGGCTTTGACATAAACAAATTGCTCCTTAAGCAAGGTGTCTGGAAATAGGAAAGAAGGGCCAGAGATTGATGGGGCATGTTGTTCCTGCAGAACTTCACTGCCTGCACTGATAGGTTGTTCTAGAAGATGGGGCTATTGGCTTTAACGCATACTGAACTTTGGGAAGCAGTATTTCTAGTTTGTGTAGTAGGAGCACTAGCTGAGACCATCAACTGTGCTCCCTTCACATTTTACCATGGGCCTCAATCTATGTAGCTGTTCAGTAGTTAATACAAAGCAAAGCTCATGACAGTGTCACACTCCTGTGACAGATGATAACCCAAGAGCCTTATTCCCTCTTTCATTTAACACACATTATTAATCAGAATTCTGTGTGCCAGATGCAACACCAGATCTGAGGAGTCCAGCTACAAGTGAGCCTCAGCCTTCGCTCTGTCCCCAGGAGCTGTCTGTCCATCCTATATGCTAATAACTATGTCTTCAGAAAGTGTCAAAGATGAGGAATTTAGATATAGTTTCATAAACGATAAAGAAATCCTTTTAATCAACAGAAATATACCAGGACTCTTGAAACAAGTATTTCTTAGTCTGCTATTTTTGCATATGAATTGAAGACCAATTACCTTTTACGTAATGAATATTTACTATGCTGTTTGGGAATTACTAATATACAAGCATGAGAATAAGGGAGTCTCTAACTTTGGGGATTTCATATTCCTGAACTGGAGTGCAAAGGCCAGAAGGAGACAGTCACATTAAACAGTAGTGACTTCAGGCCATGGACGTGGATCCCAGAGCCAGGGCATCCTGTATGGAGGTCCTCATCATCATGGCTATTCCTGGAGCGTGAATGTCCTTCCTTATTGCCCTCATCCCTTCCTTCTAGTTCTTTCTTCCAGAATCAGCTGAAATGCCAGTCTCCCGTACACTGGCTGAGCAGCCATCCTGCCTTGTATTCTCGTGGTGCCCTGATGGTTCCAGTCCTGCAGAGCTCTCACAAACCCAGCCAGTCCTGACTGTCTGCTTCCCGGGTTGTGAGCTTCCTGAAGGCTTAGTCGCCTTCCCATCCCCAGTGCATAAGCTCACAATGTATTCACTCACAGTGAATCAATTCATTCCTGAAACAGCAGCAATTGAAAAGGACTTGAAGGACAGCGGGACCAGGGTGGAGGAGTAGAAGGCATCTGGGGTAGGACACCATTTGGGGACACATATAGTTTGAAGTAGCAGATTTTTTTGATATGATGTTACTTTTGAAGGAAGGCATTGCATCAGGAGAGTCCACCAGATCGTAGCTGAATGGAGTGTATGGAGTAGGGACCGGGCAGCATCAGTTCAGCCCACTCTGATACTTTGTCAGAAAGGGCTGTGGAAACATCGTCTTAAATGTCTTTTTCTGGAAGGTCCCTTAGAACAGAAGATGGGCCAGAGGACAGCAGATAAGCCAAGCAGAAAAGTGTGAAATGCTCTCATTATAATGCTTTTCCCATCTTGTTCTTCCTGCCCTGATGTTACAGGAAGCAAAGCAATGAATGGCTCTGCAGCTAAACTACAGCAGTATTATTGTTGGCCAACAGGAGGCGCCACTGTGGCTGAAGCCCGTGTCTACAGGGATGCCCGCGGCCGTGCCAGCAGCGAACCCCACATCAAGCGACCAATGAATGCGTTCATGGTTTGGGCAAAGGACGAAAGGAGGAAAATTCTTCAGGCCTTCCCTGACATGCATAACTCCAACATTAGCAAAATCTTAGGCAAGTGCTGCAGCCCAGCTGGCACTGGTCTCTCAGCCCACGAGGAGGGTAGGGTGGGTGGAAAGGTGTGAAGCAGGGGCAGAAGTTAGCCCCATAGGGAAACTGATTGTCAGGGGACAAATGAAACCAAACCAACTGCCTACAGCAGTCTTGGTTATTTTCTCTCAGAATGCTACCACACCACAGCTCAGGTGAGGGATGTTTTGTCTGCTAAGACAAGGCCTGAAACTTTCTTCCTGAGCAGAATTATCCTCTGGATAAGCCTGGCTAAAAACTTTAATTTAGAGCTGAACTTCTTAGAGTGATGGGCTTACATTGTAAACTTAGCGACTATTGAATGAGGTCACAGGACTCACAGGGACAGGCTACTTAAGGCTCTTACCCTGGCTTTTTAAATCCATATTTTTCCAGGCAGCCCTGCAAACACAGACCTTACAGCTCAGGTTCACCTGGCCCACTAGCAGAGTTCACCAAGTACTAGCAGTGCCCCCCAAATGGCGTGAAATTCATGGGGTGTGGAACAATGCCTCTAATGATAACTTGAAGACCTGTGAAATAATGCTACATTTCATCTGACACTGTATGCCTCGTTCACATTTCATAGCTGTGAGCCTCAGGGTAGAGCCCCGCTTTGCCAGCGTCAGCCTCCAGGTTCTCAGTCTTAAACTCTGTTCCATCAGGGTAGGCTCTCCTCACACAGATTACACAGTTTGGAACTGTTGTGCTCAACATATTGAACATATTTAATTCAACATGCAGCATTACAGTCAACATGTTTCCTCTTTGGAGAGAAGAAACACAGACGTCCCTGTTCTGTTTAAGCTGCCACCGTAGAACAGAACCCCAAGGAGCCGCTGGAAAGCACCAGGCTCAAACTGGGGCTTTAATTCTTTAAATGTTTTGTTCAAGAGCAATAAATATTTAACCTGAGTAAAAACCAGTGATCTGGGCACACACAAATACACATGTTTTGTCACAAAATAAATGATTTAACTTGATTCTGAGACATTTTGAGGCAGGAGCCTCTAAGAAAATTTAAAACATACTTTGGACCAAATAGAGGTGGAACATAGAAAGACTGGCTCTTTTCTTTTCTTTTTCCTCTTTCTCTCTCTCTCTCTCTCTCTCTCTCTCTCTCTCTCTCTCTTCCTTTCTTTCTTTCTTTTTTTTTCTTTTTTTTGTTAATATTAAATTTTAAAGCAAATGTTAAAAGTTATTCCTATTTAGAGAAATTTCCATTTTAGAGTTTCAGAGGTAGGTAGAGGGATGATACTTTTTTTTTTAAATTTAAATACCTCTCAAGCTAAAATGTTTCTAAAGGACGGAAAATATCTACACATACATATATTTTTTCTAAATTCAAAGACATATAAAAGAAATTAGTGTTACTCCAGCTTCACAACTGCTGATAACTTCATGTTTGTTTCTTGCCATTTAGGTACTGGCATTTGTAAGCTTTCAGATGGGTACAGACACCCTCTGTTTCCATCTTGGCAGCCTTGAAAAATCTCTATTATTGATATGCATCCTGTGAAAACATTATGAGGGACATAAAAAGTATATTCATTAAAATGTAAACCATTATGTGCAAGCATTTCACATTTCCAGCATGCCAGGCGTTCTAAGCTGGGGCCTGTGCTGCTTGCAGCCGGCATAACAAGCTGATTGGCATAGCCGATGGATCTGCACAGCTTCATGCATCCACCAGGAAAGGACGGGGATACAGCGAGAGCAAACCGGGGTATTGCTGGCTACTGAGACTATTTGAACAACCTTACCATTTGTTTATGTGTGAAAAATCACCACTGAAGAACTGCTAGCATCCAGCCTGCACAGCTGTGACCACTTTATCCACCAGACACAAAAATGCAATTCAATACATGTGAAAAAACACATCCCTTCTCCGTCAAGTGTTTAGATAATTCTTTGTAAACAATATTAGAGAAAGGAATACTTTTCCTTCTTCCTGTATAAACCCTACTTTTAAAAAACTCTGTGTTATATTGGCTCATCTTTGAGAGATCATTTATAGAATGTAAGAATGGGGCATATGACCCCAGCTGTCCTTCAGAGCTACAGCCTTTAAGCAGAGGTGTGTCATCCTTGGGTAACGAGGTAACGGGCACAGGATGGATTACTATGTGGGTAAGAATGCTAGCTAGCATTTGCCTAAAGACAGAAGCTCTCTGAGAATGTGGGCAGTCAAGTACGCCTTGAAAATTTGTGCTGTTAGCCCTTTGGGAGAGGGGTGGGGAATGGAGGGTAGGAGAGACAGGTAGAGGCTGAGAGACAGGTAAGCAGGGAAGTTTCTTGGTTACGGCAGCAAAGCTATGTTAAAATTGTACAGTGGGGCTGGTGAGATGGCTCAGAAGGTAAAGGTGCTTGTCTCACAAGCCTGGTAAACTAAGTTCAACCCTCAGAATCGATATAAAAGTGGGAGATGAGAGCCAATTCCACAAAGATGTCCTATGACCCACTTGCACTCCTGTGCACACACACAATCATGACAATATTTTGTTTAAATAACATAGTATCACCAGCCACGTATTGATAAAAAATACAATATACTGTCTTTTTTTCCTTTTTCCTTTTTTCTCTTTTCTTTTTTCTTTTCTTTTCTTTTCTTTTCCTCTCTTTCCTTTCCCTCCCTCCCTCCCTCCCTCCCTCCCTCCCTCCCTCCCTCCCTCTTTCTTTCTTTCTTTCTTTCTTTCTTTCTTTCTTTCTTTCTTTCTTTCCTTTTGGCTCTGTGGTTCAGAGGACAAGTTGAGAGGCTTAGTGGTGTATAGTAACAGGGATTCCTGAGCAAAATCTGTAAGGTAATGGGAGATATGGCCTAGGTCTGGAAGGTGTCACCATCCTTGTGACCACTTACTTACTTAAGGCTATTCCCATGTTTAGGATCTCGCTGGAAATCCATGTCCAACCAGGAGAAGCAACCTTACTATGAAGAACAGGCCCGGCTAAGCAAAATCCACCTAGAGAAGTACCCAAACTACAAGTACAAACCCCGGCCGAAGCGCACATGCATCGTGGATGGCAAGAAGCTCCGGATTGGGGAGTACAAGCAACTGATGCGCTCGCGAAGGCAGGAGATGCGACAGTTCTTCACTGTGGGGTAGGTACTCCCAAGTGGAGCCCCATACTCCCCTTCCCAGGAAAGGACCACAGAGTGCTCCTAGCATGTGCATTGGAAAAGAAATTTGTGAAGGGAGGGGTTGTGACACGTGGAAGGTATGACTATGGGACTCTGCTGTACCACCAACCTACAACTGGGCTTCTGTCCCTACTCTACATGAAAATAATGATACCAAGATAGCCAGTGCCCACACACAGAGTTTCTGGTAGTTTATTTAGACAGACAGACAGGGAGAAAAAGTAAAAACTGACTCTTAGAAATCCCCACAGCTTCCCAGCTTCTCTGGTGGCGCTTCTGACTATATTCACAATGATCTGCTTTTGTTGTGGGATCTGCCACAAGATAATTGGCCTTGACATTGGTTAGAAGACCTCATTTTTGGCATCATATCCAGAACTCCTGTTGCAGTAAATTATTCTGTGGTGGAAGCAGTAACAATGTGGATTTTCTTGCTTAAATCAGAAACTGGGCATGTTTTTGATATCTCCAAGTCTGATTTCATGTCATTTTGTTTAAAAATTAGGTAATAGATTTCTGGTATAAATTTCAACTTGGCTGACGGGCTGTCTGCATTCAAAAGAGGCCCCTCCTAACCACAGTAGTCAGGATAAGTGGGGCAGATAGATGCCTAGTGATTCCAGCAAACAGACCTTAGCAGCCTGTGGGGGTGGAAACCCCAGGACCACTCTGGAGACAGAGGCTGAAGCAGCTGCAGCCAAAGGGAGAATCCTGGGAGAGAGATGAAAGAGAGGAGTGGAACAGGCAGAAAGGAAGCAGTGAAGCTGGAGCTGTGAAGAGCAAAAGGGAGCTAAGCATGTGTCTAAAGGGTAAACTTAATTTCAGCAGTGAGCAGAGCACAGCCTGGAGGTCAGTGAAGGGGCCCTGAGAGTGTGCTGCACCAGGGTCCCAGGGGAGAGCTAGGGCTCTGGGCTCTGAAGGAATGCTGGTTCTGTCACCTATGGACCTGTCACCTACCAGGCTGTCACCTATTGGGGAAGGCCTTTCCTTTGCTAGCTTGCCTTTCCTCACATATGAGATGGGAGGAATGATAGCAGGCATCATGCAGAGCTGCGGAGACAATTCAAGATGGTAGAACTTGCAGAAGTCAGTACTTTGTACAGTACCTCTAACCCAGCATCATCATTTTTGACTTATTAGGTATCTACTATGCCAGCAAAAATATCATCCTGAGTCCCCTACGAGTTTCCCTAAACTCTGCATTCAGAGACCATTTTAGGGATAAAGAAAATTGTCCTACCTTATTAAGTAAAGATTCCAACATGTTAATATATGAAGATGTGACAAAATAGGCTTATCAAATATCTCTGTGCTATGAGTGTTTGCATCTTTTAAAATAATGCTTTTAATACAAAAAGTACAATGCAATATAATTTGACCATTCACATGGTAATGAGAGGATTTATGAAAAATACAGGTTCATAGTGCCCTTTCAGTAGGTTAGTCATTTAAACACAATATGGATTTAAGACTGCATGATAAACAGCTTATTTTAACCTGATACTGCATCCCTGGGATTGTGTTTATCTTTTGAAAAATTTAAATTTGAGAGCTTTTGTGATTCCTGGCCTTCTCGCGGCCCTATGTATTGAATGATACTTGGTGGGTCTCTTTGACCACAGCCTAAAAGGTTATCCGAAGAACTCTTCTGTTTCCTGAAGCGTAGCTGAATAGATGAGTTGTAGCAATGTTATTTACCTTAGTTATCTTTGCTGCAGAGTACATTAAAATGGGCCTATATCCAAATACCACAACACATATTGGTACAGACTTATAGTTTTATGTAGTCAAACATAGTAGATTTGCAACTCCCTGAAATGTAGATGACTTGATGACATCTGCTGTTTACTGGATGCCTAGACTGCACTAGGCGTTTTGTATTTCCAAGGCTCACAATCTATAATCCTCTAAATAAGATACAGGAACTAAGGTTCAAAGAGTTTCTATGGCTCTCTAAGTTGAAGAGACATCAAAACACAACTCTAGGTCTTTGCCTCTGCCATCCCACATGGCAAAGAAACTCTCCTTACCGTGTTACCTCAAAAGGCACCTCACAAGCTCTTCTGGAACAGACATGAGCATAGCTGTGTGGTTCATTAAGGGGTCATGGACCTTGAAACCAGTGTGGCACATGACCATGGGTGTGCTGATTAAAGGAGCTTTACGTTCAGGGGTTAGGCTGCTCTTTTTTTTTTTTTTTTCTTTTGTTTTTTTTTTGAGACAGGGTTTCTCTGTAGCCCTGGCTGTCCTGGAACTCACTTTGTAGACCAGGCTGGCCTCGAACTCAGAAATCCTCCTGCCTCTGCCTCCCGAGTGCTGGGACCACTCAGTGTGTGTCACCATTCCCAGCTCGGCTGCTCTTGACAGTGCAGGAAGACCTGTATAAGGAAGGGCATTTTAGTGTATAGAAGGAGTCGGGCTGCCAAATGGCAGGCAATGACCAGAATGGCCTGTCCTCAATCTGAAGTGCTGAGTGTGTCCCTCTGCCCAGTTACAGTAACATCTGCTACATAAAGTTAGGTATTATCCCTACTCACGGATTCCTATTTTCTTTTAAATAGTTAAGTCTGATAGATTGGTAAGTCCCCAAGGCTCAACTTTGGAAATTGATCTTCATTAGCTCTAAGATTACAACCATAGGAGCAGAAAGCAAAACAAACAAAAACTCAAAGATCACTATTGACGTCTTGATGGGGCAAGATCAATTTTTATAGCTGATTTTGAAAAGGCATGCATCCCTTTTGAGCCAGTAACACTACATACATTACTTTACATTTCTGTACATTTATATGACTGCACAACTGTAACTGCTGAGTTAGATTTGTTTTAAAACTTAGCAATCACAAAAAGAATTCTGTCAATAGCATGTAATAGAGTTTCCCCTTGCCTGGGATTTAACTCCTTCAAATGGTAGATTAAGTATCAGGATTTTGTGATTATTCTGTGGATACAGAATTGATATTCACTGAGGCCCATGTAGCTTTAGTGATATATTTTTCTTGGGAATCATTACTAAAGCTGCTTTTTATTTGGAAACACATGTAGTAACTTACCTTTGAACTTATAGGGAGTTACTTAGATATTGCAGAGTATCCAATGGGGATGACTTTTAAGCAACCACAATGGAAAGATATTGAATTCTCATAGTATGCAATAGGCTCTGCTGAATGAAGAGTTATATAGGTTATTGAAAATATATCAATTATATTAGATAGACACCATCACTATTTGAGGATTGGCAGGCATAGTGTTGGTAGACGTGAACCCACTTGTCCAACGGAACAGTTAATCAGGGGCACTGTTGATGTTTAAGTGGCTGATGTGGGTAGAAAGTGCATCTGCCTTAACACTGTGCGCACACCTCACAATTAGAACCCGAGCAGGACAGTACTGAAGGCACTGACTCCGAGAAAGCCAGTTTCAGCTCCAATGTTAGAATGCCTCAGTCGTTGTTCCTCAGAAGCCCCGCTTACCCTTAGAAAACTTCCTTAATCTCTCTGCTTGTCAGTTTTCTATATGTAGAATAAGGATAACCACAGCACCAATAACATGAGTCCCTCTAAAGATGGAATGGCTTAGCATATGGAAAATGCTAAGAACAGTGTCTAACACGCAGACACGTAAAGATTGTTAAAAATAAATAAACCTGTGTCAGGTATTTATTTTGTACTACCTCAGAAGCATTGTTTCCCAGATAATTGTGCCCCAAGTGATCTAGAAATCTACCATTTTCATTTTAAATCTAAAGGGGTCAAAAGAAGCCTGTAAGACACCGATAAATATTGGACATACTGTTTCCTGCACTGGCTGGTAAGGAACCAGCTTAGAAATCTCAGTAGATAATTTGAGAAGATGGCTTGTATTTCCACCCCCTCCTATAGCATCAGCCACAGAGCCATGCAACCTACCTCGAATTCTCACAAGCCAAGCCCTGTGCTTCTGAAAGCTACACAGCTTCTAGCATATAAACACATAGTTCTTTTATTTTTGGCAAAGCCAGACTGTTCCAGAACCGCTCTTGGGATTTAAGAACTTCCCCTCGGTGCTGAGCTCTCTCTAGCCCAGGTAATGCCCTGCTCTGCCAGCTGCATGCAAGCACTTCCAAGATCTCCTCAGCTCTGTCTTGATGTACATGCTCAGTATTTGCAGAGACCCAGGCCTGCCAGCTATCCCTGCCTGTGAAATCTGCAGGGTTTGAATTTTGATTTTGAAATTGATCTGTAAAGGAAGGAAAAGTGCTTTCTAGGAAAATGATTCCTGATAGACAATGTTTGATGCTGTTGGCTGATTTTTTTTTTTTTTTGGTTTTTTAATTGACTGAGCAGTGACTTGTTAAGGGCCTATTAGATATCAGTGAGATTCCCAGCTCTGTTCTAAATCACCAAAGCTTGAGGCATTGTTTGTATAGACAAGAGGTTTTTGGCACCTTCAATGGTTAGACAAGCCAGACAATGTATGACTGTGTTAGCTGAGAATAGTTTGTCACACCAGCCACAATATAGGTGGTGTTACACACACTGCTCATCTAGACACATAGACATGAATAACTGAAGCTCAGGAAGGGAGTTTCCTATGCAGTAAGACCAGGCCAGCCAGCCACAGGCACCCTGGAGGGAGTGCCTTGAGGTTTGAGAAAGTCTGGCTAGTTAAGAGTAGATTCCCAACTAAGAATAAAGGAGAGGTTTGTGTGAGGGAGGAAATGTCAGATGTGCAATAATACGGAGGCAGCCACGGAGAGAGTGTAAGGTAAGCTGGATGGAGGAACAGCAAAAGTCAACCTTCTTCAGCTTAGACTGGTTGTGTTCGAGTAATTGTTTGTCTTAAGTCTCTAAGACTAAATAATAAGATGACAGAACCAGAGTAGGATATAGTTTTAGACTTTATCCCCCACAGAATCTCGTGTGGCCACAGAAGGGTCTTAGGTCTTCTGTGTTTCATGTCACCAACTAGCCTTGTAATCCTTACCACATGACTCAGGCTCCTGGAGGCTTGGCATGCTGCCTCCCATGCAGCCACTTCCATTGGGAAACCTCTCCAATATCAGAAGGCTCTTCCTCCTTCTCTGCCATGAAACCTGCCTGCTGACTTGTAGTTTAGTCCTGCTCATCTGGTCTGGTCACCTGTTTATGAGGACAGCCATTTAGCCTTTAATTATTGTCAAGTCCTTATCTTTTCTTTGTCATTGTCCCTCCCAGACTTCTAGTCTCATATCTCTTCTTGGCTGAAATGTCCCTTATATTTTTTTTATTGGTTTTCCCTCCCATTTACCAGTTTGTTCCCACATCCAGTTACTGGTTATATTCAGCAGGGACTTACTGAGTGTGCCCTGTGCTCAGGCCTTGTCTGGACTCTGGAGCTATGTTAGTGAAGAGTCCTATCCTTATGACACTTAAGTTCTAGTGGTGGAAGAAGTCAGACAATCAGTCAATAAATAAGTAAGTGTATAAAATAGCTACAAGTGCCTTCGGAGAAAATAAGGACGGGGAAAGTGGCAGAGTGTTGCAGAGGTTGTTCCAGTGCTTAGGGGAGCCCCAGGACATTTTCCGAGGAGAGTGAGAACAAAGACCCAAGTTGGTAAGGAAGCAAGCTCTGCCTATGCTAGGCAGAGAAGACAGCAAGCCCTAAGGTCCCCAGACATAACTATACCTAGCTTATTCAGGAAGACTGGGGCCAGAATAGCAGGAACAAAGAGGGAATAGGTAGAAAGAAGAGACATCAGAGAGATGATAGAGAGCCAAACTGTGAAAGACCTTGTAGGTCATTGTGAAGTCGAGTTTTACTCTAGGCAAAGAGAAAGGGCTTTGAAGAATCAAAAACAAAGCAAAACAAAAGATACTGAGTTTTGGCCTGGGTTTTGAGAGGATCACTCTAATCACTGTGTTGGGACTTGTCTTAGGAGGAACAGCCTGTTGCAAAGAGGCTAGGCTCCTAGGATAAATCATATTTGAATTGAAGGTGGTTGGACCAGGTGTGTAGGAGTAGAGGTGCCAGGAAGTAGATAGATGCTAGATATTTTCCCAATGGAGAACCAGCATGGTTTGCTAATGGATTAACTGTAATTGAAAGAAGAACTCTTACTAAGAATTGGCTTAAGCAACTGCAAAGGTTGGAAGTGCTTGTCAAGATCAGAATGGCCACATAAAGGCTGGAAATCCAGAGATGAGCAGAAGTTTGGTCTTACGCCTGTAAGACTGGGGTAGTCCTTAGCATCCACATAAAAGAACACACAGGTGTGTGTGTGTGTGTGTGTGTGTGTGTGAGAGAGAGAGAGAGAGAGAGAGAGAGAGAGAGAGAGAGAGAGAGAGAGAGAGAGAGAGAGAGAGAGAAATTAGTTAAGGAGGGAGGTGCTTACTAGAAATACAAATGCACAAATGCTGGAGTGGTCAGCACAGAGATGCTGTTTAAAGCCACAGAGCTGGGTGAGGATGAAGCTGACTTTGCATTTAATAGTTTGGAGATTGTTGGTGATTTTCTCCGGAGTCGTTTCAGCACAGAGCTGGGAGTAATTGAAATGGGTCTAAGGAAGAACTGAGGGGAAGAAATAGAGAGAGGGCCTCCTGAGTTTTGTTTTAGAACATCAGAGAAGTGGATCAGCAGCTGGAGAGGAGGGGAGAGTAGACATGATAGTATAGATGGGGAGAGACCATGGCTGGAGGGAATCCTTAGTAAGCTGTGACAGAGGCCTCTCTGTCAGATTCTGAACTTACTAAAAGTTGCACAGTGCAGGTAGAGGGTTGGGGTCAGAGCCATGAGCAAGTCAGTTCAATGGTGGGAACTTCCAGAAAGTCTCATCTACTGTGTCTAGTTTTCCCCATCATATGAAAAACCATGTTGTCAGCTTAAAGTGAGAAGTCAGATACCAGATGAGCATCGAAAGCACGAGAGAAAAGGTGTGCACCAGGAGAGTGTGCCGTCCACTGCCTGGACAGCACCAGAGGACAGCACCAGAGGCTGGTGCACAGTTCGTGTTTTAGATGCAGAGAGCAGAAGCAGGGCAGTGTAATTACTCCACCTAAGTTCATCTTAATGCCTGGACTGACCAGGGCAGGAGTTACCGACCAGCTAGTAAAGCAGTGTTTAGGCAGGGGTAGGTAGGGCAGAGGCCTGGGGAAGAACACAGCAATGCACCACAGAAGCAGCCCAGTGATGGGCAAATGTCGAGTCAGGAGAGGGCTAGGTTTGGGGCACAGTTTACATTTATTTGAGACATAAAAATAAATGAGGTACAGATATTTTGCTTAAAATATTTCAAAAATCAATCATCTGTCTTTGTGAAAAGCATCTGTTTTCTGTATTTAAAGAAAATGTTTGATAGTTTGTGTTGACCTACAAAGTTTAGATAGCTGTCACCTTATGATATCTGTAAAACGCGGGTGTGGAGGTGCACGCCTTTAATCCCAGCACTCGGGAGGCAGAGGCAGGTGGATTTCTGAGTTTGAGGCCAGCCTGGTCTACAGAGTGAGTTCCAGGACAGCCAGGGCTGTCCTGAGAAACCTTGTCTCAAAAAAAAAAAAAACCAAAACCAAAACAAAAGAAATCTGTAAAATGGGTCAACATTGCAGAAGAATGTCCTCTTTACACTTGTAATTAAGGCAATAATATATATATATATATATATATATATATATATATACTAAATATAAAGTTTATGTATGCTATAATTATCCATAGTCAGTTATAAATGCAATATAGTACCTCCTGCTCTGGGCAGGTTAGCATAAAATTTAATTTGTGCTAATTTACTTTCAAAAAATTTGAAACATATATTTTTAGAATTTGAGAGGGAGCAGGATTTCATGTGATATATCTACAAATAGATGTAACTTCTCAGTATCGCTTGCTTCCTTTTGACATAGCCCCAGCTAGCCAGGTGCTATTGAGTCCTTGGCTTATATCATCTCAGAGGTGCTTGTTGAACAAAGATATGTGTTTTTGTGTGTGTGTGTGTGTGTGTGTACAAGTTATAATCACACAAATATTTGTGTTATGTTAGTAAACGTTTAAAGAATTGGAGATATCCCTCTGGTGACTGAAGGTCAGTAAAGGCAGTATGAGCCCACATCTTCAGGCTTCTGGCTTTTCTCCTTCTATAACTAAGGCTGCTTACCTCTGTAAGGAGATGACACCTATGCTGGAGTGGCTCCGACCTGACAGGCTGGCAGGCTTTCTGTGAGAGTAAGGTGGATAGAAAGTCATATTGACATAGAAGCCTAATAAGAATTGTTCAAATGACCATTGACTAGAAGCTTGGTTAAAACAAGGCAGAAGGGCCTTCTAGAACACCCCTGACCCATTTTACAAACATGACTATCACGACTCAGGAAGAGTTACAGCGATGCTTGGGGTGAATCTTGACTATAATTTGCTGCCCAGAACCATTGAGGACCACCTGATAAATAACGTCTCAGACATAGTATCTGGGTTGAATAGAGCTTTAATTCTTGTGTACTGAATGAAAGGGGAGACACCGTGGCAGCTCTTGCTGCACAGGAGAGCTTGACTGTCACAAGATCTGCTGGTTTGTTTGAGCTGGGGACACAGCATAAAGAGGTGATCTGGTGTGACTCAACTTGGCATCTGCTGGGATGAGGCAGGAGCAGCATGCCTGGTGTCTCTTATTATTAGGGTGTAAAGCTCACTGCTCTTTATTACTGAGTCCTCCAGCCCCAGCTTCATCCTCAGCCTCAGTGATAGCCAAGATGATTATTCTGGAAGGACCCCAGCCTGGAAAGTCCAGCTAAAGCAACAAGGGCACATTAGAATAGAGGCAGAGTGAATCCTTTGCCAAATGGGGCTATTTGGGACTTGCCAGGCCCTTTCCCATTTTTCTCTTTCATCCATAGTTCTCAAACCAAGTTGAAGACGACACCAACCCACTTAAGAGTACCATTACAACATGCCCATGCCTCTCAAGGATTTTTTTTTAACGCTGCTCTCTCTCGTCTCTTTTTAAAAATGGTCTCAGATGGACCTCTGTGGTCTTAACTGCAGTATTTGTGCCCAACCCAATGCCAAGTGTGATCTGAGCTCTGTGATATTTGCCAAGTTGAAGTTCTGCCTTTATGTTGTGAAACTGTCAGCAAATTGCTGCGTTGTATTATTTAACCACCAGCTACAGCTTTAGGAACAGTCCAGGGATTCTTCCAAGAACATTTTTTGTCACTTCTGGCCACTTAACATGTTACAGAGGGCCTGGTTTGGCAAATGTGGGTTAGGAAGTCCCAGGTCTCATGTGAGAACTTACAGAGTTTCCCTCTCTCTTTCATTTTGTTTGTGGATCTATACAGGCAACAGCCTCAGATGCCCATCACCACAGGAACAGGTGTTGTGTATCCTGGTGCTATTACTATGGCAACGACCACACCATCACCTCAGATGACATCTGACTGCTCTAGCACCTCTGCCAGCCCCGAGCCCAGCCTCCCTGTCATCCAGAGCACGTATGGTATGAAGATGGACGGCGCAAGCCTGGCTGGGAACGACATGATTAATGGAGAGGATGAAATGGAAGCCTATGACGACTACGAAGATGATCCCAAATCAGACTATAGCAGCGAGAATGAGGCCCCAGAGCCTGTCAGTGCCAACTGAGGAGCTTTTGTTTGCTGAATTAAAACACTCTGACATTTCGCTCCCTTTCCCCCAACAACAACAACAAAGTTCTTAAAGAGCCCGCATGCATTTGTGGCTCCACAATACATCAGCAGAATGGTCTTAATTGCTTCGTAACGTGTGAGACAGATTACGTTTTCCTGATTTTTCATAAACTTGAGTTTTTGTCGTTACCGTTACTGTTGTTGTTTATTTAGGTGAAGACGTATTAAATATGAGACACCGGGACTTGGAAACTTATCTCTGCCCATCGCCGTCTTATGAGTCTTACATTTCTGTCTTACTATTTTTCTTTTGGATGTTGACAAAGGGTTTAAGTTACTGTTTTAGATGGGGTTAAACATTCTCACTCAGGTATGCTGTGCCGGCTACAGGTTGTGAATGTGTTTTTATTCTGAATTACTTTAGAAAACAACTGAGGATTTCGTATTGTGAAACCGGACAAGTCCACGGCGTGAGCGGCTGCATATAGAACATGTTCAAAAGGCCTCGGAATTCCATTTGTTTCAATGTGTAGAATTCAACTTTGAATGTGCCAAACTTTTTTCATAACTTTTGAATCTTAACTATTTTAAAAGTCTTACAGGAGACACTGCAAAGTCTTAGACAATCTTTGACATCTTAAAATAAAACAGCAAACCACATTTTTTTTCCAGAAAATGGTGAAGTACTCAGGAATCTGGAGACAAGATATTGTAAGGAATGAGCAAGGCTGCCACAGTGCGTGAACCCAATTGTGTTTGCCTCTTGATGTGCCATCAGTGTGTGGCGTGGGATGACATAGATCAGAGCAATCACCACACCAGACACCACACGGTGGACTCCCCTGTCTGAGACCGCCTCTCACTACATCCATTCTTACCTTGCCTTTGCCCTGACATTCAACCTTAACACATTGTTCTCTTAAATAATTTATTCATTCCAGAATGTCAAGGGTCCACTTACTATTTATTTTAAAAATTATTGGTGGCATTAATTTAATATTTTTTTGCCCTCCTTGCCCTTTAACCTCTTTTTCCTGCTGGATACAAAAGATGTACATAGCAATCTCATGTCCCCAGAGCCCCTGGAAACATTTCTGAAGTGATGCTAGTACATGCATATATTGTTGTTTTTAAAGACAAGTGTGTAGCTGGCTGCAGGGTTGTGCATCTGCGTCAAGGTATCCTACATTTAAACATGTATGCCCCCAGGAGTCACCATGACCTTGGGTCTTTGACTAGAGTTTCTCCCTCATTGAGTTTTTCAGTAAACAGTAGAACCTGAGTTCCATTCAGCAGTGAGAGTCAGCAGTGGTCACTGCCAGTCAAGGAGCCTCTCACAGCCACTCTGAAGCCCAAGGACCATGGGCCACACGGGGTCTACTTTGGACCCGGCATTCTGTCACCTTTATTGAGCTACCTGGTCCCAGCTGGCACATCCATGGAGATCTTTGCAAAACTCTACAGGTTGTTAGACAACTCCGAGGAAATCCAGGAAGAAAGGAAACCACAGGCAAGGGAAGCAATGGTGAGCTGCCAGCTCCTAGGGACAGATGCTAGAGGTACCCACAGCTCCCCTGAAGACCTCGTTTCTCAGTGGCTGCTCGTGAACGCTGCTGCTGATAAGCTCTTGCCACTGAAGGTGAGCTCTGGAGACTGAGACATGCTGCAGGGCTGAGAGGTGTCAGGGCTCCCTCTCTCATCTCCTAACTACAGGCAGTTCTACTGTTGTGAGTTTGACCATCCTGAACCCAGGCCTGTTGTTTTCAGGGGGCCTTACTCAGAGCCCTTCAGTGGGGGGTGTCAGTGAACAGTATAGCCTAGCATCTAAGCATCAGGAAAAGAACAGCTCCATCAAAAATTGAGCCATTTTGTCACTTGGGAAAAGTAGTAAAGCTTCATATTTATTTAAAGAGTGCTCCAGGCCATAGCTAATAGCAATAAAGTAGGTCTAGCCAAGAGATGACCAGCTGAGTCATTAGCTGTGAGTGCTCTCCATAAGCTGTTTAAGGTACTGCTAGGGATGTTTGTTCTTAAGATTAACTGGGGATTGGAATTTTGTTCTTGTACATTGATTTCATATGAGGAGGGGTCACTTTTCAAAAACAAAATGAGTATTTATTATGTCTTACTGATTTCTCGGATCTCTCTTCCTCAGTTTCTCCTCATGCTTCCCCACATGTCTTTGGCTTCTGCTCCCATTGGTATGTTTGTTTTTGTTTTTGTTTGTTTGTTCTTTTTTTTAAAAAAGAAAACTGTGCTGCATAGGTAGAATGTTGTATAGCTAGCATTGTATTGTATGTAATTAATTTTGCACAAAGGCAAACATTTAGCACAGTAGTTAATTTTGTTTGTTTTTATGACCATGCCAAAATAATATTCTGGGCTAGTAGAGAACAAAGGACTGTTCTTTAGGATTGAAACTTGATTTTGCTTATAGTAAGAAAAAGAAAAAGAAAAAAAAAATCCCACACACTCACAGATGTCGTTTCGTAAGTGTTACAAGCACTGGATATAAATGGTATTTTTATCACTGACTAATGTGAAACTGGTATGGAAACTACATGAACAAAAGTCACCTGTTTCGACTCGTGTGGGCTTGCCTCACAGTTGCCGGATCTGAGTCATTTTTACGTCTTGTTATTTCATTTATTTATGCAAAATACATGTGTGTAGGAACGCTCTGTGTCAGCTCCAGCTCGGCCTCAGCACTGGGGGCCAGTAACTTCTAGCCATATTCTCAAGTGCAAAAGCTGTCCGGGAATGACTGGGTATGAATGCCTCTTTCATTGGCTCAGACAGTGATGCTGTATTCAAATCTAAATTTTGTGCATACACAGTTTATTCTATTTATTAGCCACACTTGGCTCTAAATATCCATGGGAATGGAGAATGACAATCACAGAGATCACTTACATCAGTGGGGCTTAAGCAAAGTTTTTATGACTTCACCATCTCATTTTTAGAGTTTTCTAATTGTGTAAATATAACATAGAAATAGAATTTATTTTTGGTTCATGAATTCCTAGTGACATATAAGTTATGAATCTTCTTTCTGTTCTCTATTCATATGTGTTGCTCCGCACTAAAAGCTGGCCCATCACATTTAGCTTCAGTGAGGCAGTGTCTACCCTCAGCCAAGACAGCAGGACCCCTACCTGCTTCTCACACAGTCTGGAACCCGCTGGTCCCCCAGCTCAGACTCCCCCTATTTCTAAATAGGAAGCTGAGGAGTTGCACACACTGAGTTTCCAGCAGAGTTAAAAGAAAGTCAGCTTGCTTTGGGAATCCATACCCATCTGTCCAGATAGTTCTGTGGCCCCAGAATGGCAAGAAGCAGGAGTTGTAGTTCAGAGGTAAAGATCTGCCTGCAAGGTTAGTATAAACCCCACAGCACCAGTCAAGGGCATTCTGAAATCACCTTCTTGCAATGTTCCATTCCCCAGTTTACACTAGCTTTAAATCAGAGCCCAGGTTTGTCTCCATCAAAGAACTCACAGGCTCAGGTCTTTCTTTGTCAACTGGGAACAGCAGCATTGATAGACAGCCTACTTACTAATGAACAGGTTCTATGGAACAGGAAGGAAGGGCAGAGAGGAAGGAACACAGGGACACAGAAAAAAAAAAGGTTCTTCCGTGGACATGAGAAGCCTAGTTGGCAATTTCTCTTCCTCGCTGGCAAATTCCAGGCCATGTTGTTTTCGCAAACACTCTCTCAACCTTTCAGGTTTGCATCATGAGCTATTTGATACCTTCTAGCCTGTCCTCAGCCTGCATTCCTCCTCCAAGGCTGACAACAGCTCCCTTCTCCAAGGCCTGACACTGACTCCCAAGCCAGCTTCTAAATTCAGGTGTGGGCTGCCAGTGCTGTTCCACTTGTCAAATGCTGGCCTCCTCTGGACATTTGCCCTGTGTGAGTGAGCCGGAGGAGTGCTAAAAAAAGGTGTGATCCCTCTAGGGCTGACACCAGGCTCCTGCAGAGCCAGGCTACATCTCTAGTATACAGTCTCTGAGCCAGGAGCTCAGCAATCAAGGATGACCACCTCCTTCAGTAGAAACATGGCCTGGTCATGGCTGATGCCACTGAGGAGGGTGTTGCTTTCCAGTCTCTCAGTTCCAATAAGCTGACTTTACCAGCTCCTTAGGGAAAGGCAACACACATCACTTCATAGTTTTGAGCCATAGAAGTCCTGTACCAAGTGCCAACAACAGCAAAGATCTGTGTCTAGAAGAATCAGTTGAGATGATGGCCAGCCAGGTCTTCCTCTTTACTGAGAAAGCGGCAACCAATTGGCTGTGCCCTTGCCTGGTGTGCACATATCCTCTAAGGATCAGGCTGACCCTTGAGCTCATTCTCCAAGTGTAACAACAGCGGTGGCCTGGCTTGTCTCACTTGCCCTGCCTTTTTTTTTAGGCCCTCTATCCCTGATGTGGCTTCTTTGTGAGCAGGTATTCCTCTTGCCAATCATGTTGTTTCTAATGCTGCACATGATCGTGCATCTGCACAGCAAAAGTAGATTGAAAATCATGACATTGCAAGCATAGTTCTTTGTCCCCATCCTGACCTTTCCAAACACCTATAAACTGGCCCTCTCGAGGGCAGAGGAACAGGGATTCTGGGAGGGATGGAAAAGTCAAGGCTTCCTGCAGATTCCCATCTATTGACAAAGAAGCTGGTGGAAGGCGAGTAGATGATGTTTCTTGCTGGTCTTATTTCCACAGAACTGTAGGTGTAGAGCGGGGCTTTCATGTGTGGCACTCTGGGAGTCTGGGGGATGTGCGAACATTTAATTGCCATCACTATACGTTGCAGGTCTGCTGGTGTGCGTCCTCCATTGTCTTTCTTGGTCAGAGAGCATTTACTCTGTCTCCTTTTAAAACCCAGCCTTCATTGTATCCTCCTCCAGCTTGTAGCACATTAGGATGTTTTTAGCACTTGTTTTTGCTCATTCTTGTATTTGCCATGTACAATTCTGAATTACCCTATACAAGCCTCTAAGCTGTTACTACATAACTTATCTTACTGTAACCCTTTTCTTTGCCTACATTGTAATTTGTTTGTGATGTATATTGTGAGATTGTATTCTATGTTAATTTAATCAGCACAACTCACTGACATGCTGGACTGACATGCTGGCTGCTGTTTTGAAGTATAAAGCTTGTGTAGGGCTGTCCGGACAACTACAACTCTGTTGCCAAGGTACTGTGCATTGGTTCCCATAGCAACACTGTGGGTGTGACCCTTGAAACTCTAGGGACATTCGGCACACCCTCCAGTAAATTTTAAGTGCAGATTTTCTTTGTTGAAACTCTATGAATACCACAGGTACCTACGTGGCCCATGGCTGGTAACTATTTTGGGCAATTAGAAAAACAAACAAGCATTAAAAAAACTAGTGTCTATTGCTGCTTTGAATATGTTTGAAAGTCTGAAAATGTAAATAGTTTATCAAAAAAAATCTTGTACAGTCCAGTGTAAAGTTTTTAAATGACCTGAAGGGTTACCATCACAGCTTTTCCACACTCTCCTCTGGATAGTGATAAAGAGAAGTTTGCTAAGGACTTAAAGAATTGGGAAAAAACAACAGAATCTCTTCAAACGCAAAGGAGTGGATCACTGCCCCTAGCTTTGTCACATACACAGACCTCTTGGATCTTATTGGACAGTATTGGCATGAGACAAACTCAGCATGGAACACCCTCCAGTGGGACTTGTCCAGGGCTTTCCAGCTCTGCCTCACAATTAAGGGACAGGATGAGATAGAAAGGCGTGCCGTCTTTGTCTATCCTGGAATACCTTGGCACCTTAGCTACTTTCCCCCTCTTTGCACAAGGTGCTTTCCCGATATGTGTTAGACACGCCATCCTTGGGTGATAATGTATATGCCATGAGAGGGCTCAGGCCCGCGGGGGAGTGTCTATAGGAACTGCCTATTTATGCTCATTTACCTCAAGACTGTCCTCTACCCTAAACTAGTTGTCATCACTCCATCTTTTGTACTGCTGTTGACACTTACCAATTAAAGATAAATTTTGTTTTATGACCTCTGTGTTTGGCTTAATCTGTGCCCTCAAACCCTTCCTCCACGGAGTACAGCAAGACCCAAACTTATGGACATCTCATGCTAGAGCCTGGAGGTCCCAAGCGTCCTACAAGGTGTCTGCCTGAACTCACTGCAGGATGGAGGGGGATTGGCCTGACAGCTTCACAGCTCTTCACCTGCTTCTTCTCATGACCCACACACCACTGCAACAAGAAACTCTTGTGACTTTTGATAGGAGGAAAGAGCAGGTGTGGATTCTTCCAGAGAAGATGAGAGGGAAAGTCTCTCCCTGTCTCCGGACTTCTTTTTGAGCGCGAATGAGCTAGGACAAATGTGGAAGCCCTGGGCACCAGCCTGTCTAAGCAGAGCAGCTTACTGTGCATGAAGGTGCTGAGCATATGCCTAGTGGCTTCTGCTTCCTACAGGAAGCTCTTTCTACAGTTAGTGCCCCCCAGAGGGAACTTCTGCTCCCAGTAATAGTGGCTTTTAGGGTGTTTACACACAATTCCATGGGGCTGTGGGCCTTAAAATAGACTTGTCAAATCAGAGCTACAGCAGGCCAGAGTAACAGAGAGTGTGAGGGCCAGAGACCCAGTTGCTTCTTTTCTTAGTATTCCCTATACAAAAGCCCTCTTTAGAGAGAAGCCAGGAACCTGTGAAATTTTATCCTAAGCAAGTTGACACAAGCTGATTAAATCTGCAACCATGCATCTCAAGGCCCCCCTCCAGGACCCAAAGGCTTTTGCTGGTTTGTTTTCTGCTTTTATGGGGGTTTGTTGGTTTCTTTGTTTTATCTAGGGTTTCATGTAGCCCAGAGTGACCTGAAACTTACTGTGTAGCTCAGACTGGCCTTGAACTCGCTAGTATTGAGGTGGCACTCACATGCCACTACCCCCACTTGCCCATAGGTCTTGAAAATCCTAGGTAAGCCTGACATTAAAGAATGGACTTAGCAGTCAGAGGAGTCTTTGTCAGCTGACTCAGTATTCCCTTTTGTCAAATGGGATCTTAGCCTCTACCTCTTAGGGTGAGAGAGCTGGGGATGGGAGCAATATGGGGTGAGGTGGCAGGTGTAAGATATACAGCCACAGGACATCACGGAGAGCCTAACCACAGGGCTACCTGCCACCTCTGAGTCCACCATTCTCTCTGGCAAATGTCTGAGCCAGAGAGAATGATGGGCTGCTATCTACTGAGCCGAGTAAAGGACAAGGCCTGTCTCCCTCTTCCAAGCTTCTTTCTCCCCCAGGCCATCCACTGCCACAGCCTTCACAAAGCCAGGCCTGCACTCCTGTGCTTTCCTATAGTCGTTGGCTTGTCACTGAATACAACTTCCTCCCTTGACAGCCAAACCTCTGCATACCCAGTCTCATCTTGCACATGATCCTAAGTACCCACAATTCCTGGCTGCTTCTCTCACACTCTGCTGCTTGTTTTCCAGCCTGGACCACACAAAATTTCCCTTCTGAGGAAACTCTCACCCTTCTGTTTAGAAAATTTCCACTTGTTTTTGACTCTGCTTTCCAAGGCCTTCCCCAAACCCCAGTTTCTGGGCTTCCACATAACACTTTGAAAGAACATGTGTGTTTCCATTCCCATGTCATCTCATGTTTTTCTGAGGATGAGACTAAAACTCAGAGAGGTCAAGTCCATTTCTAGGGTTTCTGGCAGTGTGAGCGTGGCTCTTTCCTTAGAAGGCTCCCTCTGACTCTTAATTTGTTTTATGTATATGCCTACCTGTATAGACATTGTATTTTTTTTTCTCAACATCTCTGACTAGTTCTTGACAAAAGCAACCTATCTTGGCAGAGGAAGCATGGCCGCAGGAGCCTGACTGATGAGCATAGTGCATCCATACTCAGGAAGCTAAGGAGAGCGAATGCTGGTAGTCCATTCACTTTATCCCTTTTATTCAGTGTAGGACCCTCTAGCCCATGGAATGGAGGAGATACCCACATTCAGGGTGGGTCTCCCTTCTGGTCAACTCTGGAAACTCAACTCACAGACACACCCAGCAGTGTCTTAGAGGTGGTTCCAAATGCAGTCAAGTTGACAAGGACCAACTGTGACAGACATTCTCCCTCCAGTTGCCCCTCATATGCTGTCTAACTGTTCCTGCACCCAGGGTAGAGTATGGCCTATTTGCCTTTACAACATGGCGGGGGCTGTATGTTAAGAGTAAACTGCACATGTGAGAGAAAGAGGGCCAGGCCAATATTGTGTCTTCTTTTATAACTCAGACTGCAAGTCACGATTTTTACTCAATTTGAAAGTAAGGAACCCCAACTTCACCTCGTTGGGGAGTTATGGAAGAAGGGTGTGGATGTTGCTGTGAGCCTCTGGTGCATCATCTGCTGTCCGAGGGACTTGCCTGCTTACCCTTTCCCTGGCACCCCACCTCCAACTATGTCTTCCCTCCACAGGACCTTGCATGGGGCCAGTGTTGACACCAGTGCCTGAAACTGACATCAGTATCTTAAAACCGAGCTGTGGCCCAACCCTGCTAAAGCCAGTATGTTGTTACCAGGACCCCCAGGCCCCAGAAGAGGCCAGCTCTGAGCAAATAGCTCAGGGGAGGCAGAAAATTCTCAAATAATTGTGAGTTGGAGGCATTGACGTTATTACAACCTTGAAGAGGGGGGTTTGGTTCCCTCTAAGTCCAGATACTTACAGAAATGTTCGAACCAGTTTAGTCTCATATTATGGTGAGTTCCCTGGGGGTATCTGCAATAGAATTTGACTAATATTCATTCCTATACAAGACCATCAAAGAAAGTAATGCCACTCATCAGCACAATACCGGTGGCAACACAGATCCTATATTGATGTTTCCGTCGGCACTGCAACAAAAGATGCCTTAAACAGCAATAATCAGCAGAGAAGCCACGGAGTCATAGAAAAACAGTTTAACAATTTTCTGGCTCAGAAAATCTTGGTGCCGTGTTCTAAACAGTCCTTAAAAGACCCACTCGTATCAGCAACTACACTTAAAATGTGAGGTTGAGAAAAAACAACAACAACAACAACAATGTAAATCTCAACAAAATCTTCAGAGTTCTGATCTTGGGTCAAGGCTGATAGGCATTGTCATACACACTCAAGCAAGGGTGGTTACTATTGCATTCTTCTCTTTGAATCTTATTTATAATTCTATTGAAAGTAGCAGCACACATTAATTTCTGGTGAGCCCTCAGAACTCCTTTATAAGTATCGTAGGAAATGGTGATTTTTTTTTCTATGAGTTGCCCAATAATGCAAGCCCCCTCTGCCCTTTGGAAACTAAAGAAGAACTGTTATTATTATTAATGGGTTGCAGAGACAGGTGTGAAAATTAAGACAGAGGGAAAAAATCCAAAGAATTGTACCATCGCTCAAGAACAGTCAGGATACTGAGCCAGGGATAAGCCAGCTGTTCAGCCATGATACACTATCCTGCTGTCAGGGCTTACAGGGAAATTAGAATGCATTTAATTGTAAAAAGTAATCATATTCTATATTTGGATAAATACCCCCATAAAACCACGTGCGATTATTGCCCATCTTAAAGAAGTTAATTCACTAGGGAAAGATGCTTGTGAATGTTGAAAAGAATAACACCTGCTAAATGCCTGGACTTGGGCCACTGGAGAAATAAGTAAACCCACCAGTGGCCATAGCCTCGACACCTGGGACTCTCCATTTGCAGAGGTAACCAGGACCACCACAGGTGCCAGGAAGACAGGTTGTGGGTGTGCTGGGGTATACGAGCCAAGCACGCCTGCCCTGGACAATGCTGTGGAAAACATAAGTGGCTTTGGACCTTAAACTGTGTCAGATAAGACGCACCAAGGGGGATAAGTCTGCAGCTATAAATACAGTCCAGAAACTGGATCGGCTTGTAGGCTGTTGAATTTCAAATGCCTGCCAAACTGAGTGTGATATCTGGGGCTCTCTATTTTTGCAATGCTGCTGCAAGGGGTGGCAAAAGTCCAGTTAATCTAAACAAGAAAATCCGGGGAAATGACAGGCAGAAGAGGTAAACCGGCCCATCAAAACTTGGAGCTGAAATTAACTTGGTGAACTTTAATAGGCTGCTAGGAGGAGTTTAAATGGGACCCGAGGCATCAGTGCAGCAGCGCCTTAATGCTGACAGACTAAAGAGAGGATTTGCTAGACACAGCTGAAGATTGATTAATGGCTGACTGACTGATTGATTGACTTCTGCAATATTAAGATCTGACCAATCAGACATGTAAATTGCAGTCAATTTTCTGATTGGCCATCTGTGAAGTGCTTGGGTTCAGAGAATTAAAGACACCTGAGACCCTAAAACAAAAGAAATAAAAATCATAAAATATTGGTGAAGTTGGGCTAGAGAGATGGCTCAGTGGTTAAGAGCAATGGCTGCTCTTCCAGAGGTCCCGAGTTCATTTACCAGCAACCACATGGTGGCTCACAACTATCTGTAATGGGATCCGAAGCCCTCTTCTGGTGTGCCTGAAGACAGTGACAGTGTACTCATATACATAAAATAAGTAAATGTTTAAAAATACTGTTGAAGTTAAATATCAGTTTATTTAGATTATACGTTATTGGCTACAAGTGATGGGAAAGAAGTCAGCTTAAGTGGTTTACAGAGCAGAAAGGGATCAAGAAATCCTGTTCTTTCTCCAATATATGTTCCAGACTTAGGGAATTCAGTCTCCTTGGGATGGCTTGCATGGCATGACTGTGGCAGAGCCTGTCACTGTGGCCCAGGACAGGAACAGAAGCAGCCCCTTCCATCATCATATAGACTGAGTGGATGAAGGTTGATGTCCCGAGAAAAACCAGGTGCCCAGAGAAGGGTGCTGGGTTGGGTGGCCCTGTGCCTTGCACAGGCAAGCCTTTGTGAATAGCACGTGGAGTCTCCAGGCTTCTTTTCAAGGGACCCAGGCAACATCACCATGGTCCTGTGTGAGCACGGGTCCCCTGCATTGTTGGCAGCTTGGGGCTGACTTCACCTGTTCATCTTCAGCAAATAGCAGTCTTCGACGTGGTCCGTGTCAGTCACCACACGGAGCTATCTGTCTCCAGTGTACCTGTCTTCTCATGAGAGAGTGAATAAAGCTTTGAGACCAAGGTCTTACTTAAGGTAGTAGTAGAGAGTTAGCTTGGAGCACGTGCCTCTGATTCTCTATAATAATGCAAGGATTGTTCCAGAACCTCTGATATTAGGACTGAATCTAAAGTTTGTAAATTTATTCACTTAATTCAATTGTCATCCTGGAGGCTTACTTCTGAATACGTTCGCCCTTTGCAGTTCTTTCTGAACTCTAGATGGCAGATTCAACTCTGCTGTTCTGATTCAATCTGGCTTCTCTCAGCTTCTCACTGAATTGCTCGGCTTGGCCTCAAACTAACATTTGAAATTTGTTCTGATCTGGCTCCTAGTTCTCTGGCCTCAACTGCCTCTGCTGACTCATACTGACTGCACAAACTCACTAACAAACTACACTCACTGCACTACACTCGCTGCACTGCACTGTGCTGCGCTGCACTGCACTGCACCCACCACACTGCACTCACTGCACTCACCACACTGCACTGCACTTACTACACTCACAGCACTGCACTGCACTGCACTGCACTCATGGCACGCACTGTACTCACGGCACTGCACTTGCTGCACAGCACTGCACTCACTGCATTGCACTGCACTCACTGCACTGCACTGTACTCACTGCACTGCACTGCACTCACTGTACTATACTGTGCTCACTGTGCCCACTGCACTCCACTTCACTCACCGCACTGCACTGACGGTGCTGTGCTCACTGCGTTCACTTCCAACTCAAATTCCAACTCACTGAAAAATTCACTGACCAGCCTTCACTCTCCCTAAGCTGCTCTTAAACAGTTTTTCTCTTGAGAGTTGGCATGTCCTCTCTATGACTCGTTCTGTCAAATCTTTCTCTGATTTGTCACTTTGTCTGTCCCTCAATGAGATAACATTGTTTGGGATTAAAATTGTGTACTAAAGGAGTCCAGCCAGAGAGATTAAAGATGAGTACCAAGGGCATGTCTGCATTCCAGGTAGATCTTAGAAGTTCTTTCTTTGGCTGTAATCAGAGCAGTCATGTTGCTGGATTAAAATTTCTCTACACAGTTCACAGAATAGACCTTTATTTTTATTACATAAAAATGGTATTCTCTAGAACTTGGGCCTGCTTCTTTTGGGGAAATAGGTAGGCCTCATCAATAGGAAAGCTTAAAATCTGCAGCAGAGCTTGCCTATGAGTTATCTTTGCTGTGAAAAACCACCATGTCCAAGTCAACCTAGAGAAGAAAGGGCTGATTTGTACTTACAGTTCCAGAGGGACGAGTCCATCATGGCAGCAAGTGGTGGGCATAGCAACAGGTACAGATGCAAACAACAACAACAACAACCAAACAAAACAATCACAGTTTGAAATACAGTCACAAAGCAGAGAAAGATAACTGGGGTAGGGCCAGGTCTTAAGCTTTGGAATCCCACCCCCACCCCCACCCCCACCCACCCCAGTGACATACTTCCTACAGCATGCCACACCACCTAAATCTCCCCAAACCACCACCAACTGGGGACCAAGTGCTCAAATACCTCAGACAATGGAGGACATTTCTCATTTAAACCACCATAACATATCTAAAGATTGACCATAGCCAGTCAGTCCTCAAATGCACTTCAACATATATTTCTGTAAGGGAAACCTTATTAAGACACTGCTCCACCCACTTTTAAGTGCATCGCTGAGGCTACTTCTTTTATGTGCACGACAGAGGTGAGTCGATGCAATAGAAGACATACAATCCAAAATGTGTGAGAAGTTAGGCTCTTTACAGAAAACGTTTGCCACCCCCTACCTCATCTACCACCCACCCTGGTGACCCATGATGGCTTATCTTCACTGTCAACTTGATTATATTTAGCATCACCTGGGAGACCGACAATGCACGTCTGTGGGTTTGTCTGTGATGGCTTTTTGAGGTGAGAAGCTAAAGGGAGAAAGACCCACCTGAGATGCGGGTACGCTGTCCTGAGTACTGGATGATCCAGGGAGCCAAGAGAATGCCAGCTCCCCCTTTCTCCGCTTCCTGGTAGCTACATGGTGGGAACTGTTCTGCTTTGCCACACCTTCCTGTGTGGTGGACTGGTGCCTCCAAAAGATTGAGTCAAAAGACTCCCTCCCTCTGCAGACTGTCTCTGTCAGTGGTTATTTTGACCACAGTAACCAAGAGGAGTCTGGTAAGAGCTCTGTCTCTGAGCTTCAAGCACAACACATCTCTAGCACTATGGATCAGCGCCAGCCCCTGGCTCAGATGTCTCCCCATGGGTACTCCATCGTGATCTTCAGAGAATGAAAACTGAATAGGTAAGGAGATTTTGGACTGGGCCAGCTCTGGGGGAAGTCAGGCCACACTCCAAAACACACAGGAGGGGGAGGCATGATTCCTAGGTATGTTAGAAAGTCCCATGACTCCCTGGAGCTAAGCTGGCTCCACCTCCAGAGAAACCTCAGAGAAACTTAGCTCTCAACCATGGCTGTGTTTGGCAATTAATTTGGTCCTTTCCTACCAGGCAGAGGTAACTACCTGAAATCTCCAAAGGCTACTAGTGAGTTTGAGGATGACTTTAATCTGTTGCGGAAATAGTTGATTGAGCTACTTTCCTATTGAAGACTTGATGTCAACACTCAGTCATCCAAACTTAAGGACTGGGCATCCTAGTGCCCTTGGCATTCCCCAACTCCCCTGCTTTCCTGGGTGTCCTGCAGGGTCTCCAGGCTTTAGGAGTTCCTTCTGAGCATGTACAAGTGTCACTCTCTGGACTTTTACATCCAAGTCTATCCAAGCATTCCATCTGTGGTGCTCTGAATGAGAAATGCCCACCTTACTCTCAGACTTGAAGACTTGGTGCCCAGTTGGCCCTTCTGGAAGAAGCTTGTCCCTGGGGACAGGCTCTAAGATCAAAAGCTTTGCCCTAGTCAAGTTCACTGTGTCTGCTCCCTGTGTGTGATTGCTGATATCAGTTCCAGCTCCCTGCTCCAGCCGCCATGCCCATTTTGCTGCCATGCCTTCCCACTACATTGGACTCCTATCCCTTTGGAACAACAAGCCCTGATAGACTCATTCTTCTCTAAGTTTCCCTAGTCACAGCAACAGGAGAGCAATAACACACCACCTCTGGCTATAATGGCCTTTCCCAAATGGCAGCTGTAATCCTGCCCTTGCTGAAAAATCACTGTGGAGTTGGAACCACCTCTGCACACCCGTGTCTGACCCAACCCTAACCCAGCCATCCCCACGCAGGGAGCTGCTCACTTTGTCTCCAGGTCATCTGCCCTTAGCACAGGGCCAGTCTCCTCTTCAGCACAGTAAATGTTTACAGGACTTAAATAAACACAGCCCAAGCTCTCATGAGCTTACATTCCACCATGTAAGTGGAATGAAATCTGCCAAGATGCTACACGTGGGCAATTCCAGGCCTCCAGACGACCTCACTTCTTTGTGGCTTAGAGTTCACTAGGTGTGTTCCCTCCCCTTCCTCCTGGTCTTTCTCCATTAGCATCCTCCTGTTCTCTTTCCCAGAGTAAAGCAAACCTGATTTTTGAATTTTCCAGGGGTGAGAAGGCATATCACACTCCCTACCACAACTTGGCCCAAACAAGACACTCAGGTCTTCAGTCACCTTGCCATGCCTTTGGAGGCCCAACTCAGTTTTAGGTTATGAACTTTCAATCTTCCAGACTTTTCCATGTATTTAGTGTTCTTTACAGCAGCAGTTGGTTTTGGGGGAGGGGAAGCAGTGCAGGGGAAGAGAGGGAGAGAAAGTTTCTTTGGTTTTAGCATTACCCATACTGTATTAGGTGTGAATTTCTAAGAAATTACGTGGTGGTGAGGTTATGATTTTCACACCATGGCTGGAAGCAACATGAAAATATTGCCTAATGCAACTCCACATGGACATATGAAGTTTCATTCCACCTCATACGTGCAATTAAGTGGCTCACATAATGAAGCTCTGTGTGTACAGCGAGGCAGAGGACTTTTGTAGGTGAAAGATAGCCAGACAGGGTACAAGACTGGCAGTTTAAAGACCTAGTCATTAAACAAGGGCAGCTACAAAAGGCCTACTCTAGCCCTCTACCCCTAGCCCTAATGTCTATTTTCTGGTTGTCTGTTAAACAAATTTATTGATATTCAGGATCTGTTCTAGTTTGGTTTCTGTTGCTATGATAAAACACTAACCAAGACCAAGGTGGGCAGGAAAAGGTTTATTCAGTCTCCCAGGTCACAATCCATCTCTGAGGGCAGTCAGAGCAGGAACTAAAGACAGGAACCTGGAAACAGGAACTGGAGCAAAGGCCATGGTGGAATATGGCTTCCTGGCTTGTGTTCTCTGGCTTGTTCAGCTGTCTTCCTGACACATCCCAAGTGTACCTGTATAGGGATGGCACAGCCAACACTAGGCTAGACCCTTCTGCAATCACGAAAAGTCCCCTAGAGATCGTGTATTGGCCAATTTGATAGAGTTCCTCAACTAAGATTCCCTAAGTTGAGGAGATCAAGTATGTCTAGGTTTGAGTCACAATGACAAAAACTATGACAGTATTCTCTTGCTAAAGTGCCTTGCTAGAACATTTACCAATGCAGAGGAGTAGAGAAAATTCTGAGCTTGGAATCAAGGACAGATTTCAGACTCTACTTTGTCACCTGGGTCAACTCAGTAAGGAGCGCTCTCTCTGTCTCTCTGTCTCTGTCTCTGTCTCTGTCTGTCTCTCTGTCTGTCTCTGTCTGTCTCTGTCTGTCTCTGTCTCTCTCTCTCTTTCTCTCTCTGTCTCTGTCTCTGTCTCTCTCTCTCTCTCTCTCTCTCACACACACACTCGCTCTCTCTCTCTCTCCCTGAAGGTTTCAGCCCCAGATGAATGAAAAATGAAATAAAATAGGACAGACATGACTGCTAGGTGTGGTGGAGAAGAAGGTTTACTGTAGATAAGACAGAGAGCATAGCCAAAGGCAGGGACATCTGGGAAAGTTCAGAGTGAACAGGACCCTGAGTTTGGCCATGTGTAGAGAAGAGGAAGGGGAGAACCAGGGGAGTAAAAGGTAGAAGAAAAAGTCTGGGTAACTCAAACAGCTGGAAAAGCATCTGGGAAAAGGGCAGCCCAGTCTCTGGTTTGGAGAAGTTTAGGATAGGGGGTCACCATACTCCCTGTAACAATCCTTCCTATAACAGGAAGGGACTAAAGAATACTAGGATGTGTTAAATAGGCACCCAGGTTAGCCTTTTGTCCTGGGTTTGAGACCCACCTCATAGTAGCAAGCTGGGTCTGTTGCAAATTCAAGTTTGAGATTATGACTGTCTCTGAGGATGGGATGGGCAAGACTTGTTCTAGCGTGTCTTCCAGATGACTGGCACTTTCTCCAGGCTGAGATTCACTCACTCAACTTTTTTTTTTTGTGTGTAAATGAGAAAACCTGAGCCCTACACAGCTTAATAGCATAATAACTGAAAGACTCATAAAGCAAAATGCAAAGTAGATAAACCTTCTGAAGAACTCTGATCTATTACTTCAGAGAGTTACCCATAATCCTTTAGTCTGAGTTCTCCACATCTGGACATGCGAGGGGACTGGAGAGAGAGATTCAACTGAAGATTGACTTAAACAACAGACTTAGAGTTCTTGCACAGTGTTTTAAAACCAGTGTTCAGTTGTTTGAATATTTACTGAGGAGCTAACATACATGGTGCATTGTGTGGGAACTTTTTATGGTTTTAGAGCTTTATTATAAAAAGACAGGGGGAAAGAGAGAAGGTAGAAAGAGGGAGAGAGGCCAGACATGGCCATGTGGAGAGAGGGGGAAAGAGAGAGAGGGAAGGAAGGCTAGAGAGTAAGAAAGGTGAGAGCGCAAAAAGCATGTTCCTTTCTTTAAATTTTATTTTTTTATTGTCTGGGTGGGGACCTGGAGACCTACAGAGGCACATGGTTCAGGAAGTGCCTGTGTGAGGTTCCTTGGTGAGCTATGAATGTGGTACAAGGCTCCTTTGAGTTGTTGGACAAGAAGCTATCCAGTCTGTGTCGCTTGGTGGGATGCCATAGAATGTGTGGATGGAGAGAGCAAGGAGGGGGCTTTTGGAAGAACCGTTTCCATCAAGGCCTCTAGCCATCCACACAAGCAGAGGCCCATATCTCCTGCTCCTTAAAGATGGCCATCCTTGGTAGCCTAGCCTGGAGTCTCCAGAAAGGGCTCACTTTCTGAATGCAAAGGAATGAGCACAGCAGGAAGATGAGCCTGGGAGGCAAGACCAGAACAACTCTATACAGGAGGGGCGCTGAGGGTGCCACAGATAGGGGGTAGCACACTTGGGGTCCTGAGCTTCCTGCAGGCCTGTGCCAGGAGCTGCCAGTGAACTTGTTTATGGAGAGAGGCACAGAAGCGGCAGTGGTGAAGTCCCGAGTAAGCAAGAACAACAAGCATCAGTTCTAATAGACCACCCATTGAAATAGTGACTTTGGGGAAACAAAATAGAACATGATCACAAGGAATACCTGAAAATGCATAGCCGCATCTGAAGCATGCAAGTGTGGTGTGTAGCTTACAACCTGAGTTTCACTCACTTAGAAAGCAGGTGTGTCTGGGCTGCACAGGGGAGGGGCCTGACCTTTTAGACAACCCACATACACCAAGGGTCTGAGGAAGTCTAGCCTCACATAGCCCAGGGTGGGAGAGCTGAGTTGCAGCATAGGCATGTTCCCCTAAAAACATGTCATTTGCAGCCAGCTTTTATGACTTGCCATTGGATAGATGACAGGGCGGGCTGACTCTGTTTAAACAAACAAACAAACAAACAAACAAACAAACAAAAAACAGCCCTGGGATCAATGGATAGACAAATGGGAGAGGCAGGGAGGGGGAGCAGAGCTGCTATTTGCAAATGAGTTTGTCATTCTAGGAAGGTGGACCTAAGTGCTTAAAGTCTCCTTTTAACTGAAAGTAAGTAGAAGGAGGAAACAATAAACAGTAACAATCAATGAGCTAGTAGATAGAAAGCAATGGGGGAAATCAAAGAAACCATCAGTGGCTTCCTCTTTGAGGTCAATACAATTGATAAACCTCTACTGAGGCTGGACTGGAGGGAAAGAAGGGATGTAAGCCTCCTGGACAACAGGAAGGAGACCGCAACAGATAAGAGAAAACTATGAAAAAAAATGCTTTGTGTTTTGGTCAATGAATTTGAAGTCTTAGATACAGAGGGCAATTTAAAAATTAGCAAGGAGGCTCAAAAAATGGTACGAAATATGAATAATTTCCTAGTCTTTAAAAAATATTTGATGTTTTGTGGTTACAAACTCTTCCCACAAAGAAAATTCCAGGTTTGGAAGTGGCATTGATAAACTCAAGTATGAAAGGAAATAAATAATGCCAAGCTTCAAGAGTTTCTTTTAAGATTTTAGTATTACCCTGATATTAAAACCGGGCAGAGACATCACAAAAAAAGAAGGGAGGGAAGAAGAAAGGAAGGGAGGAAGGAAGGAAGCAAGGAAGGAAGGAAGGAAGGAAGGAAGGAAGCAAGGAAGCAAGGAAGGAAGGAAGGAAGGAAGGAAGGAAGCAAGCAAGCAAGCAAGGAAGGAAGGAAGTAAGGAAGCAAGGAAGGAAGGAAGGAAGGAAGCAAGCAAGCAAGGAAGGAAGGAAGCAAGGAAGCAAGGAAGCAAGGAAGCAAGGAAGGAAGGAAGGAAGGAAGGAAGGAAGGAAGGAAGGAAGGAAGAGAAGGGACGGGTGTTGGCATTTTGTCCAAGCTCTGCCCCACAATTACCTGGCAACAGCCAGGTGTACCTGACTTACTATAAAAGGGGCTGCTTGCCCCTTCCTCTCTCTTGCTCCTGTTCCCTTTCCCTCCTCCCCTTCCCCCTTCCCCCTCTTTCTCCATGTGCTCATGGCCGGCCTCTACTCCCCTCTCTCTCTCTCTCTCTCTCTCTCTCTCTCTCTCTCTCTTTCTCACTCTTGCTCTCTTTCTGCCTTTCTCTGCCTCTACGACCTCCTCAACTCCCCTCCCCATGCCCTAAATAAACTCTATTCTATACTAAACTGTCTTTGTGTGGCTGGCCCCTCAGGGGAAGGGATGCCTCAGCATGGGCCCCGCAGAGGCACCCCATTCTCCCACACCATACCACGACTCCACCAAACATATCTCTGGTCTCTTTCTTTTTATAAAACACAACAATGGGTGGGTGTGATGGATGAAATGGATGGGTGGGATGGACAGACAAAGGGAAGAGCAAAAACTTGATCAACATCTTTAGTGCATGTATGCAAGAATCTTTGACATGTATGCAAGTGAAATTCCAGAACGTACCAAAAGAAAAATTAATCATGACCAAGAGAGGTTTATTCTAGGAAGTCAAGATTGGTTTAATATATTATTTTTATTTATTTCTTCAGTAATTTTGTTTACTTTCGTATGTAATGTGTGTGCTTGCATGAGTTAATGTGTGCCATGTGCATGCAGCCACCGTGAAAGACAGAGAGGGTGCTGGATCCCCTAGAGCTGCAGATGGTTGTGAGCAACCATGTGGGTGCTGGGACTCAAATCCTGGTTCTTTGCAAGGGCAGCCAATGCGCTTAACCACTGAGCTATCTCCCCAGTCTCTTGGTTTAATATTTTTTTAAGCAATACATGTAATTTACATTTAAAAGAACAATTGAGAAAACCAATATTATTACCTAAATCATACAGGAAAACACTCAACTCCCACCAAATCTCATTTTTCTCAGTAAACTTTTAGTGAATTAGGAATAGAAGCAAATTCTCTGCTATTCCCTGCCCTGTGTGTATGTGTGTGCATGTGTGTGTCCGCACATGTGTATGTGTGTGTACACATGTGTATATGTGTGTGTGTGTGACCTCTAACTCACAATCTTCCTGCATTGCCCTCTTCATCATGTGCCTACTGGCAGGTACCACTGTCAGAGGTCACACGACTGGTGAAAGTGAACACTCTTAAATGGTAAAATACATTGTTATTATAAAGTTTGGGCCAGAAATGTCCCCCTTAGACTCATGTGTTTGAGCACCTGGTCCCCAGCTGGTGGTACACTTTTTGACAGTTATGGGATCTTTGGTATAAGAGGTCTACGTGACATATGTAGAGGGCTTTGAAGAATGTTGGCTCACTTGTTTCTGATTCAGCCCCGTGCTTCTCCATTTGCTAATGTGGGAACAAAACTGCACGGTAAGCGCCAGCCACAAGGCTTCGTGTTTTCCCACCGTGAGAGCCTGCCTCCCATGCACAAAGTCTGGGTTCTTGTCCAAGTAGTGCATAAAAGTGGGCATGCTTAAGGTAGAAGAGAGAAGTCAAAAGTTCAAGGTCATCTTCAATTACACAACTAGTTCAAGGCTAGTTTATCCCCCCCCCCCCCAAATGGAGGGTATGCATTTGGAGGGCATACAAATGACAGGACAGGGCCACACAGACATTGCTGAGGGAGGCATTCCATTCCACTAGATATTTGCACCCTGGTGGCAGGTGGTGAGGGCAGGCAGGAACTCAACAGGCATGGATCCTGTCTGTTACAGGGCACAAGGACAGTCGGGTGGCGAGGGAAGAAGTGGCAAGAGGCCCTTGCTTCCTGAGCCCTGAGGAAGGCTCCTCCATTACCCTCCTGGTCCTGAGTTCAGAGCCTCTGTGGGGAGATACTAAGGCCTCTTACTCTCCACGCTTTACACATTATGGGGTGTCATCACCTCCATGATTTGCTTGACAGGACAAATTATTATCCACCTATTATAGCTGAGGAAAGAGATGATCGGACTCTCGTTCAAGGTCACGTGCCTCACAATTCATCACTAATCCTTGTTTGACAACATGAAGTCCTGGCCGCAGCCAGTCAGCCATGCTGCCTCTCCTCGGGCCTCTGTGCAGGCCAGAGCTTTCCATCCCAAGGGTATTGGTCCCCAGCTCTCCCAGGCTCCATATGCCTGTATCTAGGGATAGCAGCCTTCGTTGCCCATCTAACACAGTGCCAGGATTATATTTGTACATTTAAATGAAGCACTGTATAAAATGTCATGTTTCCTGCTATCTATGAATTATAAACCCTGACCATTGAGCCATGAAGGTTGCAAGGGAGGCACTGCACTGGCTGGCAGAGGCCACGAGCTCACAGGTCCCTCCATCCTGGATGCAGCACATGCTTGGTTGGCTCTGTTGCCATGGCCAGATCTTGGTGTGCCTGGCTCTTGTTGTCCTGTGAAGTTACGTGAAAGAGAGCTTACTTCCCTTACAACATGCCCAGCTTCTCCTGCTTATGGGTATTTAAAACACAAAAACACTTTAACTACATGTCATCAACCCAAGAAATTAATTGATTATTTTCTGGAGTGTTTGGTGTGGCAGGAACAGTCTCATTGACCAGGGACAAGGAAGCCTCAGTTTGGGTTCTCTCCACTTGTAGAGTCTTTCCCTTAGCATCTGGCCCACTGGGCTGCTCAGCATATGAAATCACATGCCATCCATCCCTCCTCCGGTTGGAGGAATAGTACACACACTCTACTTGGTCTTCCTTATCACCAACTTCAACAAGCAGGCTCAAAGCCCTGCTGGCCTTTAACCCTTTCAGCAGCCCTGCTCTTATTTACAGAACAAGGTTCCAGTCCATAGCCCAGCCCCTGCGGCTTGCTCTAAGCTCATCTCTCTGTGTCAGGTGCCTCGGAGCAGGCCCGTGGCTTTGCACATGCTGCTGGTCCGTTGTCATGTGAGCCCTTTACCAGCAACATCTCTCTCCTTACCTGACCTGGAGGCAGCTTTAGCCCTCACTGTCTTTGGGAAGCCTTCCTGATACCTGCAGATGCTTGGCTAGCTCCACAGAGCCCTCCCCTGCAGCACCGGGCCATGTTGTTATTTTACACTCATTTCTGTGATTCACTGATTCCTATCTGTCAGCTTTACTAAAAACATAAACTTTCTGGGGACCACAAATGGTGTCTTTTGTTACTCCTTTGGGTCTTCCATGGGCTTCCTACATTAACCAAAAGACAGAGGAATCCCATCTAGTTCTCAGTGTTGGCCACACCTGCTGGTTCGAGGCAGATGAATTCTTTCTGCAGACCTGAGCAGGCCTGAGCACTCCCAGTATCAGTCAGCCTAAGGAAGCAATGGAGGAGCTAGAGGGCATGGGAAGTAGCCACAGCGTGCAGCAGGCAGAAGGAAAGCTAGGTTTGGCTGGCTCTGGGGCCAGCACTTGGCTGTCACTTGGCTGGCTTGGAAGGAAATAGGACTTAAGGACTTTTATTTTGGGGTGGTCCTGTCGATGGACTCCAGGGCTTTGTGCTCTTCCATTGAACCACAATGTGAAGACTGGCGTCTTTAGAAGCTTGAAGAGTAGAGTATTGCACTGCAGTGGTTGTCAACACAGCTGCCCCACAAATGGTCAAAGTTCTCATCTTGATGAGACCCGGTACAAGGGCCTCTGCGCAGACCTGTGGGGAATTATCTTGTGTTAAGTGAGATGCAAATATGCACCTACTGTGAGTAGAGCCAGTTTGTGCTGGAGGGGGCTAGATTGTAGAAAATGGTGGATTGTATGAGAAAGGTGACCATGGGCTCACTGCTCTTTGCTTCTTGACTGTGGACACAAAGTGACCAGATCCCACTAAGGTCTGCTGCAGTCACTACTCTGCCATGATGGACCCTGAACTGTGAGTCAAACCTTTTCTCTCATTTTGCTTTTGTGCCCGCGCTGTGAGGAGCTCCGGTCTAGGCCCCATGGCCTTGCGTTTGAGGGGTCTGTGTTTAAGTGCCCTGGCCCAGCCGAAGAGTCAGATTATTTAGTGTGAGTGCCCTGAACCCACGTTGCTTTCCTGGTTTATTCTAGTGCTGTCTTCGCACTCCCTAAAGATTGGCAGATGGCCTGGAGGATGACCTGGGTACTAGGTAGTTTATGAAACACGACAATGAGTCCTGGGTTAAAAATGCCCTGCCTAGGACAGGTGAGTTCACCCCTGACTCCACACTTTTAGCTGGGCTGGTCTTGTCCCTAAGCATAAGGAAACCTCTGGTTTTCCAAACAGGAGCTCCTGAGCCCCTGGGGGCGACAGAGATCCTGCCTCCCGCCCAAAGGTGGCTGATTTGGCTGCCGAGTTCCCCTGTAAATTGGTTCCGCATGTTGCCGACATCAGGCCCGAACGTTTGCTCAGCACACAGCAGTGAGGGCCCTCCGGGGAGGCTGAAACCCCACACCACCCGCCATCCGCCCCCAGATCTAGGCTGCCAAGCCGCTGCCCGCAGCCAGCTCCCGGGCCCAGGGGTGGGCGAGCCAAGACTGTAGTGCGGGGGCCCTGGGGCCTATAGACCCCCACAAGGCAGCCATGGCGCCACCTCGTGGCTGTTTGGAGGACTGCGCCAGCATGGCAGCCTGCTCTTATCCAGGGCCCTGAGACCAAAGATGGCTTACTGGAGAAACGTGTTAGAGGGCTAAATCTTACCAAAGATGCTTCTGCTCTTATTCCAAGAACTCCCAGGGAAGGAAAATGCGGTTCCCAAGCCTGAGCTATTTTTAAACGACACCATGCGCCATGCAGATGCTCTGTTTATGGCTGATGTTCTAAGCTACTAAGAAGCGCTGTGCCTTTAACCAAAGGCAGATGCCCACTGAGGGTAATTTGGGTGGGCTGGGCCTGTCAATTCCCAGGCCTAAGTGGCAAGGCACGCAGAACCTTGTGGCCAGTCAGAGGCTGGGGTTTCCCCTGGGAAAGATGACTGTTCAGGCTGTTTTCCCTGGGACTCTGTGTCTAAATCTTTCTGGTGTGATTCAAAGCTAAGGCTGGAAGTGGGGAAGACCTCTTACTGGTTACCCCGTCCATATAAGAATAATAACAGGACTTATCCTTGAGGCTGTGAGGTCTTTAGAGTGTTGATATTTTTCTAACAGGTCTGGCCTCTGCTTGCTTTCCATGGCTTCCAGTCACCCTGGGACAAAGCCATTAGCACCTGCTCATCTGTGGGGAATCTGTGGTGGGGACAGTGGATCTAGACCTCCCCTCCCAGACCCCTACTTTCTGTTTGTGTAACGCCTGTGTGTGTAGTGTGTGCACGCATGCTCACACATACATGGGAAGGCACACAAGTATGGAGGTCAGATGTTGCTGTTGGGTGAGGTTGTCACTTTCCTACTTTATATATTGAGTCAAAAAAATCTCTCACTTGAACCCAGAGCTCCCATATTTGGCTAGTCTAGCTACTCTGCTACCTTTGAGCATCCCCTGTCTTTGCCTGGCCCAAATCAAGATTAGAGGCAGGCCAGCACACCCATCTGACGGTTTCCTGGGTTCTGGGGTTCTGAGCTTTGCTCCTTACACTTTACCTTCCAAGCCATCTCCCCAGCCAGCTGACTTAGGCTCGGGTTTGAACCAAGCTCAGGTTAGCCTGTGCCCTCACCTCCAATTATGACTGAGACTGACTGGGCTTGCTACCCTCGCCTGCCAGCTCATACTACCCACTTCAGTGCTTATGTCCCGAGCCAGACCTACATCAGCTACACCTCCCTGCTCAACCTGGACCTTGCTTCGTCTCTAACCCTCTGGTGTCTCAGCTTGCTCTGTCCCTGAGTGTAGGTGCCAGAACTTAAGAACCTGCCAGTGAGCTGGAGTGTACACATTTGTTGTAGTTGGTCACACGATCCGATCCATGGCGGGTTCCTGTTGGTGTGCTGTGCATATGACCAGAGGCAGCTGGAGGTAAGTGCCTCACTAAGAATGAAAGAATGAATGAATGAATGAATGAATGAATGAATGAGAAAGGTACCTGAGGAGAAGGATGGGCATAATTTGAAGACCAGAGCTCACCACAGTTACATGTAAAAGACAGAAGATCAGAGGGAGGACCAGACCCAGGCCCCTCACTGTACAGATGCCCTAGGCCTAAGAGGAGAGGGCACAGTTCCTTGTGTTGCACAGTTGGCAAAATGTTGAAGATGGTTTGAAGGTAAAAAGGTATGACCCAGAAGTAAGACCTCTCCCTGATTAATTTGGTTTTGTTTGTCATTTGTTTTTAGATATTTTCATAGGTAGCCCTGGCAGGTCTTGGACTCACTACATAAACCAGGCTGGCTTCAGACTCATAGAGATCCACCTGTCTCTGGCTCCCGAGTGTTTGAATTAAAAATGTACATCATTCCACCCAGCTTAACTAGGTTCTCAAGTAGCCCAGGTTGGCCCTGAGAATTAATTTTGCACTCTTGACCTTCCTTGCAATCCCAGAATCCTCATTTATTAGCTGTGTGACCCCAGGCAAGCCACTGTGAGCCCAAGCATTTTTGCCTTCAGATGGAAGAAATTCCCTTCAAGAATTAAATTCCATTTTTCAGGAGAAATGTATGGTCACCTACCCAGTACATAACATTGGCAGGGCCTCTCAAATACCTTAGACAAAATTTGAGCTCTTGGCGGATCCAGGAAACATACAAAGAGGTACTAGCTAAGAGGTTGAGCCAGCAGTGGGCACCCAGAGAGGGGCCCTGGGCAGATGGTTTGTTTCTCAGACCTGGAGCAACCTTGCTAGTTTGGGGCTAGAAGAGCCATGCAGAGGCCATCAGCAGCCTCACAACCTGGCTCTTGTGGTGGCAATGCTGTAACTCTGCCAGGCAAAGCTCTAAGTCTTTTATTTGTTAGACCCAAGGTCCTTCTGGGCCAGGCTTGTGGAGACGGACTTGGGATAGCCAACAACCGTGTTTAAGACCCTTCACCCTCTCTTTCAGAAGAGCCTGTCGCATGGGTACCCAGATGGTAAATGAAGCCCAAACTGAGTGAGTCGTAGGTGAACTCGAAGTCTGTAGATCCAGGGCAACAATACAGGAAGCCACCGCCCCAGGACACAAAGTGACACCTGGGGCCTTGTAAGCCATCCTGTTGAAATTCACATAGCTGTTCCCCCCCCCCCCCCAATGTGGTGCAAAGTCTGAACTCATACTTGTGTATCTACCACAACACAGGGGAGCAGCAGGGGATGCAGGAGAAGGGGAAAAAAAAGCACAAATGGTTCATTCGCTTTCAGACGTTTTTTGTTGTTTTTACAGCCCACTCCGCTGCCTGTGCCAGCCGGGAGCCAAGGCCCAGCAACAACGCAGAGTTATGGAGCAGCGCTAAGTGCTTGTTTGTAGGGAACTGCCAAAATGTTAGTACAAAGTGGAAGGTGTTTGTGCGGCGGAGAATAACGGATGGGCTCCCGGGCAGAGGCAGACGCCTGCTTATGTAGGCGGTGCTCTTCTTAGGAGCCTGCCGCCGCCCCAGACCCCAGGCAGGATTTTTCTGAGCACACAGGGCCCTGTGCTGGCAGCTAAAGGGCACGCCTGGGCCTCATGAATCAGCCCCAAGAGGGGTGGAGGCCGGGCCGCTGCTGTTTATCTGATTCTTTGGGTTTGACTTTGCTGGCCAGAAGAGCCCATTCCTCAGAATGTTCCAGAACCCACTGTGTGTGGTGGAAGCAAATAAGAAGCCTGTTTGGGATGCCAAGTGTCAGGGTGTCCTGCTTTGGGAAACCCAAAGAAACTGTCTTGTAAAGAGGCTTGCGGCCCCGGAGAAAGCACCGGGGGATGGGACTCTGAAGGGTGGTTTAGAAGCTGCTCAAAGGGAATGTTCATCGCCTTGTGTGGGCAGCTGGAAGGGAGTGAGTCCAGGCAAGAAAACTGATGGCCCTGTGGCTACTCCATGGCTCTGTTTCTCAAGAAGGGCACGAGCCAACCCATGGCAGTTTAGGGATTGTGGGTGGGGGGGCTGTCATTATTTTCCTTCTAGACTAACCTCCAATTTCAGATCCTCCCGCCTCAGCTTTCTGAGTTGCTGGGATTGCAGACATGTGCCATTATACTTGGCTTAGTCTGAAATCCCTAAAGACCTAAACATTTTCTCACTTCTTACAGTGTGTGTGTGTGCGCGTGCGCACTTGTAAATAAGTAAATTTTCTCCCCCCCCCCTCTCTCTCTCTCTTCCCTGTATGTGTATGGGCGTTTTGCCTGCATGTTGCCAATGCACATGTGTGTGCGGTACCCTAGGGGGCAATGGATCACCCGGCACTGAAGTTATGACTACTGTAAGCCCCTGTGTGGGTGCTGGGAATCAAACTGTGCTCCTCTGGAAAAGGCATTTTTTCCAGCAAGGGGTCTTAAGCACTGAGCTGTCTCTGCAGAGCCTCCCTTTCCCCAATAAAACACATCTTTAAAAAGAAAACAAGTTACTAGTAAACACACTTTGTGGTTATTATCTGGACAGTAAGGGTACAGCAGTAAGCCAGAAACAAGAAAAAGCTCTAATCTTACTAAGTCTACATTTCCATGCACAGACAAATAATCTAAAGATTAGTACATCAGAGAATGATATGTGCTAAGATGATAAAGGAACAATGAAGATAGCCCTGTGATTGGATCTGAGTGTGAACACCCCCTCCCCCATTTCATTTGTTTAAACACCCCCATCCCCAGTGGCGTGGCATTCTTTTGGAAGGTTATAGAAACTTGGAGGTAGAGCCTTACTGACTGGAGTAGGTCCCCTAAGGCATGGGAAGGGTTGAGGTTTTATAGCTTTGCCCTACTTTCTTCCTGCCTGCCAGGTTCTCCTTGTTGGGGTTGCAGTGTGAGCAGCTGCCTCACACTGGAGCCTTTCCCTCTGTGGTTAACAGCCCCACCAAACTGTAGAAAAGGTGAACCCTTCTTTCCTCCAGTTAACCAAGGTCAGGTATTTTCATCACACCAAGGAGACAAAATAGCTAGCACAAGAAGGGAGCTGGAGAGATGGCAAGAGATGGTCAGAGGAGAAGACAGTGTCCCAGATCCTGGAGTTGACAGAGCAAAGCAGGAAAGACATTGGAACCTGTTCCTAGTCCAATGCTAGCAAAGGCTCCGTGGATTGGGGATCTCACACAGACATGGCAGGGCTCTGTCAAAGAGCACATGTAATTATCAGGACCTGACTGATAGTGGGAGTGACAGGCTGGGATTCCCACCCACATCCACTGACTCAGAGCCCTACCCTTGCAGTTCCAGGGCTCTGCTTCTACCCTGGGCCTCTGTTCTCCAGCATTGGAGGCCCCGCCTCTTTCTTGCTGGGTGATTCGCAGTTAATCATTTGACCTCTTTAACTTTCACCTCCCTTAGTCTCCACAGTGTTTCCGTGAACAATAAATGCATCTATCTCCATTAAATATACATGAAGTCCCTATCACGACTCCTGGCATAAACGGGCCTCTATCAGCTGCTAAACTAATATTGGTATTCTGATTTTCGTCTAGTCTCTGGGGCTGTGCTCAAAGGCAATGTCCTCCCCACCTTTCCTGCCCTGCACACAAGTTTCCGTTAGCCTTTGTCATTGGGCTCTGGCTCTACAACAGGGCTTCAACAGCATGGTGAAGGACACCTGAGCTTCTAGCTACATCTGCCTCTGCATCTATCTTGCCAGTCCTGCTAGCCTCTGACTGAATCCTGCTGCTGACAATGAGGCAAGGTGTTCCCTGACTTCAGTTCTAAGTTTTAGGCTCTGCTCCCAACCCCTCCATCCTGTATGTGACAAGCTCGTGGTGACAGATGCATGGGCTTTCTGGATGCTCCTGTCACTTATTTCTGCCCTGGGGATATGAAGCCCACTCCCAGACATTCTGTGGGCTGTGGGGAGGCCTATTGTACGGGCATTACTCTGACTACTAGGAAGCCTCCCTCATCCGGACATACGAACATTTTGTTTTAGCAGCTGTGGCAGATTTCTTTCTTGAGAGTAGGGAGAACAGAGCCAATGGAATTATTATTTATTACAAAGGGTCTTGGCTTGGCTTGGCTTACTTTATTTGGCCTGGGTAGCAAAATGGGTGGCCATACATAGGACAACCAAGTAATACCAGCCGAGGCAGAATGTGCCTGGTGAATTCCTATAGGGTTCTCATATGTAGTCCATGGCTGGAGGACTGAAGAAGCTGGGTTCTGATGTCAGTGAAGGTGTATGGTGATGACATCAATAGCAGCCACATAGATGGATTTAGCAGCAAGAGCCAGCACCCCCTTTTAGTGGATCCCGTTATATCTGGGACACCTGGAAGGTGCTGCCCATTCTGGGAGAGGGGCTACTCCTAAGTTGGTGTTTCTTAGAAAAGGTCCCACAGACTGGCCCAGAGTATCCTAGCTGATTCTAGATCCAGACGAGCTGGCGATCAAAGTTAACTACCACAGGAGCATTCCTAGTTGTATTCGGAATTGATTTGTAAGATGTGATGCTTGGTTGCTGAGGTGTCTGACTTAATGACCGCAGAATAAGAACTCAATAAATCACAGCTAACAGAAAATGTTTGCCAAACCCCAAACTGTTAAAAAGTCCATTTTCAACCCTAGAAATTCTTTGTTCTCCTTTCATGTGAATGGAAAGATGGTGGCATGAAAAAAAGGCTCAAAATCACCCCGTAGTGTCTTTGCCTGTAACATAGTCAGCAGCTGTATAACTCTACTTCCTCTGCAGTGAGGCATGGCCCTATGAGTGGATTCCATCCAATGGGATCTCCTAGAAGCTGGAGGAGGAGGACTCTTGGTCCTCCCACCTGCTTCCTGAAACAGAAGCAGGCTGAGCAGCATTTAGACCATATGGTAAGAGGGACAGCATAGTGGCAGCTGGAAGAATCATATGCCATGGCCACCCGGAGCCAAACCTTCATCCTGGGCTGTCTGTGCTGTGAGAGGAAAACAGCTTCACTTCACTCTACCACTGCAACTTTGAGTGGTGGTACTTGGGCCACTTAACACACGAGGGATTTGTGGGTCTTCTGTGCATCCCCCAAAGAACCAACTCTCATGACAGGCTGAGTCAGATTAACCTGACTGTGGGAAAGAATAACTATGCTTCCAGAAGCCTGGTGTCCTCTCTTGCCAACCCCCCACCCCACCCTCCACCCCAAGCTAGCCCCTCCGGCTCCCAGAATCGTCAGCATGTACATTATAGATGAGACTCTGCAGGTCACATGGTACAGGACAGAGCCAAGCCAGAACTCAGAGTGTGTGAATGTTAATCCGTCCTTCTTTCCCTTGCAGAGCTTCCTGTCCATCTGTAAATATGTGGGGTGTGGGGGGAACACTAATCCCATCCCAATCCTCAAGTGGAGACATCAAAGAAGCTGGCAGGGGGCCCCTTGCATGGACAGCTGGAGGAATCCGGCTTGCTAAACCTAGCCTGCTGCCCTTTGCCCTCTGGCATGGAAGCTTTGCCTCCTGGGGCTTCTCAGAACCAGGCTGCCCCGGGGTTCTGGAGACACTTTCTGAAAGGAATGGGAAAGTCTTTGATACAATGCGTGGTGCAGTGTTACAGTGACCATGTTTAAGGGCCCATCAGTGGCTGCTCTGTGGGTGCCAATGTGGGCACAGTAACCCAAGAGGCCAATTTGGGCTTTTTCATCTCTACACTAGTGACGACCTCACCTGCTTCACTGGGATTTCCAAAGAATTAGATCATGTGAGTCAGGTGTTCTATAAAATATCCAAGGCTGCCCCACGTGCTTGGCATTAGTGGGAGGAGCGGCTTACAAGTGATCTTTTAGTCACTGACTAGTCAGGAACATCCTTGGAATTGTTTGTAAACTATTTGATTGCCCAGAATGTGATTCATTCTTTTTAGATTGACTGACTGACTGATTGATTGATTGATTGGTATTTTTCTTACTTTTAAAGACATGACCCAACTTTATAAATTTCCTACATATGGATCAAGCAATGGCAGTATGAAGTATTAATTAATTATTTATGTTTCAATTTAGTGTTAATTATTGAGTATTAAGCAAGTTGGTTCTGGTGTTAATATTTTTAATTAGAGAGCTATGTTGAACTTTCCTACTATGAAGTTAAGTTTTTTTTTATTCTGTCTCTGTTTCTAATGATTGTTAAAGCTATTTATTTAGTTCAATATAAGCTAATAAGGTCTACAATTTGCTGAAGAGTGGGATAGTTATTGTAACATGTTGACATCCATGGATTTTAAAGTGTATGTTTAAAACAATATAGCCAACCTATATTTACTTAGGTAAACTTAGCTGACTGTATTTTTTTCCATTATTTTACTTTATACTGCTTGTGCCCTTATGTTTTAGACCTTTCTCTTTAAAATAGGACAGTTTTGAGAAGAAGGAAGCCAGGCTGGAGAGATGGCTCAGCAGCTAAGAGCACTTTTGCTGCACTTGCAGAGGAACTGAGTTAGGTTCCCAGAACTCAGGTCAGTTTGCTTATAGCTGCCTGTACTTCCAGGTTCAGGAGGATCTGATGCCCTCTTTTGGCCTCCAAGGGCATTGTACATACCTGGCATACACACACACACACACACACACACACACACACACACACACACACACCACAACCACCACCACTACCACAAATAAATTTAAAAAATTAGAAAGTCAAATCTAATAAGCTCTGTGTGTCAGTTTCAGTTTGTAACTTTGGTCCTTTTCTTTTATTGTTTGTCCAGATTGCTAACACACTTATATGTGTCTCTTGACGTATCTTTATTCTTTCTCCATGTTTCTCCCCATCTATACGGTTTCATCCTCAGGTGTTTTTAGTTATTGGTTTAACTTGTTTTTTCTTCTACAATTTTGTAAGTTACAAATTTAGTTTTTATTCTTTTGGTTACTGTGTTTGATCTTTGTCTTGTACACTTCACATGAATAGATAATATCTATTTTCTCTCCTCAACAACACAAGAAGGAACACAAAACTATTCAGATGCTTCAATCACACTCTGTCTTCTCCTGTGTGACACCATCACTGAATTTTTGCTTTAATGCATCACCTCGTCTGTATTGCCGTCGTGAGTGGTAGAGATCTGGCTTGTGTTTATCTTCACATTTCCCAGTTTAGAAATTGCTCTAAAGAAGGTCAACAGGACCCCAAGCTCAGTGTCTGCTTACCTTCAGTGTCCTTATTTTCTTGTCACCACCATTGTGTTTTCCGTGAACCCAGGGCCTCGTGCACACTAGGCAAGTGCTCTACCACCGAGCCATGTCCCTAGCCTGGTGTACCCTTGAGGTTGGCTTTCTGGAGCTGGCACTTTTCTTAGCAGGCTGTGGCTTTATTCCACCAGCTCTGGCCTCCGCCGCTCTTCCCCACAGTGCTGTGGGTCCAGCTGCTTCCCAGTGAGCTGCCTTTGTTCTCTGGCCGCTTTACAGGTCGCTGTCATGGCTTTTTCTTCATGTTTATTTCGCTATGGGTCTGGTTTGATTTATTTATTCTTCTTGCTTGGCACATTTGTGTTTCTGAATTTGTAGATTCATATCTCTTCATTAGTTCTGAAAAAAATCTTAGCCATCACATTTTTAAAGAGTTGTTATTCTTAAACCCAGCTTACTGTATGTGTGTGCCTATGTGTGTGCCAAGTCATGTGTGTAATCAGAGCACAGCATTTTAACTGTTTTTCTCCTTCTACCCTGTAGGTCCTGGGTACTTAAAGTCAGGTTGTCAGGCTTCGTAGCAGGTACCTTAACCTACTAACCAATCTTGCTGGCCTTCAGCCCTCAGATATTACTTCTGTTAATATTGTTCCTTCTCTTTTCTCCCCACTTTACCCCCTCTTGCTTCTTCTTTTCCCCTAACATGGTCTTGTTGTGTAGCCCAGGCTACCCCAGCATTCCTAATGTGCACTACCATCCCCGGGGCCACTGGCTGTTTTTCTTCTCACTGCTCTTTCCCACTTTGTGTTACTCCACAGCCTGAGTGTTCTCCAGCTCCCTGTCTGACTTGTACTCTGAAACATCCCTTCATCTCTGCCTTCCAAATCACGGATTGCCCACTCCATTGTATCTGATCTGCTGTTTTGACACATCCATCCAAAGTTCAATGTCTAAAAGCTTCTGTTTCATTTCCAAGAATCAAAGTCATTTACTTTTATATCTGCTTGGCCAGTTTTGATAGTTTCTTGTCTCTTAACACATTTTGAGATCTATGTTTTTGTCATCTCTTGTTTAGCATAGGATTATATTTGTAATCTGAGTATCACCGTTTCCCTCTGCTAAGATCTGGAGACTCAAATGTTTGTCAGTCTTCTGACTCTCACTCATTGCAAATGAACCTGGTCATATTGTGGGTTCTTTCTAGGTTAACTTCATCAGTTGGGGAGATGGTCTGTTTTAAGACTATCTAGTTATTAGAATTCTGCTTGCTGTCATCAGTGTGGTGCTCAGTGGTGGGGCTCTCAGAGGTTATTTGAAGTGATTTGCTAGGCAGAGAAGCAGAACACAAATTCCATGCTCTGACTGGACCTCCTTAATGGGTTCTAAACAGCATAAAGCTGCCAGACATTGGGAGTCCTGGGCAGGGCATGACAAGGTGGAGCAGGGCAGCATCCTGAGGTCTTCTCACATGGCCTCACCTGCATATACAGAGGAACATTCTTGGCATGGTCAGGGTTACCCTTTAACTCAGGAATTTTCCTTTTGATAATTTGAAAGCTAAAAAGTACTTTTACAAAGATGTTTACCACATTATTTCTACACTTTTGTTAATATATAAAACAAGGTGGTAAACATCTTTGTAAAAGGGCTTTTTAGCTTTCAAATTATTAAAAGGAAAATTCCTGAGTTAAAGTTTAATTAATGAAGAAGTGCCCATGCTATTTAATAAACTGTAGGGGGAGGTGAGAAAGAGATAGAGAAGAGGAGGAGGAAGACGAAAGTGGGGAGACCAGAGTAACATGATGACCTCACATATCTGCTTCACCAAAAATACTTTCATCTGTATTTATGAAAAATAAGATTATGATGGAGATATACTTAGAATATTCATAATAAATCATTTAGTACATCTCTAACAATGTCCCTGAGAAAACACAAGAGAACTCCAGTCCTCCATGGTGACACTCTTTCTGGCAGTCTAAGGCTGCACAGGAAAACCGAAACAATTCAGTCTCTAATTATTCCTAGAAGAACAACTCAAACCAAGGAAGCCCTTGTGCTGTTTGTAGAGACACTTTGTCCTTCACAAATTTTAGCCTCCATCCTGTGGGTTGGTTTGATGGGTCCCAGATTCCAAGATGCCTCTGAGTGATTTGTGGTTGGCCTATGGTCCAGAAGTGGGTGCCAATCCATCTGTTTTCCTTGTGATGTGATGGGCTTCAGGCATCAGCTCTCTTCTCATGCTTTCTTTGTCTGCACATGAGCAGAAATGGTGCAACTAAGTGTAAAATGATAGAAAATTCTAGAAGCCCCACAGTGGTACCATTGTGGCTCTCCAGAGAGGTAAAGGAGGCTCTTCACTGTTTTGTTACTGGGAGCACAAAACTGTTTCTACATTGCAGGAACCTGAACTTATGCTGAGCTGTGGGGTTCCCTCCTCCCTAGGAGTCGTTGGACACTGGCCCACAGGATGAAGGGAACAGAGTTGATGAATGGGATTTCAGATAACCCCTGAGCATGAACTGAAATGAAGGATCAGCTGCTGGGGGACAGATCATCTTTATCCAGGTTGAATCAAGGGTTATATAGTTTTGGGGAAGTGGGTAGGAATATGCAGGGTGGCCAAAGGACAATGGCTGAAGGCTAAGGTACCGAGATAACCTCATTAGCACGGGGAGGCATTCCAGAAATATCAGGTCCTCACTGAATGGGTTCTTATCTGGAGAAAGGAAGCTGAACCTGTAATCTAACCAAAGCTACCTGGCATTCTGCAGAGGGTATAGTGGTTTCAAGATCCCCAAACAAGGTCAGAGAAGGAAAAGCCTGGGGCTAACGGGAGTCTGTCATTTTGCACCAATCTCAGGGCTTTCTGATTACACCAGACTTTGACCTTAGTTAGCAGGGCAACACTGAGAGCAACAGGCTCTTCCCCAACACAGACCTTTGCATCCTTACTAAATGACTTCAGAGTACCACATGATATACTGGACAGTATGAGGAGCATACAGCAGGATGAATGCTGGAAGAATGAAGATCAGAGAGGCAGGGAGTTTGAAAGCAATAGAAGGTTTGCCTTCAGAGTTTCAAGTTCTGTCATTCTTGTGGAGAAAGCCAAGCAGGACAATAGAAAAGAAGACTCATGGTTAGTGGACATCTGATGGCATGAGGCAGACAGAGAAGAACTCAAAGGAGACATGGTTATTTTACTATTGGGATGAATAGGAGTCCAAGAGGATCAAGAAAGGATGCAGAAGCTGAGCCATGAAAAAGAAGTTAGCGTTTACCAGGTACGTAAGAAGGGATGGAAGGGAAGCCAATGGCACTGTGAAAGACCAGTCAGGCTTAGTATGTTGTTATAGCATGGAGTACAACTAGGACAGTGGGAGCTATAGGCAGTGTGTGCTGTCCTGCCAATTGAAGCCATGTTGACTTGAGTGATCTGCACTGCCACCTGAAGCCATGATAGTGTCCACCCTTGTCACATCAGAGGGCCTGTTGACATCTGTGCTCTTCACTGCTATCAAAGTCCATGGCACATGCCTACACTGGAGACCATATGGATGTCTGTGGTCTGTGCTGTTGCCATAAGTCATGTGGAACTCCATGATCTACTGAACTCCTGCTGACTGTAAAGGGCAAGGAAACTACTTTTGTCATTGTATTGATGACTGTAGACTCACATTTGAGAAATAGACATAGACTCCTTCTCTGACAACCAATATCCCATCTGCCGCCTAAAACTAACAGCCTAAACAGAAAACCATCAAAGAGAACTCTTCAAAATTGTGATAAGGATGCTGAGTTGTAGCTCTCCACAATTGATGGCTTCTGCCAGGGGTGCAGGTGGGGTAGAACTCAGTTCTCTTTAAGGGGCTATTCACTGAGAATTTGACCCTGCTCCAGTGAATATATGGACAATACAAATTGGAGTTTTTTCCTCCTTCCTTTCTTTCTTTCTTTCTTTCTTTCTTTCTTTCTTTCTTTCTTTCTTTCTTTCTTTCTTCCTTCCTTCCTTCCTTCCTTCCTTCCTTCCTTCCTCCCTCCCTTCCTCTCTCTCTCTCTCTCTCTCTCTCTCTCTCTCTCTCTCTCTCTTTCTCTCTCTCTCCCTCTCTCTCTTTGAGGGGGTGGGTATCACAAAGGTGGGGAAGCCAGATCTGGGAAGACAGGGAAATGAGTGTGAGTGAAGTTTGTGATGTGAAATTCCCAAATAACCAATAAAAATATTATGTTAAAAATGGGCACAATAATATAAACCCCAGTGAAGGCCAATCTTTAATGATTACATGGTAGACATATAGCAATGTGACTCAACTTGGCAAATGATGAGGCTAGGTCCTCCTACTCTCAGAGGCCAACAGGTGGCTGGGAGTGAGGCTGACAGTCCCTCTGCCTGCCCCATATGCCCACAGAGCCCAGCCATGAGGGACTAGCAGTGTCAGGGGCTGTCAAAATGCTGCTGCCACTGTGTGGAGTTGCTGGAATCAGGTTGCTCTCTGCTAAGCAGGGCACATACTTGGTGCTCAGTTGAATATTTTTAAGTAGAATTTCCTTCTTCCAGGCCGATTGAGGCACAATGATTGTCTGCCCAGATCAGGGTTCTGGTGTGGAGGACCAAGAACAAATGAGACAGTCAAGCGTTCACTGTAAACTCTAGAAAGAGAAGTGCTTTCCAGATAAATACTATAGGCATCTGGTGGCATCCAGTTCCATTATAACTCTTATGTCGGGGGACCAGTCACTGCCCTGGAGGGAGAGGCAGTAATTTTAGTCACTTACCCATCATCTATCCACATACCTCTTGTCCATTAATTTACCCATCTTTCTATAAACCCATCTCTCTGTTTAACAACACATCCATTCATTGATCTATCATTATCCATTTTATCCTCTGTTCATCCATCCATCCATCCATCCATCCATCCATTACCTGCCCATTCATCTATCTATTCATTCATCCTTTCATCAATCCATCTGTTAATTGTGGGTCTGTCTATCTACCTGTCTTAGTCAGAGTTTCTATTGCTGCTATGAAACACCATGACCAAAAAGCAAGTTGAGGAGGAAAGGGTTTATTTAGCTTGCACTTCCAGATCATAATCTAACATTGGAGGAAGCCAAGACAGGGATTCACACAGTGCTGGAACCTGGAGGCAGGAACAGATGCAGAGGCCATAGAAGGGTGTTGCTTACTTCCCATGGCTTGCTCAGTCTGCTATCTTATAGAAGTCAGGACCACCATCCCAGGGACGGCATCACCTACCATGGGTCGGGCCCTTCCCCGTTGATCATTAATTGAGAAAACACCTTACAGCTGGATCTCATGGAGGTATTTTCTCAAATGAGGCCCCATTTCTGATTATTCTAACTTGTGTTGAGTTGACATACAAAACCAGCCAGTATACCACTCATCCATCCATCCATCCATCCATCCATCCATCCATCCAACATCTATCCATCCTTCATCCTCTATATCCCCAAATTTCCAGCGTCTGTGATCTTTCTTCCTTTTAGCTATCATTTCTGAGCCTCACCCTGCCTAACTGGGGGAACTCTGAGCTCCATGTAAAGTCTCTGAGGGTTTCTGGGCAGTGTCTACTTGTGTTACCTATGGCATATTAGAACTTCTGAGTGAGCTTCATGTTGGGTTTCTCTGCCCTTTTCTTTTCTTCCTTTATAGCAACTGGCCTCAAACACAGCTGCAACAGCCTGCTCTGTCTCACAGCTCTGTGAATATAAAGTTGTCACAAACCCCAGGTAGTCCTGGGGATATCCCAAGGGAATGGTGGCACAGGCAAGGGGTAGTTAAACATCCTATACTAAGGTCTCTCATGCATGGTCCAGCGTGAGGAACTCTTTTCTGCTACTGTCTTCCCTGCCCTGTGGCTTCCACCTGCTACAGGGACTAAGGAGCGTTATTGCCACTTCTACTCAACCCAGGGGCTACTCTTGTTTCTTTTCTCTGTCTGGACTCAGATGCATGAATACTCCATCTGTCAATTTACTGGGAGTAACAAAACACAGCTCAATGAAAACCTATTTTTCTTAATATTAAAAAAAGCAAAAGTACAGATACCTGTTCTTGTACATAGAAAAGACACAGAAAAAAAGTATTATTTCTTAAAAAAAATATTGGCCCTTGCCTCCTCCTATGCATTTCTCAATGCTTCCTACAGCCTAGTCTTTACAAAGCCCTCAGGAGATTAGTTATGATGTTATCTTATCCCAAAAGAGCCATCTTCTCCCAAGAGAAAGCTCCAAGTCTCTCTAGAGGTCAGAGCCCCTGGAGCCACCTTGCATTTATTCGGGTACCAGTCATTCACACACTTGCCCCACAATCTGGTAAATTCTTCCTTCTTAACTTACACAGAGGATACTTATTGTTCACCGTCTGAGGTCCCAGCCCAACTGGTTACTGAGGTTAGAGCTTTCAATAAAATATACACGACCCATGACTTTCTGAAGCTGACAAGAGGGTAAGAGAGGAGATGCCAAATAAATGCCTGAGATAAGTTGCAAGTGCTAGCCCAGGAGAGTGCATCCTAGCAGCTCCCCATTCATCTATCCATCTAGCTGATGGCTTATCCATTTGTCCCTTTATCTACATTGTTCCTCCCTCCAGTCAGACATAAATACTGTCATTGTCTGGCCATTAAACCAAACACCAGAGACTCAAATATGAAAATGACCTCGACCATATCCTCAGGGCCTGGTACATGGGAAAGACAGATATTCCACTGCCACTGGAACAGGGATGTTGGGGCCAGAGCTGAGAGATGGCTCCTTCAGTGAAGCTGAGAGACTGTGTTTGAAAGGCCTCAAGAAAATCTAATTTTATCAGGACTTGGAGGCATAGTGGCAGTTTGCCAAGTGAAGAAGAAGGCTTGGATATGACAGACAGACAAGAATAGGCAGTGGGTTGTGGGGGATAAAGGGATTGATATGCAATTGGAAGTGGGCAGACAGTGTGTCCAGGAAGAAAAGGTACCAGGTGACATAGCAGCAATGCAGGCTGCAGAAGAGCCTGTAAGCCACAGGATGTGAGTAGGAAGGGAAATGGCTGTTTGGGAGGTCAGGAGACCCCATCTCTGTACTTGCTACCTGCTGGGGTGTGTTTGGCCTCTGCTGGGGAAGCCTGTTGCCACAGGGTAAATTCTCCCCAATTACCTACACTTATCTCCTAGCGTGCTAATGAGCACATCAGTAGATGCTCAGCCTGTCATTTAGAGTCTATGGAGTAGAGCCACCAGGTTGCAATGAGGGCCCTGCCAAGGCTGACACCTGGCTTTTTTAGACAGCCCCCTCCCCCGTTATCAGAGAGGGAGCTCCTGCTTTCATGGAGGGAGGTACTCAGAAGGAAACAGTCTCACCAGGACAAGACTGGTTCCTGGGATGCTTGGAACTATCAAGATGGAAGCCCATCCCATGGGTGGAAACTTGAGGTGGTAACACCTGCATTTTCATCTCTGTATCTTCTCTCACCTGGATTGATGGACATGTAGGACTCCTTGTAGGATATTTGGAGACTCCCTTCACCTACCTGAGAAGAGATGAAAGCAAAGCAAAACAGAAATTTGCCCTATACTTGAAAAATCTGGAACATGTATTAAAGTCTGGGCTGCTAAAATAAGGTACATTTAAGAGGGCCAGAGAGAAGATGGCTCGGTGGGTTGTTCTGCCTGCTGTGCAAGCATACGTTTGAAATCCCAGGACCCATATAAAAAGCCTACCATGACCATGTATACCTACCTCACTAGCATTGTTAGGGACAGATACAGGAGGAAGGCTGGGGCTTGATGGCTGTCAACTTAGGTCCAGGTTCAGTGACCGACCTCACTAGAGAGTGGTAGACACATGGCATCCCTTCTCTGGCCTTGGCATATGACACGGACATGTACACATTCATGAAACATATTATATACATGCAGTGAGTTTAAAATGCTACAAATAAGAAGAAAAGTACTTTATTTTCATGCAGTGAGCCTCAGGTAAGGGTAGGTCACAGTGGTAAACAGTCAAATTCCACATGAACTCTCAGGGATTTAGATCCTTCTACCTGCTCCACCATCAACTTCAGGGTCAATTGTGGATTCCATATTCACATGGTAGGAAGGAGAAAATGCACTGGTAAGTACAGTGCTCAGAAAACCTGTTTCTTTGGATCTATCTTTACTTGATGAGTCAACTTTCCTGCCTTGCTACTACATCAAAGCTGTAAGAAATGACATGGGCATGTTCTCCCTGGCAGTGTCTAACCTGGGTTATGTGTGGGACTTGCATGAGGTAGCTGTCACCTGCAGAGCTTAGTGACAATGTGAACCATGTGAAACCAACCTGCATTCTATCCTGGCCTGGAACTTATCAGCTGGTCAGAAGCCTACAGAATTGTGAGCAAGAAATGGGGACATAGACTTGTTTGCATGTGAATTTGGGAGTCACCTTACACAGCAGAAAAAGCTGACAGATGCAGTATACAAGCTGAGGGCAAGCAATCTTTTAAACAATTAAATGAAAATAAAAAGTGGGCACTTAAAAAGAAAGTATATCCACATAGCTGCAAGAGAAGCTGGAAAAATATTTACTTTCTAGCTAAATAAGCAAACCCTTTGCTTAAAAGAAGGAAAATGGATGTCAGATAAGCATATGAATGTAAACTCACTAGCCACTAAAGAAAGACAGATTAAACCAATGAGACACTTTTAAGCTGCTACTAGAATCCACACATTTTAAAAAAGGCTGATCATACAGCACATTGGCAAGAATGTGGGGCAACTAGAATTCTCATACAAGGGTTGTACTACTACTTAAAAAGTCAGCTCAGGTTGTAATTGGATAGATGGCTCAGTGGCTAAGAGCACATCCTATTCTTCCACAGGATTAGAATTTGGTTCCCCAAATCCATGCCTGTCACTCAAGCTCCGTTTGATATGTTGCCCTCTTCTGGCCTCTGTAGGTACTCTACTCATGTGTATGAGCACACACACACACACACACACACACACACACACACACACACGCTCTCATAAACAAAAATAAAAATCTTCATTAAACTCAGTTCAGATCAACAGTTTCTTTAAAAGGTAAACATGTTTATCATGCAAACCTAGACAATCCACTTTTACAGATTTACCCAAGAGATAATAACTTTATTGGTAGCTATCCTGTCTTAATTCTACCTGGTATGACAAAATTCACTAGACTGAGTATCATATGAAGAATAAAATATATCTTCCATACTTCTAGGGTTTTGGGAACCTTAAGACCAACATTCAAGCAGATTCAGTGCTTGGTAAAAGCTTCTTGTTTCATGGATGATTCCTTTCACTGAGTTCTCCCAGGGCAGGATTTGAACACTGTCCTCCTACTGTGGAAAGTCAAAAGGGCTAAGCATGCTTATTTAAGCAAGTCCTTTGTGATGGAGCAGAGAGTAGACTTTGACCAAACCTGGTGTTCTGACACAAAAGGGAGAGCATGAGAGTGTCTCTGACCAATGGTCTAGATCCCTCTCTGAAGCTAGCTTTTCCCATTTTAGACAGATTTGACCTGGGAGTAGAGGGAAGCTATCTCTAACCTGAATAGTCCTGAAAGCTAGAAACTATCTGTGCTTTATTTGACTGAAGGATAATACATGCCTCATGGCTGGAGAAACTAGATGAGCTATGACAGTCTTTTCTCTCTTCTCAGTATGGCTAGAAGATAGGTAGATTATAAGAGGTGTTTATCCAAGTCTTCCAAGAAGTAGGTGTCCAGCAAGCAGCATTGGGGACTGACTTCTCTGAGTCTCAAGTTCATAGCATGCAACTTTCAAGTTTGAAATGGGTACTTAGAGGTAGAAGTGTCAGGAAGAAGTCCACCTTGGCTTCGCATGTGCATCAAGATTGCCATCATTCAGTTGTGCATCTCTCCTGTGAGGGGGAAGAAGCTCTTCTATTCTTCAGCGCTTCAACTCTTAACCCTTGCCCTTGTGGACCAGGCCCTTGACTTGAGCCTTCCTTTTGCCATTAGGATGGGAGTAAATGTGTTGCCCACAGAACCTTCACAGATCTCCAGGCACCAGATGTTGCTCTCTGGTCATTCATCACTTGTTATTTTCCCTAGCTTCAGGAGAACATGGGTATCTTATCTTCCAGAAAATAAGCATGCTGAGGAGTTATGAGACACAAGAGATGGATCTCACGGTGGTCCTGGTTGAAGCCACACTACATCAGCCCATTCCCAAGGGGCTCACCCAGTACTAACTAACTGCAAAAGACTGAATTCAGCTCACGTCATGCCAGAACTATCTAGACAACCCAGACAGCCTCATGAAAAATGAGGAATGAATACTGTCTTAGTTAGGGATTTACTGCTGTGAACAGACACCATGACCAAGGCAACTCTTCTAAAGAACAACATTTAATTGGGGCTGGCTTACAGGTCCAGAGGTTCAGACCATTATCATCAAAGCAGGAACATGGCTGCATCTAGACAGGCATGGTACAAGCAGAACTGAGAGTTCTAAATCTTCATCTGAAGGCTGCTAGTGGAAGACTGACTTCCAGGCAGCTAGCATGAAGCTCTTAAAGGCCACATCCACAATGATACACCTATTCCATGCCTTCTAATAGTGCTGCTCCTTGGGCCAAGCATATACAAACCATCACGATTATTATTACAGTGAATGGATATTCTAGGCAACTATATTTGGGGTGATTTGTTATACACAGGAGCTAATTGATACAATGTCTAGACCTCTGACTCACACAGGTCTCAATATGCTCACTCAGCTGTGAATACTTACTTGAGCCAACATTGTTTCCTGTCTCAGTTCATTTCCACATTTCTGGACAGCAGGGGACAGAGAAGGCCTAGCTCCCATGTACCTTGCTTATTCCTTTTGGGTAGATAGAGGGCCAGATGGCTCATCACACCCGCCTCCAGAGGAAGGCAGAACCTGAAGAAGCAGGGTGGTGGGGAGGACGTGCATTTCACTCATGGAAATATACAACTTAATTACTACTCAACATTTGCCATACCCAGGTATTCTAATTAAGAGAAAAGGTCAATAGGTTAAATAAGTAACTTAATCAGAAAATTATGCAAAGTGCCACAAATCAAACATATTACATAGCTCTTGAGATCGATATGGTATGCAAATCGATTACCAGACATCAGGACAACAGAGCAACTAGAAGACACAGTCATTCAGGGAGCACAAGGAGTGAGGCAGAGGTGGAAAAGACAGGGTGCGTGGATGAGTGGACAGTGGTACCCTGAGAAATGTGACCATGAGGGGACTACCCTCTGTTCTTGGGCCCTCAAGATGCTGAGGGTTGTCAGGAGTTAGTGTGGAATGCTTGTGTGTTATCCTGGCATTGTGTGGGGGTCATAGCATGAGACTACAGGCTAAGGACAGTCTCAGTCCTGGTTCTGCTTAGCCGTGTGGTCTTGGAAGAGCCACCTGACCCTCTGGGACTTCATGAACAATGCAAATGTTTATAGTAGCCTTTCAAGTCAGGAGCATTGGATTAATCTATAGCTCTGGACCTGATGTGTCAACTGAGGAGAGAAACATTGTGGAGAAATACAGGCATGGAACCAGCTGATTTCTTTCTCCTATGTTCCTTCCTGCCTTCTTGCTAAGCCTGGAATCAAGGGCCCTTGGTCAGATGCCCAGCAAAAAGTTCCTCCATCCATTTAGGACAGTGGTTCTCCACTGGGGCTGCTAGCTGGCAGGCCTGGAGATATTTTGGGCTGGTGCAATTATCAGGGTAGGGACATGCTACTGACATCTAATGGGTAGAAACCAGGGATGCTCACAAACATTCTACAGTGGTCAGAACAGCCTGCCTCCCCTGGTCCCCACCTCAACAACTAACCAGTCTTGGTGGTGATACAGAATAAATGAAAAGTCATGCGTTAAGAGGACTCAGTAGCTTCTATCTAAAGCAGTTGTTCTCAACCCCCCAAATGCTGCGAGCCTTTAATAAAGTTCTTCACGTTGTGGTGACTCCCAGCCATAAAGTTATTTTATTGCTACTTCATAACTGTAATTTTGCTACTGTTATGTAAATATCTGATATGCAGGATATCTGACATGCAACCTCCAAAGGGGTCATGACCTATAAGTTGGGAACTGCTGTTCTAGAGGGAAAGATGATTAGCTAGAGTCTAGAGGGCTACAGGAGCCCTCAGGAGCAATCATTATACCTTTTAACTTTCCCACTCTGGCTGTAAGAGCCACTGACAAGTCCTGGCCTCCCAGTACTGTGTGAGAAGGTACAGTCGCTCTTCATCAGTCCTGTTACCTGGGCTGCAGAGAGGACCAATATAGGCTAGCTCTTTCCAGAGTGGATCCTACAAGCCTAGCCTGGCCCTGCTGAGGGGCTGGCAGAAATGGGAGCCTGCCCTGGCCTGGCATTCCCTTCAGACTACAGGAATGTTTCAGAAATGGACCCTTATTTGGGCTTGTTTTTGTCCCAGAAGCCGTGAGGCTGCCTAGATTTTCCCAGGCCTTCCTGTGACTCTAGGGAGGGAAGTGAGACCTTGGGGACCATGCCAGCCTGGTGTGGAGGGAACAGCATCCATCCCCCTCCTGGGCACAGAAGGGGAATCCTGGAATAGAAGCTTGTCTCTCCTTGGGGGTCTGTGCTGCTGACAGGGAAACAAAGGGTGTAGTGAGTGAGTGCCTCTAAAGTCTCCCCTTAATACCAAGACCACAAGAGGTCTTCTACCTGGGGCCAGGAGCTAAGTTAGCAGTCCTGAGTACGTGCTAGAGGGGATGGATAGAGGGCAAGAGGTGAGTTAGAACTCGCCAGGACAGAAAGTGGGATCCACACTGAGCAGGGCACATGTTGGGTACGAGGCAGGAAAGCAGCACCAAGAAATCCTTGTGTTTTGAGTTTTCCTCTATAGGCTCTGGAGATCTCCCAGGCCTCTGAGCTCAGAGAGTCACTGAAGGCTGAGGCCAGGCCTTGTGTCATAGGGGTCAGGTCTGGAGAGAAGAGCAGAAGAGAGAGTTTATCTCCTTTCTCATGACCTTAGCTGTCACCTCCCACAGTTAGCCCCCCTTCCCCAGTCTTGAGGCACATGAAAGACATAGCAGAGACACACCAGCCTCTGTCAGCAGATCGCTGTGGGGAACAGAAGAGGGTGTGTAGTCCAGAGCTTGCCCAAGATCATGGAGTGGAACAGTGGTGGGAATGATGCCTAGGTCTTCTAACTGGTTACCATAATGTGGCATTCCTATGGCAACCCCGGGTTCCTCAGCTTGGACCTTTTCAGAAAGAGGCCTGTGTGTGCTATGCTCTGTACCGGGATAATAAGTTACTCTGTCCTGATGTTTGCTGTCATACCATTCTTGATTTCATAAAACAGGCCTGCTAGGATTCCCTGGCTGTGGGCTGGGGTCCTTGGGAGCCTGTCAAGAGTGTCTCCTTGAGTACAAGCTCTCCACGTGGTTTGTTGCAGCGCTCACAGAGCCAGCATCAGAGAGTGAACTCATGACAACGGTTCTGCCATTTTTCATGTGTGGAAGTCAGTTTCTGGGTCCAGCTGACTCTCAAGAGAAGAAGCCACCCAAGCCTGAGTCTTGGAAGGCAGGTCACCCAAAGCCCTTTGGAGTCTGTCATACAAGTGAGACAACGAGGGTGGCAGTCACATGTATCATGTGCCCTCACTCCCCCTCATTGGGTAGTTGTTGACTGAAACTTTTAGGGGATATCCCCCAAATAGAACAACTTAAACAGAGCTGGAGTCGTCTCTCTCTTCCCTCTGTATCTTCTACCTAAGAAGACCCAAACCTGGGGTTTCCCTGAAGTCCCAGTTTCTTCCAAGTTTTGAGTCCTTGGATTTGAAACTCCTCACAGGAGGACAGAAGCATTGGCTGTGGGTCAGCAAAGTCAGGCCCAAGTCCCAATTCTAGCAACTCTAGGCAAGTTTCTTCATTCATAAATTTTCTCGTGTGTAAAGAAGGACCCAGGCCTGAGGTTCCACTCAGGAATGGCAAATTCCCATCCTTGCCTTCTTGCCCTCATGGAATCTTACACCTGGAATGCATCTATTTGTCAGGGAGAGTGGTGCATTATGGGAGAGAGCCAAGAAAAATAGGGGTGATCGTGGGAAGCTGGGCAGTGGCCTTCAACCAGCCATTGTCCTGGCCTTTCTGTTGTAGGCTGGAAAAGCCCTTGTCAAGTGTGAGACTATCACAGTTAAAAGTAGCAAGGCTCCAAGGAAGGCTGGATCTCTGGCTTTGACAGAAGACCCTACAAAGCTGTGGTGGGTCACACGCAGGACTTTGTCCAAATGGACCTTGTCCTCCAGAACCCATTTCCTGGAAGTACTTCTTTCAGCTTTCCCATTCCCGTGTTTCCTGCTTTGGTCAGCTGACACGCTCTACATGGTGACATTTTCATGGATGACATGCTGTATCCCCAGGTCCATGCCCCCCCCCCAGCCCCCGTACCAGCCTCATGGACTGTAGCCATTGTGTTCACAGTCTCTGGATAGATGCTACTGGTGCTGGGAGTTATAGCTTCGCAGGGCAGGGAGGTGCTTCTGGCCGGGGTAGAGAGGCGGTGGTGAGAGCGCTGTGTATATCTCAAATTCATTTCTAATTCACTTTCTTTCTGAAGTGGTTTTGTGGCTGTGCTAATGCAGGTGCCATAAATAGTATGTCTACGGGCCATAATGGAGGGAGGAAGGGAAAGAGAGAGAGAGAGAGCAAAAGCTGTATTAAGTGCACACCGTGGGCTTGGGGGAAAATCCTTTTGATCTCTTCCCACTGTACAATGCCCTATTACCTTGTTGGCTTGCATCAGCCAGAGAGAGGATGTTTCTCATTGTGATTGCTACAAATTGGCACCTGTTTCCCAGAGAGTAGCTTTCCCTTGAATTAAGTGGAGCATCTAGCTCCATCCCAGGTGCTAAGGACCTCCTATTAGTGGGTAATGTCAGCACCAAGCTGCCTCCAGCAGGGAGGATGGCTGGCCATACTGCGATGTCAGCCTTTCCTCCCGAGGAGCCAGTACAGCTGGGGGCTCCTCTGCAGCATCTCATCTTTCCTGCTTGGGAGGGTGCTCCATCTGAGGACACATCTGATGGTGCGATTTGGAAGAAATAGTACTGAGTTTTGAATTCATGTTTTTTTGTTCTCAAACTGGAGCTTCTCTGATTCTCCTTTATTTAATTACCAAATCCATTCAATGGGCAGTTACTGAGCATGTGCTGTGTCCCCGGCATTCTGATGGATGCCGGGGACACAGCAGTGAGAAACAGAAGGTCTGCGCCCTCCTGGGACTTGCTAAGTATGCATCCATCTATCTTCCCATCCCAGTGCCACTTAGGAATTTCTCTTGTCCCTGGAGATTGGCAGCCTATCAAGCCCCATCTCCCACCACTCTGGATTTCTCTATTTCTCATCATGATCTATCTAGTTCTTGACCACCGCATTGCTCTACATCTCAGGACTTCTCAGTCTCTGAGAGTTAGCTTTCTGTTTACCTCCATAAAGATCTAGTGGCTTAAGCCAACATCATTTTTGAATCTTATAATTCTATAGTTCCAATGTCTGACAGTAGCCTCACAGGGCAAAACTCAAGTGTCAGAGGGCTTTTACTGATTCCTGGATGGTCTACCAGGAAGCTACTTCCTTGCCTCTTTCAGGTTCTAGAAGCCTCCATGTTCATTCTCAAAGCCAATGATGGCGGGCCTAGTCCTGCACCGCATCACATGACTACCCTTTCCTGCCACTACCATCCCCACACTCATCTTTTATATGTATATGTTGTATATGTGGTAGAGGTGTGTGTGTGTGTGTGTGTGTGTGTGTGTGTGTGTGTGTGTGTGTCTGCATGCATACAGGAGTCTGAGGTAGAGAACAGTGTCTTCTTCAATTGCTTTCCATCTTGTTTTTTGAGACAAGGACTCCTCATTGAATCTGGAGGTAGCAGGTTAGACCAGTTGCCTGCCCATGAGTCACAGGAGTCTACTCATCTCTGCCCTCACAGCACTGGAGACACACATGTGTGCTGTGATGCCTAGATTTTGTGTGGGTGCTGGGGATCTGAACTCTGGTCCTCACACTTGTGTAGCAAGCATTTTGGCCACCGAGCCATCTCCTTGACTCCTCTGTCTCCCCTTTGTAAGGATCTTTGCGACCACATTGGATTCTTTCTTTTCAGTTACGATGGTCTTCTGGTCTTCAGGTTAATTGCTTAGGAGCCTTAATTCTGTCTCATTTTTTCCTTGCCACAAAACAACAGATTCAAAGTTCTGGGGACCAGGATGAGGACATTGTGGAGATGGGTGTCACTTTTCAGGTAACATCTCTGTCCTTCCTACAACTTCTAACTCTAACAAGATCCAGGTTCATCATGTCAGACCACCACAGGCCTGGCCCCTCTGTCTTTTCTGTCTGACTGCTTTTCTTCTGACAGGTTTTAGGCCTCAGATGAAGTCTCTTCTCCTGAGAGGAGACTTTCTTCACCATTTACAGGCAACAGCTTTGCAGTCTCACATGGTGGCCTTCACAGCCCGTAGTGAGTGACTCAGTGGCTTCCTCCACATTGTCTGTATCCAGACTGTGGGAACTGAGTGCTTCCCTGACCGTAGTATGGAGTCCCAGCAAAGATATATTGGCTAGTTGGATAATATATTTAGAGAGCAAAAATGTGTACAGCTCTTACATAAGAAAGCTGCCATAACCTGTGTGTGTGTGTGTGTGTGTGTGTGTGTGTGTGTGTGTGTGTGTGTATGTATGTTTGTGCAAATAGCAATCTGAGGAAGGATCAGATTTATCTAAGTGATAAGCTCTGGGAAGAGGAGTGGGCAGGAGCAAAGGCAAGGTGGCTCATCTTTTGTGGTGTATGAACTCTGGCTTCTAAAATGCCATTTGTTATAAGCCCATAGCTTTTTAAAGGGATAAAACTAAACAAAATAGGTTTTTTGTTAAATATTATCAAATATAACACAGAAAGTAGACAATATACTGTTCTAAAGATATCTGATCACAAACCTTCCAGGTTTGGTTCCTGCATTGTTGCTGGTCCACAGTCTCAAACGGTACCTTGACTGTCCTGAGACTGCACATGAGCAAGTTCCACTGGGATCAGTCAGAAAAGATAGGTCTCAAATCAGATCAGACGCCTTCACCTCCCTCAGGTGTGCCTACCACGGAGCTTGCAGAGCCAAGCGTATGTAGTGTGTGGGCATGTGCGTGTGTGTTCCTGTGTGTGATGGATGTAGTATAGTACTTAATGTATGGTGTATGTGTAGCATATGTGCTGCCTTAGTATGTGTTTGAGTGGCACATCACTAATTTGGCATATATGTTTGTGTGGCCCATGATTTGTATGTAGGTATGATATGGTGGTATGCATGATATGTACAGAATCTAATTTATATGTGTTGTGTGGGTGTGATGAGTGTAGTGTATGTGTATATATGGTCTGTACATGTGTGTCACTATGTGATAAGTCAGTACATGTGTTCGTTTGACATATGTGCATATAGGGGGTGTGTAGCCAGTGCATGTTTGGTATGCAGCAGATGTGGTATAGTATGTGGGAGTGTGATGTGTGGTTTATGTGGTATGTGTGTCGTGCATGTTGTGGTATATGTTTGTATGGTATCTTGGGGATAGTATATATGAGGAATATGCATGTTTTGTGGCATTTGTTTTACTCTGGCATATATGTATGTGTTGCATGATATTGGGGGTGTTGTTTGTATGGGTACATGTATAGAGCATCTGTCTGTTGCCTATTGTGTATATGTATAGTATCTGTGTGTCTCCATAGGTCAGATGGGTAGCAGAGACTGGGAAGGCTCCTTTGGCCATCCCTCTTGCCCTGTTTCACACCTCACACACAGGATGACTCACTGTAAACTCCCTGCACACAGCCTAGGGCTTGGTGGCTCTCAAACAGCAATGTGTACGTGACCAGAGGTCCTAGAGAGGCTTGAGGGAGCAGTGTGTTTAGCTGGGCTTTGGGGACAAGGAAGTGACCCTGCTGACAGGTGTACCACGGAGCCTGGGCTGGATACAATGGGTGTCCTGAAAATGATGGGACTTGGTGCACTTTTTAGAGAAAAAGGAAGAGCCCAGTAGCCAGGGAGCAGCACCCAGGCATCAAGCCAGTCCCCCGCCTTTAAGCTGCTTCAGTCCAAACTGTCTGGGTTTGGCAAGCACACACACCAGCCTGTGAAGAGGTGGCTGCCGGTTTTCTCTTTGAGCTCTCACATGTCTTAAAATTGGTCCGAGTAATTTTTTCCTTCAAGTCATTCAAAATGTTCTGTTTCTGGCCCTAGCTTGGGTTTCGCTTTGCCTCATGAAAGGTCCCAGGGAAATTGGTGAGCCAGGGCACCCTGTCCAGCACCTCTGCCAAGCCCTGCCTGGGCTGAGGAAAGCGGGTGGTGAGTGAGTGTTCATGGGCTATGCTCAGAGGCCCCACTGCCATGTCTGGTGGTCAGTGTTGGTGGGCAGGCTAAACTGCTGGCCTAGTGTAGGCCCCAGGTGTGGCTGAGAGTTTAGCCAGCTAAAGCCAGATACCTGGCTTCTGGTTTCAGAGGACAGTGTAGGACACAGACCCAGATGGCTCTGTGGCTCTGGCTCTGGCACCCAGCAGAGCAAGTGTCAGGAGCTACTACTGGCATTTTGGACCTCCAAAGATGGGGTTGTGCCATCCCTGAATAGCTAGAACTTCACAGTTGCTCCACAAGCCCTTCCAGCCCTGGCTTTGCCACAGCTCACAGGCAGACACTGAACAGTGAAATAGTTAAGGAAAAGGCGAACAAGGGAGTGCCTAAACCAAGGGAAATAGAGACTGTATGGGCTATGACATCTTGCACGGCCCTGAGAGAGAGAGTGCTTCTGAGGGACCCTGCAAGGCCAGAACGCTAGATGAGGTGAGGCCTCACATTCTCCCAGCCCGTGCTTACCAGAGGCTTACCCCCAAATACTTCTCTGATGCCAGGGAAGGTGTTACTCTCATGGGGTGTGGGGTGAGGGCACCGCTTTGGGTGTGTAGCAAGGCTGTGTTGATGGCGTGGACAGTGGTTCAGACAAGTGGCCCCCGGAAAGGGGAAGTTAACTCACTCCTCGGCCCGTACACCTTAGATCTGTGACAGCATTGGCACAACTCTGGGTGGCTTTGTTTCTTCTTGTGCTGAGGTAGGAACAGGCCATGGCCAGGAGGATGGGGTGGGGGGTAGGTGTGGGCTCCTCCATGGCTGCTGATAATCAGGAGATAGTGTTTAGTTCTCCTTGGGCAACAGGTACACAGGTGACTTGGAGCCGCTACCTCCCGTCCTTGGCCCCTTCATACCTTCTGTGATTTTTCTCTGGTTCTCACAGGTCTGTGATGCAGGCCTGGCTTTCTCACCCAGACAGCAACCAATTCTGGCCAATGTGAGCCAATGAGCTTTATAAATGTGTTCAGAACCTCTCAGAATTTCTTGAGAGCCATGGTCTCTGGCTGGAGGCCCTGAAGCCAGGAGCAGTATTCAAAATCACCTCCTAAAACCGGCTAGCCTCAGGGAGAGAGCCTCAGTTGTCACCACAGGGCCCTTACATTGCGGTCAGCTACCCTGGGGATTAGGTGTTGTAGAGTTAGCTCAGGTTCTCCTGGAATCAAGCACAATGGTTGTAGCTGTCCTACAATTAGGATGGACCAGGGGTAGGGGAGAGGTCCACATGCTGTGTATTTTACCCCTTTAAACTTGATTGTGGGTGAGGGGCATAGGCTGGGCCTGAATTTTTACCACATGAGAATGTGAAAGGTGAAGGTTTAGCTTCTGTTTAAAAAAAAAAAAAGTGTTTTGTGTTTAGCCTGTAGCCCATAGCCAGGACTTCTGGGAAAGTTTCTCCAGTGCAAAGGAGTGTTTATAGATGACAAATGACCAGCAGAAGGGTGTGTAGGACCATCCCAGGTGAGCAGCCCATTGATTTAGTTTAGTTTGGTTTTGACCTGGTTTGGATTGATCTGGTAAGGACAGATGAGCTGGGATGTCCAGAGGGCCTTCCTGCCCCTAATGTTTTTACAGTGTCCTCTGTGGAGACCAGCTGATGTGTCCACCTCCTGTTTCTTGGAAGCCACCCTCTCATGGGAAGGGAGGTGCCATCTTATGCTGCAGTCCTCTTGCGACTCCCCCCTCCCCGTTTTCCTCAATTTGAAATTGTGGACACTGGCCAGCTTTGAATAGATGTAGCCTGCTACTGCCAAATCTTGGAAGGAGATGGAGCCTGTCCCCTGAGCAATGGAGAGGTGACACCTTCAGAGCCTTCTAAGTTGCTGCTGGTTCTGTTCCCTGGTCCACAGGACAACAGCAAACTAGGTCCAGGTGAATATTCATCTTTCCCAAAAATGATGGGCTGGTGTTAGATAGGTGGCTAGACTTGATCCTGTTGGCTCAGGAGTGCTCTGGAATCAAGCTGGGCCCTTTCCTGGACCAAGCTTACCTCAGGAATGCTAGTGTTCTGGGAGAGGGTGGGTTACAGGGAGGGGAGCCTTTGGGTACCACTTGATCAATTCCATCCTCATCTCCTCCCAACCTCTTAAATATTGACTTCTTTCCTATAGTTTATCTCAGCAATCCAAAATAAAGGTTGTCTTTTACTAAACAATATAATTTTAGAATGTAAATATATTTGTTTTATTATAAAACTAATATATATTCCATAAACATTTAGTATATGTATATATATATATATGTATATGTATATATCTTATATGGACCCCCCTCATAGACACAGTGCTATTTTTAAATCTACATAGTATTTAATATACATTGTATATATAAAGATGGAATTAATTCATCCAGCGAAAGATGTCCACCCTATAGTGTTGACTTTAAGAAGTCAGTTTACACACCTGTCTGCTGCTCCTGTTTGATTTTAACTAAAGTGTAAAGGGCTATCTAACAGAATGCTTCACTGAGGAATAAGCCACCCACCCAGCAGGTAGTAAGCGCTGTCAGAAGAGGTATGCTAATCTAGCCTAACTAGTCATGCACATACCTGTGAATTGGAACTAAGCAGGGTACCCATCTTCTGCAGTTCACCATGGTTACTTCTACAGAGTAGAGGATAGAAGAAGAGAGAGCAAGCAAGGCTGGATCTGCCAGGTCTGGCTCTGCCAGGTCTGGCTCTGCCAGGTCTGGCTCTGGGTCTGTCACTCTTCTTCCCTTGTGCTATTAGCCTGGTGATGATGGAAACCTTTTCTCCTAGGGGCTGAGAGAGTACCTGGCCTGTTGGCCCTCCAGCATTCCAGAAGGCTTCACAAGGCTTTTACCCAGAGACACTGAGCAAATATTTACAAAAAGATCACCTTGGTGACATGATCTGCCTGTGCTGTAGCAGGATGTCTGAGTCCCAGGGACTTGGGAACCTCATGGAAATCAGACCTTACTGAGCAACAGACTCACCCTCTCCTGCACAACCCTGTTCCCCACAAAGATGGTAGTCACTTGACATCAAGTCTGTGAGTAGGGGAACTTTAAATTCCATGTACTGGTTTATGTATTGACACTGTGCAGCCTGAACTGGTCTTCCCGCCTCAGCCTCTTCAATGTTGGGAGCACGGGCTGGCACCTCCCATGTGAGAGTAAAGGGCTGGGGCATTTCTAGATGTAGATCTCCCCCATAGACAGAATGTTCCCATCTTTAGTCCCTCTTTCCTGGAAGCACACAACAGCCATTCCACATACGCCACCCCACCAGAACCCACCCCTAAGTCTTTTTGCCTCTTTGCAGTTCCCAGAAGTAGAACCCAGGCCTCCAGCTGCTGCCTGTCCAGGTTCCCCATCGGATTATGAAGCTTAACATTTTTGTGAAGAAGAAGAAAGCCTTCCCTCTGGGAAGCGATAAGAACATTCCATCCTCCTCTGGCTCCAGGGAGCTTGGGAAACAATCAGCAAAGGGAGAGAGTCCCTGGGGACTGATGTCCTGGGCCTGGGGCACAGGCAGGACTGCCCTCTGCTGGCCCTTACCTCCCTCATGCCCCTACTCCTTACCCTCCATAGCCATCTAATGTGGCCTCCAGGCCTGGGGAGGAGAATAGGTTCAAGCTTCGGGTGCAGGCTCCTCTTGGTGAGCTTTTCTCTGCCTAGGGCTGCCAGCGTCGTGGGAACCATCGGGGACCCGTTCTGGCTGTGAATTTTAGTCTGAGTGGTGGTCAGTTCTCAGGGGGAGCACTTGGAAGATGGGGCTGTCACGGACACAGTTGAGCAGGGGGATTGGACCCCTACTTGGATTAAGGAATGAAATATCCAAGGCAGAGCCTGACACGACATAGATTGAGGCTTGAGGGTGGCTCCATTGGCTGGTGGGGTGCTCATAGTATTGCCCCAGGAGCAGCCCACTTGCCCCTACCGTGTCTGACATACTGGGAGTTCTCAGTCTACAGTGCAGAAGGGAGCCGGTCCCGTCATGAACGCACAATGAGCCCTTGATTCAGCCACAGTTTCTGCTCGGGAGATCTCCTACCCCTTTCAGTTGAAGTTCAAAAGCTAAGTCTTTTAAATGGCCTCTACTAGGCCACACCCCTAATTTCTTCCCTCCCACAGCCCCTGGACTTCTATGACCACACTTCATGGGCCACACCACACATTTACTCTTTCAATGCCCCTGCCGTCACAGGTAGGGGGCATTTGTGAGGAGGGCTTGGGACTGCTGTGTTCTCACTGCTTGGCACCATACCTGTAGCACAGCTCATGGACTCCTGCTCACCTTGCTGTGTTTACTGAACATAAGGATGGTCGCACACTGCACATGCTCATTTGTGTGCAGATTAGTTGACATTGATCAACAAACATTTGCTGCGTGCCTATGGCGTACCAGGCCTCAACTGCCAAAGCTGAAAAATGGAGCAAGCTCATTTCTACCTGGCAGAGACACAGTCATAGAAAGATGTGAGACTTAAGAGTGCCTTCCGATGGCACCTCCAGGAAGTGATAGTGTTAATTAAATCCATCAGTTTTTACTATCTGGCAGCCATCAGTTCAACAGCTTTCCACATACCACTGCTCTTGAGTCTTACAATCACCTCCCATCGATTGGAGCACTACCACTCCATTCACAGAGGAATAAACAGGGACAAGAAATGCTTAGCTATTATTATCACTGATAAGTAGTGTCAGTGTGTCCATGCACTTGTTCTTTGCCACTGTCCCCACAGACACCATTTCATGAATCCCAGGCTGGCTTCAAGCTTGTTATGTAGCCAAGGATGGCCTAGAACTCCCAATCATCCTGTTTCTACCTCCTGAGTGCTAAGACTACAAGCATGAGACACTCACTCTTGTTATTGTGAGACACAGCCTCACCAGGTCTTTGACAATAGCGTGTCACTCACTCAGAGTGGCCCCAAACTTACTTCAATCCTCATGTCTCAGCCTTCTGAGTGCTAAAATTACAGACCAGGGCCAGTAAGCCTGGCTAGCATTCCTGAGTCTTGAAAGAAAGGTTCTGTGAGAGTCGCCTTGGCAGAATGGCAATACTTAGAGGCTCCCCTCCAGCTGCTCTGGGCAACAGTTCCTTCAGGGGTCCCAGGTGAAGCTGCCCACTGGATTATCTGAGGTGGGAAAAGGGGCAGGGAAAGCCACTCAGCAAGCAGGGCAAGAGAGTTGTTTTGGTTGAAAAGATTGACATTTTAATAAACTGCTCTTAATTAGCAGCACTTTGAAATTCCAAGTGGCGTGCTCTCCATCTGAGCGCACGCGGGCGGGTGGCTTCTCCGAGACGTGATGCTTGTGGGTGATCTCCCTTTTTGAAACAAACCCAGACCCTCCAGTCACAATTTATTTTTCATTCCAAAAATGATCTTTACTGCAAATGTTGCTTTGGTTCGAGTGAATTAGGAATCCTTATTACACAGGCAGGCACTTCAAACACTGCCGGCTCGCCTCGCCGGCTGCTGCATCAAAGCCTGTGCTAGAATCTCTGATTACCACCCAGGCTGTCACCCACTTGGGAGCTGACAGTGTCTGAGGCTTGGGCATTTGGCTCTGGGATCCAATGGGCTCAGGGACCCAGAAACCAGGTGGCTTCCATGCCAGCTGTGGTGCCTTCCCGATTTGCAGGGCTTAAGGTGATTGCTACGGGTAGAAGAAAATGAGAATGGTGTAGCTGGACGTGCTGGAGACTCCGAAGCTAGCACTCTGCATTCTGTGATAACAAGCATGGATCTGGAGGTACACACCTCCCTTGTTTGTGAGGGTACAAGACAGCTTAATAAATATTATCCCCTACTACCTTATTCTGCATCAAGTGGGAAGTTAGACAAAAAGGTCAAGGCAAAAAACAGACTAACAGCATCTTGGTGACCAACACCAAAGCCAATCCTGGACAAGGTAGCTAGAATCAGTAGGCCAACCTTCTGATTTGTACCTATCATAGTAGCTTCCTCTTAAGCCCCCTGTGCATGATACAGGACAGGCTGCCCCATGAGGAGCATAGAAACAGAAAGTTCTATCTATGCTGTTCTCTGCAGTCCTGTTAAGTCAGCTCGCTGAGAAATGAATGCCCATGAACCCTTAGAGGCCAGGGAGGTTTAGTGACATGCAGTGGGGTTTAGTTATGGATGATAGATTTTATCATACAGTCTGACTTTTGACCAGTCTTGGTATTTAGAACCGTGATATACATAATTGCCACCTCCTTAGCAAGGGGCATTAGGAGCTGTCAGCTCTCCTGGTTGGCCTTCTTGCAGAAGCTGTTTCAACACCTTAGAAATCCTAGGCTACCCTCCCTGTGCAAAAGTCTTCCAGACAGGGAAACTGTCTTCCTAGGATGGCCAGTGTGACTCTTACTTTGCAGACAAGGACACTGAGTTTTAGCTCTATTCTTAACTCACACATACTAAGTGCTGAAAGGGGCATCTTGAGATCATTGGCCCTAAACTATCATCTTATGGGTGATAAGACTCCATATAACACTGGAGGGCAGGGTATGCCCCAGAGAGATGCATTGTGGACTGTTCCAACAGCTCCTGGTCAACCCAAGTGCCACACTTGGATTTAGGGAATATTTGCAGAATGCTTCCTGAAACTTTGATTTCCAGGTCCATGTGTAGATATGAATTTCACCTGACATAGCCAGCCAGATAAAACCTGTTGCCTCTTTCAAAGTATCCATGGACACACTAACAAGCATTGTTAAAATAGAAGTGCAGAAGTGTAGTTAGATAGGGGGAGGTGGGGAGGGAAAGGAGAAAAGGAGGGAAGAAAGGGAGAAAAAAAGGGAGGGAGGGAGGGATGGAGGGGAGGGAGAGGGAGGGGGAGAGAATTATATTTAAGCCTAAATTCTGTCTGACCAATCCCTCTACTCCCAGGTAGGCTGTTAGAGATGTGGCCACAGGAGGAATCATGAAAAAATAAACTAAACCAAAACAAAGCACTTTCTTATCATCTGACACAAGCCTGATAAATCTTAACAAGAATTCTGAAAAGTCAGGCTCAGAACACAGAGGCATCTTGTTGCATCACTGAGGCTCAAATTCAAGTGCTACCATTGGTCAGTCACCATGTTTGAACCAGGGGATGGGCTAGGGCGTAGAGAGATCTGACATGGGTCTTCCACAGGCTACCATCCCTCTGTCATGGAATAAGTGTCATGAGGTTCTTTCAACAAGAAAGTTTTGCTAGGGAAAAAAAAATGTCAACAGAGCCAAAGCCAAACCATATGCATGGTGACACAGTCAGTTTCTACTCTGGAACAAGTTCATTGCTTATGGTAGAACAGGATCTGTCAGCTCATGGCCTAGCTGAGATGTGGGCCACACTGTCAGCAGCCTTGCTATAGCCTGCCTGCAGGATGAAGAGAAGCTGGGTTTCATTGAGCCTTTAATTGTTTCATAGAACTGGTTTGAAAGGGGTGCCACAGAAGGCCAAAATGACTAACCTGACAGAGGAGGCCAAGTTCTCAGGACAGCTTCAGGAGGAACAGTTGCCTTAGCGGTTCAACTGAAGAAATTCCAGTACAATAGTCACTTCCCAGGAAATGTCTCTGTGCAGGCCCTTTGAGAACCCAGCATACCCTGCCTCTGGGAATACCAAGGAGAGCAGACATACCAGGTTTCCACAGCTTGCCGGTGTGGCTGCATGTGTAACCTCCTGCTGAAAGCCTGGTGTTGCATGACCTTCTTGGTCATCCAGCCCTTCCCATAAGTCAGTGTGTCCTTATCCCTTTCTTCCCTTGTGTAGTGGTTTGAATATGCTTGACCCATGGAAAGTGGGACATATTAGGAGGTGTGGCCTTGTCAGAGAAAGTATGTCACTGTGTAGGTGAGCTTTGAGGTCTCCTAGTGCTTAAGCTCTGCCTAGTGTGGAAGAGAGCCTCCTCTTGGCTGCCTTTGGATCAAGATGAAGAACTCTCAGCTCCTTCTCCAGCACCATGTCTCCCTGGATGCTACCATGCTTCCTGCTATGGTGATAATGGACTGAACCTCTGAAACTGTGAGCCAGCCACAATTAAATGCTGTCCTTTCTAAGAGTTGCTTTGGTCATGGTGTCTGCTCACAACAATGAAACCCAGCTTCCAAGCCAAGGGATCTTAGGAATTTGGGAAACCAGAAGTAACCAAGATAGTGCTGGTAACAGAGAATTGAACTCAACAGTCAAGATCACTGGTTTGACCTTGGTCATAGTCAGTATCATCTGCAGAGCTAAAAAAAAAAAAAAAATCCCTGTGATTTGATGATACTGTCCATCAATTAGCTAAAAATCTATAAGCAGAAGGATGAAGGCAAGTATCATTGGAAAATTAAACCGAAACTGTGTCCAGGGTCCAGAACCTTGTCTCTAGAGCCTATGGAGTTAAGCCACTGCATCTGTCTATAGCATGCCTGTGCTGAGAAGACTCTGAGCATCTGCTTGTCTCCATACTGGATTAACTTACTATGCCACAGAGCTCTCTGACACAGGGTAGACCGTGATGGTGTTTTAAGGGAGGGGCCAGGCACTATCATGCAATAGATAAGAATAAGGATGAAAACAAGAGAGGCTGCCAGGAATTCAGCTGGGCTCTGTGGATTCATGCCATCTTGGTTCCCCAGGTACTGAGGATCTGTGGGGAGATTATAAATACAGGATTTGCTGTTATAAAAATGTCCCCTTGCTAAACCCAGTGTAGGACATTTTACTGTCTCATTCACAGAGCATGCTGGGAAAGTGAGGGGGTTTTCTTGTTTGTTTGTTTGTTTGTTTGTTTGTTTGTTTGTTTTTTCGGAGGAGTCCAGGAAGAAAGTAGGCATCTAAACACATTTAGAGGGAAAAAAAATCTTATTTTTCCCAGTTCACACAAGAGTCTGCCAAAGCCAGTTTGTCTTGCTATGTCACTTCACTGGTCTTTGTCCTCACAGTGTATTATGTCCAGAAATCATTTCCCTTCTCATTGGCAGTATGAGGGACAACTCTGCAAGATAGATTTCACCCTTCTCTCCTTTATGTGCGTTATGCATTGTGTTACTGGCATGTTGCTTACCATCCTAGCTGGAACAGTGAAGAATTAGCTAGCACACAGTAGGTGCTTTAAATTTTAGATATTGTTAGATTGACTTTCCCTCCAGTGTCAAGGGTCCTAGAGAAGGAGAGGCCAAGGAGCACACTAGTAGGTGCGTCCTCTTCCTGCATTCAAAGGCACTCTCAAGTACCTTTGTCCCCTCAGGGGTCTAAGAAACCTCTTTTGAAAGACAGAAGGCTGACAGCACCAATTCCAGCAAACCCCACTTAGCTATACAGGGTCATTCCATACAAAGCTGGATAGACCTGATAGATTTAGATGTGGATGCCAGGGTAAGACAGCCGAGAGTCACTGCTCTTGTTTGCCCAGGTGAGAGGCATATTCCATGGACCACATGGCCCAAAAAGAGAGAGGGGGCTCCAGGTGAACCAGAGATGAATGGGGAGCACTGAGTTTTCCCCTCAGTGAGGTGAGTGTCTCAGAGACCTGCTGGCATTAGATCCTAGAATATGTCAGCAGGTACATGGATGAACGCAAGTCACGGGTCCCCATGATTGCAGGCAAACCCAGCCTCCCAGGCCAGCCAAGAGGAAGATTACTTTCTGGTTTGGTCGATTAAATGCTGAGGTTTTCTGTGAGTTAAACCCAAATCGGCTTTGGAATGTGTTCCCTCTCTCTGCTGAGAGAATGGGCTCCTTGTCATCTGCTAACACTGGATAATATAGCAAGCCCCAGGCTGTTGGGATGATTAGATGGGATTCTGACCATCAAAGCCCCGGCTGCTGTTGTTTGGGACATAGTGAGGCCCCTAAATTCTGGCTTGCAAGTAAACTGAGGCTGGGGTGAGGGTTAGGCAAGGGCCAATAAAGGAAGAGAGCTTCACACTCAGTGGAGCTCTCTTTGGTGTCTTCTGGTCTTGAGTTTTGTGGCTTCAGGTTTGGGTCAAAGTCATTCCTGCACACACTGTCTGCAGTAACCTGAAGAAAGCCAATTCCGTAATCTCTCCGACTCCAGTGACTTTATTGTAACAGGACCCACTGGGTACAGTTGCTGACAATTTACCCGCTCATCCACACCTTTCTTAAGCCCCAGCTTCTGTCATTGGCCTCTGAAGTCTTTTCCAGAATGGCCAGGCCAAAAGAAACTGGAAGTCTTCAGAGGGGACACACATACACACAGAGAAAACACACACAGGAAACATACAGACTTCTCTCTCTCACACACAGACACACACACACATACACACATAGACACACTCTTACATACTCTTTCTCACACGCACATTCACACACAGAGAAAATACACATACAGAGAAAATACACATACAGAGAACACATAGACTCCTTTCCCCTCTTCCTTACACACACACACACTCACAGAACACACACAGAGCCCCCCTCTCTCACACACACCCTAAATCATTTGCTCCCTAGTGCCCTATTGCTCTCATCTCTGTCAGATTCTTGAGTCTCTGTTGCTGACCAGGCTCCTGCCTCAGGGCCTTTGTCACTGCTATTCTTCAGTCTAGAATGTTTTACCCCTAGAAACTATACAGAGGAAACTGCTACACTTAGTCCCTGTTCATCTGCCCTCCTCCTCAGGTGGGCCACCCTGATTTCCTTCTATCCTATGAATCTAGGACCCCTCTATTTGCATACCTAGTACAGTTTTCTTTGTGATGCTGTGGGCAGTAGGGAGACACTATTTTATATGTTTGCATCCTGCTGGTATCCTGACAGACATGCAGGATCCAGGACACCAGAGATTCTGGCTCAGCAGGCCAGTAATTGACTAATTATCTGACAAAGCAACACACAAGACAGCACCTGACACACAGGAACACTCAGAATTATTAGCTACTCAGTGGAATGACCTCGAATCTGCAGCCCGAAGAGCTAGCATTGCCCCATGGATCTTTACTGTGCAAGCTCAGAGAATTCATTTACCCTCTCTGGGCCTTTGGTGGAACAAAAGGAGAGCCTGGGTTGCAGAGTTGATGAGTGACATCCAGGGTCAAGCAGAGGTCAGTGGATAGGAAAACAATTTGCCTAGACCAGAGGACCTGGGAATACAAAGGGAGGACTGTGTCCCTAGGAACGCCAGTGTGTCTAATTTCTCACCACACCCCAGCTGAGCTGTGTCAGGTGGTCCCACGGAGGGTGGGGGAGGAGAACTCCTTTGACTGAACGACTGAGAGGCTTCGTGGAGGCCACTCAGTTTTGCTTTCAAATAATTTCTTCAGGGCTCCCAAGTGCCTTGGTGCTGGTACTCATTAGCAGGCTACAGAACTTAAAGAGAGAGTCTAATTAAGGAGACCATTCCCATCACTTACTGTGAGGGGCGGGAGGGAGTGCCCCAAGGCCTGCTGGGGCCCTTCTGCCTACACATGAAGGCCTCTGGGCTCCCAGCATCAGAATTGAGCTCAGGAGCAAATGCCGAAGCCACAGGTCAGGAGGAGTCTGCTATTGGGAGCGAGCCATCGTTATTATATTTTCTCAAATATAAATTCTGGAAAAGTACACAGGACCGGGGCATCTTGGGTGCCTGGGGATGGGTCTGACTCTTACTTGTCAAAGAAGTGCAATTATTGACTCTGCTGTTAATGAGGAACGTGGAGTGTGCAGGCTCAGGGCAAAAGGAGAACAGTGGGGACAGCCTGGATTGGCAGAGAAGATTCCAGAGGCTGCTTCCATGTGCTGTGTGGATCATGTGTGAATGTGAATGTTGGAAGGCCCATTCCTGATCCCCTTGGAAAACAGTGGAAGTAAAAGAAAAAAAAAAAAAAAGAAACATAAAAAACACCAAAACAGAACAAAACACCATTCACATGCTTGTAGGAGCATTAGCTTTGTATGTAATAGTGGAGGAAGGTAGCCTAGAGTATGCTTTGGGTTCAATCAATAGAGACAGACCTGCTGAAGGAAGGAAGGAAGGAAGGAAGGAAGGAAGGAAGGAAGGAAGGAAGGAAGGAAGAGCTAAGCTTGCCTACCTTCACATAGTTCATACCCAGTGGAACCTATGTGATAGCTGAATGAAGAAGAAGCTAGACTGTAGGTCCTCAGAACTCTCTACAGTCCCTGAGGCTATGGGAATGGAGAAAGCATTACTGAACTACTCAGGCAGTGACTGAGGCAAGGTCCTTCCCCATGAAGGCTACAGGTTTTTGTTATCCTGGATCTGGCAGAGGGTACTGTGTGGGATGCTCCTGTTCTGGGGCAGAAGGCAAAGCTGTTCTCAGTGGGATCCTATGGCTTCCCATGGCTCCTTCCCACATTATATTGACTGGGATGTTGGTAATGGAACCTCTGGGGCTATGTGCATGATGAAGACAGGGATGCCCTGGAGCTTCTACTTCACCCAGGACCAGAGACTGTGCTCAGCCTCTCGTGCTTGTGCTGTGGTTATCTCTGTACCATCTGCCTGGTGTGGGACTGTGGTGCTATCCAGATTCTACAGAGGACATACTGTCCAGGGTTGGGGGATGACATTGAAGTCTGAGGATGAGGTTTGGAGGTTGTCCCTGTCTGTCTCCTTCCTAAGCAGTGGTTAGTGTGGAAGCAGAGTCTGGCCTCCTCTGGTAAAGGGAGTCCACTCTGCGAGAACCAGGAAGAAAGACAGTGGCTCCTGTCATAAGAACACATGGGAATGGTTAAAGCCTGGAGACCAGAAGGAGCTCTGTGAACCTGCAGCTGTAACAACCTCTAGAAGCCATTCTCAACCTGTGGGCCACAACCAATTTGGGGGTTGAGTGGCCTTTTCATAGGGAATGTATATCAGCTATCCTGCATATCGGATATTTATATTATGATCCAAAACAGTAGCAACATTATAGCTATGAAGTAGCAATGAATTAATTTTATGGTTGGGGCTCACTACAACATGAGGAACTGTATTAGAGTCACAGCATTAGGAAGGTTGAGAACCATTGGAGACTCTTAGCAACATGTAAGTTGATGGTGCTAGGGCAGGAGTGGAGAGAATGGAGCTGGCTCTTTCCCCAGATAGCAAGCATGGCTCAATGGAGAACTGGTGTCACCCCAGGGGATCCTTGGCCCCTACTTTTTTTAACTTTATATTTTTATGCATGGGTGTTTTGCTTGCATGTAAGTCTATGTACCATGTGTATGGGTAACCCATAGAGACCAGAAGAGGACATTAGATACCCTGGCACTGGAATTACATATTGATATAAGCTACTGTGCAGGTGCTGGGAACCAAATATAGGTCCTTTGCAAGAACAGCAAATACTCTTAACTGCTTGTCTTTTTTTTTTTTTTTTTTTTTTTTTTTTTTGGTCTGTTTTACTGCTGTGAATAGTCACCATGACCAAGGCAACTCTTATAAGGACAACCTTTAATTGGGGCCAGCTTACAGATTCAGAGGTTCAGTCCATTTTCATCAAGGTGGGAGCATGGCAGTGTCTAGGCAGGCATGGTGCAGGAGGAGCTGAGAGTTCTACCTCTTCATCTGAAGGCAGCTAGGAGAAGATTGGGCTTCCAGGCAGCTAGAATGGGGATATTAAAGCCCATGCCTACAGTGACACACCTACTCCAACAAGGCCACACCTACTCTAACAAGGCCAAGTCTCCTAACAGCGCCACTCCCTGGGCCAAGCATATACAAATCATCACAATGCTATTCTTAACTCATCCCATTTCTCCATCCCTCAGATTCTACTTCTTGGCTAGGACTCAGCGAATGTGTCCTGCTTTCCAAGAAGTCTTTGGACTTGAGTCTCACAACATCTCTCCTAGTGCAGCAAATGTCCCTCTGTAAATTTCCTGGGGCTGATCTCTGCCTGGGTAATCTGGGGTCAGTTGCTTGACTTCCTTGTGTATGGTTTTGCCACTGGTCAGTAGAGGACAGTGAGAACACTGGGGTACTGGGTGAGGAATGAGAGGCGAGTGCTCTCTTCTGCAAGGCTGGGGGTAAGCCATCTACAGTCCTCCCACTTCTCCCTCATCCCCATCTCTTCGTTTTGTCCTGATCTCAATGCCGGAGTGGAGACACTGCCCCAAAGTTCAGCAGTCTCTCCAGCCACACCAGGTAGAGTAGAGGTGGCTGTAGGCAGAAGACTCACCCCTGGATTTGTGCTCCTTTTAGCAACCCAGCACTTTCTTGTCTTATCTAGTAATCCACAGAAGACAAGTGGGGAGAGAGGAGTCTCACCTCCAACCCAGTGCTTAACAACAGTGCTTAGGACCACTACCAGAGCCTCGGCTGTGGCATTTTGTCTGTACCTTGGGTTTGGTGTCGTGGTCAAGGCTATCCTATAAACCAAACAAGACGTTATGGTTACAGTAATGATGGTGATGGTACTGGTGGTGGTGGGTGTATCAAAGCTCCCAAGACAACATGTGACTACATACTTTTTTCTGTCTATCCCTCCTCTTTCTAAGCGCTAGTGTTGGGGCTGAAGGGGCTACAGGGTGGATACCATGTAGCCACAGACCACAGATCCCTACTTGGGAAGAAAAACAAAAGGCCTGTGACCCAGCAGAAGTTATGGCTTCCTACTCCCAAGTGTGGTTGGCACATTGTTCAGATACTTGGAAGGACCCTAGATGATTGATTTCTAGTTTATAGACACCCTGTCTCCCTCCTCGTGCCATCTGTTGACCCCAGGTGGGATGCCCGTTCTGGCCTGACTTAGCTTTCTCACTACTGAGGTATCAGCCCAGTATCTTGAGATTAAGCACAGACTCAGACCTGAAAGAAGCTTTGTTTCTAGGCCAGCTTGGTAGCGCTGCCTTCCTGAGTCAGCTCCCCAAGTCAGGGGCCATGCAAACCACTCAGGGGCTCTCTGATTGCTGGGCTCCATCCAGTCCCAATCAGCAGGCACCATCCACAGGCAGCTTCTTCCCTCCCCTCTCTGCCCAGCCCAGGCTGTACAGTGGTGGATTACAGGGCTGAGGCTGGCAGCCTGCCCTTGGGTTTCCTGAGACTGCATTAGGGGGCTGGGAGCATCCTGGAGTTCCTACCCTGGGGGCCTCTTCTTCTCAGGCTGCTCAGCCAAAGCAGAGGCTTGGACTCTTCCGTGTCTTTTGATGGTATTGTCCCCTTCCTTGTGACTAGTGAGGATTCTAGAAATTCCCCTCCAACCTTGAACAATGACAAATCCCATTCTTTTATTTCCAGAACACAAACTTCACCTGAGATTTCTTAAAAAAAAAAAAAAAAAAAAAAAAAAAAAAAACCAGATAGGCTTAAATACAGAACCACCACAAGGTGGAATATTTTAGGAATATTCCCATCCAATTTAGGAGCTTCAAATGCAAGTGTTAACTGTCCTTCCACCTTCCTCTCTCTCCTTTAGCTGTTAGTATCTGCTCATAAATGCCAAAGCCCAAATGGAACCCGTTGAGCAGTCAGACCCAGTAGAACAACAATGAGATCTTGGCTAACAAAGTGCCAGTGTCTGCCAAGCCAGTTTATCCTTTATTTATTATTTTCATTGTGGCTTAAAATACAAAGGCCTTGTGGCTAAGCCTGGAAGATGGAGCATGTGCAGTAAGAAGCCTGCCTCTGATCAGAGGCCGCAAAGGAGCTCCGAGACTTTCCCCTTCACCTCACTGGCCAGTGACTGAGACTAGACACAGCATGTTTTGAATTTACAGAGAGATCTACAGCTTTGGGCTCGGTTTTAGTACTTTTAAAAAGCAATCAATAATGGCCAGTTTGTAATAAGAAAAATTTATGAACTGACAGCCAAAATGTAATTACAGAGGGGATCCCTTGCAAGAAAAAAGAGGTGATGTGAGCAGACATCTCGACAATCTGTTTGCACTCGTTTGCGTTCATATAAGTGATGGAGTGCTTCTGGGTTGCGCGGGCGCTCTCCGGGGGCTTGTCTGGAGCCTGGAAAAGTCGCTGCCAAAGTTTTGGCTAACGAAGGGTAATGGCTCCTGCGTTAACTTCTCGTTGTTACCCACCAAATCGATTTTTCACAGTGTTACTTTTATGGCTAAGGCTACCAGGTGGTAGCTTCTACACCTCATCTTCTCGGTCCCTGAGAAGCTAGAGATACAACACCTGGACCTTTCTGGAAACCAGGGCAGTGCTGCAGCCCACCTCAGGAGGCTGCTGTCCTTTGCTCCCGCTTGGTACTTTGAGCACACTGCTGAGGACAGATGATCACTCTGGATGTTTTCTAGAAACTCTCCTAGGTTGCTTTTGTTGCTATGATAAACACCATGATCAAAGTCAACTTCGAGAGGAAAATACACTTGTAGGTCATAGTTCATCACTGAGGAAAGTCAGGGCAGAGCTCAAGGAAAGAACCTGGAGGCAGGAACTGAGGCAGAGGCCATGGACAGTGCTGCACATTGGCTTGCTCCTCATACCTTGCTCAGCCTGCTGTTGTCTATACTCCAGGACCACCACTTGCCTCGGTTGCTGCTACTCACGATGGGCTGGACCCTCCCGCATCAACATCAACCGTTACTCAAGAATATGTCCTCAGGCCAATCTGATGAGACGCTTGCTTAATTGCAACTTCCTCTTCCTAGATGACTCTAGTTTGCGCCTAGTTGTCCCAAACCTAATAGTATAGCATCTTTGGACGTCTCTGGGCATTATCCAATTTCAAGACACTGGGCACCACGTGTAGCCTTTCACCCACACAAAGACTCAACTAAGACTTTGAAAAAACATATTTGTTTCAGTTCACCAGGGCCTTTGGGGGACAGTGCGCCTACTGACATTGCCAGATATCTGAGGGAGCTTTTACTCTGCGAAGTTCCACCTTTCCTGGTTACATTATGTTTCTTTCAACTCTTTCTTCAAGTACTGAGATTTGAACCCAGCACTTTATACCAAGTTACAGCCTTAGCAGAGACTTGTTCAAGAAATGGAAATGACTGGCCCTTCCCCTCTCTAGGCCCAGAGACAAGAGAGACACGACTCACTGAGAAACATAAGTAACCTCAGCCAAGTGCCCTCAGAGCCAAACCCGGGACCCAGAGGACACTTGAACTAGCCATTCCTGAAACAACTTAGAGGGAATGGCTGCGTTTCTCAGCTCACCGCAAAGAGAACACAGAGAACTTCGCTCAGTATCTCAGAGGACCCGGAGCAAAGAGCCAGGCAGACAAAGCAACATCGAGAACAAGGTCAACTTCCCGTTAACTCGCAGGAGGCTGGCATTTCCAAGGTACCCATAGTCTTTACTCTCCTCTTCCCTGCACATTTCTGTTTATGGAGGTTGACCTGCTTTTCTCAGGGGTTCAGAAAAAAAAAACAACCCTGGAATTTGCTGTATATTTGGCCTCAAGGACAGGAAAACGTCCCAAGGTCCTGTGTCTTTTAGACACAGCAGGTCCAGCCAGATCCCTGTGTCTTTTTCTAAATGGAGTTGTCTCCACCCACACAAAGCCTTGTCTCTTCTGGGGCCAGGACACATGACTGGGCAGGGGCTCCAGCCCCACAGAGAAAGCTTTCTAAGCCATTATCTCCTCAGGACACAGCAGGAGCCAAAGTAGGTGTTATTAGCGGCCTCTAAAGGGGTAGGCTGCATTCTCTAGACCAGGCAGGAGAGTGAGCTGGCTGGACAAAGGACTAAAGGCAAGACATTATTATTTTAAAAAAAAAAAGGCAAAGGAAGCAGTAAGAAAAGGAGGAAAAAGGAGAACTGGTAAGTTGGGACCAGACTGTTCCCCAAACAAGAAACCCCAGCAAGTTTCTGGCCTCCTTGTGCCTGTAGAATCAAAGATGGCAAAAGGAAAAAGGCTTTCAGAGTACCATTAAGATAGGAATCTTCAAACCAGGACTGCTACTAGGTCCCACAGAGCCTGGCCCAGAAAGGAAGGGATTCCCCTGGACTTCCAAGCCAAGCTCTCTTCCTGTATCCAGCCCACTTTTATCTTCCTGTGCTTAAGGGGAATGTAACTTTCATCCTTTGAAATCAGCCAACTCAAGGACAGCCCCTAATGATGTTGCCTCTCCTGGCTTAGTTACATGTGACATCTGTGATAAGAACTTGTCTTAGTAATTACTTCAAACATATATTCAGGACAACCCAGCCCAAGGCCTGTCCCAACAGGTGAAATTAGGTGCCACCACTACGAGGCCACTAACTGGACACACTAGTGCACACTTGAATCCTTAGCACTCTGACGGAGGCAGACTTAGGACCATGAAAGAGTTGGAGGCTAGCCTGAGCTATATCAGGGCATCTTGTTTCCAAAAGGTATCAAAATTGAAAATATTTAACCATCAACTTTGTCACTTCATCTCTATGAGACTGAGGGTATATCCTTCTCTCCTCTTCTCAGACCCTCCATTTTCCCCTCTGCAAAATGGGACAGACAACAGACAGTGGGATGGGAGGGAAGGGCTGCATGACTCAGCATCACTGTGGCTTGGCTTGCTTTCAGGATCTCCACTGTGTTATTGTTGATGAAGCTCACCACTGATGGTCCTCTGTAAGGTAGGGGCATAGCCACATACCCAGCCTTAGCCTCCCAGTTAGGATGTCACACTACAGGAAACTTGGCTGTCAGGATAGACAGAGGCAGCTGTCAGATAGGGTGAATTTATTAAACCACAACGTCTGATTAGTGATTCTATAGTGGGTGCCTGCCTTTGAGATGTCTCGTAGGTTGGCTAGGCACTTGATCGATTGGCATGTATGATTTGCCAATGTAGGTCATTTATTTCTTGAAAAATTTAAAATAGTAATAGATGGGTTAAGGTTATTTGCTAAACAAGGAAATGAATATATAACAAGATTCATACAGAGATATACTCTAGGAATTCATTTTGTTTGCAGCCCACAGGGGGAGTTTTATCTCTTTCTCCCATGAGGCAGCAGACACACAAGATGCCTTTATCTTTTTCCTCATCTTGGATGCAGATCATGAGCTTCATTATGGACCTAGAGTTGGTGTTAACTCTGTCTGATGTCAGCTCCTCTTTCGTCAATCCAAGACTTCCTCACGTACCTGTGATGTCTCCCAGATGGACCTCTTTAACTCTGGACTCTTGGTATATATTATATGGAAGGAAATGAAAGCCTGCTGTTTTAAGCCACTTGATCCAAAAGCACTTGTTTGATAGCCATAGGAAGCTGGCACAGGCCCTGATCTTCCCCATTCTCTGTGGCTTGCTTTCAACATTTATACTTAACTCAAAGTTTTTTCTTTCCCTGTTCAGTTCTGTGTGCTCATCTAGTCTTCCAAATCTGTTGTTTGCTTTTTGAGGCAGATTTTCATGTAGCCCCATCTCAGCAGTAATTCTAGTGCTTGGAAGACAGAGACAGGTGAATCTCTGAGGGATCCAGCCAAATTCCTTGAGTTCAAGGCCAATGAGAAAATCTACCTCCAAAAACAAGCTGGACAGTGTCCTGAGGAATGGTAGCCATGATTGACCTCTGGCCTCCACATGCATGTGCCCACCCTACACACATGTGCATGTATGTATACATACACACATGAACATGCAAACACAAATAACAATCTAGCACTGTGGTGTTCAATCTTGTTCATGCTGCGCCCCTGTAATACAGTTCCTCATGTTGTGGTGTCCCCACAACCATAAAATTATTTAATCATTTCTTCTTAATTGTAATTTTTTACTGTTATGAATCATAATATAAATATCAGTGTTTTCTGATGGTCTTAGGTAACCCCTGTGAAGGAGTTATTCAACCATATGTTCAGAACCACTGGGACAGATACTCCCTAGGAATGATAGCAGCTGCGCTTGGCCCTGGACATCACTGATCCCATTTCTTTCTTCCTCCTTCAGCTAAGATCAGCAGACTCCTTCCTTTATGACCTCTTCAGCATCACTATGTGCCTCTACCTTGGCCAACTGTAACCCTCACCTCTGGTGCAGGTTTCTCATCCTTTTTCTTTGTCCCCACACTCCTCATACTTGGATTCTGCATCATTAGATCTTTTGCTCCCCCAGGTTCTCGTGTGCCTCAAACCCGAAGGGAGACCATTTAATCTAGTTGGTATCTGTCTCCCTTAAGTGGGAGTCATATGGCTGAGCTCTGAGAAAGCTTGTGCATGGACCCTGGGAGGACCACCTCCATTCAATCCAATTTAAGAATAACAGCGTTGAAAAACAATCTTTAGCAATAAATGCTATGGTGAATTATGTAGCAAATCGTAAGCATTGCCCCCAATATTATGCCTGCAGAAAATGGCCTTATGTAGC